>NW_024870731.1:3964375-5170000 GCF_019054845.1 Dipodomys spectabilis
TGCATCTCCTTTAGTACTTCAGATAAGGCTCAATACCCATAGGGGTGTATAACTCTTTCCAAACTAAAAAAAAACCCCACAGAGGACAAGCTGGAGAAGTAATAAACATACATCTATAGGGGCTTGGTTACTTGCTAAGCCTCTTCAGGTACAGTACTGGGCAGAGCAAGGCAGGGAGCACAGATTGCTCTTTGACATAGGGATGGTGGGGGTCACCGCACAAACCACCACTGGGAGGGAGACAATGCACCGCATAAATACAGCCTCCAAGCATCAATGGTGTGGATACAGCTCTGTGCTCCTCCAGTCCCCATGCAAATAAACATTCTAAAAATATGCCTGGGCTCTCCTGGTATCCTAACCCTCCGGCATGGAAGAGGAAAGCCACCCCACGTTGTATGCTCAGCCAAACATCCACACACTCCCACCCTTCTTTCCCACACATGAAGAAATGGACAAATGGGAAATTGTTTGTGAGACTAATTCATGTCAGGTAGAGACCTGCCCAATCATTCTACACATGTGCCCCTTTTATTTTCCATCACGGACTAGAGAGGGAAAACAGTAATTTACATTTCCTGTACTAAAACCTCTCCAAACACTGCTTATCAAAGAACAAGATAACAACACCTACACAACAACATTGAGCACTATCACAGTCTCAGTGTTGTGATCATCTGGAAATGGGGCACTGGTTTTTAGCTCTTTGAACATCTGAGGAGCATCAGTGAAGATCTAGCCAAAGCACAGTGCTTCTCTGAGCTGAGTTTAAAAAGGATCCATGTCATCCTTGACCAGAAGTTTGAATCCCAGGTTGCAGTGTAAGTTTGGACTACATTTCTACTTTATGGCAATACTTCAGCAATTCAAAATAAAGTTCCTAAGATAAGCATGTTCCTCCTCTCTTTTTTGAAAGTTTAAAGCCAAGACTTATTTTTTTTTTTTTGCTAGTAACCACAAACATACAGCACTAATTAGGTTGCATTGTAAGAGCTAGCGCTAGACTTACTCAATCTTGGCCCCAATCCCATCTTAGAAATAAAAAAGGGAGCCTTTTATTCTGAGCTGAGTGGTCCAGCCTCAGTATTATTTGACAAACTATTGAAAAAGTCTGCATTTGCTAGAGTCTTTTTAAGACATCTCTTATGCTAGAAAGACACGTTTCTATCTAGAAGTCACTCCTGTCAAGTTTTTGAGATGTGGAACAGGAAGAATACCAGGGAGAAGTTGCAGGAGGAAGCTTCTGTTCTTCCAATGCCACATGAGCAAGACAGGAAAATTCAGCAAGGAACAAACTTGACTTGGGTACCCACAGTATTGTCCATTATCACATGGCAAGGCAGAAGGGTGAAATGATACTGAGACAACCAGGCGGGGGAAAGGCAGAGATATAGCCCTCTGTCTCTGGAGGGAAGAATCTAACCTTCTGTGCTTTTCTCCCTTTGGAACAGAAAGTTGACAGTTTGATCCATTTGACATTTGATCCATTTGAAAAGGCCACTGGTAATATATGGAAACTGAGCCACATTTACTTCTCATTTAGACAAGATCAAGGAAAGTATGTTAGGAGGAAATCTATACAGCAGGAGGTGCAAAGAGATTTCAACCAATGCTTGCAGATTAAGTATTTAAAAACTGTTATTTTCCTTTTATTTTTTAAGACAATGTCTCACTATAAAGCCCAAGCTGGCCTGAAACTTACCATCCTCCTGCCTTAGCCCCTAGAGTGATGGGATAAAGGTGTGAACCACTATGCCCAGCAAGCAATTATACACTAACATTTCAAAATTATATATATATATATATATATATATATTTTTTTTTTTTTTTTTGGTCTGGTTGTGGGGCCTGAACTCTGGGCCTGGGCGCTGTCCCTCAGCTCTTCAGCTCAAGGCTAGCACTCTACCACTTGAGTCACAGTGCCACTTCCGGCTTTTTTCTTTTTGCTTATGTGGTGCTGAGGAATCGAATCCAGGGCTTCGAGCATGCAAGGCAAGCGCTCTATCACTGAGTCACCTTCCCAGCCCCTCAAAATTATATTCTTCATGGCACTGATGTTCTCCTATGGAAAAGTCTGTATCCAAATTGGGTAACAAAGTATCTGATCACTAATGAATACATATGACTTAGAATTTGGGATTCTAACATTTTTCTGAACTAAAAGCTCAAATAGTACAAGGAAGGGGCAAAAATTTAAGAGATACTTAATCTAGGTCAGTCTTGCTGAGGCCAGATCCTCACCATCTCCTTTTCCTGAACGAAAATGAGTTTTGCCTCGGGATTAAGAAATCTAAGATAGGAACTTGCCTGAAGTTCTGTGGTTTTCCTGAATTCCAGCACAGAGGGGTTGGTGGACTTTGTGCTGTAACAAATCTTTTCCATTTATAAAGTAATTCCACTGTGCTAAGTATGGGGGTTGTACATCTTGTTTTTAGCCTATGCACAAACCTTAAGTAGAGTCATTATTATGCCCATTATAGAGATAAGCAAACTAACACCCTCCCTGAACATTTAAATAATTGGTTAGTGTGGTGGCCCAGGCTGTCTCTAGTGCCTGTTGTGGGATGCATATATTTTACAGGTAGTCTCTAGAATACTCACCTTGAAGAAACACTTGCAGGGTACTCACTGAGAACAGGTTGAAGGTTTGTACTAAAGCACCCACCAAAGCATGAGACCTCCACATGAAATCAGAGTCCTTTATAAGAAAGTATAATGCCTGAACTGTGGGTCTCAGAACTGCAGCCCAGGAAATGTGCTAACACACTACATGAACAATTGCTTTGTTCAGCCTACTGGACAAATGAAAGGTATGTGGAGAGAAGAGAGTGTACCCGGCAATTTGGGGCTTTCAGGAAAAGTAGTGGAGCTGTGTATGTATCCTGAAGAGAAATGGAAAACAATGTAATTTTTATGAAAAGTGATGAGTGATATTACCAAAAAGCAAAGTCCACACTATAAACAAGAACAAAATGAAACAAAAATGAATTGGCTTTAGATATGAACATCTTGCCAACACTGAAATGTGACAAGTCTTTTAAAGCATTAGGCTAAGAAAGGTCGTGTGCATTTAAAGTTTTGTTTTGATTAGTTATTTTGAACTGGCTAAAGGTATTAAATTTTGCTATGGATTCTTTCACCCAGGAAACTTTTGTGGATCCCTTTTATCTGAAAGTGTGTATGCTGGGGGGCAGGGTAAGGGACTGAGGTTATCAAGAGGTAAAATAACATACTAGAGAATCATAAAACATTACATTCTTCTTAGACATCCACTTCTGTAAACTTGTTGACAGTCACAAATGCCCAGAAAATATGGGCTGAGTTGTTTTCGATTGCTGTTTGAATAACAGATTAATTTAATAATCAGTGGGGTAGTGAATGACAAAAATTATTGGTTAAGGCAGCCAAACCACCAACCCTAATGACATTCTTATGTAAATTCTTATTTTCTTTTAGGCTCCTGCATTCTTAATAAACCCTATACTTTGAAAATCCGTTTTTAAACATTGCATCGTATCCATCCATACTATAATATGTATCTGTCTGCACTATACACAGATAAATGTCCATTTTGGGAGTTGCCAACTTGAAGGTTTCTATTTAGAGCAACTGAGCCACTTGTCTACAGATTTTCCATAAAAAAGAAAAAAAAATCTAATGATGCTGGAAACTATACACAGTAATAGGGTCAGGAATAAGGCAGGCTTTGATGAAGACCAAAATGACCTCTGTATGCCTAGTACCATCAGCCCTGGTGTCCTGAGATCAAGCAGAATGTTGAGACACTAGGTTTGGCTCAAATTCTCCTAAGAGATGGGCAGATTGAGGCTAGGTATGAAAGCACCAATGGCAGCTGAAGCATGTCCCTAAGGGAGGGGCATAGTTTTGGGGGACTATTGCTCTATGACTTACCATTCCTTGTGGAAGAAAGTAATCACTGCCTTGAGACTCATTTGTAATGGACACAGTGTTTTATGTTCCATTGCGGAAGGCAAGATGTTTTTCCATGAAAAAGATCTTAGTGCATAATTTCTAAAATACTATAATTTTCACCAAACTCAGTTTCCAGTTCACTACTAGCCAAATGTTATAGCGCTGTGTTATTTTTGAATGCCATTACTCCTGACCTGAAGTTACCTACAAAACTGGTCAATTAGTAAATGTCTTAAAAAAATTAGACCTGAAAAATCTCATTCCTCTTGGAGAAAAAGTGGACAAATTCCCACAAAGCACATATGCAGATTGGATTTTTGATTGTCACCAATTGTGTTGGCTATTGTTCTGAATTGGGCCATCGGAGATAAAAATCAAATAATAGCCTTTTCCTCCTTAGCATACTGCACTCCAAGAATGCAAAGCTTACACAAAATGTTAAGTGATACCTTCATTGGCACATCTATAAAGACTCAGATGTATATCCCAGTAAATTATACAAGGGAGCAGTGGAAGATATGAAAGGATAGGCAAAGACAGGTCTAAGAGGGATCAGTTCTTCAAAAACACCCGAAGAGCCTAGGGTGTATCAGTCTAATTTTATATCCTATATCTATTACACCATCATTTAATCCACCTGTGTGCACACGGTGACTGTGCGGAACAGATACGTGGCAAATGGCTGTCAAATGGAATGACTTCTGTTTTGGGGACCCACTTTGTCACTGTGGTAGCTGTATTCTCTCCCATTAGCTAGAATATGATCATTTCTTCTCACCTTCAAGCCTTTTGGTTGCTCCATGTCAAGGTGAAGAAAATATCTGAAATCTTTAAAGACTAGTTCTTCTTAAGAAGATCAACAGGATGAAACCATTTGGCCCTCTTCTTCCCTTATCTTCTCTCTCACTGCTCCACAGCTTTCCTGACCTTCCCACAATAGGTGGTCTTTCCTCTGCCTGGATGCACGCACACATTTCCTCCTCTGTCCCCAGTGGCCTTGCATAGGAGCCATTTGTTCCAAGATCCCAAGTTCAAATCTTTATGCTTCCCCCCCCCCCAAAGTGTACTAAAAAGGGAAGGAAAAGCATAAGTCGCTATTCTTCTGATATCCAGGCCCAGGTCTTTATTGACGTCTGTAGCATATAATGGAAATGTGGGATGGTTCTCTTGAAGCCTCATGCAAAGTGGGGTGGTACATGCCTAAAATCCTAGCACTAGAGAAGCTGAAACAGGAGGATCATGAATTCCAGGCTATTCTAGGTTACACAGTGAAATACTGAATCAAAAACAATAACAGAACAAGAAATTTTTCTTGGAAAAACATTTTTTCTATAGGTTGTGATTTTCCTCATGATAACAAACCTTGATGAGCTCACTCAGCCCATTGCCCTGTTATTTCCTGAGTCTCCAACCCAGCAGGGCTTCATCAGCCTAAGCCAGCTTCAACTAGTTACCCATCTCATCCACTTGAGGCCCAGCCGAATTGCTGGACCAAAGCTAGAATGCAGTGACCTCTGTTGACTGAATGAAAAGCAAGTATTTGTTTGGCTTAAAATATTTAATCAAACTGGTTTCTAAATACGAGCTAATAAGGAATAATACTTTTGACTTAGGAACCTCATGATAGAATAAGAATCCTAAATCACTCTTCCACATATGATTGCCTATCTTTGCTAAGAGATACTGGTTACCTGGTCAGTTTGCAGTTGTGATGACTCCAGCTCAAGTGTGATCCAAAAGATGTTTAACAGTTATGAAATTGGTGGTATTTACTTCACACAGTTTTCCTTTTTCTATGGGAAATACTAGTTAAATATTAGTAGACTATGAAAAGGAAAATTCATATTTCAACAGAATGTGTTGGAAGTATGTATATATGGCATATATCTCAGTTCAATTGGAATCCCTAACAAAATATGTTAGATGGAGTAATCTGTTGACAATAGAATTGAATTGTTCATAGCTCTGGAGGCAAGGGAGTTTTAAGACCAGGGCACAGCAGACTCATTGTCTGGTGAGAGCTCCCTCTCTGTTTTAATGATTGCTCCCCGCAGCACTATCCTGACAAGGAAGAAGACACAAACAGACCTGCTCGCTCAGTTTTCTCCTGTAGAAGTCCTAATCCCAGAAGTGGAGGTGTGGCACAAGTGGTAGAGCTCTAGCTTTAAGTGGGAAAAGCTAAGAGAGAGTCTGAGTTTCACTCGAGCATCTAGAGGAGAACGAGGGAAGGGGAAGAGGGAAGTAAAGGAAAAGGAAAAGGAAGAGGGATGAGAAGAAGAGGAAGGAGGAGGAGGAGAAGGAAGATGGAACAGGAGGAGAGAGGAGGGAAGAGGAGGGCAATGGAAGAGAAGGAAGAGGAAGAGAAGGAAGAGGAAGAGAAGGAAAAGGGAGGAGAGACGATGTCAGAAGGGAAGAGGAGAAAGAAGAGCTACCACAACATGAAATGAGCCGGAGCACCTGTCTGGCAATCACAAGGCCCTAAATTTAAATCTCACTACCACAAAAAAGAAAAGAATTGAGAAAAAGCACAAAATATAAAAGTCCTAATCCCATTTGTGTTGTGAGTCAATGTTCTGTAAAGGACTTGCTATTTACACTAGCATACTGAAGATTAGACTATGACTGTAATTTAGTGGACATTCACACACATACAACTATTCAGCACACTGAATTATGCATTGCAGTACACGTGGCCATTAAGCTTTTACTTTGTTCCCATCATTCTAAAATCACACACCACTTTTCTCTTTTAATTCTGTGATAAGCCCAAGATACACTTACTATTATTTCTGCAATTAAAGGGAGGAGCTGAGTTTTACAGAATTAAAACTTTTCTTGCTAAGGTCATACAGTAATTAATGAGTCAGGACTCACATTCTGATTTCTGCAGCCCCTGGGCTGAGCCACCATCACTCAGTGCTTTCCTGTGGGGCTCTAGCAGATCCCCAGTGGGAAGAGTAAACTATGACATGGCAGACTGAGCAAATATGCAAGCCACACGCTGGATAGCACAGGAAACCCAAGCAAACATGTTTAAATACAAGAGAACTTACAAGGAGAAAAAACTACTGAAAGCCAACTTGCACATTCACAGTTAAGTGTAAAAAAGTTGATAATCTGGCCCTGTCAAAGGCTCTGAAAAGGAAAAGTAATACTGCCCATGAGAAATCAGACTTCTAGCCTGCTTAGGGAAAATATTTACTGTAATTAAATGGTGCAGACACTCCTAAATAAAAAAAAACTTACATAATAGTTATTCCCACAAAGTCACTGCTAATAGGATGCACTACAGAAGTCCAAAAGCAAATTACTGTAAAAAGAAATTCAAGCTCTATGCTGTTTTCACAGAAATAATAATTAATAGTAAAGATCACATTCTAGTAAAAAAGCAAAAACTTATGTGAGCAAACAATCTACCATAACAGTAAGTAGATAGAAAGCAAAGATCATTATCCTTAAACTTAAAGTACTTGAACCATCAAAACAGGCTGTCATAATTTAATGCAGAGGTCTAAGACAACTGGGTAAGAGAAATGCCTATTTTCAAATGAAGCAAATAAAACATTTAGGAAGTCATCTATACTGGAGAGTAATCAGATATTTTAAGCAGCAGACCAAAAGGAAACTAGTGAATTTCAATTTGAGTTTAAACACATTACACAGAATAAAGTACATAAACAAACAGATAAATTTGAATCTAGAATCACTTCAGTTAAAATGGCAGATTACAAAAATGTACAGTATAACTCCATCAGAGAAGGGGAAAGTCAAGCTACTTACAAAGGTGCAAAGTTTAAAGTCAGTAGACAAGGAAGGAATACCTTCAAAATATTCCAGTTTAAATTCTGGCCAGTGAGATAATCATCGCAGAGTACATGTGAAATTAAATAAGGAATTTTAGCTAGGGAAGGAGAAAGTTTACCATTCCCAAATAATTCCTGATGAAACTTCTAAAGTACTGTTTAAAAAATCATTTTTAGGCAAACAAAATGGGTAAACAAAGGTGGCAACAGAGGTAAACATGTAATTTACCATATTCAGCAGCAAGAGCAATGAAATATTTTTGGACTAAAACTAAATGCTTAAATATCGAGCTCAATGGAAATCAATCCCAAGTTAAAGGATTCTAAGTTTTTGCTTGTTTGGTAGGAGGGAAGGGGCTCTACCAATAGGGACATGTTAAACTTTATAAAGGTAGGAGGGTAGCTACTAAGAAGACACGTGATTCTGTGCATAAAAGCAAGTAAAAAGAATAGAGAAAACACTACAAATTCAGATAGCAGGCAAAACAAAACACACAAAAAGTCAAAAAATAGAGAAAGAGAAGAATAAGCAAAGGAAAGGGAAACAAAAAGGATATAAACTGATGGCAAAAATCCAAACTTATCAGTAAGTACAGCAAATTTTAAAAGATTAAAACTAGCATATAATAGAGACAATCAAAATGCAAAGCCAGCTATATCCAATAAAAACCCTAATGTATAAACAATAAAAGAGAGGAAAAGGGAAAATATACCTAGGAAATATTTCCTGAGGAAGAACTATTTTATCTGTGCAATTAGCAAACTGAACAGATGTTAAGGAATGGAGTACTTTGTGTGTAAAGAGGGTAATTAACATAGGGATGAAAGTAATTATTAGGAAGATTACTACTCTTAACAGGGATGAACATGGTAATACAAGTACAAAATATAGAAAGCAAGCAGAAGTTAATCTCAGGGGGAAAAAATCCATAGCTTGTGTAAAGGATTGACATCTAAACTAGAAACCCCTTCTACCACCACCACAAAAAAAAAAAGAAACAAAGAAAAGAAAAAGGAGAAAGGAAAGTTTGAGCTGAATCAGGACAATTGGTCCAATAAATAAATATTGATCCCTGTACCCCACTACTTGAGAGCACAACTTGCTTTCAAAACCATGTGGACAAGTATTATAATACAAAGCAACTTTCCACACATAGTTAAAAGCATGCAGACATCAATCATAAAAAAGATAACTAGTGCATTAGGAAACTGAAAACACTATTTAAACATTTACAGATAAAAAATTTAAGTTTGAAAATGGTTAGAAGTGGTTAATAATGAAAACATATATTAGGTTGATGGAGATGCAGAAACACACAAGTAGGAAATACACAGGCAAGCTGAACATGAAACACAGAAATGTTCAAAAATGAAAACAGTAAACTCAAAGCATAGAAAACAAAACAAACATATTGCTGGCAGTCTGGAAAGGAAAAGAGAAAACTGGCAGGAGAGAGGCAGGAAGACAGAGACAAGGAGGATATAAAAGCTCACAAGTCTGAAAGGGGGCAATGCAGTATAAATTTTCTCAAACAAATTAGAAGAAAGAATTTTAATGTTTTCACCATAAAGAAATTATAAATGTTAGGGAGATAGATGCGTTAATACTATTTTGAATATTTCACAGTTTATATCAATATTAAAGCATCATAATATATCACCCTATAAATATGTACAATTTTTATATATCAGTAAAATTCTTTTAAAAGAAAAGGTGGCAAAATCACAGATATGGTACCATTTCAATCAAAAAGGAATGTTATTTCTAAATGTAGCCAATAAACCTGGAAAGTGAGATGAAATCAGCAATATTCCAAGAAATACAATCACTAAAATCATTTTAAAAAGAAAGGTTAGAGATACCTAACCACAAAAGAAATTGGCTCACTAGTGGTTAGTTACACAGCTCACAACTCTCAGCCATTGGGATGTATATGGTTTCTACCATACCTACAAGAAATATATAGTCTACCTTAAAATAAATGCTTCAAATATTACAGAATGAAAGTCTCCATGTGATTTTTTTCATAATTAAAAAGTATCTTAATAAAAAAGACAAGTGATAGTATAAGATAGGAAACTTTCGATTTTGACCATACAGTTAAAATTTATGACATAATATGACCAAACTTAATTTACCAATATGCTTTTCCTTTCTTTTAATGAAAAGTTTTAATGTGGAAAATCAAGTATGTTTCACTTGTCCAATACTTAAGATCCTTAAGAGCATACACATAATCACACAGTCATGTATTTCTTAGTGACATTCTGAGATGTTGTCATTTGGTGATTTCATCACTGAGCATCACTGAATTAAGATAGTTACATCATCACTAGGTAATATAATCTAATATAGCCATAACCATATGTGTGATCCATCCCTTTCCAAAATGTGATTGTGCCATGCATGATTGTATATGTATCTGAATGTACCATCTATTTTAAATTGGGAAATGTACATACTTCATCACAAAATGTGTACATTTAATCAATGTAAAAACATTATAATTTAAAAGAAATTATTTTAAAATATACAAATATTTTTTTCATAAAATTTAACATCAATCCAGGCTTCAAATAATAACCAGAGCAACATAAATTCTCATGGAAGTTTTTCTTAAATGAATGAATGCTTAAGTAACAAAATTCCATTGCAATTCTAGAAAGAAGTAATAAAAATAGCTGCACAAATCTGACTGCATTGCACACTTATTAATGGCTGAAGTAAGTTTTGCATTATTTATATTTTGCTACAATTAAAGAAAATGCACACATAACATGATATTATTGGAACAATTATTTAAATTAAGAATCAGTCATGGTTGACTACACTTATTGCATCTATTCAGTAAGGTATCATGCCTAATGCAATAAACCACAAAACAATAATTAAGTATGGAGATTAGAAAGGAAAATGTTCACATATGCCATAACTGCTAATGCAAGAAGTCAAAGAATTAGATCTAAACTAGTAGATCTAAAGCATTTATCCATTTGTTGGCTAGAAGATATTTAATACAGATAGAAAAGTGATATTCTCACATATTAGTGTAACACATTAGAAAACTACATTTAAATTTACTCTCTTATTCAAAAAGTGTAAACTTTTTGTAAATAAATAAAATTATAAGGTGAGTGAAGACATAGAAATGTACATATAAATAAGGATATCTACTTAGTTTATGAATGGGAAGATCAAGCATTATTTAAAAATAACAATTATCTTCAAATTAGTCTGTAACTAATGAAAACCTTAGCTGATTCCAAAATATGAAATAATAAAGAGCTAAAGAGTATCAATATAACTTAGATGAACAAAAACTATGGTAAGGATATATGGCCTCATATAGTCATCTTACAAAACTTTAACTACTAATGAACTCTGACATGATATTGGTGTAAGAATTGACAAACCATAAGGTCAGGAAACAAATCTGCATAGAGATGGGCTATAGATGTCATTATAAAATGACTGGAAATTAAAATTATTCAATAAAAAATACAGATTAATAAGAGTGCTTGTCTAAAATATACAAGGCCTTAGGTTTGATCCCAAACACTTTCCCTCTTCAAAAAAAATAAAGCACAAGCCAATTATTTCAAAAAGGACCACATCAGAATCCTATCTCATACCACTTACCCACACATAAAAGCAAAATCCATTGAGATTATAGTTCTAAATATGAAGGCAACATATTAAAGTACTTAGAATAAAAGGAATGTCACTGACCATGATATAATGTATTCATAAATTGCTTTGTTAAATGGCAACCCCTTTATACAGATATTTAAAGATAATTTTTAAGTATAAGACAGTATCATTATGCTATTAGAGCAGAGAATAATTTCTTAAACCAAGAAACAAAATTCACAAACCAAAGAATAAATAATACTATATTAAAAAAAACTTAAATGCATCAAAAACATACATAAAAAATGAAGAGGTAACCTAGGAATAGGAAAACACATATACAATACAATGAGGATAATTATAAAGAAATAGTATCCAAAATACAAAATATCCAAATTAGTAAGAATAGATCAAATTACCCCAACAGGGAACTGCCCAATGGGAATGAGGAGATCAGAAACTCCAAGATGACCAATAAAACTAATAGAAGACACTTTATTATATTAGTAAAAAGGGAAAAGCACATTGAACCATTGAGGAAACCATTTCCACTACAAGGGACTTGGCTGAATCTGAAACCTTGGTACCTGAAATAAAGAGATCTAAAGACATTCTTTGAACTCAGAGCTGAAATTGCCAAGTATCACTTAGGAAAATGCCAGTTAAGGCTTTCTTCAAATATCAACAACAACAGCAATCTATGTGCTAAGATGTTTGTCACATGCTTTGAATGCTTCTGAACCAACCCTGGACACACATAACAAGACTGAATGATGCTTCTTCCAAGTTGCTAGAAATACACCTTCATGCAAGAGGGCAGCCATGCCTTTTGCCCTCTCAGTGTTAACTGTGTGTCCTGTCTAGTCAGTTTTATACTAAGCAGAAAGGGGTATGTGGCAGGGAAGAGGAAATTGAGCTGAGATGGCTTACTTGGTGCAGTCTTCACAAGCAATGTTCCCAGTGGTCTCCTTGATGGTGCGCTCAGAGACAAAGGCAGGATATTCAGTATCACAAGGCTCCAGGGTCTGTTTCAGTTTCTGGGCTGGAGGAACAGGAACAACAACAACAACAAAAGAAAAGGGATGAAGGATGCAATTCACAGGCTCGGTGTTGTGCCCAACAGCCCACAGCAACTCAGAATGCAGTTCTGCTTCTGCTGCTCTGAGATTTTTCTAGGCACAGCATAATGCATTATTTTCTAATTAGTCAAGTGATTTCGTCTGCCAAGCAACTCTATAAGCTATAATTCCTGAAGCAGTTGTGTTGGCTTGATCAGCTATCATTTATGCATCATAAGAATTCTATTTTCTATTTCTCTGGCCTCAGATTCACTTAGGTTTAGCAGCCACACATATGTACATCTGAAGAAATGTACAAAAGCTATGGCGTATTATTTAAGGTGAGACAAAGTTCATGATACAATTGCACGGTTTTATTGTACAAAGAACACTGAAATGTATAATAGTGAAATACGTAATGTCTTTGAAGCACAGCTCTAAACCAAATCCTACTATTTATGAAGTTCCATGTCCAATAATATCATGTCAATTTCAAAGCACTAAATAATCCTGGTACATGGAGGAGCACATAGTAGGCACACTATAAAGACTTGGTAGTCAATTAAATTATTTTAAATAGTTTATGTCCCGTGAATATGATCAAAAAAGTCTCAGTTTTCTTATTTGTAGACTATAAGATTAAGAGGTCTTCTCTCAGAAATTGACGTGAGAAGTGAGTGAAACAATATATTTTAGGAATTTGGTCTAGTACCTGAAATGCTAAATAATAATGAGATCCATGACAGAAACAGCATAAGCAGTAGAACACTGCCATCATGACCATAATGATGATGGCTCCTACAGCACAGTGGTTAAGGCTTAAGACAAGTTGGAAAAAAATCCCGCTCTGCTTCGTCTTGCTAGTCCTCAGTTTTCTTACCTGTAAAATGGGCATGCTAGTGGTAACAGGTACACTTTACAGGAAGCCTGCTCACTAATATTTTCCCAATAGAATGCTTGTAGGTTTCTGACATACCAACTTTGTATAAAGTTTATGGACACTGTCTATATAGGAATATATGATTTATGTTTGTAATTCCCAAACAGGAGGGTTGTAACAAAGCGTCGTGTAATTGCAACTTCCGAAGTTACATTCCAGATATCTCTAGTTGAATGTCAGAACCATGCATGGTATGCTGTCCATCCTGGAATACTGTGGCTTTGAGTGCCATCAGTGTGACTGACTGTTGGCTAGCAATTAGGTAATTGTTGGATGATCACTAAAGCATTTATATACTAACATGATTGTTTCTTATGGAAAGGCTCTTTCATTGAGTTCTCTTTACCAGGAGAAAATATTTTGGGGTTGAAATATAATACAGTTTTTCTTAGTGTAGCCAGAGCATGAGACTTCAAGAATGGGTCAGTTATATTAAGATGAGATGCCTATCATCACCTCAAATGGAATGGCATAAATGGATGAAAGCATGTGCATGTCCTAACAGAGTGACACATAACGTCTACACACATGCCATGCACATATATACAGACTGCATAAAATGGCAGATACAGAGCTAAGTAGTAACCACCAGCATGCATTCTGCTACTGCTGTGTGACATCAGCTGGGTGGTTAGCCTTTCTACTTATTAGTGTCCTCCTTTCCACCCAGTTCATGTGGTTGCATGCGAACCATTTGGAAGTCATGGCCACACTGTGAGTCCTATTTAAATGTAGGCTGTTGCTGCTCCATGACTTTTCTCTTTCCTCCTCTGGCCTTTTCCTAGCCATTTCTTTTTGGGTAGTAATTTCAAGCAGATGGCTGTCTATCTGATTCCAATGGTTATAAGGTCTTAGCAATCAGTACTGTCCAATCCCCAGTACCTGGCAGTACTATTCCTGGGAAGGGCCACCAAGCTAATGATGCTCCCAAATGGTGCTTTACAATGAGTAGACAAAGAATAAGGATCCTCAGTGCCATGGCAAGTTACCTTCCCCTCAGGTGACAGGTAACATCATCTCCCAGGCCCATGTCACAACCCAGAGGAACATTTAGTGAGAATCTCATTTTCCCAGCTCTTACTCTATGTCTCTGTGTTGTGAGGAGGAAATTTTTACCACTTATTTTTATATATTAAAGATGACTTTTACTTTGAAGTGATCTCAAAATCATGGAAAATCTCATGTAATTTTTAGATTCATGAAATTCTGAAAGAGTTCAGAATTCCTGAGCCATTTGTTAAGTTGTCAACACAAAGCCTTTAAATATTATTATTATTATTTTGCTTTTTGAATGAGTATACATCAATGCAAGAGGGTTTCACTGTATTAATTCCCTAGATGGGTACAATGTACTATGAACGAGTTTGCTCCCTCCATTGTGTTCCTTAGATGCCATCCTTCCTTCCTTTTTAAAGTTGTTTGGTGGATTGCATTATGCTGTTTTCATATTTATGTATGCACTTCGATCCTCTTCACTCCTCAATACCCTTTCCTTTCCTTTCTCCCCTCCAGCTGATTCCCCCCAGCAGTCCTTCTACATTTAAGTCTCATGACTAGCATCACCTTCATTATTTTGATTCCACATTTGAGCAAGACCCTGTGATACTTGACTTTTTGAGCTTGTTATATCTTGTTCCATATAAAGTCTAGTTCTATCTATTTTTGTGTAAATGGCATAACTGTATTTCTCATTATGGCTGTGTTAATATTCCGTGGTATACACCATGCTTTTAAAAACCCATTAATCTGTTGAGTACCTCAATTTCTTTCATTTACTTTTCTGTCTTTTTATCTTGGGGAGATGAAATTAAAACCTCATTGGATCTGGCTACAATTTGATAACATTTTCTCAGTTGTTATTCTTTTAATTTTTTTTTTTTTGGCGGTTGTGGGACTTGAACTCTGGGCCTGGGCGCTGTCCAGTTGTTATTCTTTTAATCTCTTTTTATGGAGAACAATTCTGATTTTGAATTTAAGAAGTTCCCTTTTAGCTAGGGGACAGTAGCTCATGCCTGTAATCCTAGCTACTCAGGAGGCTGAGATAGGAGGATCACGGTTCAAAGTCAGCCTGGGCGGAAAGACTGTGAGATTCTTATCTCCAATGAACCACTCAGAAAACTGGAAGTGGTGCTGTGGCTCAAGTGGTAGAGCTCTAGCCTTGAGCTGAAGGGACAGGGCCCAGGCTCAGAGTTCAAGGTCTACAAACAACAAAAAAAAATTATAAAAAAGTTCCCTTTTATCTTTAAAGAACTTTGAATTTCAAAAAAATGAGTCAAAGTGAAATAAAGGTTAATTACACAAAGTCATAGATTATTAGTATATATGCCATATGCAAATAGCATATAAAATCTATACATGGAAGAAGCTATGTTATGGAATTTCTGTGTGCCAGATGCTGTTGTGCTTTACATGTATTAATTTATGCAATAATAAAATATGAGATTAAAAAATAAACTGAGGTAGGAACAATTTTGATCTCTGCCTGCAGACAGTTCAGTGGAGGCAAGAGGATTGGAATAAACAATTTGCCCAGGGAGGCAAAGAGAAAATTTAAACTGGAGCTATTTGTCTGTAGCACATATGTTTCTCTGCTTTGTGGAGTTGAGCCAATGAAAGGAAGAAAGAAAATGTCTTTGGGGCAAACAGTGAGGCAGTACACACACACACACACACACACACACACACACACACACACACACACACACACACACACTCACATACACATGATTTAAATAAGCCCAATAATTTCACCATCTCTAATTCTAATTGCCTGGGCTCAGCTTCAGTGGAATGAGTCCAATCCTTCCTATGGCAAAACTCATTTGGCCATGATACTTTCTGGAAATGAAATGCTTTTCCTTTGACAATTGTATGGTTCCCTGGTTGATGTGGTGATAAACGTTGAGTCTATTTGCAGCATGACTACAGATTGGCTGGAAGTTATTTGATGTGCTTTTGGGGAAATGTACAAATTATATAAAACCATGGCCACATTGGATCTAAATAACATGGACCTTTCTTTATCTAGAGTGCTACAGAAAACACCCTACATATTTTCCAGGCACTACTGTTATCTGTGGAACTTCAAACCAATAGCCAAATTTGACACCAGTCTGTTGGGTTATTTAATTCTGGGCATTGAAAACTCACAGTCGTACAAAAGTACAGACATATAGTATGGTGTTCTGCTAGAGCAGTTCCTTCGGTTTCCAAAAAGAACTGAAAGTTAAACATCAGATTGTCCTATGTCTCATAGGGAGTGATACATCATGTACTTTTCTTTTGTTTTTCCAGTGCTGGGAATTGAACCTGAGATCTTTTTCATGCGATATGTGTTCTACCACTAAGCTATGACTTCAGTCCACCACCATTATTATTTAGGCAACAAACAACCAAAACCTTTGTAGCCAATGCTCTCTAAGCACTTGCTACATACTGAACACAGTACCAGGTCATTTGTATGAATGAATCCTCATCACTACATGGTGAGTGAGGCTCTGCTATTCCTTGTTACATATAAAGAAACAAAATCTCAGTGAACTTAAGATGCTTTGCCCAAAGTAACACTGCTGTGAGTGGTACAGTCCAGATGTGAGCAGTCTTTACTGTCACACCACTCTGCTTCCTTCCCTGGGGATAGTGGATATCTAAAGCTGAGGTCACCATGACCTGCTACTCACTGTGAAGCATCCAATAGAGCATCCACACAATTGAATTTCTTTAATTTTCTCTTAGCAACAAATGTCCCTAATGAGAATTACTGACTTGGGTTCACTGCAATTATGTGCAGACAATTGGGAGTGAATAGATTTGCCATTTTAAAAGCCTTCCTCTTTTTTTTTTTTTTGTCTCTGTGAATGCATTCCCATTCATGACTGGGTGCCAGCAAGCTCCCATTCCCTTTGTGCAACTTCACAAAATGATACCTTTGTGATAATCAAGCAGAAATGGGCTTCCACAGTCCCCTTCATTAAGGAAACAAAGCAGATAAACAGTGTAATTATGGATTCCATTTTTAGCTGAAACAAAGATGTATGTCTACGTTCAGGGTTTTTATCTAGCGAGGGAATGGTAGACTTAAGATGAAGAGATCTTGCAAATGAATATGGTGTTGAAACTTTTTCAATCTTACACTGGTTTATGATTTATATTTCCTTTAAATAAGACATCAGTGGATAAGTTAACTTGCCTCCATGTATCCTATTCATCTATCCTATTCCTGCCCAGTAGATGACTTTAGGTCTGAATGACAGTTCTAATATAGCATCCAGCTCAACATCTAGGTGCAAAAAATGGAAATCAATATCCTGGTGGAAGGCATATTTTGGTTTAGGTCTGAGTCATTATCCATCCACTACACATACCAGATAGCTATCATCTATGAATCTAAGCACCCACCTATATATTATTATATATTATATATATAATATATATATTATATATATTATAGCTTATAATTTATGACTAGCTTTCTCTGAAGTGCCTATCAATGTCCACTTCTCTAGTATGTTGAAGGGTTTGATAATAATTTCAACAGGATTACCAGCTTTCGGGAAATGCCAAACCATTCTATATTGATATACCACATGGAAGCAATGTAGTTATTGGACAAGGGCATTTTATATTCTTTAGGAAGAAATTCTCACAGTATGGAAGTAGAGTGAGGAGGCCTTTGGAATTATCTATCCATTAGGAAGCTACTAAGACCCTTGTGATAGAAAACAGAATTAAAGCATCTCAATACTCCTTTTCAACAACTAAAATTTAGACAAATGTTGGACTAGCTGTGGTGGGGTGAGAATGCATCTAGAATTCATACAAAGACTATATCCTTCTTATTCCTCACCCTCTGCCCTGCTAGTCCACACAATGACTTCTCAGCAGTAGCATTACTGATATTTTGTTTTGGGGTCTGTTTTATGGATTGCAGTATATTTAACAGAATCTCTAGCCTCTACTCACTTGCCAGTAGCAAGTTATAAAACAAAAAATGTTTCCAGATATTGCAGAGATTCTTGGAAGGCAGAATTGATGGCTCCCTGTTGAAAATCACTGACTTAGGCAAAGATCACAGTGACTTAAATTCCACAAAACTAAAAAATAAGCATTGAATCTAAGATCAAAACGAAGAGTATGAGGAGATGTCTAAGGTGCCCCCCCCTGAAAAAAAACACCTCAAATAAAACAGTTCAAGGTGAGTATTTTGTCCACACCCTAAACTTTGATGGAGGCTAGATTTAAAGGTGATGAACCAGGAGTGGAAAATTGGGAGAGGAGGGGATTGTGCGTGCGTGCATGCGTGCATGCGTGCATGCGTGCATGCGTGCGTGTGTGTGTGTGTGTGTGTGTGTGTGTGTGTGTGTGTGTGTGTGTGACAGAGAGTACTAGACCTTGAATGGAACTGATGTGCTACCTCTTGAGCCACACTTCTGACATTTCACTCTTTAGAGATAGGTGTCTCTTGGATTTCTCTGCCTGGGCTGTCTTTGAACTTCAATCCTCAGATCTCAGTCTCCTGAGTAGTTAAGATTATAAGCATAAACCCTAAGTGTCTAGCTGAAAGTTATAATTTGAATATGAAATGTCTGCCACAAGTTCAAGTGTTAAATGCTTGCAGCCAGGTTGGTGGCACTACTTTTGGAAGTGATGGAAATTTTCAGAGGTGATAATTTTTGACTAAGACACCTGGCTATTTCTTAGTGTACTCAGGGCTGAGGAACAATAAGCTGGTTATCTTCAGTGCTGTGCTGGTCAGTCTTTTTGTCATGGTGACCCAGTACTTGAGAGAAACGATTTAAAAGAAGGAATGATTTACTTGGTTCACATTCAGAGGTTTTACTCCATAGTTAGTTGGCTCCATTACATTGGAGCTAAAGTGAGGACAGCGTGGTAGCAAGAACATGTGCGGGAGGAGACTGTTCATCTTACGACAGAGGAACAGGAAAGGCCAGAGACAAAGTACAGTCCCGAAGAAACCCCAAGTGACCCATTTCCTCCTGATGAGCCCTACCTCTGTACTCACCTTCATAACCAGAGGACTTGCACATTTTATCTTTCACAAGCACATTATGTCTATTGTTATCACCACTGATAAATGAGGAAAACAAAGTCCAGAGAGACAAGTGATCACATTCAGGACTTCCCAATTAGCCAAAGGTGGAAGAGGGGTGTTCAAATCCAGAACAATCATTCACGGGCAGAACAGCTACCCTGGCTTCTGAGTGATCATAGTGTTATTTGGAATATGTGGGGATTTGTCAATGGTAATATAGAGAGCTGTCATAACCATTTCTTTGACCACTATTAATGCATTTCTTCCTTGTAATCTCATTTGCCTTTTTAAATTTAGCCTGTTTATGTAAAATGTTGGAAAAGTTAGTCCTATAAAAATGAAAAAATAACAAGTACCTATGTAATAGATGCCTTCTCATTTCTTTTGCAAACTATGTGCAATTTTGAATCAAAGTAGATTTATACTACAGTAAAATTTCTTTTCATGATAGTTTTTCCCTAATTCTTCCTTTGATCTCTGTCTACTGGTCCTCTGTTTACCTAACTAATTGAGAATCTTACTTAGCTCCACATTTTCCTTCCCCCTCCTCCCATTAGAGAGATTTTTTTTGGTACATTGTACAATTTTATATTTTAGGTTTTATTACTTGATTTTGTGGGGGATTTTTTGAGGGGGTGATAGCACTCAACACCTGGCTTCTGCTTCAGCCTTCCAGTTAGCTGTGACTACAGATAGATAATACTCTAGCCAGCCACATGAGAATATTTTTCAATGTCATTAAAAAGTCTGCAGAGACGGGGGAGTAGTGCACACTTATAATCCAGTTATGGAGCAGGAGGATGAAGAGTTCAAAACCACACTGGGGTAGTGTTCTAGGTCAGCCTGGGGTAAATAGCATGATCTTGTCTAAAACAAACAAAAACATAAAATCCCTTGCAGAAATAACATACTTTACATTCTATAGATGGGTTGTAGTTTTAAGATTTCCTATTGGTCGACACTTAGAATTGCCATTATTTGCAATCATAAATTCCCTAAAAATGATAATTATCATACCCATACCCAGTTTTGATCTCATCTCAGCTAATTCCCTTAGGCTAAATTTCTAAAAGTGGGACTCTGGGTACTCACTGTCATTCAAAATTGATACTGACCCAGCAAGGAGGGGCTAGAGACAATAATGGTCATGTGTTGCCCAAGGATGACTTGTATGCATATTTAAGAAACAGAGATTAAGTCCCTATATGCAGAAAGCCAAATTAAGTGCTGTAACATTTTGTATAGTGAAATTGCAGTTTCATGTAAAACAAGTAAACAATCAGCCACTATAATGTTAAGAAACATCTGGGAATCATGGGTGAAAAGATGGAAGGAAGAACAACTAGGAAGCATTGTATGTTTCCTGAGTTACTGTTAGAATTCTAGTAACTTGGTATCAAAAGGAGGAAAGAAAATATTTTATCCCTTGTTCCTGGGTGAATGCTGATACATTACTTATTGATCTCATTTTAAAAAATGATATGCTACTAAACTGCAAATCTCAAGCATTCCAGATTAACAAAATGAATGTGAATGAGTATATACACAAAGAAAAGAAAGAAACTGAGTGTATTTGAAAAAAAAAGATAGTAGTTGACTGAGCAAGTGTGGGAAAGACCACTGGGAGACAATGCTTATTAGGAGTATGTTAGTTTCAAAGGTAATCATCATTGTCAGAGTTATCACTGTCATCACTATTATCAGGAATTAACTAGAGTTGACATCTAATGTGCCAGTTTCTGGTGAGCCTATAACACAATGTATTCTCTCATTGCCCACACATATACTCTCTAAGGGATATCCTTCTTCTCATCATGAGGAAACTAAGCTGAGGAAAGATATTGTGAAAGTTTAGCCTCTAAGCCAGACTCAAATACATACTGACCTAACTCCATTACTCGTGGATATAAGAAGTCTCTATTAACTACTGCTCAAATCACTGGAAGCTTCTGATTTATATTTTCATGAGTATTGTGAGAACAGGAAAAGTTGTTATTTATTCATTCAGGATTGCTCCCCAGCTTTCTGAAGAATTTATCTGGGCCCCGTAGGGCCCCAAAGACTTAGTTAAGAAAATCAGGTCAAAGTGTACACTCAATAGGGCAGAATAAAGCTGGTGGAATTTTGTTTCGGACTGGATGGCATAACACTCAGCACAACAGACAGCTTTTTGCTGACAGAGCTGGAAAGTCATCAAGTTGTCCTGCATAGTTTTCTGCAAGCCAGCACATCCCTGATGAAAAATAGGCAGTGAACCCTGGGTTTATCACTCTGGGGAAAAAGACACCAGTTACTGCTTACCTTTAGCTGTCATATCAGAGTGCCACCAACTGCAGAGGTTAAATTCCACCAGGAACCTAAACAGATGGTGCAAAAGCCCAGCGTTACTTGGTCATCCACCTCCTAGCTAGAACAGTGACATTCTGTGTTGTCTGGTGCTGCTCACCTCATTTGCAAAAATAACATCACACTTTGGAGACCTCAACACGGCTCGTTGTGTTCCCACTGAGTTTCCACCAGACGTTATCTTACTGAGTAAAAGGCTGTTTTACCGTCAATGCTGGGCTAAACCCCAAGTCAAGCTCACCTAGACTCAAGGACTCCTCGTTGAGAAATATCCTGTGGTTTGTGCAGAAATCATTTTCTAGTTGTTATTAACTTGTCATTTGCTCTTAATACCATCTAGTATGATTTTACAATAAACAAGGACATTGTAAAGGGATTCGTCCTGCCTCAGCTCAGAAATACAAATGGAATGTTCTTCTCTTCCTAGACCACAGTCTATAGTAACAAAGGATGCTTATAAAATTCATGCTGCAAGTTCAATTTGATAAAGCCTTGTGTGTAAGAGAAATGGGAGACAAATTTCTTTTTATGAAATGGTAACCCAGTCTGATTTCAGAAAAATCAAAATTTACTAATTTGCTACTAAAAGACATAAAATAATATAAAACATCCTTCAAATGACATAGACATAGGCCCAAATTTATTCATTCATTTTTCCGGTCCAGGTCAACTTGGTTAAACTAATATAGGTTCCATTAAATGGCAAGAATCTGCCTTTAATTCAAAGAATTGGAGTCTTGGAGGGGAATGGAAGGAAGAGAGAGTTTTGTGCAACTAATCAATCTGGTCTACATGCTTGTCCATTGGAAATATCTGCTTTCCTGTAACCCAGTTTTGCTGTAACGTGTCCAGTATCTGTTCTGGAAGTCAAGCCTTTCATCTTTGTGACACCTCAAGTCTGACATAAGTCACAGAAGCATCCAACATCTTCCAAAGAGGACCAGAATTTGACAAGGTAAACAATTAAATTGCACCTGGGAAAAGTCCCCAGCCTTCTCTGGCTCCCTCATGAGCAAGCCCCCTCCCCCGCCCCTGCACTGAGCTGAGACACCCCAAGTAGCTGTGGACAGCATGGCAGTGTGTTCTGACCACAGCCCACCCAAGCTGCATTAAAAACATCCAGACATCCATGTTAAATTTAACAGTAACCACAATAAATAAATTCGGATTGTATATTGCAAGCTGTTAGTCTGCTAAACAGTGACATAAGGGCATAGGAGTGATCCTGAATAACAACAAAAGATATATTTTTTTTTTTGGCCTTCATTATTTTGAGATGTTCAGTGAGTTTACCTCAGAGTATTATAAAATGTAATGGTTATTGAATGCATGGAACCAATCGCCCAATTCACATCAGAATACAAAAAGAAAAACAATACTACATAAAAATAAAAACCCAGAGGACTGTACTTACAAGACAAGTTCTGTCATTATCCACTTCACTGCAGAAAGGAAGGCATTATAAGGCTGGAGGGAAGAATTCAATCCATTACAAACAATGTATCACACAAAAACTTTGCAGTCTGACTTAAGGCTTTACATTAAGACAATGTTATTCTTCTAGAGAGATTGATATCAGGTTAAAAAACAGAGACTCTCTAGCTAAAGGAAGAAAATGGTTGGATACTGTATCCCAAAACTAACATTTTAAAACTTTGAACTCTCCTGTAGTGAGATGTGATTTACTAGTAAAATAAACATGCTCTAATACAAGGGTTATCACTGGGAGGAAAAAGGAAGTTCAACAAACAATGCTTAAACCTTTACCCTCTAGGGGCTAATATTTCACAGCCTAATGCTCAGGGGCTGGAATCAAATAACTAATTTCAAATGATAATTCACAGAACTCCCTTTTGGAAAGGTGATTCTGTGTTCTCTATCACTGTGTGTCATTCATAGAAATAAGCACAAATGCCATATACTTGATTTTTAATGCCTCCCATGAATTATGTAGGATTTGAGCTAGTTTTTCTTACACTTACATACTGGACTTTAAAAAAAAAATGATAACCATATAAACATGTGATTTTTTTTCTCCTTGCAGAAAATCTATAAAAGAAGGCATTGACAGCTTAATCTTTATTTCAGAATATTTTAATTAAAAAAGAGAAGTCAGATTGTTTACTCTGTGATATTTCCTATGTGGATAATTCAATTTCCTGAATTCTGGAAAATACCAGCTCTCCCCCTCAGTTGGCTCTTTGTACCTAGGTATGCCAGATATGTAAGTAGTAGGTGGACTGGGGGGAACAGGCAAAGACACTGGCAAACTCTGGGCTCCAGATGTCAGGTCCAGAAAAATCTCAGAACCTTTTATGGCTGTGTTTAGGTGTCACAGACTTGAAAAGTCTGCCAAACTCTGGTTTCTGAGGCAATGCTACTTAATCCTACTCCATGAACATTTTAATTGTAAGAACTAGAACTGGGAAGGGGGACTTCATCCAGTTGTAAATAACACAAGGACAAACCGAGGTTCCCTTAGCCATTCTATTTGGGGCCAGAAAGTAAATGAGCAGGAACAACAAAAACAACAACAAAAAAATACCGGGGGGTTAGAGTACCCATTAGCCCACACAGATTTCTGACTTCTAATATCTCTCGCTCTGATTGAACTATTTCAACATCTTTCTCTGAATCAGAAGGCTCTTGGGCCCCGAGGATTAGGGTCAAATAAGCATGTGAACTTCCAACTATTTTTTTTTAAACAAATGCATTATTGCAGAATCATGGTTTTGTCATTTTAACTTCAAAAAATCATATTTTCTTTAACACCCAGGTGATCAGACCACAGGACCGTGTCCCTTAGGTACATAGCCTGAGGCAGAGCTAGGAGGATAAGAAAATGAATAAAGAAGTCAAGAAGCTTTAGAGGCTTGGCATAGAGCCAGCTCATCCTGAGGCCAGGGGAAAAGATGCTCCCCCCCCCCATGCCTTCTCAATCTATGCTAAATAAAGAGAGATTATGTAAATATGAGATATGAGATTAAAAATTTATATTCACATTGTCACTCAGAAGAATAAAGCCATTGAGCTTTTAAGCCAAATAGTGAAAACTTATCTTGGGAACATTTTAAAGTCTGGAAACATTCCTGCTAAGATTAGAGAAAGACACCATCACAGTAAAAACTGGTATTTTTTCAAAACATCCGGCTCTTTTTTGCTCCAGAAGATTTCCAGCTCTGAACCTCTCTTGCTCTCCCATAATAGTAAAATCAAATTAAATACTTGCTTTTTAAAGCATCTCCTTGTAAGGCCTCTCAGAAGATAAAAGGTGTATATATTTGGAAACCAAAAATGACTTTTAAAATCTTGTTTTTAAACCAAATTTTAGGCTAAGTTTTGGCTATATTTAGACATACATGTGGATTATATAAAAGCATATCTTTTTTTTTTCTTTCTGTGTTTTAGGTAACTGGTGGTTAAAGTGACAATGTTAGCACTTTGTAAATGACAATTTAAAACCTGGGAGTAAACTGTAACCATTAACTTCTGGCAGTTTCTAAAGTTACAGTACTTTGTTGTTTGATTAGAAATCATAACATCATCAACAAACCCAGCTCCAAGAAGTATAACTTGATCAGGGAATAATGTCTGTCATCAAAATATGAATTCATTTGTGGGCTAACAGTTCTATTATAAACCAAAAGGGACGATTTCTGCTGAACAAAAGCAAAAATTCTTAAAGAAATTTGGCAAAAATGTCCTCTTTGCTCCTCCATGAAAAGTGGGTTATTGCATTAAATAACCAAAGCCTTCAGGTTGGGGTTAAAAAAAGAAGCAGTTTTTCTTAATAAATAAAGCCAGGAAATATTTTTAAACACTCATGGTCTTGAAAACCTGATGAGTTGAAAGAGGGAGATACGGTCTCACAGAGGGAAAGACCAAGGCACAGCAGGGTGCCAGCACTGTACTTACATCCAGGAGTCCATGGGCACTGTCACTGCTTTCCTTGTTGGCTCTGCACATGGCTTGATAGTCATAAAGGGTAATTCTAGAGCAAAGAAGGGAAAGGAGCTTCACAAATTGAGAAAACATAGGACCTAAATGGGGCTGTGTACCAGCCTGGAGGGCTGTTACCAGCACGGAGTATACCAGTCACAAATGCAGTGTACCCTGGGGAACAAGGAACATGGAAGACTCGTGTGACCCTCTAGAACTTGGGAGGATGTTCTTGGGAAAGGTAGAGTGAGACGAGAAAGCCTGCCAACTTGATAGCCATTTTGGTCTGAAATAAGGTTGATTTGCAGGAACCAGGATACTCCAGAGAGAAGATGAGTTCTGAACTGGACATGGGCTCTGATCTCCATGGTGGATGATCCCTGGGAAGGAGACCCTGGACTAAGAAATAACAGGATCTTTAACTTTCTCAAGCTCTAGGGAACAGTGGACAATTCTAACCGGTTCCTCATTGGCCCATTGTGCCTCTGTCCCCAACCTTGTCCTACAGGTCTCTCTATACAGGGCAATTTCTTGGCAAGAATTTGCATTGTCTTCTGTATTTCCTTCTGCTTATCTCTTATGCGAGAGTCAGGTGAGAGAGCACAGGGTTGAGCGCAGTACCTGTGGCTAGAGGATGGTGGATATTAATGCAGGCTGTGCCTGATTGAGCAGTTGGTGCTTTTACATAATATATACAAAGTTTGATCTTAAATTGCTTATCATATTGCCATGCCTCTGTGTGTGTGTGTGTGTGTGTGTGTGTGTGTGTGTGTGTGTGTGTGTGTGTGTGTGTGTGTGTGTGCTGGTCCTGGTGCTAAGGGCCTGGATACTATCCCTTAGCTTTCTTGCTCAAAGCCAGCACTCAACTATTCGAGCAATAGCAGCTCCTTTTACAGCTTTTTGTTAGGTTACTGGAGATAAGTCTCATGGATTTTTCTGCTTGGGTTAACTTTGAACCACAATCCTCAGATCTCAGCCTCCTGAGTAGCTAGGATTTCAGCACCCAGTTTCATATTTCATTTTTTCATATGTCAAATGACTTACAGAGATGCTCTGACAACCAAATAACCAGTAGTGTACAGTTGACACCATGCTTAGGCTCTTAACTCTATATTGTTCCCAAAGGCCCAAGAACAGCAGTGTGACATTCTCGTTGAAACTGGGATTGACACCAGTTATAAAACTGTAACTCATCCATTTAAACTTTTGACACCTCAGTTTCATATTGTGAAATGGTGAAAACAATTACTCCTTTGAAAGGTGCTCCTCAGGGCTAAAAAAGGTAGTCTGTGTTGAATTCAGTATAGTACTTGGTCATAGGAGACATTCAGCAGAAGGCAAAGCTGCACCTGCTGCTATTAGGATGTTAGGATGTTTTCACCATCACTATTAATTAATGTGATGGTGTTTAGAGCAGTTGGAAGAAACTCAGGTTTTACCCAGATGGCTGGAGGATAGACAAGCATGCTTCCTCAGCTCATTGGAATGTGCACTATAGAGTAAGACTTAAGCTTTGCTATGGTAGTCCCAGGTGCTCTCTAGAGTGAGAGGTAACTATGAGACACTTCTGCAACTTTTATACATGGGCATTTTAGCCAAGGATCATAATGATAATAGCTGATGCCTGTTGAACTTCATGGAGTAACCTAAAGCAAAGCATTCTTCTAAATACATTCTAACAAGATAGATTCTGATCATCTCAATTTTCCAGAGAGGCAAACTGAGTCGCATCCAGTGCAAATATTGTGCCTAAGTTCCCCTAGCAAACCAATGGAGGAGCCAGAACAAGTTGACAAGTTGGGGGCCAAGCTGGATCCACTTTGGCCTGCTTTCTGCTCAGAATTAGGATAAGATTCTCAGAGATGCTTTGAAGTAAGACCTATGGCCCATTCCATTGTCTTGCTGGAAGGTCAAAAACAATGTTGTTCAAGATGAGGTCTCATAGCCAGAATCAACTCACAACTCAAGATGAAAAGACTGTGGGGAAAGTCCCCAGCCAGGCAGAGCCAGCTGGCTGGCAAAACCAGCTGGTTAGGCTTGTGAGGGGCTTTTGCCATGGTAACCACCCAGCTGCACAGCTGGCAGAGAGCTCAGGATTTTCATTTCCCAAAGGCTCTTACTTATAAGCTGAGGCCAAATTAAATTGCTCCAGGCAGCTCCCAGGCCAGGGCTTCTGTCTTTCATTGCAAAACGGGGGCTTTGTGATACCTCTGCTGCTGAGGAGGTTACAGAATGAACCTTCCTGGTCTTCTCTACATGTAGACACCCTTAACTAGATGTTGCAGAAAGAAAAACTTCCAGATTATTACCCTTTTTGAAGTGATTTTGTTACTGTTTTAAATAACTCCGTTTTGTGGCTACCTGTATCCTGTTCAGCTGATTATAGAGAACATGATAATTGCCTACTTTCATTGGGCTCTAAAATAGGCACCAAGAATCATGCCCAGCCCAGGAGTGGTGTAGAGCTCAGTGGCCCTCAGCTGCAGGAATTTATTCTCATTACAGATAACATGCCTCAATCCTCATGGCATCACTCCTAGCCACTTCAACCAGGCTTGGTCCAAAGCCAGAAGCTTGAGGCCATACTACCAGCAGCTCTGTGCTTCCATGAAACATTGATAAAGACAAGCACAGTCTCTGAAGTAGCAGCTCAAAGTAAGGCAAACAAAGCATGGACAGCCCTGTGCTGCCCGGGACATGGAGACTTCTCTACAATCATTTCACTGGCACTTTTCTTTTCCAGCCAGACAAACATTTAAAAATATTTTGCTAAGAACTAGAAGAGATTACATTTAAAATTACTTACAATTTAAATTTATAAAGGTATAAGCTGAGCTCATAGGCTGGTTAGTAACCGTGGAGATCAACATTACTAACCACTATGTAAACATCTTAATATTTGTAAATACAGCCCTAGAAGCAGGAACAGGGAGACATTTGACATAAAAACCCATCATAGGACATAATTAAGCAACTCAGGATCAAAGTCTGAATGCAAAATGAATCACTGAAGTGGCATGGAAAAATATGGGCTCCTTTCTGAACTCTGGGGGCGATATTAATGTGTAAGGGCATGAAGCAGAAACTCGGGAGCTCCTTAACAAAGGGACTGTCACAGTGGGACGTCACAGCTCATGCTTACATGCAGAAAAGCTAGACTGGGGAAAGGAGGGAGAGCTCCACTATAGAAAGGTCCCTGTACCTCAACCCATAGCACCTTCCCAGCACAGCGCAACACCTCTCACACTGTCAATGGCAGTGAGCTTATACCATCCTGGCTTTAACCAGAAATCACCAAGAATAAGTGTAGATGACGAGAACTGATCACCAGCAGAAAATTGGCTTTCACATGGCTGTACTGGCCAGAAGCCCAGAACATGGAAGCCATGGTAGAGCACCTAAAGGAGAACCATGAGACCTCTCTGTTTTGCTAGATTAGGCAGAGGGTTCTGTGAACAGCTAATCAACACCTTTCCTAGTCAGGTGTTAATAATGTATATATTTAAAAAAAGAAAGGAAACAAAGCTGTAGATGCTTCTCACATCAGTATGTGGTCTAGGTAATAAGAGCGAAAACTAATAATTGATTGTTTTCTGTTAGAAAGTAACCAGTTATTACTGTTACAGTTAATAGGATAGGAAACTAAGGCTCATAATGGCCAAATCATACTTTCAGATATTACTTTATGTGTTACTCGGATTCTGGTCACTGTAACAAATACCTGAGAGAAAGAATTCAAGAGGCAACGAGTTATTTTGGCTCTTAGTGTAAGAGGTTGTAGTCCATGATTAGCGGGTTCTATTGCTTTTAGGTCCCTGTCAAGGCAGAAATATCATATGGAAGAACAATAAGAAAAGCCATTCACCCAGTAGCAGCCGGAAAGCAGAGAGGAGTAGCAGGAAGGGCTCAGCCCCTTACTCAAGGAGCTCCACTGGTCACAGTCTACCACCTCCCAAAAGTCTATTCAAATTTTGAATCTTCTGGGCACTGTTGATTCAAACCTAAGGTCCTAGTTACTTAGGAGGCTGAAGTCTGAGGATCCAGGTTTGAAACCAACAGGGGCAGAAAAATTATGAGGCTCTTATCTCCAAGTAACCAGTAAAAAGTGGGAAGCAGAGGAATGGCTGAGTGGCAGAGTAACTGCTTTGAGCAAAAAAGTCAAGTGAGAGTGAGAAGCATGAGGTCAAGCCCCAGCTCCAGCACAAAAACAAATCTGTAGATAGATAGTGAATGCATCAAGGGAACAAAAATAACTTCCTTTTATCCTTTGCCTCCTTGAGAGAAGCCCTGGTTTGACAAATAAGACTAAGATCCTCAGGACCAAAAGAAGGTCTTCTGAAGGAATGTGGTCCTAAGAGTCCAGCAACCTCCCAGTATTAAAACTGTTTGCCTCCACTCACAGCAAGAGTGTTGCTCTGCCAGCCACATCTGCTTCACTGAGGATCAAATTCATGGAAACTGAGTAAGGGATACCTAGCTATTTGCTTGTTTGCTCATTCACTGGCCCATCCACACAAGTTACTTTTCCTTGATTTAAGGGGTAGAATGTCTGCCTGCAAGAGCAAGCTTGAGTTGAACCTTTAATATCATCACCTACTCCCTTAGCAGAGATGGAGAGGATCACATTTCGAGGTCAGCCTGGCAAAATGTTAATTAAAAGCAATTAATGTCACATTTGAAATTTCCTTTGCGTGTTTGTTTGGGTGGGTAACAGAAGGGAAACATCTGAGTTCTGCTTGGGAATAAGTTAAGAGAAAATCCCCCTGAGTAGAGAAACTTGTAGGCTGGAGAAGCATCCTTGAGCTCTGCCAAGATCAGAGGCTATGTCTACAGTTCCGAGTAACTGCATCATAATAATGCTTGTGATGTGCTGAGCACAGGCCATGCAGACCTGCTGAGGTTGCTGATGACATTAGTAGTAGTGGTAAAACCCAGCAGCTGTTAGAGAGTTCTTATACATTCCTTGTCTGGCACCAGGCAGGCACATAGCCCAATGGCTAGATCTTCCATGGCCATTTGTACTCGGATGGCTTGGCACATGGCATGTTGGGGACGCCAGGAGTTGGGAACACAGCCCAGTTCTTGTGTTGCTGAAATGGATAATAAAGGAAACCATGGTCAATAGTCAGAGGATCTTCACTGTTGAAAGCAAATTGTGGTATGTTGAAAGTGGTAGAGACTTCTAGTAGTCTTCTCATAGCTATTTTTCTCTTCTGACAAGCAAAAACCTGACTTTTTCTTCCTTCAGTATTAGGGAATTGAACTAAGGCCTCTTATTTGCCAGGCTGCAGAAGAATCAACAAGCAACATCTCTAGCCTGTTTTTCAATCTCTAGCCTGATTTTGCTGTCCACACCCAGGCTTCAATCCTACAATCCACCTTCTTTTAGGTTTCCTGTCATCTTTGGGTTCACAGACTCATGCCACCGTGTTTGGCTTCTTTCCATGGAGACTGAGGCTTATGAAATTTCTGCCAGGGCTGGCCTAGCACTGAGATCATGTGATCTCCGCCTCTTGGGTATGGGTTAGAGAAGGGATCTCATAAACTTTTGTTTCGGGTTTGGCCTTGAACCACAATCTTCCTGTCTCAGCCTTCCAAGTAGGTAGCTTTACAGGCATGAGCCACTGCACCTGGCTCTAACTTTTTGGTATGTACTTTTTCATACTATGTTTTAGTAGTATTTCATCAATGGTATAATATTTATAGATAGAAATAGTAATAACAATAGAAATAGTACTTCATTAGGAAAATGAGGCCAGGCAATTTGGAGGCTACTTAACATGTTTATAAATTTGTTAAACTGAATTTTGTAAAGAATTTTGTCAAATTGGTAAAAAAAAAAAAATTGACATTTTGGCTCTTTGTGAATCCTTCCGCCATTCTGGAGTACAGCTATGATACTTGGAACTCAGCAACTATTTTATGTCATTAACCTTGAGTTTAAAAATGAACTTGTAGGGAGGTATTTGAAAAATACTTGGGAATAGTAGTTTATGCTTATAATTTCAAGTACTCCAAGCAGAGAGAGAAAATCACAGTTTAAGGCTAGTCTGGCAAAAAGTTAGTGATACCTCATCTTACTAAACAAGCTTGTCATTCCCATTCAGGAGACATTGTGGTCTGAGATCAAGCCTATACATAAAAGACTATCTGAAAAATAAAGCAAAAAGGGCTGTTAGTGTGGCTTAAGTGACAGCACACTTGCCTAACAAGTATAAGCCCTGAGATCAAACCTGAAATACCTCAAAAAACAAAACAAACAAAGAAGTTGTAGTGTTGGGTCTATGGTGACAAACATGAAGCATCCAAGTTATTAATTTACAAAGCATAAATGAAAAAAATGTTCTATTGAAAGTATGGAGGTTCCTCAAAAGAATCCACATAGAGCTCCCCTATGACCCAGCAATCTGACTTTTGGGCATTTACCCAAATGATCACAAACAAGACCACACTAAAGCTACCAGCACAACTATGTTTATTGCAGCCTTATTTACCATAGCTAAGATATGGAACAAACCCAGATGCCCCTTAGTAGATGAATGGACCAAGAAAATGTGGTATATATACACAATGGAATTCTATGCCTCCATCAGAAAGAATGACATTGCCCCATTTGTTAGGAAATGGAAAGACTTGGAAAAAATTATATTAAGTGAAATAAGCCAGGCCCAAAGAAACATAGGTCCCATGGTTTCTCTTTTTTGCAATAACTAGTGTATGTCTGAGTCAAGCAGAAAAGGTCAGATAAGTTGATGTTAGGTGAAATGAACCCCAAGATAAGTATTCAAATGGTTTTTCTTTCTTGCGATTGTTTCTAACATATAAGATGATTTCTTTGTTGCTTTGTATATCCCTCCCCCAGGGTATAACCCCTGCTTTCACTGTATTTGATGTTGGTATAATTTGTAGAGGGGAAGCGAAAAAACAAATCATTTAAACAGGGATACAGGTGGACCCATTGCAACAATGAGATGTACAAACCATTATGTTGAAAAACAATAACAAGTTTACCATCATGGTGAAGATGACAGCAGCATTATGGTTACTATAATTGGGATTGTCTCTCTAGCAGTAGCTTCAGGATTTTACAGAGTGGTTCAGTGCAATCTCCTTGCCTCTGCATTCCAGAATGCTTGGCCCAGAAACACACTTGTCCAGACCAATCTGTCTCCTTTTTCTCCTTGTTCCCTTCAACGCCACCTCTGACAAAGCATACTTCTGTGGAAATGGTAAGGCCCACAGGAAGCCAAGAAGCCATTACATTCATTACAGGAGTTGTTGAGTATTAGACTTCAGTAGGGCAGTCAGTATTAAAGGAGAGCAGCTATCCAAACATAACAGACTTTTCCTTTCACACTCTAGACTCCAAGGCCAGGGCATTTGCTAAAATGTAATGTGATTACCAAAGGTGTATGTGTGTGTGGTGAGGGGACTCCCAGCTCCACTACACAGGCAGAGTAGAGAGGGTCCATGTATTGACTTCTACCTGGAGATACCATTTTTTAGAAAGGTGATTTCAACAGAGGATCTGCCACAGGGAATTCCACACAAAGAAACCACACTAATGAGTGTGTGGGTGAGGTGATGAGTACATTTGCCAGGCCCCATGGGAAAAATACCAGTGACCTTGGACAGAGGAAAGCCCAGGGATATTGCACTAGGCACAGCATAAAACCAAACTAAACCAGAAAAGCCACACACACACACACACACACACACACACACACACACACACACACACACACACAAGCACATTGGCACAAACAACAATGAAAGAGAAATGGGGAAGACAATGGCAGAGAATGATAACTACTGTTGGTAACTCTAAGCCAAAACCAACTCATTAGCCATCTATTTCCCTGCAAGCCACATGTACTCCATTGACTTTTCTGTCCTGAATCATAATTAGATATACAGCAACAAAAGGAAAGCTAGGCTTAGCAATTCATACCTGTAATACCAGCTACTTGGGAGGCAGAGATTGAAAGGATTGCAGTTTGAAGTCAGCCCTGGCACAGTTTGTGAGACTTCAGCTTAACCATGCTTGTAAGGGCAACTCTGCAGGATGTGTAACTAGGAGGATTTCAGCTAAGCCTAAACTAAGAAAAAGTGAGATCGCTTGTTGAATAATAACTTAGGTACCAAAAAGATTGGGAGTTTGTCTCAAGCAGAAGACTGCCTGTTCTAGCAAGCATGAGACCTTTAGTTCAAACCCCAGGATAACAAAAAAATAAAAACAAAAGACCCTTTGACCTCCCAAGAAACCACAAAAATATTTTTGGTAAGAGCAAAATGCTCAGAGAAAACACTCCTGTGGTGTATATTTGACAAAAAGCCATAGCTTGGCCAGCACTAGTGGTTCATGCCTGTAACCTAGCTGAGATCTGAGGATGGCAGTTTGAAGCCAGCCCAGGCAGAGAAGTCCTCATGAGAAGCTCATCTCCAATTAAACACTCAAAAACCAAAGTAGAGGAACTGTAGATCAAAGTGGTTGAACACTAGTCTTGAGCAAAATTGCTCAGGAACAACGCCCAGGCCCCAAGTTTAAGCCCCAAGACACACAGACACACAGACACACAGACACAGACACACACACAGACACAGACACACACACACACACACACACACACACACACACACACACACACACACACACAAGCAACAGCTCTCTTTAAGGCTTCAGTGAGGATTTACCTCATTTTCTGTTTTTGTTTTTAGCATTAGGATTTGAACTCAGGGCCTTGTACTTATTGAGGTGGTATTCTGTCACTTGATCTATGCCTCCAGATCACTTTTCAGTGCTTATTCTTGAGGTAGAGGCTTTCTTTTTGCCTAGGTATATGCCCAACACAGAATTCACCAGTTTTGGGTTTCCCACCTTTACTGCGATTACAGGCAGGTGCCATCCCATCCATGTTCCCCCTGTGGAGATGGAATCTCATGGATTTTTCTGCCCTAGCTAGCAGAACTGAGGTCCTCTTCAGCATCTGACCTAGGATGGTATGACAGGCATATACCATTACATCCAGATACAGATTGAAAAGGGCTCTCACAAACTTCTTTGTTTAGGCTGGCCTCAAACTACAATCCTAATCTCAGTATCCCAAGTAGCTAGGATTACAGGTATTACCCACCAGCATCTGGCTTTTAATCTGTTTTTGCTGGCTCTTGTGCATTTAGCTGGCTCCATATTGAGCTCTTTTCAATGTTGAATGTTAACATTCTTACCTTCCTTCTCCCTGGCTCAAAAGTTATAAAAATGTCCTGTTTGTTCCCCTTGTCTAACCACTGGAGGTGCCATCACTCATAGGCATGGGGGAGTGGAAAAGGGAATGAGATGGGAAGAGGGGGAAGGTCCACTGTCAGGGTTTAGCCATAGTAGGCTGCCCTTCCTGAGGTGAAGTCTGATGCTTGGTCTTGCTGTCTCTGTGCTCAGTGGTCCCTTCAGTATGGCTGGGTGGGAGACCGTCGTCCTGAGAACTAGAGGAGAGTACATCACCAGAAGCAGAGGAGGTCTATCTCCTCCCAACACAGCCTAAGAGAAGTGATACAGGTACTGGAAGACAGTCCAAGAAAGAGACCCAGAAAGATGGGTGTGGGGCTCTTCTGTCTAGGAAGGGATCAGTTCAGACATCTATGTGTGTTTGGATGCAAGTCTGAGAAGAGGAGGAGGGACAGAGGAAATGGAAGGAGGCAAAGTATAGTTCAGGGAGTTGCCCAGTACAAGCCTCCATTCTTGTGATATGATCCATACACCAGCTGATTGTGCCCCGTGGGGATTCCCTCCTGCTGTCACCACTGGAGAGGTCCAAGCAGGAGACCAACACACACTCAGAAGGACAGGCTAAAACATGTACAAAATAGTAACTCCACAGTTACTCAGGCATTATGCCAGTTACTCCTTACTTTCAGGCTTATAAGTACTTTCTTCAGTCCTGTTTTGCTGCTGAGAAACACTAAAATTTAGTGAATGAAAACTGCCAAAACTCAGGCAACTCCAAGGCAAGTGGCAGCTAGCCTGGTACCCAGGTGCTGTTAAGTTGGTATTTCTTGACCCTGTCTGCCCAGGAGAACCACATGAAAGCATTTAAGAGCACCAATGCCTGGGCTTGCTTCCCTGATTTACTATAAATCTCTTGGGGTACAACTGGGGCCTAGGTATGAGGTATATCTTAAATAGCCCCACAAGAAGATGCTATTGAACAGCCAAGCCTAGTGCTCTCCATAGGGAACATCTGCCTAGTAGGCATCTTTGGGGGAGAGGAGTTGATCATTGATTACAAAACAAGAGAAAAGTAATGAAAAGGATCTCAGGCATCTGAACTCTCACTCAAGGTTTAATCTGACTGCATAGCAATACCACTGCAGTTTGAAAATAGTTTTCACATATTTTAGTTAATTCTCAGGAAAATCCAGCAAGGTCCCCCCTCATGGTGATAAAATAGCTTAGGTAGGCTCAGAGAAGCTGAGAAAATATTCCAGAACATGCAGTTGCAAACTTGATGCTCTAGTCGAAGACTTATTTCAAAGCCAGTGTCACAGACGCTCAAACTCTTTCCTATGACTGACTACTTTTTCCCACTTCTTGCTTGATATTTGACAACTGAATTTGTATCGCCAAGAGTAAGATGGCAAAGAGGGAAGATAATATTTCTCTCTCTCTCTCTCTCTCTGTCATTGTTCGTGGGGCTTGAACTCTGGGCTTGGGCACTGTCCTTGCACTCTTCAGCTTGAGCCACAGTTTATTGGAGATAAGAGTCTCACGGACTTTCCTGCCCAGACTGGCTTTGAACCATGATCCTCAGATCTCAGCATCCTAAGTAGCTAGGATTATAGGCGTGAGCCACTGGTGCCCAGCTTATATTTCTCTTAAGTAGGGACAGTGTCATGGCCAATGACAGAAAACCATAGAATCCAAAATTCTGAGAACTACAGGTGTAAAGCTTTCACTAGACACAAACATTAGTGAAAAAGATAAAAAGCTAGACCAAGAAAGTCAAATGAGTCACTACTTAGGGAACTTACTTTCAGTGATAAGAACAAAGAAGGATTTGAAGTTCTGTGTTTGGAAACCAAAATGGCAATGAGACTCCTGCTATCCTATGAGAAAAGAAGGGCAACCTGGGGACACAGCATGATCCCTGTCAACATAACTACCAGAAATGTGGCCCATCTTATTGCTCAGCTGGCTTCCCACTGGGAGTTTCATCATCCAGATAAGACACTGCTGAGCTAACACCTACCTCAGCTGTCTGTCATCTCTCAACAGGACTGGGGAAGCTCTGTGTACAGCATGGTGCTACTGGACAACGAGCAGGTACAGGGCAGAGGTAGCAAATTCCCTGTGTTCATTCACACTGCAGGATAATGGAATCTAGCTTGGCTACACAGAGACATAGGGACAGCTCTTAATCATTCCTAACTTTACAATTTCCATCCATAAGATGAGAATGGGAGATGTTTATACCGAAGGCTGGTTTCACAGGCCGAGGACCTGTATCAACACACAGCCCTGAACTTGAAAAGGCTCATGTCTGATCTAATGGTTTGCCTTCAATGTCTAAAAGTCCTTGAGACTTGTAAACAAGTACCCTTTATTCCCAGTTTGCACTGGGCCTGCTATTGTGAAACTGGCCCTGATTTCTGCCTGTCCCACAGAGTTGTTAGAGGTCTGATCTATCATGCCACCCAGCCTGGCTTGTCGCAGGTGCTTAGGGAAAAATGCATACTATTATTTCCACAATGCTAAAGGTTCAGCTCTGATATCTGGCCTGATATCTGATATCTGTGGGTCATAGGTCAGCAAAGGGGAACAGATTCAATTAAAGTGACCAAGAGTGATCAATGCTGGCTTCCGTAGATTAACACATTGCCACAGATTTTTTTTTTTAGAGCTCTCTAGAGTTGTTCATTTGTTCACAGGAATGAGTCGTTTTCCTCCCTTGTGGTATTGCTGATCCAGATCTGCACGTTTTTCTCACTGGCACTGCCAGGTGGAGGAGTTATTGAGTCACTCAGTGAGTCATCAGAACATTGATGCCTGGGCAAACATAGCTGCCACTTCATCAGAGAGAGAGGGGTGGCAAGAATGGATCAGAAGAGAGACCAAAAGGAGGCTGGCTGCCTGAGGGAAGGAGATGGGGATCTCCTGTGGAGCTCTTCGTTTTAGATGGTTTCTAAGGTTCTTGTGTAAGATCACTTCCTTTGCACAACATACATAAGCTGATGAAATCAAGAAGCCTTGTCAGCCAGCACCATCCAAGGTGCTGAGAGGTCATTTCATGAAGGGATCCAATTTACCTGGGTTGATCATATCTCCAAAGCAGCCTAGCCCCTAGGGGCCCTGTGTCTTGGGCTGACAGCTTAATATGGTACATGACTTCAGTCCCCAGAGGCTGGCAGTTACTTTCACAGGTACCTTGTTTCAACGTTTCTGAAATGCACATCTTCTCTGAATAAAGGACTGTCAGCCTACACTCTCCACAGCACTTCATGTGGGAATGAGCCAGGGCGCTTGGGTCTGATTTCAAGGACTGTAGTGCTACGGTGTCATAGTTTCCTCACCAGGTGTCATGCGTCTGTGAACACACACAGTACCCACAGGAAGCAAAGCCAAGACTGAGCCAAGATCAACAACAAAAATCATGGTGGCAGCTGGCAATTATTGAGCCCTTAATATATGCCAGCTACTATGCTAAGAAGCTAATGCTTATATTATTTCCTTAACTCTGACAGTAACCCTGAAAAGTGATTCTTTTCTCCTTCTTGTTCTTCTTGTTCTTGTTCTTGTTCTTCTTCTCCTCCTCCTCCTCCTCCTCCTCCTCCTTTCCCTCCTCCTCCTCCTCCTCCTCCTCCTCCCCCTCCTCCTCCTCCCCCCCCTCCCCCTCCTCCTCCTCCTCCTCCTCCTCCTCCTTCTTCTTCTCACCTCCATTGTTCACATAAAAACCAATGCTTGGAGAGATAATTTGACTTGCTCTAAGTCTTGCAGCTACTAAACATTAGAGCCTGGATTTGACTCTCTGACTCTAAAACTCAAGCTTAAGTTGCTGACTTTGGTTCCAAGGAGTCTACAAGGTTCAACTAGCTCTTGATGTCAACAATTAATGTCACAACTCCCAGTTCTGCCTTTTTCCCAAATTGGTTAGTTTTACAGTGAAAGCAAGTTCTAGATTCACCCACATTAAGGAGATCAGAAATTTAAAATTCGATTACAATCTTTGTCTTTCTTTCTCCAAACAGTTTGAACCAAACATCCAAGAAGGAAGAGGGAAATGAGTTTGTTAAACAGTTGAAACACATACTTTCAAATGAGAAACATATGTACTATTATTTTTCATCTTTTGTCTCCTCTCCTTGATGGAGCTGAAAACAAATTGACATGATACAAATGTACACATCCACAGAAAGATAGGGCAAACCAGGGAAGTCTTGGATGGTGGCAATCTAGGAACTGCTGTGCAAAGCTTGAAGAAGTCATGGAAAACTTGCTAACAGCCGCCCAAGGTCAGGTCCAAGCAGAGTTGTCAAATCTGAGTATAATGACTCCTGGAGAGGAAGTCTGGACTTGAATTGCTGAGGAGTTGGAAAGGGGGTGAATATCTGCTACAGGCAGGCCTGAGAACAAGTATGTCAGACATTGCAGAAGTGCTGGCCTCCTGCCAGATTTTTATATCATTTCTTTTCTCCCTCCCTTCTGGCATAAACAAGTTCTGGATTTTTAAAAACTGGGTCATCATATTTTTAATTCCCTGCTTTCAGCACGGAGCTCAGTTAGTCTTGTTGACTGGCTTAAAAGTCTGATTTCCTGAGTGAACATTTCTTAGCCAGTCAGTTTTAGGGGAGTAATGAACCCAGCATGCCTGTCTTCCTGGCAGCAGTTACATAATGAATCTCACGATCGAGCTGGAGGACCATCCTTGCATTGCCTATCATTATATATTTAAATCGCAACATTAATATAACTATTAAAGCTCCACTTCAAAGATAGCAGTTCTTCCCTGGAGGTCTTGTCAGAGGATGGCACTGAGCTCCCAGATCTTCTGATACTCGGAGCTTAAGAAATGATGATTTTCCAATAAGCTTTGGTGTTCCTAAGAGCAAGACTGGCCTTGCCTGGAGGGAGAGGGGGCAGAAGGGGAGCTACCTAATCTCTGCTCAGGTTTACTAAGAGTTCTTAAAACTGCCTAGAAAACTGGGCCTCCTCTGGGTTTTCCTCTAGCAGTGGACGCCAATTTATAGTCTCTTGGGAGAGGGTTTTAGGTTTTCCTTGCTTTTCTGAAGATATATCAGTGACTTTCTAAATTTCATCTTCCATCCTTGAGTTCCAAATTCCTAGGAAGTTTGACTGTTTTTTCAGATTGACAAAAATTCACTCCTCCTTTCTGACCAGTTAAAACTTTTCTTTCTCCTTCACAGTCACCCAAACCTGCTAGAACCTCTCACTCAGTGGCCACACCCACGTAATGCTGGCCTCCAAAAAACTCAATGTTAGGGGAACAGGGAAGCTCATTGTGAGTTTAGTTTCTAAGACTCATGTGTAAGGCATCAGATTTCAGTGAGATTTTTCTGGAGTTTGAACAGAGTAGGAACCACCTATGGGTTCAAATCTGGACTTGCTTTTATTTAACCTTGGTTTGTTTTACATTATTTAGGTCAACTTTTGGAGGGACCTAGAATTTTATGGCCCATAAAATTCTTACCTTTTAAAGGAGCCCATAGTTAACAATTTGTTCATCACCGCTCCTTCCACCTCACCAAAAAAGTCTCCAGTCTATGGGGAAGAAAAGAAGATTGATGAAGAAGTATAGATAAACGATGCACCCAAATAGCAGGGAAGAAACATAAATAGTCTGGGTCCTAGAGCTGGCCTAGTTTCTGATTTTCTGTTATAAAAAAGTAGAAGGGCACTAATGGTCAAAAGAAGCCTAGGAGTAACAGAAAAAACTATTGAACAGATGGGACTGTCCCCAAAACACATATGGCAGAATACTGAAATTGAAACACACACACACACACACACACACACACACACACACACACACACACCATTATCTTTGGAAGGAGTCAGCACTAAGCTGCACTTAATCCCTTGTGATTAAAATGCTACTCCAAACAGTCAGAATAAGGCTATGAAAGGGCTTCCTAAGCAGTAATAAAAACAATTGTTTATAATTCCTGGATGACCCGTTTAGGAAAATATAACAATGCACTTCCCCAGCCCTATAAATTTCCAGCAGTTGAGAACCCGTCCTTTCTCAAAATCACTTTCTGACGAACACTCTCCAATAGAAGTGCTCATAGGTTGTTAATATTTTGACTAAGAATGAGACTATCCAGGGAGGCAGCGTGGCTGATTGGAATTGCAATGGCCTACCTCTGCATCCGGGCTGTCTTCAGTTCATTGCCAAGCTGAAGGTTTCATGAGTCTACTTTTTGCTGCTAGATAGAATTTGAAAACCTCAAATGTTCTCCAGATAGCCTGAACCACTGAGATGGGGTGTCCTCATGAACTGAGGAGCACAGTTCATAGTAATAACCTTCTGCCAGCATCCTGAGGCTGTGCAGAGCAAAAAGAAACCTATTTCTACTCTTGAGTAGACAGCTGTGAGCACATGTGCGTGAGTATGGGAAGGTGTGACAATATGTAATGTCTAATATATATAAGACATTGTATTACTATTTCATTGATAATAATTTAATGAATGGCCTCAATCACACTAACAAAAATTTCTAGGCAGTGAGGCAAATTAACAGATTTCATCAAAGACAAGAAGAAGGAGGAAACATTTCTTTGAATATCAGACACTTCCTGTGTGACAAGAGAGAAACATTGGCAAGCTGTGGGTGTGTACTGATGCTAAGAGCAAGAAGGACATTTGTATTTTGTGTGGGTATGTATGCCAGTGTCAATGGAACTGGTTGTTAGAGGAAGAAGAATTATCCTAATTGGGGGGCAGGGAGCCAAACTTTAAACAAGTCCAGGCTGAGCAGGCTGGCAGATCTCTTGCCTAATGCCTCTAGCAGAAGAGAGAGGGAAGTGGGGGGCAGGAGCAGAGTGAATGTGGCAGCCATGGCTTTGATGGAATGAGTATTTCCTATTTCCATGGTCTGTTGGCTGGTCCAAGGCTCAGCACAGGAAGATCAACTCCAACTCCTGTGTCCCAGGCCTAGACCCTATCTCAGCCCTCAGTGGCTTTGGCAGAAGGACAGAACTCTTCCCAGGCGATGCATTGGGGGTCTTGTTGCACAGACTTCTTCATTTCTCAGTGTTCTTCCGCTCAGCCAAATGCACATGTGATCACAGGCTGATGGGCTTTGATTTCATCCTTCCTCACATCCACCAACTGAACAATGCCCAGTGATGTTTAGTATTAGAGGTGACTGCATGGACATTTTGAGTCTTGAAGGCAAATTTACATCCGATCCTACCATATTCCCAAGGATAAGAGGAGAAAAAGAAGCACAGATCTTGCTTCTTTTTTCTTTTTTATTTGTTTATTGTAAAGATACTGTACACAGGAGTTATAGTTACATGAGTAATGAGTACATTTCCTGTCGATCTTGCTTCTCAAAGTCACTGTTTATAAATCAACAAATCACTGAGCTCAGATCTAAAAGATCCCCCCATAAAGACAATTAATTAATTTATTAAGCATCACTATCATAGTGTTGACTTTTGAGAAATTTAAAAACATTTCAAAGAACATTCATTATAGAACTGTAGTATTCTCAAATGTTAGAGTTATTAGAAACCACCCATAGTCAACTATCTTTGTTTTATAAAGTTTATCCTGAGGACCAGACAGAAAACATATGCCTCTCCTGCTAATATTATTTTATGATGAACTATGAAATTCGTATTTTTTCTTATTTTAATATGCCAGTTGAATTTCTAATTGAAGACATTTGAAGGCTGTTGACTTTCTCATTTTGACTTTGGAATAGTGAGATTCCTATGTGCAGACTATGTGCTCACTGTACATGGTCCAAGCAAATGGAGAAAATTCCTCTCCTCTCTCTTGACACTAGTCCCTCAGTGCTGTGAGCCCAGGTTAATCCTTCAACTTAGATGACTGATTTTTAAACAGGAAAAACTACAAAGAAAACTGAAAACAGTCATTCAGTAGGAGTGTGTGTATGTGTGTGGGTTTGTGTGTGTGTATGTCTGTGTGTATGTGACAGTTAAATATCAGAAGGAGAAAAAGCTCCTTAAAGTTGTTCAAACTCTAAGGCACCTTTCAGGCAAATGTTCCTCATGTAGCACAGGCAGCTCTAAAACAAGGTTCTATAAAATGAGCATTTTGCGGGTATGAGAACAGACCATGGGCCCTGGGACCTCCCCCCTCCCCCCTACCTTTCTGGGAAGTAAACACTCTTTGGGGCCTGCTGAGAAGTTGGCTGTGACAGTCCTGGAGGGATGGAAATAAAGCTAATAATCAGCCTCCTGCTTCTTCCCTTTAGCTCATTGTCTCCAGGTTGTCTTCAATACCATAATTTGCACTACCTGATCTGAACTCATTCCAAGCAACCTTACTTAGAGTTGAGGGATTTTCCACTCACCTGCATGTAGTCTTCAGACACCAGAATAAACCCATTATTGTCTATGAGGTAACAGTTCACAGTCTAGAAAACAAAAACCACAGTTTCAGCTTCAGGTCCTCAGACTGCTTTTACATGCAATGACGTACTTCCAGCCTCAGAGAAGCCCATTTAGGGGGAGAGGGGGATGGTAGGGAAATTGAATTGAGGAGACTGAAAAGGCTTGCTGGCTCTGTATATTCAAGCCATGGCTAAGCTAACCCTAGAGTTGACTCTGCAAGACAGGATGCCAAACAAGACTTAAACAACCCAGAATGGGATAAAATGAATATGCATTAAAAATGACAAATTATAGTTTGTCTATTTCCTAGGAGCAAAGTATCTAGAAGCCCCTGGACCTGTACCTTTTGGTGGCTGAAGTGCAGGCAGCTTGGAAAGTAAATCGCCAGCACAATGCCATTACTCTAATGATGTATTAATGAAAACACCTTGTCAGCTTGCAGGACCATCAGGGGACCAGGTAGTATTTTTTAATTTGTTCATACACTGAGTCAGGGGGAAGGGTTAGCCTTCTGCAAAAAGGGGCCCCTCAGGCCTCCTAAGGGTTTTCAAACTGTGTTTTTAATTGGAGCTGGACTTGGGGGCAGGACTGTTAGCTTTGGTAACTTAGACTTATAAATTGTGGAAAGCAAGGTAAGCCTGAACCTCCACTTCCCCCATACTCCTTTAATCTAAGTGAATGGCTTGCTACAGGCTAAATTTTAATTATAGTGCTGTAGAGTTTAAACTTAAAGCTTAATTCTGTCCTTGATGTAACTCAGTTTCTATTTATTGCAACTTTACATACCTACTGCAACATTTAATTTGTAACATATCTTTACCCTGAGCTAAATTCCTGCTAGCTCCAGGCTACCACAGGGTTGGGGTTTTCTGGAACATTGGCCTATGCACAGGGTTGTCTTGAGTGGAGGACAAAAGGACAGTAGTGAGTAGGTTGGAAAGGTTTGACCTTTATTTCTAGATAGTAACTATGTTGAATGGCCAGAAAATTAAAAGCCTTTCTAGCACCTTTATATAGAAGATCCAGCTGCTTTAAAAACAGAGCTTGACTTGTTTATAAAACAGGGTCAGATGAATGACTTGAGTAACCTGGTCACACTCTGGCGGTTTGCAAAAGCTCTTGGCTTCAGGGACACTACTTTGGTCCTGGAGAGAGTCTTGATAAGCTATCTTTATTCTCGAGACAGCATTATGGAAGCATCCACAGAACCCTGCTTCTAATAGGGGTGTTATGATCTTTACATAGATTTACATTTAATTTTAATGTTAATTTAATTAAAATTAGAAACAACTAAAATGCCCATTCTTGAACCTAGGATGACTTGTATTTCAGGTATTCGACATCTAACCCTGCTAGTGACTACACTTTTAGATGTCCATATTTGTACAAAGTAATTATGTTATCCAAGACAGCAATATCTTTGATTATACTAGGAGTTGAAAATGTGTTATCCCAGGCTACATCGGATTATGTTTCATAAATCCATATGCTTGTTGACTTGAATGCCATGATGTTTACTTTGGAGATACAAATACCAGCAAAAACACCCAATAAATGCATACTGAATACAAAAGTAGGTATTCCTCACAGTTGCACAGAATGTCACAAGTTATCAGTTCTTACCCTAACATCTGTAACTGATTAATAATAATGTATTAACATCTATATCCTTGGTCACTATCTCTCTGGCAAACTGATGATCACAAACACTACAAATCTTAAGAAAGACGCAAGATGTCACACAAAGTCCATGAATATGAGAAAATCTTTTGTCCTTAAGGATGCTATTAACACATTAGGACTAATCGGAAATTAGAAAAATTCACAAGACAGGAGAAGTGCTTCCAAAGACAATGATTTCAAAAGCAAGTAACAAGGAAGCCCCAGGGAAGGCTCATCAGATCAGGTCTTTTACTGTATTTGACCCTCTTTGTGGTCACTCTGGGAAAATTAGGTGTCAGAGTCTGTATAGTGGGCCATTTAATAATTTTATTAGAAACATTAAATGTCTGACTCCATGAATGCCTCTCCCCCCGTTTGGAGAAATACAGTACAATTACAGCTATAAACTGAACTGGTTAAAATAAACATATTTTCACAATTCCTACTTTAAAACAATCTTCAATGAAACTTTTCATTAGTAGTTGTGAACATCTGGTTCTCTCTCAGATCTCGTTTCTTGGATGTGAGGAGCCTTCTGATAGTGGCCAGCACTGAGTGGAAGGGAAGTCAGACTTGTCAGTAGAAGACTTTCCCTTAGGTTTTTACCTGGTTTTCTCCTCTCTTCTTCAATGGAAAGAACAGAGTGTGAAGCCTGTTTCAACACAAAGCCTGGAAGAGCAAGCTATAAAAAAAAAGCCTGGGAAATCACCAGATGACAACTATCACACAAAGAAATTGTTCATAAGACTTCATTGTCATGAAGAAAGAAGAACCATAGGGACAGGGGCTGAAGAGGAGGAGGGCAATGCTGGGGAGGAGGAGAAAGAGCAATTATAGGAAGCATTAGCCCAAGCAAGCCTTTCAGAAGTCAAGTAGGTGATTATCTTGTTGGACAGGGGGGAAGACAGGCCACAGGTGTATTTTCTCTAAGGCCACACAGCTAAGCACAGGGCCACATGGCCTCAAAGCCCATGCTGTCTCCTCTATCTTCCAGACTCCAGGATGTACTAGGAGCTCAGGGGCCTACCTTCTTAGAGAAAGCTTTTTTGGAAAGAACAATCCCTTAACCTACAGCTAGCTAAGGACAGATCTTGTCTGCTACTGCTTATCAAAAGACACTACAACAGGTGGCAGAAAAGTCAGCCAGAAAAATGCCTGCACCAAGTGCTTGGGGTGCTACTTTTATGGCTGAATGCAAGAAAAACAACACAAGTGACTGTGTTTAGGTTAGTTTGCTCAGGTGGTTGTGACCACAATTACATGTTCCTGAGTTCCCTCAGCACAGCAATTCTTAAGCTAATATCTGAAGCCAAAAGACTGTGTCAGATATAATTTAACAGGGCTCTGCATATATCTAACCACTTGTTAAAGAAGGATCTATGGAAGAAAACAAGCACAGGATAGGCTAAAGCCTAAATGTCACCCATGTAGTCAGTCAGCTTAGCTTATAACCTACTAGATGGTCATGGACAAAGGAGCAAAGAAAGTCTTGTCCTGGTCTATAAGGACACCGTGCTCTAACCACTTCTTCCAGAGGTGCCCTACTTGTGCCCAGCAGGTAGTCATGCACTGCTGGGCACAGGCAGAGAAGAGCTTTTGTTTCTCCTATACTTGTAGAAATGCATGAGAACACTGGCATTTGGACTTCTTTGGACTATGTTTCTAGTTAACATTCTTAAAATAGAATTCCCCACATACTTCCATTAGAATTTCAGGACAAGAAGTGGAAGTTGCTGAGCATTATGGAAATGTTTTTATTTCAACTGAACAATGCTGAATTTAAAAAGATTTGGTCAACTTATTAAGCAAAAACAAGAACTGCTAACTGACAAGTCACATGTCAAAATCTGGGTGCTGAGTCACTGATCTGGGCCTCTAATCTGAAAGCTATCATTACAGGCAACACTCTGTTGTCTACCTATAAACACAAAGATATAAATTAAGTGACTAGATGACTGCTTAAACAGATCTCCTGTCAACAACCACTAGGATTAAATTATTACTGAGAAGTATGGTGAATGGAGTCAGCCCACAGAGCTAGAGGGCAGAATGCTAGGTGAACAGCTCAGTCAGGACAAAATTAGCCTGTCTGTTCAATGTTTTCTCTATAGACACTTTATGAAAACTATTTAATTGCCTTCCCTGTACTCCCCCTCCAATAACAGGAAATACAGGAGATATTTCTTCAACTTTCCTTCATTAGTCTATTCTACCTTAACCCCACATCTTCAACCCCAGCTCCTTGTTACAAGGTCCCTGTCCATCACTGAATCCCAAAGGACCACTAAGGGAGAAATCAGAACTTCCCAAACAAAGAGACTTGTATCTCCAATTATCCAGCAAAAAGCTTGAAGTGGAGGTGTGGCTCAACTGGTAGAGCACCAGCCTTTAGTGACAAATTGAGCTAAAGCATGCCCTGAGTTTAAGCCCTAGATTTGGCATGAGAGAATGTGAAGAAGGGAGGGAGGAAAAGAGGGAAGGAAGGAAGGAAGGAAGGTAGGAAGGAAAGAAGGAAGGAAGGAAGGAAAGGAGGAAGGAAGGAAGGAAGGAGAGAGAAAGAGAAAAAAGAGAGAAAGAAAGGGAAAGGAAAGGAAAGGAAAAGAAAGGAAAGGAAAGGAAAGGAAAAGAAAGGAAAGGAAAGGGAAGGAAAGAAAAGGAAAGGAAGAAGTAAAGAAAAAGTCAATATTACTCAGAGAAGACTCATTCGGGTTCACAAAAGCAGATACCAGACACTAAAACCTACATCCTAAATATAAGATAGTATAAGAACTATGCAGTCACAGACTGGGAGGCAAAAGATACTGGGGAATGAAAAAACCACAGGGCTGACTCGGGTGTTAACTGGAAGACAATATCAGCTGAGACTAAGACCAGAAGCTCTGACAGTTGGTATTGATGTGACTGTGAGCAAAGTCTGAACCCTGGAAGTCTCGATTTTCTTTTTGGAAAAAAAATAGTAGATAGCGAGTACTTTCCCACTGGGTGGTTGAGAAGATGCAGTGGGAGGTACATGGGTAGTGCTGGGAACAGTTAAAAAAACTTCAAGAAGATGTGTTTTCATCCCGTCAGCCAATGGCTATTGGCCACTTATCACATGTCCTAATTCTACAATTCTAACATTTCTCAGGGAGTGAAGTGGTTACACTCAAAACAAGAGGTCCTTGCTGGGCACTGGTGGCTCAGGCCTATAATCATACCTACTGAGGAGACTAAGATCTGAAGATCAAGGTTCAAAACCAGCTGAAGCAGAAAAGTCAGTGACGTTATTTTCTCCAATTAAAGCCAGAAGTAGAGATGTGGCTCATGCGGCAGCATACTACACTTGAGTGAAAAAGCTCAAGGTCCTGAGTTCAGATCCCAGTACCACAGGTTGGCTTAGTTTGGTGATTTTTTTTTGTCTTGCTTCAGGGAGATGCCTTTGTTTATTTTGAGGCATGTGGGGGGGGGGGGGGGCGGGAAGGGAGATTTGGTTCTTTCACCTGAAGTTGAAGCTACAGTCAGTATGTCTCATCTCAAAAGAAAATGTGCCACTGCGTACTACTCTTCTCCAGGTCTCCTAACCTAATCTCTAATATGTCAGTTGTAGGATAACTTGACCATTCTTACCGCTTGCTCTATCATTACATTATAGGCCAAGTATAATATCAAAATGCCATCTATTTGAAATAATTTTATTGCAAAGTAGTCACTTTGGTAGCAGTGACCTGTGTCCCTCCCTCAAATGATCCTCCCACCAACTCCCTGGCCAGGTGGGGTTGCTCCAGACATGGAGATCCCAGCTGTATGGATGTAAGCTCTGCTTCTAGGCCTGTAATAAGCCAAGGTATCTCCTACTTAACAGCGGCGTGCCTGCGGACACTCAACGTCTTAGCGATTGGTAGAAACTATTGATCTCTAGTTCTCTGGAACAAGAGATGCCTTGGTTAGAGGTCAACCTTCTCAATTTCCACTGTCTTTGCTAAGTATTGCTTCTCTGACCAGGAGATGGAGGTTGACAATACGTAAATGAGAAAAGAGATTGGCTGCAGTGAGGAAATACTGGCTGGGTCGGGCTGAAATGGGAAGTAAAGATGATATTCCTCCTTCCTTTGTATCCTGAATGCCAACCAGGTTGGCCTTGTTTACTGGCAATGCTGCAGATGGAACCCAGGGCCTTGTACATGATGGGCTAGTGCCTGACTAGTATGCTACACCCTAGCTCTACCACGTTTTCTCTGCCACCTCCATGCCTTGCAGGAGTGTTCTCTACCTATGAAGTTCTTCTCATGCATCGTACACCATCATCAAAGTCCTTTCCTTCCCAATCTGCCAGGGACTTAAATGTCACCACTTCAGAGTAGCCTCTGTTACCAGTGAGTGTTGGCCACTCCATCCCACTTATCCCAGTTGGTGATTAGATGTGCTTGCCTTCCCAGATACCCAGTAATTTCCAGAAGGCAGAAGCCATTTCTAAATCAGTTTTCCACTGTATCTTTCATGGTCAGACAGACCTTGGTCCCTAAGAAGGGCCGAATAACCTGTTTGAAATAGTATTTGAAATTGCCCCTAATAAGCTTTGAATATAACATTTGCCCCGTGTAAAGTCTTTTTAAGACTTCAGTCAGCACTATGGCCAGATCCTCCAAGTCACATGGCTCAGGCTCTGACTGGACAACTAAAGATGCACACTGTCCCACAAGCCTCACACACTCCTGCTGAGGTCCAAGGAGACTGCTGATGGGGAGACATTGGGGCTGGAGGAAACCTAAGACAGGCAAAGCATGTCTAATCAGTCTGAGCGAGTGAGGTAGGTCTTCAGTGCAGTGGACAAGTCATATGAATTCGTGAATTCTTACAGCTGTTCAATGGGCCTTTGATTACATGAGGGAATCTGGGGATTGGAAAGGCTGGTCTCATAGGCCTAATTAGGTAATAATGAAAAGAGAATAATCCTTGGAAAAAGTGTCCTGGGAAAATGGAATTTGGTCTGGGTGAGAAGGAAGGTTGAAATGTCCAATAAAACAAGGACAGTTTCCTGGAGCCAAATTTTAAGGGTCAAAGAGGAAAATAGAAGATAATTTCAAAGTGCACACTGAGGACATTAGAGCATCAGATAAAGTTTAAAAAAATCATAAAAATTCAGGGCTTAATTTTTCCCTCCCTGCCTCCCTCCCTCTCTCCCTCCCTTCCTCCCATCTTCCTTCCTTCCCTTTCTTCCTTCCCTCCTTCCTTCCTTCCTTCCTTCCTTCCTTCCTTCCCTCCTTGCTTCCATCCTTCCCTCCTTCCTTGCCTTATGGTTGTTAAATGCTCTACCACTTGCGTCAGCCCTCAGCACTTTTTGCTTTAGTGATTTTTCAGATATGGTCTCATACTTTTGCATAGGTCCAGCCTGGACTTTGATTCTTTTACCTCTGCCTCCATGTACCTGGAATCATAGGCTTGTACCTTCATCCTAGCCTGTTTTTTTTTGTGATAGTCTTGCTACCTTCCTTACCAATTCTGCTTTTGAACTTCAATTCTCCCATCTCTGTCTTCTAAATAGCTGGGATTACAGGCACACACCAGCATATCAAGCTTAATTTTCAAAGTATGTGAATCTTTAAATGACAGTTGCCTGGGTTTCTCTCAATGGCTGCCAAAAAGAGATCATTAGTGGTAAATAGAATATCACAGCCACAGTATGTGTGCCATTATTATCTGAGCCTTCAGATACAGGTGAATCATTACTCAGACTTGTTAGGCTTAGAGTTAACATTCAGTGCTTGCCTTTTGCTCTGCTAAGCAATTTTTATTACCTCACCCCCCATTATTCACCATTACTCTGTGACATGTGTATTTCAATCTCTATGACTATGTAGTTGAGGAAATTGAGTCATTAAGAGGTTCAGAGAACTGTCCAAGTTCACAAAGATTATTTATTGTCAGAGTCACAGCTGGAGGCTCATCAGTCTAATTCTATGACTTGTAACTATGCATTGTCCTATATAACCTGTAATACCAGTCTCTGAACAAAAAATGTTCTGTATGTTTCCAGATTGGAGACCCATTTCCACTTCTTCTGTATGTAGGTGTGCTGAGGCTAGTTTTAATCATCAGATTGTTCAACCAACTATCCATCTATTGAACTAGCCTATTAACCACCCATTCACCCTAACAACCAATGAATCAACTAACCAACCAACCAGCTATCCAAACTACCAGCTATCCCACCAACAAACTAACAACCTTGATTTTGTTATTATGAATTTGGGTTAGTAATTATATCCTCTGTGCAAAGTGAAGAGTTTAACACAGGGCCACATAACACTGACTAATTGCACTCTTCCCTGAGTTCTTATGCTGATCATTGCAATAAGACATCACAGGTCATAAAGCCAGAGGGAACTGAGACCCACTTGGATATCCTAGGAAAGTTGTCCCTGAACTTACCAAAGCATGTTGGTCATAAAATTTCACAGGATGCTCTTTCCAAAAAGAAAATTATTTTTGATCTGATGATCAGAAAAAGTTGGGCTTTCACTAAAAATCTGATTGACTGGCTTTTATTGTTTAGATAGTGTAACTCTTACATTGATCATAATTAAAATTACAAATTTTATTTTAAGCTGACACCTAAACAGTTGGGGCCTGACCCCCCTCATTTTTCTGTTTTAGCATTATCCTTTCATAGTTATGAGATTATTTCTCTTTTGCATGCTTTATTTTGAAATCAACTTCTAATCTGTTTAAATTTGGTTAAGGTTTCTTAAAACTTGATGTAACAGAAAACTGTTAGTATGTGATTATTTATAAAGTTTAGTTTGGGAATACACTGGTTTTTAAATAAGACACAGAAAAAGGCTACTTAAACTGAAGTGAAAAGTCCACCATGATTTTTCTACTTGTACTTAAATAGAAGGAACACTGGACTTAATGTTATAAAATCCTAAGTCTGATAGACAGACTTAGGGCCTATAATTTTTCTCCTACTGATGATGTTTAACCCCATAGATGGAGAAGGAGAAGGAGAGAAAGAAGAGTTCTAAAAGGAAAACATTAGGATAGAATGAAAATTTCTTGAGTTTCAGAACTTTCAACTCTAAATTTTCTGAATATTTATTAAATGAAATTAACTAAGCCAGTTAATTTCTCTCATCTTCTATTTTCTTATCTACTAGATAGGCCAACAATTCCTACAAGTTTCACTGGATGGTTATAAGACTGGAAAGATGCCTAAGTCTTGAAGGTAAAGCTTTCAGAATTGCATGACTTTCAAACGATAATGATGTCGATTGCTGCCTATAAACAAAATGTCCCCATTCCAATAGTGCTATCCATGAGGTCTTTAAACACATTTCTCCAGCTTTTATAACCAAACTATCTTATTAGAGGGGAGAGGTAAGAAAACAAAAAGGAAAAGAAGCACATGTCCTTTTCTTTGTGTGTGTGTGTGTGTGTGTGTGTGTGTGTGTGTCGAGGTTGACCAGAGTGATGTGTCAGATCTGGCTCTGTTCACAGCACTAGCTGTCACCTCCCCTCAGCCATCTTACCTCATCATCACAGCTGATGGAGCACTTGCCATCCAGAGAGGCACACTGTGGAGAGTGGGGGAGAAGCAAGGGAAACCATGTTACTGGGACATCCAAGCATCTGCTGTGGCTGCTACTTAACTACTACAGTCATGGCCTGTGCTGCAAAACACCAAATTTCATCTAAATAGAATGTTTCAAGATGGGATTTGGCTGCACGATCTAGAATTTGTGTCAACTCTAAACAGTAATATCAAAGACTTATACAATACTTGGGGAGGACTGGCTCTTTTCCATCGTGTGTGTGTGTGTGTGTGTGTGTGTGTGTGTGTGTGTGTGTGTGTGTGTGTGTGTGTGTGTGTGCGCCAGTATTGAGGACTGAACTCAGGGCCTGGGCACTGTGTCTTAGCTTTTTCACTCAAAACTGGTGATCTACCACTCGAGCAATACTTCCACTTCTGGCTTTTTGGTGCTTAACTGGAGGTAAGACTCTGACAGATTGTTTCTGCCTAGGCTGGTTTTGAATTAAAAGGCCTCAAATCTCAGCCTCCTGAGTAGCTAGGATTACAGGTGTGAGCCACTGGCACTCAGCCTTTTCCCATCTATTTTATGTTGTCATTCAATGTTGATGATATCTTTTAAAGATTTTTACATCTTTTGGTAACAAGAGATATAATTATGTAATTATTTAATTTAAAATTATTTCACAATGACCTAAAACACAAAACAAACTCCTGTGTTCTCAGTTTACAGTTTCCTAAGGTATTATAATTTAAGAAATGATACATCAGTCCCACCTCCCCCTTTCATCCTTGATAGGCACTTGGGTTGTTTCCATATCTTAACTGTTATGAAAAAAAGTGCTCAGTAAACATGGGAATGCAGGTATCTAGTATCTATCTCTTTGATATTCTGACTTCATTTCCTTTGGTATTCTGACTTCATTTCCTAAGTGTTGGGTTATTTATCCAACACTTTGAACACAGATGAAAGCTGTGTTGTATGACTTGCCATTTCTGATGAATTACTGAACAGATACCATAGATACCCCTTAGAACAAAAAGCACAGCAAAGGGAAAGCATTTCCCTAGATTCTCCAAGTGGAAAAGCCCAGAGAAACCTTTTGGAGAGGAGGAGGGCAGAGGGGGAAGAGCAGATACAAAATTTGATAATTCTTATCATTTAAAAGCCTTCTACCTTGCAATAAACAGATTTACAAGTAAATGACCAGGCACCACAAGATTAGGAGAACGTCACTATAAAATCAGAAAGGGCTCTAATATTAAAGCAAAAACTTCTTTTGGAGATAAGTATCTTGACCTTACATTCAAATTGTTCCTGAGTGTAAATGCCCTCCTCTCCCCAGCATGTGGTGTCTTACATGCTGACAGCCCTTTATTTTTCAGTGCAATGAACTGTAATCTGAGCAGCCAGCAGTTCATCTTACAAACATTTATAGGAAATCTGGCACTTTTCGTCTCCAGGTACCCAAATGAGAACACCTGTATAATAACAGTGTGGCTAATGCTTCAAGATGCTGATTATACCTTACCTGTCTGCTGGCGGTCCAGAACTTCCTTTGGAAAAATTCAAGTTTCATCTGAATGCCTACAGCTGGGACAAATTATAAATAAAACAAAGCATCAGATATCCCTTTACACAATTATTTAAGATTAACATTGACAATAATCCATCACAGTGAGAAGCTGACATAAACATATCGGAAAAAAGTTTACAGATAAACATACAACTAAGACTTCTTTTTTACTTCCTGGAAGGAATTCTTGAGGTTATCTGGGCTCATAGAATTCTTGAAATAAAGCAAGCTGTAGGCAGGGCAGATAGAACTTTGGAGATAAATCACTTCAATGATTCTAAAATCCATATACTTGCAGTAATATCTCCCTAAAAGAAGCTAAAAATAAGAATGAAAGAAATACATTTGAATTATTCGTATTTCTTCAGTCCCTGTTTCAGCTATTACTATATGAGTTTCAGTGTCTAAAATATATATTCTGAATGTGTTTTTGAAATACAACACTTGAAAGGCACTTTGAGACTGCTGTTTAGAAGGGAGCCACTTTGCTCTGACTTTGCTTCACAGGCCCCCTAGTGTCCACAGCTCAATGCTCTTCCCTCCCTGGGAACCGTGTTATGATTATGACAGCTGTACAGTGAATACTGGCTCCACTAATCGATGCAGAAAAGAAAGTGACATGAAGCTTTGGGAAGTAGTAGAAACTTAGAACTAGAACACAAACAAGCTCTTCATGAAGCCAATTCAATATAACCCAGAAAGAGAAACAGGGTAGAAACCTCTTCAGATGATTTTAGAAAAATTCAAAAGAATGAGACTACTTGGCTCATCAGGGGCGGCAATTTACCCTGGTACAGTCTAGCAAAAACCTGTTATCACCAGTACTACTGTTTATCTTTCTGTATTTCTTTCTTTTACTTAAACCTCTACAATGACTTCAACCTAAGTACTAACATCCATCAAAGGAGATAGACAGTTACAAGAGAAAAGTTCCCTTATCTACTCCTGGAGTTTTGCATCATACCATGTGAGACTTTCTACTTGGATAATCACTACACTACAGTCTTGGCTTTAGGAACTGTAAGACTTATGGAAGTCTTCGCTTAATGCCTTCACATGATCAACTGCTTTTCTATTTCCTGAAGAAATTATTTCAACAAGGCAAGGCCCAAGAGCAAAGGTTAACTGGGTATGTACATTTGAAAAGCCTTGGTATCAGCCTTTGGAGTTAGAATTTCAGCTCTCAGGTGGGACTAGAAGCAAGCAGCGCTGTAGTGTACGGATGGGGTTCATCTCCACACTGCTCTTTTTAATAAGTGGTGCTCATCTAGTTCCACCTTAAGTGTGTCCTCTGCCTTTGAGACTTAAACTGCCCAATAGCAAGGACCTGTTCTTGCTCCTTTGAGACTTAAGCCTTTGAGACTTAAACTGCCCAATAGCAAAGGACCTGTTCCTGCTCCTCCCCCCAACAAGGTACTGAGTACATAGATAATCCATCAACAGCAATAAAATTTTTCAACAAGTAGTTAGCTTTTAGAGAGAAAGATGGAAGTGTAATCCCATGTCATTTAAGGCTCTTCAGTGGATACTTCTCAACACATTAGAACCACCTCTGGAACTTTAAGAAAAAGTAATGATGTCTGGGTGACCTCCTACGTCCATTTAAACTAGATTTTCTGTGGGTGATGGGTAGGCATGGGTGGTTTTGAAAGAGCATTAGGTGATTCTAAGATACAGTTAAGGCTGAGGATGATTGCTCTTTAGATTTTGGGAAATGTAACTTCTATAGATATACTATATAGAAAATGGGTCACATGGTCAGTCTCTACAACTCCAGCTTCTCTTCCTAGACTTGAAGAAAATTGCAGAGACTACCTGAAGGAAGCCGACTTTGGAATCTAAGAGTTATTTGTAGCATTTCAAATGGAGTTCATCTGGCAAAATGTTCTATAGCTCAGTATGCAGGGTGCCCAGTAGAATCCAGCTGGGGTTGACTGCTGCACTGGCAGCAGAGAGGAGGCCTCGAAACTTCATGAAGAGGGCTTGCCATAGCTACCTCCGGTTTTACCAAAGACAATTAGGGGCAGATAGCAAACTGACTTCAGAAAAAAAGAGCCTCAAAGTTTCCATGACAGCCAGTAACTGGTATTCAAGAAAAGGAAAGTTGGTGTCTCTGTTGTCTTTGTGGGTCTCTCTTTGTAGTGCCTCTTTGGTATTGTTTTCCAGCCACCCTCCCCACCCTAGCAGTCACAATAATTTTATTGTTCATGTCTCAAGGCCAAAGTCAACAGCCATGGCAAGCTTTGGATGCCCTGCAGGATGAAAACATGAGCATTGCCGCAGAGAATTGCTCCATGACGGATGTTTTAATGATGTTTCTCCTTCCAACAGTCGGCTGCCCTGGCCTTCCCTTTACCTCTTCAGTTTCACTATCAGCTCCCTGTACCCTTTTTGAGCACCTCCCATGCCATTTCTGAGCACATCCCATTGTCTGGTGGGGCCCCATTTTCACCTCCCTAATGAAGCTGGCTGTTTCCTTCAGGGTGTTTATCCATTTCACATACTTGGAGCTTGCTATCATCTGCCCCTGTCCATCCTATATCCCAGCTCTGCAGGGCGCTTTCATCTTCTCTCATGAGTCAGTCCCTCTGTCCCATTAATCATGTGGGCTGCTTTTCTCTGATCTTCCTCCAGTGGGCTGCATCCTCTCCTTGGTCCCAATGCCCTAAACTAGACACTGTTTCCCTCACTCCTCACTTACTCCCTGTCTGGGACATACAGCTGCAGCCCAAGGGCTCACAGGGCAATTGCAATTGGTCTGCTTGGTTTCTACCCAGGAGAGTTCCTGCTCCCTGACTCCTGTGCCTCCTCCAGAAACATGGGCTTCCCATCGCAGATCTGAGCTCTCAGTATTCTCATCTGCAAGTTCGTATATCTCTTTATGAGTCTGAGACTCACAATCCCATTGTTAGATCAAGATTGTGACTGTTTGTTCTGTAGCCTTCTCTATGCTAAACTTTAGCTAGGTATTAATAGGGAAAAAGAGTACAACATCCCTACTTGAAAAGCAGCTGGATGGTAAATGCTCCACTAGAGCCATAAACAAAGAACTATAGAGCACTGTTCTAGGGCAGTTCTCAAGAGCTTTGTGTAAGGGAATGCATAGAGATCTAACTCATAGCAAAGAATGAATCATGAGAAGATGGTGACCCAAATGGAGGGAGCAACTTGGGCAAACCACCATGTGTTTAGAAACTACCATGTGATCTGAGGCAAAGAATAGCATGGAGACCTCTGTATGCAGGCTAAAGTTAAATGAAACAAAGGTGTTGAGTGACATCTAAAAATATCCTGTAGGTCAGGGATGACTCTGAGGGGAGGGTCAACTCTGTTTGTAAATAACTCACTTGTTTATGGTGTTGCCTATGATTATGACGACAGAGCCAAGGAATTGCAACAGAGAAAGAATGGTTCACAAAGTATAAAACATTTATGATCTGGTCTTTTACAGAAAAAAGACTCACATTTGCTCAGGGTGCTATTAAAGATCTTTATAGAAATGACAGGAACAGATTTGTATTTTAGAAGGTCCATTCTGAAAGCTTGCAGAGGAAGGGCTAGGCAGAGAGCCCAGGTGGTGGGACACAGGCAAATGAAATAGATTAGCCACTGGTGCATTGAGCTCATTATTTCTTGACATGAAAATAAAGTACAAAAAAACTAACAAGCAAAACAAAAGACCAAAAGCCCACCACAAATATTACTTTCCTGTTTTGTTCCACATTTTTTCCTTTTCAACTTTTATCAAAGAAAACATTTATACTTCAGCAACTCCACTCCTTTCCCATCCCCTACAATCTTCATGGAACCTGAGATATTTGTCATGCCCGTCTGTTTTGTTCTTTCAACAACATTTCAGGCTATAATAGTGTATTCTGCTTCAAGTCAGTCTTGCTAATTTAATAAGGAAAAAAATAAAGGATAGAAAATGCTCTAGTGAAACTCAAGTCCCAAGGAGAGTGCAGAAAATAAAAACACCATTCCTGGGGTTTAAAATTTTTTAGACAGTCTAGAAAATTATCAACATATTTTCCCTGGAGTGTATGGTACTCCTCACAGGGCTCCCTACTAGGAACTTCTGTCCCCTGAGCTTCATTGAAATCTTATTCATCTCACAGGAGCTGAAGAGGTAACAAGAAAAATTATTCCATAGGCTCCCCCCAATATATTCTATCTATCTATCTATCTATCTATCTATCTATCTATCTATCTATCTATCTATCTATCTATCTAATCAATATAGAGTGATTCTCCCAAGATGGGTGGCATAGCAAAACAACAAAATTGTTGTTAAGGCCCCTTCACATGAAATATTCACATATAACAATCTTAAATTATCCATGAGAGATTGTTTTTCAAACTCATCTCATGCAGAATGAAAGCCTGGGCAACAAGTATTCAGCTTAGGAATACAGAACATAGGCCTTCCATGGAGTGTCTTCCATCTAGACCTCTTCTTTTCCCAGTCTTGTAACTTGCTAACCTACTTTCCCCTTTCTTCTTCCTTCTTCCTGTGTTTGACAGAAATAGTATGTGCTGGGAGGCAGGTGTAGCGTGATCAAGACACACCACAAGAGCCAAGGATTGCAGCTTGGGAAGGACACTCAATTATCTGAAGATTTGAACTGCAACACTTTCAGGGGTCATCAACGGAGCACCAGAACTCATAGACCATTTGACCTTTAGAATGTCTGTGATCAATTCATTCAAATGTAGGGGCAGACAGCTGACCTCCCACCTTCTGATTCTGTGCTGTCCAAAGCAGTGACTATTAAAATAATAAAGTTCATACTTTCATTCCTTTGTTGTCCTAGTCACATTTCAAGAGCTCAACAGCCACATATAACCAGAGGCCACTGTACTGGAATATGCCCACACCTAAACTATTTCCACATTGCACAGTTTTATCAGTGGGCAGTAATCCCTAGGAGGGGTCACAGGGAAGAATTAGTTACCAGCACTCCTTACAGAGCAAAGGTGGAGTTCCCTACAGACCTGCCCATGTTTCTACTCCTCAGAGGTGAAAGAAACAAGATTGAGTTAGGGGGGCGGGTTTGGTGGGATTAGATTAGATAGGACTGCCAGCATGAGAAAACTTGGATCTGCAATGGGAAGTTGGTAATTAGTTTAAGAGAACCCCAAAGAAATCAATGCAATATGCTCAATGTGGCTACCACCCCCCAAGATTTATTTATTTTGTTTTATAAATTTGAGAATACAAATTACATTTCCAGTGCTATTATATTCAAATGCATTCAAGATGAAATCATGCATGCATCTCATATCACGTTAATAGACATGCATTCAAGTGTAATCCAAAACTCACGAAGTAACAATGTTACATGTAAAATTAGAAATAAAATAACTTTTTCATATTGTATTCATTTAGAAATAATTTTCTGTGGGCTTGGCCTCAACTTGCAACATACCCTTAGGAGCACAAATCCGGTTTATAAAATAGTGTTCACCATGCCTGGCACGAAAGCTCACAAAAACACCCCTACTTCCAAACGTGCCCAGACCCCCAGCTATAAGATATATCCACATACACCTCCACCCTGAGCTCATCCAGGAGACAGAAAGGCACTGCTGCCACCATCAGTGCATTACAACCAGAAATGTTTTGCTGGGAAATGGGGGGGGGAGGGTGAACATTGTCTCTAAAACCACTCTGTGTACTCTGAGGACATCACTTTACCTCCATCTCCAGAAAGAGAGCCACATTGGCTCTATTTTCTGAGCAAAATTTCCTGGAATGACCCTAAAACAAGGATAAACAAGATTATGTAATATGAAGTATATCTGAACACAAATAGGTTGATAGCATTGTCAAAATTCATGCTATGATTTGCTTCTAGAACTTATGTTCTTTTCTTCTACTTCTTCTACTTCAGGACTGATATGCCTGGGATACCAACATGTAGAGACTGGGCAGAAATTTTGCCCATGATAAAGCCAAACCGTTCACAGCTAGAAATGTTCTTTAGGGTATAATATCGGTGAGTCAATCTTTTCCAAAATCATCTCAGCTAAAAAAGCTCCTACAATGCATCATTTCTCTTTAGGCTCAGTGCAAGTGTGTTCTACCATTCAGAGTCTGCTGCTTGTCTTTTCTGAAATTGTGATCACCCATGACTACTCAGAATATGAAAACCAGGTCAGGGTACACACTCACACAATGTTACTTTCTCTGACACTGTGGTGCCGGCTCCTGCAGATGCTTGGTCACAAAGCTTTTTAATGGCCTGGCATGTTGGCAGCACATGAACAGCGATCATTTCTTTCTGAAGCACAGGCACAGTCAGACCCCAGATCTCCCTCATCCCAAACAAGAGATTTTTCGTTGAATAGATTACAGTTGATAGGTAAAAAAATCTACAGTTAAGCAAACTCTGCCTCTTTATTAGGGAAAACAAAACTAAAATAAGTTGATAATAAATATTCTTTATGCCAATGATGTTCCATGTATTTCCTCAGACCCGGGTTCTATGAACTAATGCCCATTCAAGTTTTCTCCTCCAGAAAATCAGCTCCCTTGTTGGTTATATTTCTCAAGCAGGGTAGTGGCTATTTTTACATGGCTGGGTTAATATCTCCCAGCCAATCTTAGCCCCCTTTAAGAGTGCCCCTGGATTTTTATTGCTTTGTACACAAGATTGCTAGCAGTGAGGGTAACAAGGGCTGGCACATTTGGATCCCAATTTGCCTTCGTTAACAGTCAACCATAATAGCTGTTCGCCGAGCCGCCTTTGTTTAAATGTTTTCTTCTGTTTGTTTTCAAAATAGTTAATTGCAAGTAGAACTAACAACAAATCTGAATGTCACTCCTTGGGAATATTTCACGATTAACCCCAAGTTTGGAATCAGGCCACTGTGTTGGGAGTGTTGAAAGAAAGAACTCTGACCTTCCTTACATCAAATGTGAGCCCATTCCAGTGGTCTGCTAATGTCCAGGAGAAATGATTTACCACATGAATAACAATTTAAAATTGTAATGTGAATTATGTCATAACTCATCTGTTAAATATTTCACGTGAAGATTTTAATGAATTTCATGATGGAATGTTGGGCAAAAAAGACAACTGAAATCCTGGGACTAATTTGGGTGAAATTGAGAACAAGAGTACCCTCATGAAGATGTCGGGGGAAAAAGGCAGCTGCTCCCTTTGGTGTCGGGCCCACCAGCCCCAAAGCTTTCTTACAAGATTATAAGCTAGGGAGAATGAATAGCAATAACCTCTAGAAAAATGTTTGGATCAAAGCAATATTCATTCGTTATCATCTCTGTAAAGCTTGAACATTAATCTCCAAGGTATGATATTATTTCAGAAATTAGGAGTGTGTAAGGGAGGAAATCTCATAGCTGTAGACACACCTCATATTTTAGTTGATGCAGAGAAAAGAAATCGAATGATAAAGGGAAAAATGATATTTTGAATATTACCCCGAACAGATTGCATATTTCTCTCCTGAAGTATTCCCTGTGGTGTGTAGGGGGTAATCTTTCTTATATGTACATGCTTTTAAATAACAAAGAGCCACATGATGTATGTCTGTGGTGAGAGGAGGGAAGAGAAACAGGGCTCACATTATCCCTAGATTGACAAGGTGATAGCAGAAGATTTCCTTTGAAGAATCATAGCTGTGGAGGCCTATTTTAATCTGGAAGCATCCCTGACTGCTTACTGAGCCTAGCAACTGTGATAGGTAGGTATAGGAAGACCTAATGCCTTTTTTCAATGATCACATTGTCTTCGTCTCAACACAGCTTTTTGAAAGCAGTCTCCTTTGGTAAAAAAAAAAATAATATATATATATATATAATAAATGACAATTATTCATATTTTCTCCATTTGGGTTTTAATGACTTGTTGAAAAGGATTAGCATGGCTGTGGAATAAAATAATATTCTTTTCACCCCTGAGGTAATCTGGAAGTGCTTTTTCAGAATTCATCTAAAATAGTTGTATTCTCTCAACTTTCTAAGGCCACTATGCGCTGGCATTGAATACTTTTTGTCAGGTCATTTTATTCTCACAAAACTCTTTAAATAATATTATTTCAATAAAGATTTTAAGCCAATACAATTTTAGAGTCAATTTCCATCCTTTTCAGCCTTGCAGAATAAAATATTTAAGCTTCAGACTTTATTGTATTTTAATCAGGGCTGCAAAATCAATATCCACTAAGAAAATTATAAGCTCTCAAATTATAGCTCTCTAGCTAATAATTTCTTATTAGAGAACCACCTAATAATGTTTACAAAGGTATTATAACAAAATGAAGGGTCAAATTTCTAAACATTCCAAATTCACAATAGAATGGCCACTTCTATTTGCCCATCACCCCTGAGCTGGATGTCTGTCACTATATTAGTAAAATATGCTCCTGGGAATCCCACAGAGCCAGAGAGATGGAGCTGAGTCCTCTGACTCTCAGGCTTATGTTTCAGGGCACCTAGAGGGAAAGGGACTTGTACACACACACACACACACACACACACGCACACACACACACACACACACACACACACACACACACACACACACACACACACCTGGCTCACTGGAGGGAGCCTAAGACCACTGCAAAGCTCCTGAATTCAACTTCCCTCCATGCCCAGAGTAAAGGAAGCTACAGGGCCTAGCTGCTTCCCATTATCTAACACCATCATAGACACTGAAAATGCAGTAGGGTTTCCAGATAGAATATTTTTCATTTGCTCAATCTGGCAACCCTAGGCTGGGGTAGGGTCACATGGCACAGTCCCCAGGCAATACCACAGAGTGACCTCTGTTACACACTTAACTCTGGAAGGCCTGGGACAGTCTGCATCTTCAGCATAACTGGGGACCCAGCATCAAAGCCATCTTTGGCAACATGACTCCTTTTTTTTTGGGGGGGGGTCCGGTTGTGGGGCCTGAACTCTGGGCCTGGGTGCTGTCCCTCAGCTCTTCAGGTCAAGGCTAGCGCTCTACCACTTGAGCCACAGCACCACTTCCGGCTTTTTTTCTTTTTGCTTATGTGGTGCTGAGGAATTGAACCCAGGGCCTCAGGCATGCAAGGCAAGCGCTCTACCACTGAGCCACCTTCCCAGCCCTGGCAACATGACTCTTGTAACGTCAATATTTGTTCCAGAAAATTCTTACCCAGATAGATAAGTGAAAATGTATCATAAGGGGCTTACTTAAATTTAGCATTTGAATAACAGACTGATCAATCAACAGCTCAACTAGGGAAACTAACTGACCAAATCACCATTGCTTTACCAAGACTCAAGGGAGGTGTGCTCCCTCACCACTGCAACAGGGAGAAAGTCTGGCTTTGCTTGATTTACAGAATAGTCGAATGTGTGTGTGTCAACAGTTAAACCTGCTGCATTATTCTTCACAGCATTTATCAAGAGTTGGCATTTAACTACAATCGCTCTTTCATCTCTATCCACATAGGGGGAGAGAAGTAAGCTCCTTGGGGGCAGGGGCTCTCTGCTTTGCTGTATGGGCTGTGGCTGGATAAAGGACTCAGCTCAGGCAGCAGTTCCAAAGCCACACTGAGGGAATACTGCATGGTTGGAGGCTGTGCTGACTGCCATGTCTATTATTCTCAATGTTTCTCTGGGGAGACCATGTTTTTCCATGCAGGTGGTTTGGATTCTGTCTGAAGGGTAATAGAGAGCTACAAAGACATTTTTAGCAGGAGAGGGGAAAGATGTGAACAGATCTGTGCTTTGGAAATGGCAGGTGAAGGTGGTAAGCCATCGGGTTTGTGGAAGGGTAGCCGCAGAAGGCTAAAGAGCACTCATCTAGGCAGGTGTGAGATGCTGCAAGGGCATGATCTTGTTTCTGACCCTTCCTGAAGGGGTGAAGACAGGAACCCCTAGTTTTGCCACATGGTCATGTCCCTTGGACCAGATATAGTCTATGCCTCACCCTCCCCAACACATACACTAAACCTGAAGGCTTCATCATTTTAGTGTGGCAAATTCCAAAATGCTTTTACTTTCAATGAAATCAATTAATGAAACATCTTTCTCCCATTACCAGTCTCCAAATAATATGACATATTCCATAATAAAAAATGATTTTATGAGTTAGATCATAGAAATACTTGCACATAATAGTAGCAGTAAGAATAGTAATTAATACCAATTGTGAAGACCACATTATCTGCTAAAGGCTTTTGATACTGTATTGCCAATCCTCAGGACGGCCTGGGGGAGGGAGGGGTGAGTATTATTCCCAGCCACACTTTACATCAGAGAGGACCACAGATTACAGAAGACGGGCATGGGATGAAAGTCTTCAAGCAGGATTTGTGTTTTCATCCTTGATTCCAATTCCTATAGCAGTCAAGAGGTTTCCTAAACTGTGAGTTCTAGCATGCTGTCAGTGTTTCATTGTTTTTACTGTCAGACAAAATTCAGGCTAGTGGTATCAGGATAAGTCTTGGTCATTCTCTATGTAAGAAAATTAAGAATATTTGCACCAATTATCTAAATATTCATTGGGCCTCTGTTTATTCCACAAGATAACTGATTGACCTGGGTGACTGCCTATCACTTTAGAATTACTATGTGAAATATAAATCTAATATGGAAGCAGGATCAGGAAACTTCACTAAAGAAGTCTGATGAGTAGGAGTTCATGAGGATCCAGTGACCCAGAAGAAGGCTAGTGGAAAGAACAGTTTAAGCTAAGCTGGCGAAGCATTTAGGGACTGAGAGCTTGATGACCATCTGTGTGGCTGACGCAAGTAAGAAGGCAAATGTCCCAAGCTTTTACAAGGACCAGGACTCAACAAGAAAGTGCAAACAAAGCTGGTGCTTATTCTGGAGATAGATGTCACAAGAAAAATTGCCCTCTTGGTGGCTGGGTCAAGACCATTACTTTCTAGCTTTATCCAGAATCTCTGTTCCATTTACCATGTATGGAAAGGATGACTACAGCAGAAAAAGCCAAGGGAAGACATGTACTTAATGAACTAGGCCTGGTTCCCTCTGGCCATCCAAATATTCACTCCAGAGTCAAACACCTGGGTGGCAGATGTGTCCAGCAGCAGCAGATTCTTCCAGAACAGCTGTACACAAGGCGATTATGAGTAGGGAGGGAGGAGGGAATGGGGACCCATTAACCAAAGGGGCAAGGGAACACTCTGGAGTAATCAAGCACATTGTTGTCTCCAACCTTCTGGAATCTCAAAACCTTGCAATATTTGGGAATCAGCCTTGGAGTGAAGGATACCAGTTTTGTCTCACAGTTTAATCAGGCAGATGTGGAGGCTGGAAAAGCCATCTTCTGTCATTAAATGATTGCTCTCACACACATGTTTGGCAACACCTGAGACTGTCATCTGGGTTCCCAAACAGTCTGGCTGGTCAAGTCTCCTGGGGGTGGGATGCAGGGCGGGGCCTTTCTGATTTGGCAGGCAACCCTAAAGCCTTCTCAGCAGGGTCTACACTGAGAGCCAGATCTTAGTCAGAGGCCTCACTGGTGAGGATGCTGCCTGGCCTCACTGTCCCTCAACTCAGACCCCTCCTCTGCTCCACAATGAACTGTCAGGCACAGCTGGGCCCCAAGAGACACTGCATAAAAACTAAATGAATGAAGAATTGAGCAAACACACTGCATTCCAGACACTGGGGAGTTAATCAGCCGACTCCCAGCTTCCTTTGGGGCATAAGAGTTTGAAACACAGTTGTAACCAACATTCTTCCTCCCAGGGTTTCCTGGCACCCCCTGGCTCCTCTCCATTTGCTCAGCTAAAGCATTCCAGGCTCGCCGCCTCAGGGAAGGGAGGACAGGAGGAACTCTGAGAACAAAGGAGCCAAAGCTAGATTTTTGAGTCTCTAAAGTTGAGGCCCTCAGGAATCTCTGGGCAGGAAAGAAAACCCCGGAATTGCAGGAGCCAGTTCTGTTGCCTCCACCCTCTCTCTGCTTTTTTTCTTTCTCCTTCCCTTTTGAGACCACTTCGGGAAGAGACTTCCAGAGAAACCTAGGTACTGAAGGCTTGTAGTAAAGACAGGAGCTAGCCATGATGTGCCCACCTCCTACCCTGGGTCGAATCCTGAATTCAAGGTAGGGCTCGCAGAGCAGGGGCCAATATTCCTAACCCTATACTCTTCCGCCAGAGCTGGAAGGCTGAAGGACCCCAGAGTTCCCCTCCCCCAGCTATGCTGTTGCTTTTACAGGAGACAATCTACCAAAAGCCACAAGCAGACAAGCCAGCAGGAGGAAGTTCCTTGCCTAGCAAGCATGTCAGGATGAGGTCTGGGAGCTGCCCACTGACTCCAAGGTGACCTTCCATTGGAATGAGGAGGCCATAGCACTGACCTGTGCATGGACTGATGACAGAGGACCAGATGGGCCTGGGTGCCTCAGGAAATGCCTGTGTGATTGGATGATTAAGTGTCTCCCACTCCCTTCAGCTTTAGGTAAGCCTTAGGAAGAAAGTGAAAAAAAGACATTCAATTCACCAAAGTCCACAAGAGTTTAGACAGTGAAGGCTTCTGTTAGAAATGAAGCTGAGGTCAAATACAACTTCACTGATTGAACAACTGAAAAGTGAGGACTGAAAACCATGGTCATTACTGGTTCATGACCCAAGATCATAAACAATGGAGCACTTAACGAAGATGGTTGATCATGGGAGTAGGCACAGACACTAGGCTCTAGGCTTTTTCTCACCTCCATTTAGGGGCAATCTGGGAAGAGATCCCAGGGCTCAAACACTGAGTTTAAGTTACCACTGCTCTGTGAGTAAAATGGACTGTAAAGTTCTGATGGGTAGATCCCAGTGGCAGACTCAGTGTTCACAGGCAATGGCAAAACAGACCCAATAGCTTCCTCTCTACCAGCTGCCACTGCGGCTTTTGTGGAAACTGGACCTGGGGCCAGGAACAAGTCTTCAAAACACAAAGAATCCTACATATGCAAGCACCTAAAAGAGAATGTAGTCTTCTCCGGTCTCCATTGTAAAGACCAGTAGTTTTCCTCTATATTCAGGTGGGGATATCTAACCATGGTATGCTGGGACCTCAGTTTGTATCTCATGATTTTTGTCTCAATCTTGAATGTCTTAGGGGTGAGGGATTTCTGAAGTCCCAACGATACAGGGGAGAAACTTCCCAACAACTTTCTTAGTAACCTTCTGGACTTGTGTCCTTAAACTTGTGTCCAGATTGACAAATGGCAAAGAAGCTTGGGTTCTAGTGGTATCCACCTCATGCTTTTCTATATAAGCCATGTGCCTTCACAGGTGATTTTCCTCTGTACAATGAGAATAGGACTAGTACATACCTTATAGGTTGGTTGTGAGCCTTCAATGAGTTAATGCATGACAGGGACCCAGTAGAGTGTCAGACACATAGTACATATTCAATAGATAACACATGTACATACATAATAATAGCTATGTACATTAAACCCGTACATTATTTAATTCAGCTCAAATCCTATTTCCTATCCTTAACTGAGTTTCCAAGCCTAGAAAACTGCCATTGCTTACTAATCCACCTTGCAGAGAGCTGAGGTCCCCCTAACCAGAGGCATCGTGTTAGTCAGCTTTCCATCACTATAACAAAATACCTAAGAAAATCAACTTACAAGGAGAAAAGGTTTTATTTTGGCTCATAGCTTCAAAGGTTTCAGGTCACAGTCAGTTGTTTCTATTACTTTGGGACATGTAGTTGGGCAGATCACCACCATGGTGAGAAAAGCTATTTGCCTTATGGCATCCAGAAAGCAAAAAGGAAACTAGTTAAGGACTGGGTCCCCAAATCCCATTGACTGGTGTGTTCGGGGGGCTAACTTCCTTTCACTAGGCTCCACTTCCTAAAGATTCCAGCAGCAGCAGCAGCTAGGGACCAAGCCTTAGAACATCAGAGCCTTGAAGAACATTTAAGATACAAACCATAAGCAACCCCAAAGTCACTGCATGAACTGCCCTGGACCTCAAGTTCTTTCTGAGCATAATTTGGTCCCACTCACTTATGGATAGAAGACAACTGACCTGAGCCAGTTATCACCTCAACTGCTCTTAACATCCCACCTCTGTTGAGAATGTAAAGCTAAAGAGCTGCTGGAGTCCCCACAAGTAGACATTCCTTTTACCCTCCTGTGTTTTACACAGGACACAGAGTTGTCCTGAGGGTCTGTGCTGGAGGAGAGGAGATGACATGTCCCATCTGGAAGTTTGGGAGGGATGCTGAGGATGTCAGAATTTGAAACCAACCCTTCCTAACTTCAAAGCAAGAGAAAACAACTATCTAACATGAATGAGCCAGAGGGAGTCATCTAAAATTACTTTAAAAGAATGCACATTTCATGAATGTAAGCCCCATACAAAAGACTGACACTCATCTGCTTCATAGGAGACTGGTGAGCCCACATTTTTCTCACAACAGTTTGCTTTTTGTTTTATTTTCCTCTCCACATCTGTGAACTGATCTGTTTTCTGGAGGCCCCAAATAGCTCCTAAGATGCCCAAAGCTCTTCATGTTTTCCTCCTCAATTTGAAAAAAAAACAAAAACAGGGTCTGGATATGGTGGTACAGACCTGCAATATCAGCTACTAGGAAGTAGAAGTAGTAGGATCATAGTCTGAGAACAGCCCTGTATGAAAAATTACCTAAAAGCACAGAAAGAAGAGGGAGTTGCTAACGCGGCTAACTAGCAAGAGCTAGGTCTAAACTCCAGTACGGCTAAAAAAATTGTGTGCCAGTACTGGGGCTTGAACTCAGGACCTTGAGCTGTGACATGCTTTTTGTTCAAGGCGAGCATTCTACCACTTGAACCATATCTTCACTTCTGTCTTTTGGTTGGTTAACTGGTGACAAGAGTCTTGTGGACTTTTCTATCTGGGTTGACTTTGAATCATGATCCTCAGATCTCAGGAATACAGGTATGAGCCATTCAAATTTTTGAGCATGGCTCAAAAAAAAATTTTTAATAAAAATAAATAAGTAAAGAAAAATGCCAAAAGAAGACTCCTGGGAAAGCAAGCAGTTCCTAAAGGAGACTCAACAACCCATGGAGTTTCAGGGAATACATGTCCATAGCAAGTTCCAGCAGAAGTGCCTCACGGCACATGAGTGCCGGAAGTAGTTTATAAGCTGACATTCCAGAGAGCATTAATGGAGGATCCACTGCATCTTGCATTATTCCTTTTAACCCTTCTGTCATTCTTAAGGAGAAGATGTTTTCTCCATTTTGAAGAAAAGATCCACAATAGTAGAGGAACTTGCTGGACTTGGTGGAGCTGGGGTTTTGAGTTGCAGGCCTGACTCTTTTCCTTCCCATTGTGGTTCTCTGGAGCAGTATCACCCCTTAGGGAGCAGTTTTGGAAGTTTGAAGTGATGTTCTGATTGTCACAATAACTTGGATGTCCCACAATTCACAGGCTGGCCCCTGACAATAAATGATTCCATGTGCCTTGTGGCTTCAAACACTCTGCCTGGGATTGATATACTTGGAAACAAATCTGGCCCTTAAACCCAACTCTGCTTCACATCTAGATACAAAGAGTCTTGCACATGGAATTCTCTAGAGATGCAACTACAGCCCCTCGTGTGACTGTGAATGAGTACATTTTATCTGCAGCTTTGGTATCAAAGTAGCTGGGTCAGTGGGTACGATGTAAATTCCGGAATCATTGCTTTAGAGACCCTACAGCATAATGGAGCGTGAGCTTCCAGCTGCTTCCTTCTGTCTCCTCTTGAAGTTATGCCCAAGATATTTACATATTAAGACATCTATTATCCTCTTATGAATTATTCTCCTTTTATGTCTTGTTATTATAGTTGGAATGTTGTATAGATTTTCTTTTTGGCAGTATGTTAGGAAATAGGTTAATATTTTCCAGGAATTTCATTTTGAGATAGTAAAGAAGATATTACAAATTACTATTAAGAATAAAAAAGCCTTAGGCAGGACAGAAATGAGAACTGTTTTAGTTTTGCTGTCCCCTCTGTCACTGAGTCCAGTGAGCATTGTCCCTTTTCAGCCCCAGGCTCCCCTCTGTCTGTAGTTTCCCTGTGTTCTACTTCTTCTGCCTTGAAATACAAGATTTGGCTTAGCCAAACCTTACATGTCTTCATGGCTTCCTCTGTTTTTCCCTTCCCGTTTGTTTTGGCTCTGATCAAGGTGCAAGATATTGATATCTGAGGCTCAGCTTCAACTGATGGATTTCCCATCTCAGAGCCCAGCAGTCAAGTTGAGGGTTGTTTTGTACTTAGAGAAGCCAGGTCTAGGGAAGGAGTTGCATCTCTGAGGCCACACTGTAATGGGGAGCTATGGGATTGTCCTGCTGGGGTGCATTTTCTTCTGTCAGGAAGATTTGTCTATGGATCGTGAATAGGCGAGAAAAGGATATGGAGTGAGTCTCAAAAAGTGCTCTTTTTCTTGCACAAAGCATCTTAATTATAATTATTGTCAGCACTTTGGGAGACAAGGCGGGAAGGAAAGAATACCTTGCATTTGCACTGCATACGCTAGCTCCCTGCAATGAGGAGGAGGGTAGCAGAGAGGAAAAGAGCAAGGAACAGAGCCCTCAGTAGATTAAAAGGGGCCTTTGTAGTGGCTGCATCTGTACATTAAAATAAATCTCTCCTAGCACTAAAATAACATCTACATTCATTTGGGCCAGTGCCACATTCAGCATTTAAGAAATTTCACAAAACTTTGCTTGAGCATGTTGAAGTTTGCCAGCTCACAACAAAACAAAAAAAGCGGCATGGAAATACTTCTCCTCCATTCCCAATTTCACTGCTGACTCCCATTTTCCGGCTGTACTTGAAAGAAAAAGACTTTGCCCTTTTTTCAGGTGCCAACCACTTAACATGGCCCTGAAATGGGCAGCCAATTGCCCTTGGAGGTGGTAGACTTCAAGAAGAATCTTTTTCTTTTCCCCTAAAGGAAACTACTAGAGACTCTGTGCCTGATAAAGCCTTTAATAGCTAGAAAAACATTACTTGAGATGGCCCTCAGGTAGACTACACAGGAATAATACCTCATAAAAATAACTACTTCTATCCAGAGCATACCACTCTAGGAGCTCAGTGGGGGCCTTATTTCCAGGGAAATGGAAGGAAAACAGAATGTTCCATCAAGGAACCAACTCGATGGAGCTGTCTGTAGCAGGGACCACGTTCACTTCTGTGGAGAATACACTATCAAAAGCAGTTCTAGAATTCTCTGTGACCTTGAACAACAATGTTAAGAGACTTCCGCTGTTTGCTATTTTGCTGAATAATTTAGTTAATCCACTTGTTGTGAATGTTTACAATGAACCCTGATTCTAGAGTAGTCAGTTGGCATAGATAGGTAGCTGTGCACAAGCCAGAGAGCTAGGATGGTAGAGTGGACCACTGAATCCAGACAACTTAGCTTTCAAACCAGTAAACAGAGCTCACAAACTTGCCTTAATGACTAAGAGACAATCTAGGCTAATTCTAACTCTTCTAACTCTAGCTGGCTGTGAAGAAGAGATGACTTTCCTTTGGCTAGCTGGATATGCATGTCACATTTTGGGGGCAGTAGAGACCTTCTTCTCTTATCCACACTCCACATTCTTTAGGGAACTGTACTATATAAACTAGTTCAAGAGACCCAGACCCATGACCTTGAGCTGAAACTTTTAGGAACGAGAGGGTTTTGTTCCACTGAGTTTTCAAAACTGACCTTAGGAGTTCTAGGAGGTATTAAATGAAGCGAATTGACCTGAGCACAGAATTGACAAAAGAAAAGTAAAGCAAGACCTTGTTGACTTCAGCTGCCTTTGCTCCAACTGTACTGGAAATCAGATGTTATTTTTGACATTTCAGTTACATGGGACAATTTTTCATAAATCAAATAACTAATCTCCTTTAATTTACAAATTTTGCTGAAGTCAATTTAAGTTTGGTTTTTGTTGCTTGTGATGGGTAGCATTCTGACAGATGCAACTGTAATCTAGTTTAGTGGCTTCTCTTGATACAAAATGGCTACTTATCTTCACATACAGAGTTTCATCATATAAGCACCTAAACTCAGTCAGATATGATGCTGTTGACAGCACTGGCATGGAAGGCAGATCTGTTGTATGCATGCTGCCTTGACCACTTCATGGCAAGTGTCACTCACAAATCCTAGTGCTTCTTTCTAAGGAGATTCAGCATCTTCCCAACATAGTGCTCCAGAGGACTCTGGCTATCATTTTTGGCACCATGCAGTGGTGCTCATGGTGAAACATTTTCAGGAACATGGTACCTTTGCCCACACTGATCATTATCACACACATACACACAGGATCTTTAACCCTTGCTCTTAAATAACTGTGTTCTGAACAATGAAGTGAGCATTCACAGGAAGAGCCTGGCTGCTAATCTTTGGGGAAGATCCTCCCCTCTCTCCCTACCCCCCCCCCCCCGCCCCCTGCAAGACAACGACCAGGAATCTTCCAGTTGTTTTTTTTTCCCTGAGGTATGAGTGAAATGGTATTGTGAGAGACTACTGGGGTTGATGAGCTCTTGAGGGAACATTTTTAAAAATAGACCTCAAGTTCATATTATACGTAAACTTTCCCATACACAAAGTTTCCAGTTTTATTCTTTATTCAAGAAAACTAAGGGCAAATGGGCTGGGTGGTTGGAGGTCATAGGAAGGCCTAGTGTACTTAGTGGGTTGAACTGGACGATGCCACCTGCTCCATAGGAGGTCTGCTTTGCATTGAAGACGAGGCCAGACCTGTATTTCCCAGAATCATATGCATGTGTGGTTCCAGATTAGAGCTTGCCAATAACTTTAAAAGGCAATTGAGATGGGGCCCTGTTGCTCTGCAGATAGTTACAGATAGCTGTGTGGGCAGATCTATGGCTCGAAGGTTTGAAACAGTTCTCAAGTCCATTCTTGAGAACCATCTGCATAGATGGTTCCTAACCCAACTCCTCTCCAGTTTCTATGATTATAAACGCTCTTAGTTCCCCATGTTTGTTACTTGCATACTTAGATACACAATGTAGCCTGTGTTCCCAAGACCTGGTCCTGACTTTTGGTCATGCCCTACAACTAGAGCAAAGATTTCCTCTGCATGTTACTAAGTTTCAGCTATTTCCACATTGTAAGTCACCCTGTTCCTGGCACCAGCCATGGAACAGCAGATGAGGACCCATAGCACTCAGGATGTTATTGGTCTGGTGGTGCTAATCTATAGTCATGGGATTCTATTTCCTCCTGTAGGCTTTAGAATACTCACTGACTCCTGCAAAGAAGGCCCCTGTAGTTGTATTCTAGTCACATTTGGGGTCTAGATCATCCCTACTGGGCAAATTCTAGCTCCAGATTGCTGTGTTTCTTGCTTTCTGTTAGATTTGTATTAGTACGACTTGAAGGATTATTATTCTATTCCACTTTAGTTTCTTACTCTATGGCAAAATATGAGGTGCACAGAGAATAATGGTGGGCTCAGGATTAGAACCCATATTCCCACTTACCAGTCACGGAAGGAATTTAGGCATTATTTAATCTCTCCCAGCTCAGTTTTAAAGCTTTGATGATAATGTTAGATCATGCAGTGCCTGGCACACAGTAAAAGCCCAGTAATTGTTATCTGTGGTATTACAGCATTTTCCTAGAATGGAAGATAAATTTCCTTATGAGGTTCCAGGAAAGATTAATGAGGACCCTAATGCTGGACAGAATCGGTCATTTTCTTTTGTTCACCCCAGTACCATGTTCTCAGAACCATAGAGTTTTCTTAGAACTAGATCTTACTGGCTCACCTTACTATCTCTCACCACCAAATACGCCTATAACAAGTCATTTAAGTGTTCCTTAAGTTGTTGTTTATAGTAGTCAATAGCACAGAGCTGACATTCTCTGCCTAAGGTTCTCCAGGCAGTTCTACTCATCTTAAATGCACTATGGTCAAAGGAAGATACATTTTTTAACAATATTTTCCTAGTTTTATTCATATGGTAGTATGATTGCAGATATAGATCACAGATGCTAGAGCTCTGTACCATAAGAATAATCTTATGCTTGGTAATCCTAGCTACTCAGGAGGCTGTGATCTGAGGATCGTGGTTTGAAACCAACCTGGGCATGAAAGTCCATGAACCTCTTACCTCCAATAACCACCGGAGCTGTAGCTCAAGAAGTAGAGTGTTATCCTTGAGCAAAAGCTAAGGAACTGCACCCAGGCCCTGAGTTCAAGCACCAGTACATTCATTCTCTGTCTCTGTCTCTGTCTCTGTCTCTGTCTCTCTCTCTCTCTTACACACACACACACAGACACACACAATCTCAGTTGGGAGTAAACAGTCCATAGAACAGTTATTTATTTCTTGTGTCAGTACAGGAGCTTGAATTTAGGGCCTCATGCTTTCACTTGGCTTTTCCACCAGTACTCTACCATTTGAGCCACCTCCATCTCAGGTGTTTAGGTGGTTAACTGCCGATAAATGTCTCATGGACTATTCTACCCAGGTCCGCCTCCAACTATGATTCTCAGATCTCAACCTCCTAAATTAGGATTACAGGTGTGAGCCACTGGGGCCTGGCTCAGCATTGCATTTCTTATTTTACATTTCTTTCTTTGTTTCAAATGTTTAAGTAAGACTGGATTATTTTCTTCCCGGGGAGAAGAGAATAATTCATTGTGCTTCTCCAGTGCTGGACAAACACTTTACCTCCTTCTCTAGGTCCCAACTGAGATTACTCAGTTTAGAGTCAAGTACATGGCTCACTGTCATTATTAAGGGTCCCAGAATCAGACACTCGTTGTAAGGGAACCCAATTTTCTTCTCCGTTACAGCAGAGTTTTCCCCATCCAGCAGAAGGGTTGTTTCTGATAGGCTGCATCTCCTTTTTTGCTTTTTATGGTTCCCTACAATGCCTTTACCTTTCACTCCATCCCTCTCCAAACTCCCTCCAGCAAACAGAAATCTTTTGAGCTGGAGAGCGAGTGAAGAACGTGTCACCTCATGTAATCCAGACCTTCCTTAAAATCTCTTATTGCATATAGGTATTATGCAATCAGTGATCTCTGAGTCAAAAAACAAAACAAAACAAACCCACACATTCAGGATGTGAGTATGAAAAAGTTACTCCAATACATTCCTTGTCTCCAGCAGGGAATTCTTCCTAACGTTGAAAAGAATGAAGAGGCATTTTTGTCTCCTATAGATACCCCCTCTACTGGTCATGACGCCCCCAGCTCACAAAGCTCCACCATGGAAATCTGGGTGAAAACCACCTCCCAAGCTGCCTAGACTCCCAGGAGTCAGTAATGTTAGTGGAGGGGGAAAAGCCCACAGCTAGTCTACCATCAAACCCCACTACACCAAAACTGCTGCTCTTAGAGCCCCCAAAAGGAAAGCATCATCACATTCTTGCTTTCCTTGCCACTACAGCTGCACTACCAGTACCACTGGGTCTCAATGAGCTTCCCCCACCTGATAAACTTCCTTGCATGGAAGTCCAGAAAGATTTGGACATCTGTTTTTGGTTTTTTGTTTTCAGTCATGGGGCATAACTCAGGGCCTGGGCCTTTTCCCTGAGCTTTTCTGTTCAAGGTTAGTGCTCTACCACTTTGAGCTACAGTGCCACATTTCCACTCTTCTGGTGGTTAATTGGAGAAAAGAGTCTCTCAAACTTTCCTGCAACCCTCAGATCTCAGCCTCCTGAGTAGCTAGAATTACAGAGCCACCAACATCCAGATGACTTGGACATCTAGAGAACACTTTTGTGAGAGGAAACTCTGTAAGACAGGGTTGAAGTGTGGCACAGAGGCAGTGATACATGGCAGTAATACCAACATTGTCCATCCTGTTCCCCAACCTGTTGCAGGGACTTTTTGCTGGATCTCCCTGTCTATCTGAACTTCAAAGACTCCAGTTCTTCCCAACACCACTAATGTGGACGTGCAGGCTACTGAGGCTGAGTTCCTGTCAGCACCCTCATCCAACACTTACGAGGGACTGACACCTACAATCCCCAGTTCCCTTTTGGTTCCCCCCTGCAGACTCTCTTCCTTCCTGTATCCATGCTTCTAATTTGGGAGTTCTACAGGATGAGAATGAAAACCATACTCATTTACTGAGAGCTGCAACCCCTCCTACTTTTCTCTTCCCCAAACCTCCTCCCCCTGAACATTTGCCTATCTCTTGCACAAGGGAATCCTCCACTCCTATGTGTCAAGATTTCTCTCCTCCTCTTTCTTTCCCTTCCCCACCTCCTCTTCCCTTCCTTTTTCCTCTTGTAGTTCCACTGATGAGGAACAATGTGAACACTGGCACTATCGTTACATTTGTTAGTCTTACCCCCAGGGTATGCTTTCATGTGCCTATACAGCCATCCACAGATGGTAATGTTGATATGGAGACGACAGCACTTTCTGAGGCACTCATTCCGGGATCTCCCCAAGTCTCCAGCGCTGACCCCTATGTGTTTTCCCTGGTACCCTGTAGCTTTCAACAGGGACACATGCTAAATGGGCCAGTACCTGCCAGCCACCTATACTCCACCCTTATCCATTTCTCCAGAGGGTTTGTAGACTGTACCAAGAGAAGTTAGTGATGGGTTCACCAACCCCCTGCACCCTACTTTTTGTCAGTCATGGGGCTTGAACTCTGGGCCTGAGCGCTGTCCTTCAGCTCTTCAGGTCAAGGCTTGCACTCTACCACTTGAACTACAGAGCCACTTCCGGTTTTCTAGTGGTTTATTGGAGATAAGAGTTCACAGACTTTTCTGCCCGGGCTGGCTTTGAACTTCGATCCTGAGATCTCAGCCTCCTGAGTAGTTAGGATTACAGGCGTGAGCCATTGGCGCCCGGCCCTACACCCTACTTTTAACCATTTCCACAGGATCCCTATAGCCTGTGCCAAGAGCAACTTGGGTTGGGGCCAGCCTCCACAAACCCACCTCCTCCAAGGTTCCTAGGTTTTAATCAACCCTTGGCCCCTCAAAACAGTACTTGGACCACCAATTATCTCTGTTGTGCAGCAGCACAGTGTGTCATCCCCCTGTGTGCTGTTCCTTTGGTTCTTCCCAACACAGGCCCACCTATTGCCCCCATTCCTGGAAGTGGTGCCTCCTACCATCCTAACCATCCATGGACAATGATAGTTCTATGGATACAACACCACCTTCAGCAGCATCAATGTTTCAATCTCTCTTGGTCTTGATAAACAATCATTCTGTGTTAAACCAAGTGCCTCCTACTTCTGAACAACTGCCTCATAGTGGTATTGTTTCCACCACGCAGGACCACAACAATTGATTTTTACAGTTCCAGTCCATGCAGGGACCAAGCCCAAGCACTGGCCATACATTCGGTACAGGAGCCCTTCCTTACCCTATATTAAGGATCTTCAATGGACAATCTGACAACAATTTTCCTATGATCCATCTAGCAGCCCTACCAACACCAGCTGTTGGCCTAACTGCCCCTCCAATGAAATCATCTAGTGCCACTATAATGCAGTTGAGACATATGGCCATGGCATTGCAGTGAACCCAGCTGGTACTCCCAGAAGGCCTATTGAAAGGACTCACACTGCCACAGCTACAACACTTGGCATGAAAATCTCAGGGTTAACAGGCTCTGGTGACACTAATTCATCAGTGAACCAAGATATTCCTGCAGTATCAGCCATAATGGGAAATGGAGTTCTACCAGTGCAGGAGATTTGATGTCTAGAATGTCCACCAAATGATGTTCTAAATCTGGAAAATACGATGTCCACCAAAGACAAAATTTTCAAATGTAAAAGATCCAATTTTCTAAGAAGATTTAGAGGGTCTATCAGCATGATTTCTCCTTTTCCTTCTACTTAAACAAACCAGCTCTCCTCTTCACACAGCGTGATTGCTATATGAGGGCTGTGTATGACTCACCAGCCACCCTCCCTGGATTAAGGACCAGCTTGACTCAGCCAAGAGCTGGGTTAGTTTTCAGAGGCCCTATATCTGGCAAGATGATAAGATACTTCCGTGAAGGCACTACTTGCTATTCTACTGCTTATTTAAACATCGGTATCTTTCCCCAGTTCAACACATAAAACCCCAGTCCTTGTTAAAATGTATGTAAGAGACTATGCTGAAAATGAACTATACAATTTATGGGTGGGGATTGGAGAGCAAAACTCAGAGTGAATGAAGAGGCGAAGTTGTCTAAAAAGAAATATACTCATTACTTGACTTATGAAACTGTAACCCTGATGTATATCACCTTTATAATAACAATAAAAAAAGAAAAAACCTCACTGGCAAAGTACAGAGACATACATGAATGTGTACATTTTGCAGAATGCCAAATCTGCCTCTGAGAAATTTACATTGTAACCTTATTGTGTGACATGCACTTAGATACTACCTCAAAAGTTAAATGAAAAAAAAGTTAAAATGACTTTGGCAAAATTAAATAATTTGTCAATCTCTTCTTTGGGGGATTATATAATTCAAACACTGGAGCTTCTACAAATACATAAACCATAGGTCTAAGTGTGAATCAGAAAGAATAATGAAGGGTCTATATAAATAAGCAGTTTGGAGAGAATGAAAACAGGAGTAGAATCAGAAATGTAGAGTGCAAACAAGAGAGTACATTCAACAAAGCTGTGAGGATCCCTGAATCTCCTCAAATCTAATTTCTGGGGAGTTGTGAGGGAATTTCTTCCCTACATCTATGAGCATCTAAATATACTATTAGATGCTTTAGGAATTACTTTTTTTGGTATAAATACCAGAAATGATACAAATTTTAAAGGAGAAGAAAGTAATGGCAGCAAAATAATGGAAATATTTAAAGAATAACTTCTTGAACAGGGAAATATGGGTGCTTTAGGAAGGAGAATCATTGAGGTTTGAAGATTGCCTTGGGAAAGGGAATGTAAGAAAAATAGAAACATTTCATGCTATTCAAATAGAAATAAGAGATTCAGCCTAAAGATTGAAGTGTTTACAAAATCTTTCAGGATTTTGGATCCCTAAAGAAAAGCCTGTTATTGGCTCTGAGTTTTCTGCTTGCTTTTGTAGAGTCGGAGAGTTGGAAAAACATGGGATCCCCAGTAGGTCTATTTCTTTCCTCCAAATTCCATGAAGTACTTCTTTGGTGACTCTAATAAGCCCTCCTGCTGACAAAGATCTGTGAGCATCAGAGATACCTCAGGCTCCCAGGCCCTGTGATGTGAGTCATGGGGCTCAGTTGCCTGAAGATGACATCACTCAGTGACAGAATGCAGCATTACAGGAAATCAGAATGTTGAATGTCTAGAAACATGGGCAGAAAGCTAAATCCATTGGAGGCCTAGAGTGTTATACTTTAAAATTAGAATAGCTAAATGAAATTAGAAGGGCAAATAGGTTTTACATTCTGGAGGTTGAAGAACAGAATGGGCTCAGGCAGCCAGACATGGAAGCAGAGACTGAAGGATTGTGGCTCAAGGCCAACATGGGCATGAAGGTTCACAAGACTCCATCTCAACAATGGCTGAGTGTGTTGGCACATGCCTGCTATCCTAGTGAAAAAAGGAAGCACAAATAGGAGGATCACAGTCCAGGCCAGTTATAAATGAGACCCTATCTCAAAATTAACCAATCCAAACTAACAAAATGTTTAACAAAGTAACTACCAGGAAGAGGAAACATGTTCAGAGGACAGGGGGAATACAAAAGGGTTTCATGAATGGAGTGAGGAAGGGTGAATTTTTTTCAAAAATTTTAATATCTGGGTGGCAGTGTTTCATGCCTATAATCGTAGCTACTCAGGAGGCTGAGATATGAGCATAGAAGATCAAAACCTTTCTGGGCAAGAAAGTCCATGAGACTCTTATCTCCAGTGAATTTCCAGTCAGAAGTGGAGCTCAGGTAATAGAGAGCTAGCCTTAAGCACCAAAGTTCAAGGACAATGCTTTGGCTCTGAGTTCAAGCCCCAGAATTGCACATACACACACAAAAATTGTAACCCATCTAGAAGGTACAGGGGGCATGGTTCAAGTGGTACTTGCCTAACAAATGTGAGGTCTGGGTTGAATCTCCAATACTAGAAAGGAAAGGTAGGGGGAATGAGACAGAGAAAGAATCAGAGACAGAGAAAGAAAGAGGAATGAGAAAAAGTGGAAGAGCAAGCAAAAGAACAAGCAGAAAAAGAAGTAAAAACAGAAGAAGCAACAGCATAAGAAGAAGGAGGAGGAGGAAAGGAAGGTAAAGAAAAGAAAAAAGAGATAAAGGACTACGAATGGCTTAGAATACATTAGATGTAAAGGTGTTTAGAATGGAAAGGAGCAAAGGGTGAAGAAAGGCATGGGAAAGAATTGTGGAGAGGATGGAGGAGGAAATGGAGAAAATGTGGAATGAAGGAAGAAGGAAGGAAGGAAATAAGGATCCCTTTAAAAGTAAGAAAATCCAGAAAGGAATTCTAAGTCAGAACTCAGGAGAATTGAGGCAAGGGTAAGTCTGCAATTTTCAACTTAGAAAGTAACAATATGCCTCCAACCATCATTGCTAAATTTCAGTGATTTTTCTGGACACTTTTCATTTTCTATTATTGTTAAGCATTAGCTCATTGATTTAGTGTCCCTGTGTTTCACTTAGTCTACTGTCAGTTTCTAGTCACCCCACTGGTTTGAAATGTGATTGCCATGGTGACTGAAGGTTGGAGAAAAAGTGACACCACAAACAGATTTTGCATCTGTCTTGTAGGGCCAGGATTTCAACTCATTCTCTACCACTTGAGCCAGTTCTCCAGTCTGGCTTTTAGCTGGTGAACATTTGCAGCCTTTTCTCTCTGGGCTGGCTTTGAATTGTGATCCTCCAGATCTCATCCTCCTGAATAGCTAGGATGGCAGGCAAGAGCCACTGCTATCTGGCTTGCCCTGCATTTTCCTTCCCTCTGTAGTCAATTTTGCAGAGCCCTTGTGTCTGAAGGAACAGTTTCAGACTTTGACTCTGGTTCTTCTATGGTCTGTGACCTGAGAATAATTTCTCTAAGTCCTACCAGAATGATTTTTATTCCCTTTTTCCAGAAAGATGAAGATATAAAAACCACTCATCTCATCCTTAATTTGACCTTTATTTTTAGATGTGCTCTCATGTCACCATTATATTTTAAATCATGTCTTTTGATTCTAATTCGATAATACTATAGAGTTTTAGACACATTTATTTGTTACTTTACATTGTGTTTTCTTGCCTTTTAGACAGTTTTCTAGAACAGTAGAGATGATGTGGTCTGAAAGCCATATCAGTTCACCATTTAGAAAAATACAAGTGCATTCTGGTGAGAATTCTCAAACTCATCAGCTTCCTACATTCCCGAAGCTAATTAGATTGTTGTTATGATCAACTGTTTTCAATATGGGAAATAAGTAAATATTATTTTAAATAGATTTTAATATCAAAACCATACACTGGGAATGGTGATGCATGGGAGGCTGAGGCATGATTGTGAGTTGAATCCTAGTGAGATCTTGTCTCAAAACCAAACCAAAACAACACACATGTATGTATATTATTTTTAGAAAATGTATATAAATATATACACAAACACAAGATATATAGACACATGTAAATACTTCCATAGCTTTCTGTCATTCATGATTTTGAAATCTCTGCAGGATGTGACATAAATAATTTTTCATGAGAGAGAAATAAGATACAACCCAGAGAATGCCATGGTTATGTTTTCCAGTTGTCCTTATCCTGCTGAAAGGTACAACTCTTAGGATACTCCTATGCGTATATCCTTTGTCCACAACTCCAATAACAGCACTCTTCTCTTGGGCATAAGGAAGATCTGAACTTACTGTTAAAGAGACACTAACATTCTTGAAGAGTGGACCCAACTGATGGGCTCATGATGTACAAATTATGTAGATCTTACCTTAATACAATACATTGTCCCACCCTTTGCTAGCAAAGAAATCAGTTACTATTTTTAGACACATTCCATGAAGACCAGAGAACTGGTTCCATATTTATACAGAATAATAAATAGGCTACTGAATTTTCAGCACACATCCAAATAGATCTTTCCATAGTTGAATTCTCCCACCTAAACAAAATACATTTAGTGTGCAAGACTCAAAAGACTCTGAGAGAGAGGGAGGATGAAGGTATGCTGACAGTTGGTGCTTGCTCCATCCCTTCTCAGGTTCTGGAGCCCAGTGGGTCTTTGAAAACTTAGGCGGTGACTTGTGCTCACTATACATCAAAAAGGGGATGAGGTTCCTGGATGTACTATGGAAATGAAGATGGCAACCCAGATCCTTGCATTACAAGAAGGCAGATGAGTGCAGAACATGGCCCATTCATACTGGGCCCAGTAGCCTGGCTGAGCTACTAGCACCTCGTGTGGCCAGATGAAGGAATATGGGGCTTAAATGTTGCTTTACCATAGGAAAGAAGTGAATAGAATCTGCTTGGGAAGAAGAGATATTAGGGATTGTAGCACCTGGTCAGCTTATGGCACTGGTCCTATGCTCAGAACCAGAAACCTCAGAGGTGCAGGTAGCCTCAGGGTGTCCTTGGAGAAGGTGCAACCAGCTGCAGGCCATCCTGTTTCTAGAAAGGGCTAAATATTGGCCAAGCACAGGACCAGATTCTTCTCCTACTGGTGCCAACAGAGGGGCAGCAGGGAAGACCCCAGGAGCTAGAAATCCAGCAGGTGGCCTTTGGCCTGCTGGCCCTTGGATGGCTTTCTATGTGTTTTGACTTGAACCTGCCACATGTCTTCAGCGCGCACGTGCACCTCTTCTGTGGCATGTGGCAGGTGATATCAAAAAGACTAGCTGGGCAGTGCATCCTCAGCTACCAGAGGAGGAAAGAGATGGCTGTTGTGCTTCTCCTTAACTTTACTGATCTTGGGAAACATTCTCAGTAAATTGTATGATGAGCTGCGCGGCCTCACCTTCCCGAGGTGGGTTGGCCGCCCAGGACCCGGGCCTGCACGCTGCCCTGTCTGTAAGAAGGCCAGGCCGGGTCTCGGGCAGGCGCCCCCCTTAGCCAGTCTGCGCAGGGCCCCCAAGAGGAGGTGCTCTGTGCCGGAGGCCTAGCCCCCACCCCCCACCCCCGCCCCGGGGCAGGGCCCTTCGGCGTCTCCAGAGCGATTGCCAAAAAGACCTGCGCCTCTGCTGCCAACTGGAGACTCGGGGTTGGAAACCCCCAGAAGCCCGAGCACCCCTTCGGGTCAGATCAGGTCTACACCTCAAATTGCAACGCCTAGGCTGCTCACTCAACTTGTGGAGCCCAAGACGCTGTGTGATGTCCCTCTTCCGGACCCAAGCAGCACAGAGGTCAAAGGCCAAGAGGGTGAGTTCAAAATTCAGGGAGACCATCAGGGACAGGCCAGTGGGAGGGGACGACCTAGCAACGGAGCAACGGCACCATGCCGTCCTGTGACCGTCAGGAGAGACTTACTCTCAATGGATGCTGCCCTACTCCCCAGCCCGGGACTCTTCCCAGTGTGGAAAGGAACGAAAAGATGCTTGCGTCTCCTCTAGGTACCCAATCTCATGGCCGTGACATTCCCAGCTCGCAAAGCTCAACCCCCTCATCCACCACCAGACTCCCAGAAGTCCGAGAAGATGGTGGACAGTGAAAAGCCCAAAGCTCATCCACCACCAGACTCCCAGGAGTCCTGGAAGCTGGTGGAGGGTGGAAATCCCACAAGTCCACCAGCAAGCCCTGCTACCACAAATCTGGCAGCTCATAGAGCATCCAAAAGGAAAGCAACATTGCCATGGGTGCTTCCTTTGCTACTGTTAGTGGCCAGTACCAATACTGTGGGGTCGTGGTGAACTTCCCCCACCTCCTAAACTTCCGTGCATGGGCATGGAGAACAGTAAAATCTGCAAGCCAGTAGGTTCAGGGAGGAGATCAGATGTGATCAATGGCATTGACATCAACATCTTCTTTTTTTTTTTTTTTTTTTTGGTCAGTCGTGGGGCTTGAACTCTGGGCTTGGGTGCTGTCCCTGTGCTCTTCAGCTCAAGGTGAGCGCTCTACCACTTGAGCCACAGCAGCACTTCCGGTTTTCTAATGGTTTATTGGAGATAAGAGTCTCACGGAATTTCCTTCCTGGACTGGCTTTGAACCGCGATCCTCAGATCTCAGCCTCCTGAGTAGCTAGGTTTGCTAGCTACTTAGCGTGAGCCACCAGCACCCAGCCCAACACTGCCTCTTCTGTTCCTCTACCTGATGCAGGGACTCATGTCCCCATGTCCCTACCTACCTGCACTTTAAACATCCCAGCTCTTCCCAACACCACTAATGTGGAAGAGCAGGCTGCTGGGGCCAACATTGTGCCAGCACCCTCATCAAATTCTAACGAGGGTCTGCCACCTAAAATCCCCAGTTCCTCCATGGCTCCCCCTGCAGACTCTCTTCCTTCCTGTACCCCTGCTTCTCACGTGGGGGCTCTGAATGATAAGAATGTTCATTTATTGAGAGCTACAACCCCTCCTACTTTTCTCCCCTGCACAAAGGAATCCTGCACCCGTAAATGTCATGCAGTTCCTTTGCCCATTAGTGTGAACGGTACCACCACTGACTTGGCTACGCTCACCCTCAGCATATCCTCTCATGTGGCCATGCAGCAGGCCACAGATGATGTTGTTTGTAGTGATACCACACTGCCTTCTGAGGCAGTCATTTTCGTATCTCCCCTAGTCTGCAGCACTGACTCCTGTGTACTTCCCCAGGTCCCCAAGAGCCTGCAACAGGGAAACTTTCTGAATGGGCCAGTACCCATCAGCCCACCTATACCTGCCCTACATTTGGGACCTCAGGCACCCTGTGGCCTGCAACCAGGACACTCGCCGAATGGGCCAGTGCCCACCATCCCATCTATGTCCCCACCCTACCCATTTCCCCAGGTGCTCTGCAGTCTGAATCAGGGTCATGTCACTATGGGCCCAGTTCCCACCATCCCCCTGGCACCCTACCCCCATCCATTTCCCCAGATGCCCTGTAGCTTGCACCAGGGACAAATTCTGAATGGCCACATACCTAGCAGTGCACCTATCCCCCACCCATATCCATTTCCCTAGGTTGTCTGCAGCATGCACCAGGGGCAGTTAATGATTCCAGACCCCAACACCCCACTACATCTTTCTCCTTCCTGGTTCTGCAGGTGCCCTGTAGCCTGCACCAGGGGCAACTTGGGATGGGGTCAGTCTCCACCAACCCACCTCCACCCAGGATGTGCTATACTTCTCAACTCTTGGTCCCTCAAAACAATCCCTGGACCACCAATGTTATCACTATGGCACAGAAGCACAATGCCTCAATCCTCACATGTGATACTCCTTTGGTCCTTTCCAACATGGGACCAACCATTGCCCACATTCCTGAAAGTGGTGCCTCCAAACAAACTAAACCAGCACGGCTGATGATAATACAATGGGTACAACACCACCTTCAGAGGCATCAACCTTTCCATCTGCTCCAATATCAACAAACAACTACTCTGCATTGAACCAGGCCCCTCCTGCTTCTGGCAATGTGCCATGCAGTGGCTCTATTTCCAGCATGCAAGACTCCAACAACCAGCTTTTACAATCCCAGCACATTCAGGGACCAAGCCCCAATACTGGCCATATGTCCAGTAGACGGGCCCTTCCTCACCCCCCATTAGGGGTCTACAATGGACAATCAGACAACAATTTCTCTCTGAGCCATCCAGCAGCCCTACCAACACCAGCTGTTGGCCTAACTGCTCCTCCTACGCAGCCACCTAGTGCCACCATTATGCAATCAGGACATATGGCCATGATAACGCCCATGTCTTCAGTGAACCCTGCCATCATCACTCAGCAGGCCTCTGGAAGCAACTCACACTGTTGTCCAGAGCTATACCTATAATACCTGGCATGAAAATCTCCAGGCTAATAGCCTCTGGTGACTCTAACTCATCAATGAACCAAGCCACTCCTGCAACACCAGCCACAATGGGAAACGGAAACACATCAAATATAGGACACTTGGGATCTGGAACATCGACCACACATTCAGGCTCCAAATTTAAAGTATTCAAGGGCTGCCGAAGGCAGAAATTTGAAATGTAGAAGATTCAATTTTCTGACAGGACTCAGGACACAGGTCCAACTTTATAACAGGATTCAGAGGTTCTATTATTTTCTCTTATTTAAACCAGCGCTGCTCTACACACACCATGATTGCTGTAGCTGGAGGTTCCAGACACGAGTACAAGATAGCTGGCTGGGAATCACCAGCCATCCTCCTTGAGGTCATGCCTGACTCAGCCAAGAGCTGGGCCATTTTTCTGAAGCCCTACATCTTACAAAATGAAAATGTATTTCGTTACAGGTGCTACCTGTTGTTCCACTGTTTACTTTAATATCCTTATCTTTCCCAAGTTAAGTACATGAAAGCTCAGTCCTTGATAATAAGTAAGCTTAAAGTGAGTTTGGTGAAATTAAATGTTTATCCATCTTTCCCTTTGGGGTGCTTCTAAGACAAGGACATAAACTATAGGCTTGAGTGTGAATCAGAAAAAAAACTAATGAAAGATATATGTAAGTAAGCAGTTTGGAGAGAATAGAAATAGTCACAGAATCAAAGCTGTAAAGATAAAAGAGGACAAACCCAATTTTTAAGGAGGTGCAATGTAATTCCCATAATTACATGTTTGTTTGTTTAATTTGAAATACCAAGATTTGAATTTAGGGGGCTTCATGCTTGCTATGCTTGATTGCTTGGCTAGTGCTCTACCACTTAAGCAGCCATGTCCAGGTTTTCGCAGGAGTTAGAATGTTTTGGATTTATCTATCTAGGCTAGCCTTGAACCATGATTTTCTGGATCCAGGGCATTTAGAGTATCTAGAAACATGGACAGAAACAAGTGCAGCCCAGAATGCTGTACTGTAAAATTAGAATAATTGAATGAAATTAGATGTGTAAATAGGCTTTAAAATTCTAGAGGCTGAACCTCACCCTGGGCTCTGGCAGCCAGACATAGTGGCTCAAGCCTATAATACTAGCTACTTGGATTACAATATTGTAATCCAAGGCCAGCCTACGCATAAAAGTACACAAAACTCCATCTCAACAATGGCTGGGTGTGGTGGCACATGCCTGTTATCCCAAGCTATGGGGAAAGCACAATAGCTGGGCACAGTGGCATTTGCTTGTCATCCAGTAACAAAAGGAAGCATGAGGAAGAGCAACAAAAATAAGAAGGACAAAAGAGGAAGCAGCAGCAAAAAGAAAATAAAACAAAAGGAAGGAAAAGTAAAGAAAACAAAGAATGGGCTTAGGATAGATTAGAAGTAAAGATGTTTAAAATGGAAGGGAATCATTTAAAAACTGCTTATGTTCCATAACAATTTTCTCCCAGAGTGTCACTGTTTCCCTTTGGTTCTTTATTTTTTCATATTTGATACATACTTATGGCAACAATGAACCTCTAAAATGACTTTGGGAAGTTACTTTTGGACAAGATTCATGAAGCCTGGTTGAATTTCCTCATGATTTCACAACCTGTTTTCTGTATTTCCTGTTGGCCTGCGAGTGAAATCACAAAATCTAACCTAATGCACTTGCCTATGTCATTTGCTCAGTCAACATAAACCCAGAGTCCTCTGAGGAGCTGAAGGAGGAGGATCAGTGAGTGAGCCTACACAAAGGCAGACAGGCAAAAGGAGGGGAATCAAGGAAAGTGACTATCTTGTTTTCCTTTCCTACTGGCTTTGTCTAGTAATTCTGAATACTAAAAAGTAGCACAGAGAAGTTCTCTCTGTGCTGTTCCTCTGCATGATAGGAAATTATTCTGGGAATAGGAGAAGAGAGCAAAAAGAGAAAAGGGGGAACAGGACAGAGTAGTCAATCAGAGGGAAAGAAGGAGGAAGAGAAAATGAAAGAAGGGTGGAAGACAAAAGGAAGGAAGGAAGGATGGAAGGAAAGAAGGAAGGAAAGAAGGAAGGAAGGAAGGAAGGTGGATGGGCAGTCTCCTTTTAAATGCTGTAAAATGCCAGAAGGCAGTGGTTCATGCCTTTAATCCTAGGATCACTGTTCAAAACTAGCCCATGCAGGAAATTTCATGAGGCTTTTTCCTTCTATTAACCACCAAAACCTTGAAGTGGAGCTGTGGCTCAAGTGGTAAAGCACTAGCTTTGAGCAAAAAAGCTCACAGACAGTGCTCAGGCTCAGCACACACAGAAAAATCAAACAAATGCTGTAAGAAATAACTGGAGGGGCTGGGAAGGTGGCTCAGTGGTAGAGCGCTTGCCTTGCATGCATGAGGCTCTGGGTTCGATTCCTCAGCACCACATAAGCAAAAAGAAAAAAGCCGGAAGTAGCGCTGTGGCTCAAGTGGTAGAGTGCTAGCCTTGAGCTGAAGAGCTGAGGGACAGCGCCCACGCCCAGAGTTCAGGACCCACACCTGGACCAAAAAAAAAAGAAAAGAAAAGAAATAACTGGAGCTTCAGAGTTCATTGAAAGGAATACCGTGAGACAAGATTAAAATACTTGGACCCACTGTGTTGAACATGTTTTAATATAACAACACTAACCAGTTCTATAATCAACAAAATTCTCTCTAAGATTAGCACAATGTTTTAGCTCAGCTAGCATTTTGCTTTCTATGCAAAGAAATGCTAAGAAGAGTTTATTCTGTTTAACCACAATGGGCATAAACTCAGGCAGTAAACAATAGTTGATTTCCTTTGACCCTGAGACTCTTCAAACATTCCAAAGGCAGAAAATGTTCTCAGAAAGAAGCCATTTTTCCACTGTGTCACAACAGAAGTGTCGTAAGGAGCACATTACCCTGTGTACTGCAGACTGTATTGAATAAAACAAAAGGATTTTCACAAAAATATTTTGATGGTTTATCTTGAGGGCTGAGCAGTGTTTCTCTATATTTCATTTTCCGGGAACTTTGAGAATCTAAATATTTCATATAACAGGTAAATTAACAGAGAACTATTTTCTCCCTAAGTATACCCTTTTGCCATTTTGCTTGAAGAGAAATGAGCTGGTTTTTATTTTTGTTTTTGTTCTGATTTCTCGATCTATTTAGTGTGATATCAGAGCTGCATTAGGAGGTTTTGATGGGTGGAAGTCCCACAGTATCAGCAGTATGGCTTTGAGCTTGTCTATGAAAATAATATCCAGCCAAGTAGTAGTAAGCAGATCCAGAAAGGAACTCTAAGTCAGAACTCAGAACATTTGGGGCAAGTTATATGTATTATCTCAGGCAAGTTAAATTGTACCTTTACTTTTTTTTCAACTTAGAAAGCAACAACATGCATCCTACCATCAACTCTAACTTTCAGTGAGTTTATGGACCCTTTTCATTTTGTATTGTTGAATTTCACAGAGCATGCACCTAGTGTCTCTGTGCTTTGTTTAGTCCATTTTTAGTTACTCTATGGGCTTGAAATGTGATTGCAAATCTTCCCAAATTCAGTCGCCGTGGGACCACACACAGAAACTGAAGGTTGGAGATAGTCATGAAGAATTTTGTATCTGTCTTGTAGTGCCAGGATTTCAATTCACACTCTCCCTTATCTCATGGTTGGCCCTCTACCACTTGAGCCACTCTCCCAGTCTGGCTTTAAGCTGGTGAATTAGAGGTGAACACTTGCAGGCTTCTCTGTCTGGGCGGGATTTAAACTGTGATCCTCTAGATCTCATCTTCTGAGTAACTGGGATGGCAGGTGAGAGTCACCGCTGCCTGTCTTGTCCTACAATTTCCTTCCCTCCATAGTCAGCTCGGCAGGGCACTGTCTGACTTTCACGCTTTGACTCTAGTCCTTCTTTGGTCAGTGGCCTCAGAATAAATCATGTCCCATAACTAAATGCTAGCATAACCACTTTTTGTTCCCTTTCCCCAGAAAGATAAAAGTATACACCACTTCAGGTACATAGCCTACTTAGACTTTTCTTTTAGAAATAGTTTCATTTCAATAATTTATGTTAAGTTAACCTTTTGATACTAATTCTATGAAATTATACTTGAGTTTTAGAAAAAAAAGTATTTGTAACTTTATATTGTGTTTCTTTAGTAACCTTTTAGTCTGTGACATGTTCACAGAACGGTGAGGGCGATGTGGGCAGAATGCACTCAGCCTGTCACCATTAAGAACAATACTAGTGCATTTGGCTGATAACTCTCCAACTATCCCCTTCTTATGCTCTTGAAGTTACCTAGCTAGTTAGTTAAGAATGACTGTTAAAAACAGGTTTAAAAGGAGTTCTTAATCCCTTAATTCTTACAGTATGTGCTCATGGAAGACAATTTGGATGAACCATTGTGGTAGAAAAAGTAAAAAGTAAAAGCACAGAAAAAAATAGAAAAGAATTAGTTGAAGACAACGAATTTCCTTTCCATAATAATGCAATGAAGTGATACTTTGAAAGAGAAAGTATGTCTAAGGGCCTAAGTTGTCCTGCAGTGAGGAAAGTACTTGGGAGAACAGTGCTTACACTTCGCTGACAAGATTCCCATTTCACCAACCGTAAGTTCAACACATGCCATTAGGAGCTATATTCTTCATCTTCTCCTCTTTCAGTCCTTTCTTAATGCACCTGCTTGGCCCAGTATTTTGAAAGGAATGTTTGATTATTTTAGATCTAACAGTAAACTTCTAGACCACAAAACAATTATTGACTTACATTTTTCTCTTTAAGTCTTCGTAGTCTGCCGGTTTAAAGATATTCAATTCCATCTCAATGATTCTTTCTGGAGTGGTGGTAAGAGGACATACTACACTAATATAAAGAAAAGAATACTTAAAAACTTTTTTGTAAATTAAAAAATTGAACTTCCCTCAATTTGGCTAGTCATGAAAAAGAAAAAAAAGAGTGTTGTGAAGCATGCCTGTAATCAGAAATGCCTGGAGGCAGAAAAGAGAGAGTGGTGGTTTGAAGTTAGTCTGGAAAAAAGAGAGATTTTTATCTTAAAGAACAAGCCAGGCAAGATTGTTCATGTCCATGATTCTAGCTTGCTGGAGGTGAAGTGGAAACATGGTGGTTCAGGACTGGCTCAGGAAGAAAGTGTGAGCTTGTATATGAAAATTAATTAAGCAAAAGGGGCTGAGTTTGTGGCATAAATGGCTGAGCACCTGCCTAAAAGCACTAGGCCATTATTTCTAACCCCAGGACAGAGAGAGAGAGAAAGAGAAAGAGAGAGAGAGAGAGAGCGCAAGCACAAGTGAAAGAGGAGAGAGAGAGAGAGCAAATCAGTGGAAGAATCATTCATAAACCAAAATCTCTTTTTTTTTGTTTGACATATGTTCACTCTACATCTATTATTATAGCTGAAAAAAATCCATCACTCTTCTAACCCCTGAACTTCTTAAATTCCCTTTGAATTTAACTGTGAAAAGGAGGACAGATGCAATGTCCTTATATGCCCTCCCCCCCTTAGCAAAGAAAAATAATTGTGTACAAAGTATGTACAGTGCAGCTGGAGAGAAAAACACAACAGAGTGGGCTGGGAAGGTGGCTCAGTGGTAGAGTGTTTGCCTTGCATGCCTGAGGCCCTGGGACAATGAACTTTACAACTTGGGGGTGGAGGGGAGGAGTGGGGGAGTTGGGGGAGGGAAGGGATAGTAGGAAAAAAACAAAGGAGAGGTAAACCATGTTCGACAAGAAATGTACTAATGAGTACAGTTACCTTACTAAGGTAACTGTAACCCTTCTCTTTACAGTATCTTTACAATAAAAGAAAAAATTTTTAAAAAGTACTAATACACCTGTGCAGGTGTATTGTCATTCCATAGACACTCAGGCTGTTGGAAATGAAGTATAAATGATTCCTTGGTTCTTATGAATAATCACTTGGTACAGCTTGTTGGAGTTTTTACCTGACTGAAGATACATTTTTTTAATGTGTGCTGGTATTGGGGCTTGAACTCAAGACCTGTGCACTGACCCTTAGTTTTTTAACTCAAGGCTGGCAATCTACCACTTGAGCCATGGCTCCAATTCCAGGTTTTTGGAGGTTAATTGGAGATAAATGTCTCATAGACTTTCTTTCCCAGGCTGGCTCTGAACCAAGATTGTTAGATCTTAGCTTCCTGAGTAACTAAGATAATAAATACACATTTTTCTAAAAGGAAACGGATCCTGTGAATACTGCCTGTGATCATGGATGGTTTGTACAACTTCCAGGTAAATCAGGTAGGTATGCTGAAAGACATCTCTCTTTCCATTTCACCATGTTGAAGTTTCTCCTATGGTAAGCACTTCCAACCTTTATTACAACCCAATATATGCAAGGTAATTTACAGAACTGTGTGGTAGGGATGGAGGCAACAGACATCCCTTTTGGAAGTTTCTGCCCCAGGTCTGAGAGACAATCATCCTGGCTTTTAACATTTTGTCCTTTTCCTCTAAAGATCAAAAGCATTCATGTGAAAACTCATGGTTAGAATTCTATCCTTCCCATTAGCAGGAAGAAATGATTACCTTAGTAAAACAATCCAAGTACTACAAACCATTAAATATTATAGGTTATCTTTTCTTGCCACAGAACACAGTGGAAACAACATGGGGTGTTATGTGGGGAGCAATGCTAGATATTAAAAAACCTAAATGTCATCAATATTTTATTTTCTGCTCACCCACATAATTCCAGCATTATAAAAATGAAGAACAATGAATGATGGGGGGAGCAAAGACAGACAAAACTGTAGTCTCAAAGCTCCATGCCTACGCCAATAAGTAGTTTGAAAATACTGTCTGCCAGGATCCATATGTTTTCTGCATGTGTAAGAATACTCTTACACAGGGGGCTTACTTCATAACTGAGATTCTTTTTCATTTAATTCAGTCATATTAGATTATGGGGCTGATTATGATCATATCCACAAATCAGTATTTTAACAGAGTTTCCATGGAAACACTATATGCCCCTGTTTTTTAACTTTTTGGACAAGGCTTTGCCTGTTTAACAACTTGAACAAGTTTGACGAGGACAACATGTTTTGTTTAAGTTACATTAACTGGGGCCAATATTTCCTAATTGCATTACCAGGAGAAACATTCACAGCATTACTCGTACCATGGAAAACCTCCCCGAGTCCAGTGTTCGATTTGCTTTAATCAGTGAAGAACAGGAAACATACGAGGACCGCCTTGTCTTATCAAGTTTTAAATGTGTTAACTGGTTTTAAATCTGTAGAATAATCTGCCTTATTGAATGACAAAGTTAGTCTTGTTAAGAGGATCGGCATTTATGGCTGTATCCATTTATTTCTAAAATGCAAACACACAGATACCTTTGGCTTCTGCTAGAGGTGAACTCATACTACATGAACATATGGCTTCAGAAAAATTCAACTGAAAGAAAGCCTCTTCTATAAAAAAAAAAAAAAACCATCAATAATAATCCTTCTCTTAAAACATAAAAAAATCAATAATATTAAGGAAAAAAATCAACAGTGATGTCCAGGGAAACATAAAAGAATATTTTGTTTGTTTAAGGTTTTTTAGGCATTACAACCAAAGACATTATTTTCAGTAATGGACAGTTTGGGAGCAGCCTGAAGTAAGATTTTGAATGCTGTAATATATACATAGATTTACATAGATTATATATATATAGATGTGTGTGTGTGTGTGTGTGTGTGTGTGTGTGTGTGTGTGTAAAGATGTGGGGGGAGGTGGTATACAGACTGATGTCAGAGTTCACCCTGACAGCCTATAAAACATATGGCCTGAGGTTCTGTGAGATGTCTGTATTTGAAATACTGGTGGAGCTTAATAAAATATCATTGAGGAATGGTTTAATTTTTACAGCATTAGGCACTGAGGCAGTAATTTGAGTGGGGTGAGCTGTATTTTAATACATCAAAGTATACTATACTACAGGGAAGTGGAACATATTTTTAAAAGATATATATGCTCCCTATTCAGAGTTACTTGAGTCAAAACCTTTTCTGAAAGAAGGTAAATAGAAAACAGTTCCAGTCTCCCAGGGCTACCTGGCTTATATTTTTTTTTAATATGTGCATGTTCCAAATCTTAGCTAACCTGTTTCCAGGCAACTGCTTTCCTGGGCTGCAGGGTGGTGGATGGATCCTGGGAACCTACCTGGTTTGTACCTTCCTAACTCTAGATATCCTTGTTCTATGCAATGACTGTCGGGTCAGCCCTGTCATCCCCATCACCTGTTGCTCTTTCTGAAGGTTATCTACTGGACTAGAGTCCAGCACTCTTCTCTGTGCATGCAGACCTAGAATTTCTTCATGTGAGAGGCTTAGCCACTTCAACGTCTTGCAGAAAAGTCTGGATGCTCTAAAGCAAACATGGCAAGGGACTTGATTCTTGAAGTTGTGCAATCAATCATCTGGGGTGGTAGGGCCAGTGGATGCCTTGCCTCTCTTACCATGCCTTTACAAATCAAAGGGATTCTCTCCTCTTTTCCCAGCGATGAAGAGAAGATAACCTACAGAGATGGCCATGGCAAATATGCTGGATATCTATCTGGCTGATGGCACTATTATGGAGGATGGATCAGATCAATGTTCATTCTGTGCACCAAGTTGCCTTGCTTTCCTCACCTACTCTAGGATGCTCTCCCAGCTTGTGGCTATGGGATGTGGACAGTAGTTCTCCCCTTCTCCCTGTGGTGGTGGTGATCGCCCCCACAAGCATTGTGAAGGTCTTGTGGAGGAAAGGGGTTATCTTTAGGTGGGTGATTTCCACCAATTCTGCTTCCTCTGTGAGAGTCTTCTTTTGCTTTCCCCAGATGCAAAAGGGACTGGGAAGAGTAGTACTTCAAAGGCTTTGAAGTCAGGCAGATGTAGGTTCAAATTCCAGGCTCTACCATACACAACTCTCTGATCATGGGCAAGGCAGCCAATCTCACTGTCTGCTTCTGTTTTTGTTTTTGTAGAACATAGATGGTAATAGCTACTTCCAAGCATTGCAGAGGAGTAAGCTGATGACTTCCAGGTATAACTCCTGTGTCTGAACCTTCTGAGTGTTCTATGAGCCTGAGATACTATTCAACCCTGATGATTCAGGGACTCATGGTTAGAGCAAAGTGAGTTTCTAGACAGAGAAAGAAGTAAAGAAAGGATAATCTGCATGAAGAGTTTTCCACCATCTCAAGTGGGAAGCTGGCTCTCATGTTCCTGTTGGTGTCAGTTCCCTGCTACTTTCTGGGATTACCTTCCTCTGCTTCGGCCAAATCATTTCTGGCCTGACATGACACACAGGAAGCCCATGGCTGACCTGCCACTGTAGAAAATCCCTGGCAATCACAATTATTCATATGTCCAAATTCAAAAACATAGACTGCCAGAGAGGCTATACCCAGACTTTTCTGGAGTCATGTTTCTAGTGCAAGTCCTAGATTTCCTGTATGAATGCATGGACCACAATTTAACTTCTTTTTTTCACAGGCCCTAAAACTTTGTTTCTCATTTGAAAATCATTTCAAAAATAGCTACTTAAACTATTTTTATCACTATAAAAATCACCATACTCATGAGGATAAAAGGTGAAGGCACTGGGCATACACTGGATGTGGAAGTAGAAGGAAGAGCAAGTTCAGCTAGCTGCTTCCTAAGCCCCACTACATGATTCTTGCCTCTGGATTATAGATTATAAGGGTATTTAGGTTAGCCAAGTTTGCAAGTTGTAAGGGTAGAGTTCAGGAATGAGCACTAAAGACCATGTTAGCATGATACATCGGGATATCTAATGCTGTCTGTCTCAAGTGCTAGAATGGAAAGAATTCTGAGGTGCTGTTTGGCCCCATAGGAATGCTGAATGAAGCCTCAACACACTTCAGTGGTTGCTTCTGCGGGGCATCACATCCACACTTGTATATGCAGGCTTCATGAAAGGGAAAGTTTTGCTCCACTGGCAAAGTCCCTGCAATCAGGGCTGGCTGTTCTTTGACCCACACTAAACTCAAGCACTAGTGTACCAAGGAGGACAGTTACTCTGTTCAGACGTCAAAGTATACAGACACTATGGAAAACTGAGGTCTGATAAATATGTACTGAGGTTCTGTAAGGCAAATCTTCTCTCCCTCCTCCACAAATGATCCAGACAACAGCATCCCTCTAGTTGTGTGGGGTCAAAGTACTGGCAACATTCTTGCGAAGTCTTGAGAGACAAAGCTTGCTCCCTCTTTCTCTTTTTTCAAATATTTTCTTTCCTTTCTTTCTTTTCTCTACCAGTCTTGGGATTTTTAACTCAAGGCCTGGGCACTGTTCTTGAGCTTTTTATGTCAAGGCTAGCACTCTACCACCTGTGCCACAAGTCCACTTCCAGTTTTTTTGGAAGCCTATCAAATGCATAGCATGACATTGCCCTTCCCCCTCCCTGCAGTAAAATCTAGCTCTTTCTTCAGAGTTCAGCTTGAGTATTACATCTAAGGGATATCTACTCTAAGTTCCTATCTCAGGTTTCCTGATTATGTATTCTTCCAGTACCATGAATCTCTCTTCTTGGTACATTTTATGGCTGTGATTTTTCATATATTTATGGTTCTACAATGAATGTATTATTTCTATATTGTAGAGATAATCTGGACTGTTAATATAGTCTTAAACACAGAGCTTAGCATGTCAGAAACACTCAGGAAATGCTCCTTCAACAAAGAAATAATATACAATATGGGAGGCCACAATGAGAATCCATCTGATTTCCATATGAGGACGCTTGCACCTTCTAGACACATTTAAAGCACAGGTAAGTAGAGAGATCAGCTTCTAGGAAATATCCACATTGCTCATGCTCAGGATTGTCTTAGTCGATTTAATAATATCTCAGCTCTTCAACACACACACACACACACACACACACACACACACACACACACACACACATATACACACAACACAACAGGACACAAACTCTATTCCAAATGCCTTGCTGGTAGGAGCAACTAGAGGCCACGGACAGAAATTTATAAACATCAGCTGTAGTGGGGAGGGCATCCATGAGTTTATTTTCTCCTTGGAGACCTCATTAGAATCACAAATGAAATGTTGACAACACATGAAGGAGCCTGCTTGCTTGTTGAACACAAATGTTTCCACTCCTATCAACCTCCAAGCTCTGATAGTCATGCTTCATGATGAAAGCTAAACAGCCCTGGGGAGATCACTGCATGTTCTCTTTAATTATATGGGGGATGGGGAAGAGGGCCTCCTACCAACCAAGGACCAGACTGGGAGAGATCAAGATCAGCAGAGAAACCTTAACAAATAACAGCAGGGGCTTACAGTAGGTGGCCCAGTGTGGAATTCTAGAATTAAAGGAAGGACAAGAACTTTGCTGGTGAATGCATGAGAATGGGAAGCTGACCTTCCTAAACCTGGATAGAAGCAGGGCTTTTATTTGCCTACAAAGGTCTCAAAGCACGGTTGTATTTGCCTGACACCAACAGTCAGTTCTTCTTTGTTTGTAGAGCTTCTTTGATGACAGGCAGAACTTTGTAGAGCACAAACTAGGGAGAGTGCAACTGCTTCTAGGCAATCACACTTCACACAGTGAGGTCTGTCTATAGGCAAAATTTCCTTTGCTCTTATTCCAAGAACATTCATGCACGTAAATGTTTACTTAATATGCCATATTGACACAATAGAGAAGGCTCTAGCTAAGGCAAAGGTATTCGGATTCTTTAAATAATAATTTAACCTGTAAGTTGGGTCCAGATGATGAGATTAAAGACCAGAGAGGTTAGATAACTCATTCACTGTCACACAGGCAGCAAATGTTGTAAGCCTTAGAGTCTAGATGATTTCATTCAGGGTTCCATGGATTTAACAGAGATACTGTTCTGAAATGTAGTTGTAATAGAGCTTAAACTGAAAAAGCAGAAGCTCAAGATGTATAATTGTTAGGTTGCAAGGTAAAGTCCTCTTTGGGACAACTGTTTTTGTCTAGAACATTTTCAACTATTTGTATCTAAAAGGTAAGAGATGGTAAATTTTAAAAAGAAAGAAGACACAGTTTTATTATCATATCACAATGTACATACACTAAGCTATAACTTACAAATGTGAAACATATATTGTAATCTATTACAGAAATGGGACTATCATATTGTAATAAAAGTACAAAGGCCAATAAAAATTCACCAAGAAAAACATAAAGCACGCATGTGTAACATAAGTAAACAATCAAATATGAACACAAATTTGATTCCAATTTATATGCTTGGGGCAGGGACAAAAGTAGCCAATCAGAAGATCTAAGTAAAACAATGTGTCAATTTGAGGCCCCGGCCAGGCTTTCTAAGCTGCCACGTTTCTTAAACCTTTTGTTTCTTTCATTAACTTTATGCCCACAGCATCTGCCTATGCTTACTGCACCAGCCACATGAGCTCACTAATTACCTTTAATCATACTTATCTGAACTGCATCTTTACTTCCACAGACATCTTGTGTACAGGAGAAAAGTGCTGGGAGGCTGTGGTTGGAGACAGTGGAGGAAGTCTTGTTTTCTCACCCCTCCCCCACCAACAAAACATTAGTCTGGTTCTGCCTCTGCTACTTTTGGAAGTTCCTTAGCAGGACTTCCTGAGAACTGGTTCCCTTAAGAATTGGATAGGGTTAGAGAAGTCCATCTCATTCAAATATGGCATGTAGACTTTCCATGAGAAACAGATTCAAGGGGATAGGAAGATCAGCATCAATCAATCTAATAAATTAGTGCAATTAGCACCCTAAAATCCATTAGCCAGGCCCAAAGAAGCATAGGTCCCATGGTTTCCCTTATTTGCAATAACTAGTATATGTCTGAGACAAGTAGAAATGGTCAGATAAGTTGATGTTAGGCAAAATGAACCCCAAGATAAGGACTCAAATGGTTTTTCTTTCTTATTATTGTTTCTAACATAGTTATAAGATGACTTTTTTTTATTGCTTTGTATGTCCCTTCCCCATGGTATAACCCCTGTTTTCACTGTATTTGATGTTGGTATAATTTGGGGAGGAGAAGGGATAAAAACAAATTGTTTAAATAGGGATACAAGTGGACCCATTGCAACAATGAGACATACAAGACGTTATGTCGAAAAACGAACTTAACAATTTAGGCGGTGGGGGGGGGGTTGTAGTTGTGGAGATGGGAGGGAAGGGATGGTAGGGGAAAAACAAAGGAGGTGGCAACAATGCTTGATAAGAAATGTACTCATTACCTTGTTCATGTAATTGTAACCCCTCTGTACAGTATTTTCAAAATAAAAAACCTATTTTTTATAAAAAGCAATTGAAAATATCTTGACCACTGCCCTCCTTAGCTTTAAGAAAGACAGTGGCATGTATTTCTTACCCATATCTCACCTGATTTTAGTTTGGGCACCCTAATCCATTATTTTATCAGATGACTTAAAGCCTGCTAAAAGGATTTTAAATTACATTTTTGCCCATATTTTCACTTTATTAAAAGAGCAAGAAAAGGAAAGGGACTGCATATATTCGTCCTACCTTCTCATTAGAGAAACCATATGGCACCCTTGAGTCTACAATGAATGGTTCAAAAGGAGACTGGCTCCTCATTTCCTAAGTAAGAATTTGCAGATAATTAAATGCAGCTTATTGGCAAAAGAAGTGTTGTGTACGTATGTGTGTATACACACATACATGTATGTATAAATATAAATATGTAAGTATAAAGACCTTAAGGGCTGGATGTGGTAGTGCACACCTGTAATAGTCAGCAGAGGTAGGGGATCACTGTACAAGGCTGGGCAAAAGTTCAAGACCTTATCTGAAAAACAAGCTAAAAGCAAAAGGATCAAAGGTGTGGCTCAAGCAGTAAATCATTTGCCTAGCAAGCAGAGAACACTTAGTTCACTCCCCAGCCCACTACAGAAAATGATGACCGTAAGGCATGTAAATAAAACTATAGGTTCTCCCGCTTTCACTATATTTGATGTCAGTATAACATGTGGAGGAGATGGGGACAAACAAGTCGTTTAAGGATTCAGGTGGACCTGTTGCAACAATGAGAAGTACAAAATGTCATGTCAAAACCAGCTTTACAATGTCGGTGGGGGGGGGGGGAGGGGGGGTACGATTGGTTGGGAGGGAGGGGGGAGGCCGGGAAGGGAGGTGAAGGGTAAACAAAGGAGGAGGCTGCAATGCTTGGTAAGAAATGTATGCATTATCCTGCCCATGTAATTGTAACCCCTCTGTACAGTATGTTCTCAAATAAAATAAAATAAAATTAAAAAAAAAAACAAAACAAAAAAAAAAAAACTATAGGTTCTCTGCTATTGTACCGAACATAGGTATTCACAGACCGTGCTTTAATCATGCTGAAGACCTGAGAAAAGTGATTTAACTCCTCTGTGCCTCATTTTTGTGATCTATAGCAAAAGTAAGAATAATACCCTCATTCATTCAACACTTAAATAATGAACCTACTCTGTGCATATTGTAGAAACAATGGGCAGAAGAAAGACGGCACTGGAAGGTTAGAAACTTATCCCCTTCAAGTGAAATACTGCAAATAAAATGCAGAGCAGAGACTGCTATTGATCTTTGATACTGATGTGTCCTCTTCTTCCATGGAACATAGTTAAATTACAGTTCCCAGTCTCTTTTGCTGCTAGATAGTCACATGATTCGTTCTGACCAACAGAATATGAGCAGAAATAGAACTTTTGCCAGGTATGTCTCATTTTCATTTTCTTTCCTCCTCAGCCAACTGATAATAGAGGACTCTGAGAACCAAGAGGAATCGGGGCACTGGATAGAAGAAGCCTGAGTCTCTGAATGACTTCTTGGAGCTCATTCCCCTGCCAACCTGAAATTGAATTTGACAGAGCTATAAATTAGCTGTTGTTGTGTTAAGCCATTGAGATTTGTGGGTTTATTAACAATAGCTAGCAAAACTTGAAGCAATACAAATTTGTAGCGAGATCTGGGACATTGTATGTCCTAAATAAGTGATTGAAATTTTAAACTGTATTTTGAATTCTCTGGCTGTTTCATGGAGTAAGGCGAGGAAGTGGGACGAGGATGAAGAGAAGCTGGAAACAGAGGAGAGTGTAAGGTTAGGCCGAAAGAAGACTGCCATGGGATCATTCAGGAAGGAAAGGTGGGCCCACAGGAGGTGCAGCTGTGGGGAGACAACACATGGAGAGATTGGGGTTTATGTAGGTAGAGGGCCGGGAGGAGGAGGGGCCACGGCAGCTGCGGACCTGACCTCAGAGCCTGGAAACCTCTTATGGTCCACAGGACACCTGACCCCAGAGGTCCAGGATATGATCTCAGAGGAAGGGGAAGTGACTTCGAATCTCAGTCACCTGGGTTATGCAGGTGCTAGGCAGAGACTTGTAGGGATGGACACGTGGTCCAGCATAGAAAGCAAAGCAGGGAGAGGGGTCTACATGCAGCTTTGCCCAGAGAGAAGGGACCATTTTCCCAGGTGGACCTAACAAAGAAAAAGATGGAGAGGGAGATAGGAAAAAGGGAGAGAAGAGGAAGTAAGGAGGACAAAAAGGAAGGAAGAAGGAAGGGAAAAAATAATACTGAAGTCGGTATACACTTTATAACTAGGTACATTTAGCTAACCACAAAACCCAGGGAAATATTTTCACCATTTTTCCACATAGCTCCAAATACTGAACTTCCTCCACAGCCAAATAAAATGGCTGTGTCGACCCGAGATGCCCGGGCCTCCTCCCATTCTCAAGGGTTGCAGCTGCACAGGGCCTGCTGTCTTGCCCCAATTTCAGAACACCATGGCGCAAGCTCTGGATGGGCACCCACGGACAGGAATAGAGAAGTGTTCTGTCATGATTTTACTGAGGCAGATCTTAAATCTGGAAGGAAAGCCCATGTTTGTTATAGGTCTTATGGCATGCAGAGACTCTGTGGCCCAGAAAAACAGATGCTAGTCCTGGCAGTAATCCTCTTAGAGTGAGTGGAGGTCAACTCTAGGCATGCTATATCTATATTATACACAAAACTCAGCTACTGGAGGAGAAACTATTTCAATAATCCAATGGGTGATAGGTGATTCTATCTGCACTTAACAAAAGTCAGTTCTTACCCTTCGTATGTTTTAAATTACAAATATAAAATGTGTTGGTTGTAGCAAGTTAAATATATGCAGAGGTACAAGTGGAAAAGTTAATAATCAGCTCTATGAGTTCAATGACTGCCCTCCCCAAACCAACACACATTGGTAGAGTTAATTTCTCCACCTTTAACTTTTTTGGAGGAAGTACAAATATATATATATATATATAATAGTTTTGTTTTGCCTAATAATTTAGTATAAATCTCCTCTCAGATGAGTACATTCAATACTACTTTATTCTTTTGAAATAAAACTTCCCAGAAGACAGAGCTGTTATAGGTTGGGATTCAAAACATTATCAATTTTAAGAGTTAATAATGGCTGTTGATTTATTTTTTAGTGGAAAGTAAAATGGTCACTATACCAATGTATGCTACTTCAAACGGGCAAAGAAATGTGTTGTAAGGTTGGAAGTATTTCAAACTTGGTGTGACAAGAAGCAGAATATTTCTCTGAGGTGAACCTGAAATTACTTCCTCTAGGAGACTTGGGGTGCTCTTGTCTTGGTGCCTCGCTGTGTGAATCTTGGTAGGGAGAGGACTTCCCTAAGCAGACATTCAGCATCCTCTCTGGGTTGCTCTTGGCATGCACAGTCGTCTTGCCACCTCTTGGACCTGGCTCATCTGACAGGAGAAGGAAGGTACAGCCAGCATTAGCATGCAGGTCACGCATCCTCTCTTTGTTCTCTTGGCTGGGGTCAGATGGAATAAATCAATCAGACTCTGCATCCAAAGTCCTTCAGTGTATCCCAGGGCCTCCCAGTCCATGTGTGCTCTGCCCATCTTTTAATTGCCTCTTTTAGAGTCAGCAGGAACAAACAGAACTAAAAGGAGCCCCTTGGGGCAGTAAGCAGCTGCTCCCAGGAACCATCTACTGTAAGGGTTCTCTTTGTGTTCCTGAGGAGTTCATGTTTTAGGTGGGAGAAGCTAGCTCAGACTCTTTGAGGCCTAAGAATACACACTGCTAATATGAAATATCACTTCTGGTCATTTGCTCTACCAGACCAGACACACTGAACAAATAGCACTTTGTCCTCCTTGAAGTCTACTGATTGGAAGCTAGACTCAGAGACCCAGTGATTTGCCTATGACCACCCAGCATTAAGGTATAAGCAGCTAAAAGAGTACCTTATTATTAGCCACATCCTCTGGCTGTATCTGAAGGTATCTTTGATCCCTTACTGTTCCCCGCAGGTATCCTGGCTTTCCATACTCAATTGTGCTGTCAATAAATGGATTCTATTTTTCAGATCTCTTGAGTTAAACAGACAGACCCTAGATGGGTCCTGCAAAATACAGCTAAACTAATTTTACTATAACCCAAAGAAATCCTCGGAGTCCCTGTCTGCCTAAATAGGTAAGTACGGTACCTTTTAGTTTGCCTCATGCTTTCTCACCAGAATGGATCTATCTGTCTGAGAGAGAGGTGGGAGTTGGAGGCCGCATAGTGGAGCAGCAACAGCTTCCTAGATGGTAGGATTCGCAGGGACTGCAAACTGTAGCCTGTGGGCAGATCTAGTCCTCTACATGTTCTTGTAAATAAAGTTATAGTACAGGTCTACACATTCATGCACAATATCTCTGGCTGTTTTTACATATCAGCACAGCTAAATAGTTGAAACAAGAGGCCATATGGCTCTCAGTGTCTGAAATACTATCTGACCCTCCACAAAAAAATGTTTACTGATCATTGGGAAAGACAGAATTAGAGTCATGGAGGTAGATGTGTAACTTTCTAGTTCTTAGAGGGACTAAATTCATAGATTTTGCAATGTCACAAGGTAGTAATGACTGGATGATGCATAATAGACATATGTCAAGAATGATTGCTATTATTAAATTATGTGTACCTGAAACAGCTAGATAGAAAGACAAAAAGGGACTTTTAGCTGTTAGTACAATTTAAATGGTTCTTGGTCACCTGACCTTCTTTGCTACCCTTGTTTATCTGTGATGCTCCAAAGATGTCAATGAGTAAGACAAAAGACAGCAGGCTAAGAAGACTTACAGGAGGCAGGCTTGTGTGAGATGGAAGGGTGTTGGCCAAAGGAGAAAAGGATCTCCCGTAAAGAACAGAGTAGCATGAGGAACACGGCATGGGCCTCCCCTGCTGTCCAGTCATGGTTGCCTTTCCAGGACCAGAAGCTCATTCATCTTGGAAGCATTCTCCTGGGGAATTGTGAACATTCATGAAGACAATAGGGACCATGGCAAGTATTGCTTTATTTAATCCTGGGCACCATCTTATAAAAGATAGATTACCATTATCCGCATATGAGAGATGAGGCTCTGTGTAAGCAAATTGAATCTAAAACCCACACTTGACTAGTTGCCCAGTCATACTTCCTGGACCTGCCATGTTGTTGTCAAGGGTCTGGCACATGTTGAACTGTTGCAGAAGGGCCACTTTAGGTACTCAAACTTCATCTCAGTAAAGGACAGAGGATTTGCATATTCAAAGAAATGGTTCCAGTCTCTGGTGGGAAAGTTCCTAGCAACTTCAATGAGAGGATAGTCACAGTTCATTGGTGCCCAATGCTCACAGTGGAGAGGGTGTGTGTGGAGGGAGGAGTTTATTGTTTTATAGTGAAAAATGAGGCGAGGAGTCTGAACCTGCACATTGAGAAAATAAAGCCAGATTGAGAAGTATTTCAAAGTCATACGAACCTAAAGGTCAATTTAACTAGGGAGCTGGCGGCGGGGGGAGGGATGAGCAAGCAAGCAGCTGAGAAGTATCTGTGGCACCAGGGAGAAGGGGGTTGTGAGGTTCACTAAAAGAAACCATGGCTATGGATTTCAAGGCATCAAGACCCTGTCAACACAGCTAATCCCCACGGATGTTGGCTGAATAAGCCCTGGATGACCAAAGACGTGCACTGTGGAAACCGTGTCAGCCTCCAGCAGGCCAATTTGTCCTCATATTACACACTCTGCTGGCTCTGTTGCTAGACCCCCAGACTGAGGAGCTGTGTTGCACGTCCCCCACCCAGTGAGGGTTGACACAGCACGGTTAATAAGTCAACAGAATGCAGAAGGCACGACCGGATTAAGAAGGCCGTTTTATTTTGGTGCCCTGGACTTCAAGCAGATTAAATAATCAAAAAGGCCGAGCCATCGGGGTCATGTTTGAATGCTACAGCTGTTCTCCAAGGTCTGACAAACATTCTTTATGTGGTTTGCTGTCTGAATAGGAAAGGCAGAAATGATCTCAGGGAGGCTGACACTCTAAGAAAGAAGCGGGACACAATCAAAAGATCTTATGGAAACTGACCCAAGCCAGATGGAGACTAGGGGACAGGCTGTGGTCTACTGAAATCGACAACTGTTTTCCGCATCAAAGAAAAGAACAAGCAAGATTCACAGAAAGAAAATGAAAAGTTTGCCATGTCCTCGGTTTGTTGATCTGCGGATTTAATAAGGGTGGGCTTCGTGTTCAACCAAGATGCTTGCTTGTGGAAAATCAACCATGAAAGGTGAGCAGGGATGAATTCTCTCTCCCCTTATTGAAGTTGCTCACAAAAGAGAGGGAGGGAATCCCCTCAAAGGTGTTCCTGGGAAATCTGTTTTCAAGCTGTCTTTCTGAAAAGCTCAGACATATATTAAAAAAAAATATCTCTGGATGGGAAGATTTTTGTTTGCCATGTTGGGTGCTGCGGAAGGAGCTGGAGAGAAATGTATGTAGCCCTGATGTGAATATGTGTCACAGGCCTTCATAGACAACATGGTATTTGGAGCTGGAGTTCATATACTACTCCTTTTGGGTCGGGGGAGAAATCAAAGAGAGCACTAGCTCGAATCTCAGATAAGCTTGTCATTAATAGGACAGAGAAGATTCTGTGGATGACACATTGTCCAGTTTAGAAATTGGTTTCCTGCAACTAATTGATGTGTGAGTACCACAGCTAGAGTGAAGGGGTGCCAGGTCATTTCTAAAGGGAAGATGTTTTGGCTTTGAAAGGAGTCATTTAGATATTTGTGAAACTAATAGAAAGGGGAAAAATGAGGACTGTACGCTTATTTCAGAAAGAGGGAGGGGACTGTGCTGTCTTTGAGCTAAATTAAATTGAGTAGCAACTCACTGGAAAGGCTTGACACATGTCTGTCCCATAGGCCTATGACACCCATCAACTAGAAGAAATCCAGGAACAAGGGCAGAGTGAGATCCAGGGCATTCTACAGATGCATTCCTACTCTCCCTATTGAAGGCCTCAAATAAACAACTTCCCCAAAACTTCATCATGACTAAATTATTTTGTGTTTTGAATATTACTACATGGCCTTGTGAATTATTGTTCCAATCGAACAAAATGTCCTTGACAGATGTTTGACATGTTTTGATATTCAAACTCAAGAAAAAAGAAAGGAGTGAACAACAACTTTGTACGGGTGATCTAGCAGTATCTAGGATGCCTCAATCCCCTCTGAGACTTACAAGGAGACCTCTTTTGATTGCAAGAACTCTCCCACAGAGCTAAGGAGCTTGAACCAAGATACTCCTATCTCTTGCATGTATAGTGAGGAAAAAAATAAAGTAGCTCAAATGTTAGATAAATATCAGCTTGACATGGTCCCACCATGCAATTGTCTAGTAGTTAAAAGGGAAAATGAATTTTCTTGTGGCCTTGTAGACAAATGAATTTTTGAGTTAATAAGACAGATTGAGAATGAGACATGATGATTATGCTTAAGATTTTTCAAAAATCTCTATGCAAATCTGTATGTATATGTGTGTGCATGTGTGTATGTATATATAGACAGAGAAATAGAAGGAGAGAAAGAGAGGGAAAAAGAGGGAGAGAGAGACAGAAAGAGAATCTTACTTGGTCTATACTAGGATGTAAACAAAAATATGCTTATGGCTCTGGAAGCAGACTGGATTCAAATCTTGGCTCTACTATCTATGTGACACAGGAGAGTAATTTAGATTCTCTGTGTCTTACTTTCAATACCTCTAAAATGATAAAAAAAAAATAGTCACATTTATACAGTTCTGAGAATGTGTGTATGTATATATATGTATGTAAATGTATATGCATATAGAAGAGAACACATACTACATAAGTACTATTTATTGATGTATCTATAACTATTGTTCTTAGCATGTCTGGAGAGATACATCAGGAGTGGAGAGGAAAGGAGAAAGAAAAAAAGTGACAGGCACTAATCAGAGAGTTGAGTTAAATCACAAACACATTGGCCTTTTACTGAGAAGAAAAATGAAGGGAGTGTGATAACAAGTGGATGGCTGGAACACTGTTCTGGGAATGTGGAAGCTTACTATCTTTTAAAAAATATTTTAGATATAGTATTTATTCGAGTTGTTTTCAGAAAAGACGTAAAAATACCAAAAACTTTCTTCTTACCAGGAGTTTTTAAGAAAATGAAACTAGTTTGTACAGAACAATTTCATAAGCAGCATAATTCTTATCTCCTCATACCTATGCACAGAGGCAGAACATTAACATATTTAGACCCTTTGATTGAAGACAACATTTATAATGGCATAAAATATAATTACTATCAATCATGCATAAAAATTCCAAATCAAGAGAAACCAGGCTGCTATTCAGGCAAAGTGTGAGTTAGTATAAGTGAAAGAAGCAATTGTATCAAACATGTTTTAGCAGAATATTAAAAATCTATATTTAAGCTTTGTTATTATCTTATTCTTAATATTTTTCTGTACCTGAGTTGAAAGGAGTATAATCATAGCATGGACATCAATTATACAGCTAGGATAGGTGCTATAACAACACCAGTTTATAACACCTGCCCCAGCCAATACAGTAACCAGTAGCTGCATGTGGCCATTTAAATTGAAATTAATTCTCAGTCCCCTGTTTGTAGTTGTCATATTTCAGGACTTGGTAGCTAGTCATGGCTAGTAACTCCCACATTAGACAGCAGATAGAAGGATATTCCTACCATTACACAAAGTAATGAGCCATGCTTAATAGAACTCTCTGGAGCATACCTGACCAAAAGATGTAAATATCTAAAATCTTCTGCCACTCTCCTACATGTTAGAATCCACAGAATTCAGTTGTACCCTACAAAGAGTTCCCGAAAGATCTTTTTTGCCTTTTTAGCTGATATTGTTAAGCTTTCCACCATCTGATTGCTGTGGCGCCAGAGTATCTTTTCCAAGGCTGCTGACAAGAGCCAGCACAGAATTTTGTAACTGGAACAAATGTGCTCAGTCCATCTTGCTTCTGCTTAAAAAGGTGATAATGAGGCAACAATGCCTGATAAGAAATGTACTCATTGCCTTGCTCATGTAACTGTAACCCCTCTGTACAGTATTTTCACAATAAAAACTTATTTTTTTAAAAAAAGGTGAATAATGCAGGTGGTAGAAGGTGTTACCTGCTCAGAATTGCCCTGCCTATGAATTCAAGGGGTGTATGGGGGGAGACAGGAAGGTATAAGATACTGATGACTCCTCATATACCAGCTCCTTATCCCATTCTGTCCTAGGTTTGCTGCTGCTGCTATTTTCCAGCACGATTTTCCTGCTCCAAGGAGTATGTGACTGCCCAGAGAAGTGCTTCTGTCACCCATCCTCAAACTCTGTGGACTGTAGCAGCCAGGGTTTAGCTGAAATTCCTCCTAATCTGCCTCCTCAGACACTAATCCTGCACTTACAGAATAACCAGATCCATCAGCTTTCAGCTCTTGCATTTAGGTCAGTGCCACGACTCATAATCCTAAATTTATCCAACAATTCCCTTTCAAATCTGGCCCCTGAAGCTTTCAAAGGTCTTCAGGACTTGCAAGTTCTAAACCTAACTCAGAACTCCTTGCTTTCTCTGGAAAACAGCCTCTTCCATGCACTCCCCCAATTGAGGGAGTTAGATTTGTCATCCAACAACATAAGTTATCTTCCTGCATCCCTGGGCAAGCCTTGGGAGAACCTAACCATGCTTGCAGTGCAACAAAACCAGCTTCAGCACTTGGATCGTGAGCTCCTGGAATTCATGCCCAGAGTGAAGCAGTTACTTCTCAAGGACAACATCTGGAAATGCAATTGCCACTTGCTGGGTCTGAAACTCTGGCTGGAGAAATTTATCTATGAAGGTCAGTATTGTCTCCTTAGAAACCCCATGTGGTATCACCAGCTTAGCATGAGCCTCTTTTATTCTCTGCATCAAGAAAAACAAGCAGAAGGAAAGGGGAAGCTTTAAGCTTTCTCACATAGATGTCATTTTATGGTGCAGCCCAAAAGGCAAATGTGCCATGCAGATGTTGGGGATCCATTCTTTTCCATTTGTATATTTATAACATAATTCACAATCCATTAAAATTATCAATACAGGCATATGATTGTGGGTAGCCTGTCTATATCTATGAATCTGATGCATGGAGATATAACTTCCTAAAGGAACAGAACATGAAGTCAGTTATCCAGGAATGATGTCCTCAAGAAGAAGGAACTTCAGTTGCCCACTAAGTAAACTCCAAAGTCTAGTTGCCCACTAAGTAAACTCCAAAGTCTAAATTTCAGTCAGGGACATGGGTATCATTTCCTACTTTTTCTGCCTTTATTCGTTTCACAACTATAAACTTTCCTGGAGATATTCTCTTTTGTGTGACAAATGCTAATGTTATTAAAATTGGGTATAGTAGTTACTATTTCTTTTTTTGGGGGGGGGGTCTGGTCGTGGGGCCTGAAGTCTGGGCCTGGGCGCTGTCCCTCAGCTCTTCAGCTCAAAGCTAGAGCTCTACCACTTGAGCCACAGCGCCACTTCCGGCTTTTTTCATTTTGCTTATGTGGTGCTGAGGAATCGAACCCAGGGCCTTGAGCATGCAAGGCAAGCGCTCTACCACTGAGCCACCTTCCCAGCTCCAGTAGTTACTATTTCTTTAACAAGATGCCAAAAGAAAAACAAGAGTATCCAGAATATTAAAAATGCAGGACTCTGGGTATTACCCATGATCTAGCAAACTGTAGCACAAGGCCAAATCCAGCCACAGGTTTTTGAAAAAGTATTTTTATAAGCAAAGTTTTACTAGATCACAGCCATGCCTTTCATTAAAAACTAAGTGGCTGCTTTACACTATAAAGTTTGAATAGTTGTGATAGAGACCTGAAGTTTATCGTATTTACTATCTGTCCCGTTAGTGAAAACCCCAGATTTCATTGTGAAATGGAGGCCAAGATATACTTATGACTTGCCCAAGATCACACAATAGAAACACAGAAGAGAATAGAAAGTATATGGCTTTTCGACCTTGGCCCAATATTCTTCAGTGATGACATTGTGCTTCTCTGAGCATCATTCATGTATTCATCTCTTTGAGTGCCTTTGGTATGCCAGGTATTATTCCTGGTACTGAGAAAAGAATGATCAACAAGAAAATCCTTCTTGTAATGAAGGTTGCCTTGGAGTTCCAGAAATAACTGTTAAATAAGGTAATACATAAAGATATGTGCATTCTGATGGCAGAGCTAAGAAGACAATAAAAATGTAGAGAAGTGTGGAGAGTGTGATGAAAGAAACGGCTCTGTTTTAGAAAGGATGAACAGGAAAGATCTCTCCTAGGAGGTGACATTGGTAAGCAGAATCATTTATCCAGGGGATAACTGAGAAAAATGACAGCAAGTTCTAAGGCCCTAATGAATACAGTAGCTTGGCTTGGTAAAGAACAAGAAACATTGCATCAGAGGACTACAATGAGGGAGTGGTGCAGAGATCAGACAACCCAACTAGTCAGGGATCAAGCCACATGGCAGGTGTAGAGCAGGTTCAAGTGTTTGGGTTTTACTCTAAACGGAATGAAAAACTGCTGAGGAATTTTTTGTCCAAGGAACAATATGGGCTGATTACAATAAGAGGTCAGTGGGGGTGATTGTTAAGAAAAGCAAATCAAAATTGTAGGATAAGAGCTAGAGCGGTGGAGAAGGTCATTTTAGTCAGCCAGGGATGAGTTGATGATGGCTCACACTGGGGTAGTGAAAAGTGATCAACTCCGGAAGATATTTGGAATATTATACTGATAGAAATGGCTAATGGTCTGGAATGAGGAATTCCATTTTCTTCAGCCTTGCAAGGGTATGGGATAGATGGTGGCACCTTTATCAGACATAGCATGTGGGGGATGCATTCACATGTTCATTGTGAGCACATTGGTGGTACCATTAACTCTCCTTGGGGAGATGAATTGGTGGTTGTATATTTGAGCTCTGGAAGACGTGACAGCTGCAGATCTGAACAGAGAAACAACAGATTCTGACTAGCTGCATTAAGTCTCAGGGAAGCAGGTGAGTTAACATAAGTTAAGGAGCTTCACAACAACATAATAGCAAATAATATCTCACTAACCAGCCAGCGATGTGCACGTTAACCAACAACAGCAGCCCCACAATGTGACAATGTCTTTCTGATAGGAGGTTGTGAATAAAACCACTTGCATCTGGAGGTGAAGCAGCTTCAGATATTGTGTTCTGGGTTAAATTTTAGTCATAAACCAGACCATCGCAGAAAAAGACTGTTCATCGAAGAACATTTCTTGATGTTAAAAAAAAAAAATCATTCCTAGGCCCAGGACATTAGAAGCAATGTGGGATGGGATACTGTTCTCTTGCTCAGCCACAGACTTGCTGGTGGTCTTTGGGCAAATTAATGCCTTTCACTAGTACTCAGTGTCACCAGATGGAGACTGACAGTACTAAGACCAATCCTGATCTTCAGATTGGATGATGCAGGTCACCCTTTCCTTGTGGCAGAGCTACCAGAGCACAGATAATAGCTTTTTATAAAGGGGAAAATGAAATCAATTTGGGGGTAACAGGATCTGGATGTCACACAATGACTTGAAAAAAATCCCCAAATAGATGCTAACCCTGGAGACAGTCTGTCTGATTATGCATGTATTACATAAAATAAAGGAGCAGATGTTAGTCAATAACTTTATAAACCCATGTGAACATTAAAGGTATTAGGTCAGGCTGATTTAATACACCAGATGATACTGGATCTCAGTCATACATGTAGCAAAAGTCAGAGTCTAAGAGCTTTGGAGGGAAGGTCTGCATTCTATGAAGTCATCTAGATAGAAGTTCCTTCTAGCTTGTAATACCACTGAGTTTTCCAAGTGGGCAATAGGGCACCACCAAAAGAGAACACAGTACACAGAAGATCATGCTAGAGATTCTGATCCCTGAAAGTGAAAGTTTTGCCTCCACTGACCAAAACTCAACCCTATGGCCCCAGTTCCCTCAAGGAATGGGAAATTCTAGTCTTCTCGTGGGTCTAGGGCACAAAGATGTGCTTTAGTTTTTACACAGTAATGTCTCCTCTACAAAAAAGGCACTCTTCCTCTTTATTCAAATGTAGACACATCATCTTCATGTTTATGGTTAAATATTAAACATTTAGTTTAGGCTTGGAATTGTTCTAAATATTTGACACACTTCATCCACTTGAGTCCCCAAGGCAATTTTTGGGAGTGAATTTTATTATTACTCCTTTTCCCACTTTGCAGGAATAATGTTTTAAAGGATCTTTTTCCAGGATTGCACAAAATAATATGCACAATCAAATTCGAATCTGGTTTCTTCTTCGCAGGTTTAAAAGGTACTAGTGGTCCAATGAGGAACAGTAAGCCCTTGGCAAGCTAGAGTTTCCCACATTGTCAGTTGTATAAATAAAGAAGGGAGTAAATCTCTCGCATTCTACTCAGACTTGGTCAGGATCCTGTGACAGTGGTGGAGGATAAGATGTGCATCTTTGGTGAGGACTCAGATATATCTCTGGAGCTCTTAGCAGCTACAGCTCCTGCATTCCTGCCATGTCCCAACGGCCAACCTGTGAATTTCCTTTGTAAAGAAATTGTGGGCCCTAAGGTTGTGGATCTCAGGTGAACGCTGAAAAGCAAGAAATGTGGGGCTGGAGAATGGCAATGCTGTACCTGAAGTGATTTAGCAAATCATCCCACTTCAGGTATAAGGCAGCTATTGGAACTGCCTCACCCCTGGCAGGCAGCCTTTGTCCTCTGGTGGGAGTCTCCTTGGCTTGGCTAATTAAATGTTCTTAGTACTCACAGCTTTGTTTGGGTCTCTCTAGCCTTCTTCCTTGCAAAAAATTTCCCAGATACAGAGGAATATAAGGATTTGGAAAGCCAAAGTTTTTAATTTCAGCACAGCTGGATGGTACCTTGGGCTCATCTTGGAAGAGCCAACTTGTACCTTTTGGCTTCATGGAAAACAATGGCTCAGGAAATTCTTTTAAGCTTTTTGAATTTTTTGCTCTAAAGTTGGGACTCTTGCCTCAAAGGATTGCAAAAGAAGCCAAAAGGTTCTCAAGAGATTCTGGTGGCGAAACTTGGAACAGTAGAAGTCCTAAAAGGCACAGGTTGAATTTTGCCACTCCCACCAACCTGGGAGTGTCTAGGCCATGTTATAGCACTTGCACTGCAGAGTAAGACAGAATGGAGGTGTGAGAGCATCCCCTAAACTCTGAAGTTCTTTATAAAGGCAGGTACCACCACCAAAGTGATCGATCACCTTTGCATGTGTCTTTCTGGTATAATCTCACAATTTACTTCCTGTGTATATCCCATATGACTTTGTTGGGTGGGGGTGGGGGGTTTCTTCCTGAATGTTCAAAGGAAGATGTTCATGGCAGCCCAGGAGAACTGAGCCACAGGTCATGGGGGTACAGGGGACTGCCCAGTTCAAGAGCTTTATTAAGGCTTTCTTGCCACTCTCCTGTCCTTGGACTTTCTGGAGAAATAGAAGTAGAGAGACAGCAAATGTAATGGGAAATACTGGGATTGAGTGGGGTAAGGCTTGGATTGGGTATGGATTTGTTCACTCCTGAACTATATAAATTTGTAAAAATAAAATAGCTGTTTCAGTAGAGTGTGAGGATTTAGCTAACAATCCTTAGAGAACTGTGAAGTCAGATAAAAATCTGACTTTTTATGGTAGAAAATTTAGTAAGAGATATTTATTTTCCTGAAATCAAATGATGTGAGTGAAGAATGTGAGTCTCTTTCTAGAAAGGGTACTGAGTACCTAAATTCCCAAGGACAACTGAAGTCCATGCACATGAGGAAATAAATCACTTTATAAGGAAAGGAAACTGCATTTGAGTCAAAGTAGAAAATGTTTTGAGACCTGAGGAAACCTGAGAAAACGTGTTAGTTATACTTAATCTAATCAACTAAACAAATAGCATTATCAAATCCTCAGATATGTACACAAAACACTCAAAAGACCTCTCCATTTAGTATCAGTGAACTATTGGTCTTACACATAGGGTTTTTGTAATGAATGCATAGCATGGCAACAATGGACGGTTGTTTTGTACTTTCTTATATCTCCAATGAGAATTGAAATAAAAGAGTTCTTGTGTGCTAGGATTCATAGGGGGCTACTGTACCCTCAATATAAGCCCCAACCCTCTTTCTTGTTAGCTTTTGCATTATTTTATCCTTACATTTATGCCATGTAAATGAGTTCTATTAAATTCTTGGTCATAAACAATTTCCAATTGAATGTGTGGCATTTTTAGCATTTAGCCAATTTAGAAATCTTAAAATCATAAAACATGGTAGTTAAATTCTGTGACTCCCGAGGAAGAAAAAGGTACTTTATAAATTCTATCTGCCTAAGGTTTTGTAGGCTGAGAATTTTGGAACTCAGTTGTATCAAAGGTCTGATACCATCTTTTGTGTTTGTCTTTTGAAGGAGGAATAACAGATGGTGTCATCTGTGGGTCACCTGACACCTGGAAAGGAAAGGATCTTCTTATAATCCCTCATGAGCTGTACCAGCCCTGTGCTCTTCCTTCTCTAGATCTGGGGTACTCACAGAATCAGCAGCCTAACTCTGCCTATGGAGGAGAAGACACAAAGCCTCCTGAGAACCACAACTCAGGGCATCACATTCCCTTGGAGTGTGAAGCCAAACCCAAGCCCAGGCCAGCCAACCTGCGTCATGCCATGGCTACTGTTGTCATTACGGGAGTTGTATGTGGAATCGTGTGTCTCATGATGCTGGCAGCAGCCATCTATGGCTGCACCTATGCAGCTATTACAGCCCAATATCATGATGGATCCTTGGCCCAAACCAGTGAGTCTGGGAAGACAGGAGGAAAGGAGATGCTTGAAAGCTCAACAGCCTGAGAGCTTTCATCTCAAAGAGATCAGTGTAGGAGTGGGACCCATATGTTTGCCATTGTGATTTCATTCTGCTGCTTTCCAAAAGAAGGAAGAAAAATTAATATGTGTCTGTGAAAAAATAATTCTGGGAAGAAATTTTTGTTGAAGTGTTAAAAATACTATAGGTGAAATATAAATAATACTTGTACTCTGTGCCTGAGAAGTTATGACAATGATTCTACATGGGGTGGCCATGCACAGAGGGTCATCCAGGTACCCTTCCCTGGATAAAGTTACTTTTGCAATGCAATAAGAATTCTAGCGTGCATGCCAACAGACATGCCTACAACCTTTAGGACACTCTGGAAAATTGCCCGAGTTTGAGTGTCTGGGAAGAGACTGGCACTGAAAATCTCTATAATTCAAGTTCATGCTACATCGTTAGATGTTGGGTATGTTACATATTTAATGGAAGCATCTGTTAGTTGGGAATTTCATAGCTTGCCACAAGAATCAGATTATATTTAATTTTCTAAATCAGAAAACCATTGGGGGCTTTTTAGGATACAGAGGAAGAGGAGGGTTCCTCTTTGGATAATGGAAATCAGGCCTGGGTTTGGGGGGAGTTTTTTGATACAAAGGTAAAGAACATACAAGCAAACACAAAGAGGATGGGGAACTGAAACTGAGGGCAGATATTACCAAAAGATCATATCCACTAAGTGAATGGAACCTTCTATTCATAATGATCAGGGCAGGAATGAATGTATGTTAGTCTGCAAGCAAGGTACGTAATGACTTTTGTGTTTCTGCATCTGCGTTCATAGTGTGCAGAGTGCATGGACTTCTACAACCACACCCACATATAAACACACTTGGAGCAATCAGTTACCCACTAATGAAATGCAGTCATGTCAGGGTGGGAGCCAGCAGCTGTTGATCACCACCCAGATTGTCTACTCAACACTCTAGGAGAGGAAGTAAAAAAGGAATTCTGAAGAGAATGGGAATTACCAAGAGACAAGAGATATGTGGTGGCAGCCATCCTGAACATTACTGAGGTGTGGTTTAAAAAAAAAAAATCAGGTGTGGTTTGCTTAGTACACAGACATGGTTCTGAAGAGTTGCATGCAGAGTGAATTTTTGTAAATTGAATCATCATTTTAATGCAGTAGGGGAGCTCGCTATTTAAAGGAACCTTTCATGGAGTCTTTCTGTAATGGAAATAATTGGCTCCAGATTTGTACATTTTGCAAATTTGCATTTTCTCCTGCTAGGTTTACTTAAAGTGGAATATACCTGTTCTCTCTCAGCTTATTCTTATAGCCACCTCTTGGAATTAAATTTATTTTACACAGGAAGACAGCACAGAGGAGTTAAGGACATGTTAAAAGCAGAAGATGGCAAATACTGGGCAAGCTACCCTTCAGAGGCCATAACAGACATTGCTAATCAATCCCAGCATTCCTCCCAACAGAGCCCCAGTGCACCACATATGGTTTCTTAAGACAGCACTGTAGGCAACCAGAACAAATCAATTGGAATTGGTTCAAAGGATAAAGCACATTTGTGATTCAGGGTACTGGTTCTACATTTACCCCTTAAGGCTGTGTAAAAAATTGGTTTGGATCCTAACTTAGTAGTCCTCTCCCTGACTGGAATGTAGATGAGAGTTTTGCATGGATATAGGACAGACAGAGTAGCCCAGCCATGTTCAATAGTATAAAGAAGCTATAGGGAAACGGATGAGGGAAAACTACCCATCCTACCATGCAAGATTCACACCAGTGTATATCTAATCCTCTCACAGATGATCTATACCTGCCCAAGGTGTTAACTTAGGTGTTCCCTAACAACTCTATGCTAAAGATGGGCCAACTTTTAGGGCAGCAATTTTGCTAGATAATTTTTCTGGTAGAAAAATCTTAAACATGGATAGCAAAGATTTTTTTCCCTGCATGTTAAAATAAACCTGGACACATTAAAGAAAAGATCAAAGGGCATACTCTATGCTCATGTGGAAATGTCACAATGAAACCCATTAATATGTACAATTAATATGCATTAATAGTATACCTTTATAAAGAGTAGATCAAAAAGAGACTCCAGGAAACCCTGGTGGCTACATGGATTCCATCCCAGGCCACGGCACCTCCTTTCTGCTCTGGCATTTGAGCCATTTTAAGGCATGCACAGCTAAGCTCCTGCTCTAAATATGTAGCAACTACTTTCCAGTATTAAAAAAAAAAAGAGACAATAGTGCTATATAGTAGGAGAAGGGAAGTTTTGAAGATCTTTTTCTCCTCTCAATTTCACCGAATGTTTTCCAAGCTTACATTGTGTACCAGGCATGGTGCAAGGTGTTCTCATTAGCATTCTGCATGTACCCTGACACCCACATGCAAGATGTGTGAACTCTCTCATATAAGCTGAGAACAACCAAAGCCAACAGCACATGCTTCCTATAGCTACAATGATTTGGTGTTCTGCCACCCCAACCCTACAGAGATGCTATGAGCAAGCTTCTGGTATCACAGAAACCCATGAATGTGGCTAGAATCCCCTATTGTCAACACTCACATTCTATTAGATTTCCAAGTGGATACGATAACTCCGGCAAGCAGATAGTCAGATTTATGGCCAGTCTTGAGGGGCAGCGAATAAAATGATGCCTGTGTATATTCAGATTTCTATCATTTGCATTGTTATAGGCAAACAGAAGTTGGCAGTGAAATGCCAACAATATCTCAGCGCAGAAAAATAAAAATTGAACTCTTTAACAAATGTAGAGTTATCATTTGTTAATATAAGAAATGAATGTATTAACTGTAAAAACAAAACAACAACAACAACAAAATACTGCAGATTTAAAGACCCAATTTGCAGGATATTCTGTAAGAACCACAAAATTATCTTAACCACCACAGTACACAGAGGTAATTTGAAAATTCCTCATATATTATTCTCAGCTGTTTATTTCTGCTGTCATAGTCATAGATTCCCTTATAAAAAATGGCTTTCCATTACAGAGCCATGCTGACTATCCACCAAGGACAAAAAATGTTTAATGTTATTTCAGAGAAAATTATATAAAGTATCATTTTTTCTCATCAATTTTAGTATACCAGGCATGACCACAGAAGGGAATATTTGCATTGTCAGGGATCACAAATTTATAAACAGACTCTAACTATGAAGGATTTAAAGAAGGAACAGGAAGAATATACGCTGCTATAGAGAATTTGGAGGAAAAAGACAACAGTATCAAACCCTTATAAAAAGCCCTTACAAGTAGAGCGAATATCCTTAACCATTATTCTTGTCCTTAAAATTCTACCTGAGTATCATAATTTTCCTTACAAGATGGAAAGACTAACAGGCGATTCACACATGGATTTCTTCATGATTCATGAAAAGATTTATGAAGATTCATGAAAATCAAATCCATTCCTCAAAGTAACCAAGTACTCCTGAAAAGGGGCCTTTCTCGTAGACACTAAATATCAAAATAAATAGCTAAATCAATTTCCAAAATACTAACATTCATTTAATTACACAACACATTCATATAATTATACAGCTGTTAGGGACCTGTAACTTTTTGTAAAGGAAATTACTTATGGTAAAGACCCATCAGTTCATCTCCTAAATGATGTTGATGAAAATATTTTGCTTTTTAATGCAAACATTGCAACAAAGCCTGAAGGGAACCTTTGTTCCACTCAGAGACTCAGTTTTGTAATACAGAATCCACTTTATAGATTCTTTTCGTTAAAAAATATTATTTTTAGGTTAACATACATTTGCAGTCTAGGGGTTTCACTGTGATGTTTCCATACACGCACACAAGTGCTCTTTGAACAAATTCATCTCCGCTTTCATATTCTGAATCATCCCCTCATTCTACCTTTCTTTTTAAAAAGCATTTTGTGAGTTTCATTATGCCATATTCATACTCACACGCACATTATATAATGTAATGTTTTTCAGCCCTCTTCACCCTCAGTACCCCTTCCTTTCCCTCTTCTATTAGATTCTTGAGTAGACATTTATACCTACTTTTTCACTCAATGTTCATCTGATACACAGGATGTCTCCCAGACGCACAGGTCCAGAAAAAGAATCAAAGGACTGAGGAGTCAGGAAAGGCCTTGAAGAGCATTTAATCTAGGCCTGGAAAATTTTAGAACAGCTGCCACCAGCTACCTTAGCCAGTATAGACATTGCAAGGCCTCAGAATCCTTTGAAATCTCTTTCCCAGGTACCCACAGTGATCAACTAGAGTTGACATAAGAGATTAAACCTATTTTCTGTCCTATTTCCATTCAATTCCCTTATTTTGCAGATAGGAAATAGAAGCCTGGAAAAGGAAAGGAGCATTCCAAAAGTCACATATACATTAGTTGCATTACTGATAAATACAGCTACAGAAGTACTGGGTTAATATGCATACAACTGGACCCTCACTATCCTTCAGCCATACTGCAGTGAACAACAAAACCTAGGCTATGACATTATTCTACTAATTATCTAGCTAAAGATAATTATAACATCACCATTACTGCTACTTATTGAGTATGCAATTTTGTGCAGATGTTTTCATATAATTCATTTTCTAAAATGTTTATTTTCACCAAAACTACGTGTAGATATTTTACTGTGATAGGTCAGACAAGAACTCAGAGGGCCTGGACCCAGAGAGCAAATAGCCCTGAGGGCACACCACCAGTTAGCAGTAGAGTAGAAGAAACTTGGAGGCAAATCTTCCCAAGGCCCAAACCTAGGCACTTTACAGAATGTGACGGAATCAGAGATAGGATCATTTTCTGGCACTACCATTTCCCTAAACCAGTCAGGGAAAAGGAGGCCAACCAACAATCAGTATGTTACTATCAGATCTCTTGCAACATTAAAAATGGGAGGACAGCTGAGGGAGCCAAGGCAAAATATGAGGGTCCTTGCATCACCTGGGACATTCTCAGAATTGGAGGGAAAGAAATTCAGTCACATTCTCTTGTATCATTTGAGAGAATAATAAAATTAGATTCTACACTAAGATGCAAATAATTTAGATTTTTTTCGCTAAAATGTTCATAAATACACATAATAGGGGAAAAATCACGAGAGCCCTAGAAAGTAAGGATATTTTTAAATGAATATCTAAGACCTAAGAGGAATATCTATTACTGAGGCAAATTTCTGACTTTGAGACAGATGAGCAAGGTGTAAAGGAAAGCCTGATGTCTACACTACCCTTCCTTATGGTGGTCTTCCTTCCTCTGAGACACTGGGTTAGAATATCAGGGGGGAAACATATCCTTCTATATGAAGGGTATCTGAACATTTTACTTCTACAACCCTTTCCTAAAGTACTATTCTTCTGCCTTCTTCCATTGAGGTCTTTCAACAGTACAGCATAAACAGGATGAAAAGGAAGGTAGGTCAGTAAAGCAGGACTAATCCAAGAGGGTTTTTTTAAAAGGTAGGACTGAGATTTGAACTCAGGACATCATTATTACACATAGGTTCTCCTCTATGTGAGCCATAACCTCAGCCCTTTCTTGCTTTGGTTATTTTTTTTAAAAAATAGAATTTAGTGATTTTGCCAAACGCTGCTCTCAGACTGACATTCCTACCTATGTCTCCTAGGTAGCTGGGATGGCATATGTATACTAACATTCCAAGCTTTTGTGTGAGATGGGCTCTTGATGTAAAATAGCTGGAATGGCAGATACAAACCCTCACGCCCAGCTTCTTCCTTTGAGATATGAGTCTTACAGACTTTTCTGCTTAGGCTGGCCTGGAATTGCAACCTTCTCATGTAGCTTGGGATTGCAAGCGTGCACCACTGTGGCTAGCTATGGAATGAGAGGGAGTTCCATGAACTTTTCTGGCTGGGCTGGCCTTGAATTGTGAACCTTCCATTCTCAGCCATTCAAGTAGTAGCAAGGATTGCAGACCTGAGCCACAAGTGCCACGCTTGAGGCAGGTGCCTCCCATTGGCTGTAATGCTGGGAGAGTGTGTTGGGATGTGTTGGAGATAGGGCACAGGATCACAGGAAGCCAGAAACTAGGTGAAGCCAGGCTCAAGCTTTCCTAGCATCATTCTGTGAGAACTAACCAGGGTCCCATGAGAAATGCCTTAATCCCTTTTGCTTCAGTTTCCCAGTGTTCTAAGGACCTCCCACTAGGCCTACCCCTTCAAGGTGTATGCTATCTCCCAATACACTCATTGTAGGGACTAAGCTTCTGACACATTAGCCTCTGGGGGAGGGGGGAAAATACATCCAGATCCTAGCACCTATGCTTCTTTCAAGGAATAAAGACTATAGACCTCTTTGCTTTATCCAGAATAAACAATCAGATATCCAGGCAACGGGACATAGCATTCCTTTACCAGTCCTTCAATGCCACAATGATGGAGACACCTGTCCACTGGACAAGATGGTAAAAAAGAAACAGAAGCAGGGAAGAAAGACAACTCCACTGCTTTCAAGATACAGAAGCAAAAAAAAAAAAAACATTAAACATGAGATTTAGAACATACCCTCATATGATTTGGTATGGATTTGTTGTAAAAAATGTGGTGTAGGGCTGGGAAGGTGGCTCAGTGGTAGAGTGCTTGCCTTGCATGCATGAGGCCCTGGGTTCGATTCCTCAGCACCACATAAACAGAAAAAGCCAGAAGTGGCACTGTGGCTCAAGCGGTAGAGCGCTTGCCTTGAGCTGAAGAGTTAAGAGACAGCGCCCAGGTCCAGAGTTCAGGTCCACGACCGGCAAAAAAAAAAAAAAAAAAAAAGTGTGGTGTACATTCACATCTGTATACATTATGTATATACATGTATATGTGTATATACACATACCTGATGTATGTATACATGGGCAAAATTACATCATCTGGCCAATTTCAGAGTTAATGAGAAAAAAGCAAGCAGTTTCAGTGGGAAGGTATGGTAAGAGGCATGGTAATGCAGGCACATGCAATCCATTACAGGGACAGAAATGACCATAGAATATTACTGAATAAAAATTGCAAACAAACAATACATAAATAAAAATAAATAAGTGAGAAATGAAACAAAGATGATCACAGTCACCACTAGGGGTATAAAAGTATTACTGCAACGCAGAGGTACAGCAATTCCAGAGAGGGCTCAACCCCACATGACTGAAGGAAATCAAAGTGCAAAACACAGATTCAAGACAATGGGAGGGAATAGAGATGAATGAGTTAAAGAACCAGCACCTAAAGAACCTGATTTCCTAACGCACAGATTCACATATCAAGTAGAAGCATTTTTTTAATCTGAGAAACGATCTTTCTAGAGTTAAAAAATCCAAGTTTTGTAGATCAGCAAAGGCTTACTATAAGGAAGACTAATGAAAAAAATCAAAAGCTAGTCTTTCAAATTAGCAAAAAAAGAATCCTATGATTTTGAGACCAAATTAGTAAAAACAAAATAAAACTGCGCGTCTCAGATATGCAAGGGCTCATAACACGCTAATATACATTTCTTGAAGAAAAGTAATTTATCACACAAAATGAACTTACAAAAAGAAAAAATTGCTGGGTGCTAGTGGCTCATACTTGTAATCCTAGCTACTCAAGAAGTTCAGATCTGAGGATCACAGTTTTAAGCCAGCCCAGATAGAAAAATATCCTTGAGACTCTTATCTTCAATTAACTAAAAGCTGAAAGGATAGCTGTGGGTTAAGTGGTAACGCACTAGCTTTGAACACAAAAGCTCAGGGATAGCACTTAGGCCCGAGTTCAAGCCCCAGGACTAGCACAAAAAGAAAACAAAACAAAAAGCAAGAGGGAGGCAAACAGGAGTAAGAGAATGAGAACAGAATGGAAATGCCTGTTAAAAATCATAAAAGTCAGTCAAGTCTGTATGATTTTGCTAATATGGTTATAAAGCAACGTAAAGTCAATATTTGAAGTTTCCAAGCAGTTGCTGCAATTGTCCAAGTATCAGGGATAAAGGAGTTAACTGGTATTGCAGAAAGCAACGACTAACAGAAGAAGAAAACAGAGAATTAAAAATATATTAGGTGATTAACCAGGCACCAGTAGCTCATGCTTGTGATCCTAGCTATTCAGTAGGCTGAGATGTAAGAATCACAGCTTGGGGCTGGGAAGGTGGCTCAGTGGTAGAGCGCTTGCCTTGCATGCATGAGGCCCTGGGTTCGATTCCTCAGCACCACATAAGCAAAAAGAAAAAAGCCAGAAGTGGCGCTGTGGCTCAAGTGGTAGAGCGCTAGCCTTGAGCTGAAGAGCTGAGGGACAGCGCCCAGGCCCAGAGTTCAGGCCCCATGACCAGACCAAAAAAAAAAAAAAGAATCACAGCTTGAAGCCAGCCCAGGCAGGAAAGTCCATGAGCTCTAATCTCCAATTAAGCACTCAAGAATCTGGAAGTGGAGCTGTGACTCAAGTGGTAGAGCACTAACCTTGAACACTGTCAGGGATAGTGCCCAGGCCCTGAGTTCAAACTTCAAGACTAGCACCAATATATACATATATACATATATGTAATATGTAATGTAAATATTATATATATTATGGTGAGTATGTGTGTATATATATGTATATATATACACACACACTATATATATATGTGTATATATATATATATATATAGTGTGTGTGTGTGTGTGTGTGTGTGTATAGTGTGTGTGTGTGTTTGTGTGTGTGTGCGTGTGTGTGTGTGATGATATATTGGGTTGGGGTGGTGAAGAAGTGATGGACAGAGAATGCCAAGGGTGGAAGGAATAATAGTTTTGGTGATAGAAAGCCTCTGAGAACTTATTTGAACTGAGACCTCTGAGAAATTATGGCAGCAGTGGTAAAGGTATCTGGTGGGCATGTGTATCTATTCTGCCAGCTATGTTGTAGTCATAGGTTGAAGGATTGTGGTCTCAAGTTGGCTCCTGGCAAAATACTAAGCTCAAAGAACTTGCTTGATGAGTAAAAGGCCATGAGTTCAAATCATAATACTGCAAAAACACAAAAAGCACAACAAACCCACACAATACTAAAATAATTTATGAACAAAATGGTGCAATGATCAAGATTTGATTTAAAATAATATGGGATAGAGAGAATGAGGAAAGGGACAACACTTGAGAGTAGACAGGACACAGGGAGACCCCAAGGGACTGTCAGTATTTACAAGCCAGGGGGATAGGGAGTCAGAATAGGATGCCCAGACAAAGTGGGCAGCCAGGGAGGCCAAGAATCAGGAAAGTAAATGTTAGGCGAAATGAACCCCAAGACAAGAATTCATATGTTTTTTCTTTCTTCCGAGTGTTTCTAACATATTTATAAGACGATTTCTTTGTTGCTTTGTATGTCCCTCCCCTACGGTATAACCCCTGTTTTCACTGCATTTGATGTTGGTATAATTTGTGGAGGGGAAGAGAAAAAACAAATGGTTTAAATAGGGATACAGGTGGACCCATTGCAACAATGAGATGTACAAGTTGTTATGTTGAAAAACGAACTTTACAACTTTGGGGGGGTGGGGTGAGGGGGGTGGAGATGGGAAGGGATTGTCAGGGGAAACAAAGGAAGAGGCAACAATGCTTGATAAGAAATGTACTCATTACTTTGCCCATGTAATTGTAACCCCTCGGTACAGTATTTTCACAATAAATAAATAAATAAATCAGGAAAGTGATCAACATAGCCAAAAGCTGATGGTAGAACATGAAATATCAACATTTCACATTTGGGCTGGGAAGGTGGCTCAGTGGTAGAGTGCTTGCCTTGCATGCATGAGGCCCTGGGTTCGATTCCTCAGCACCATATAAGCCAAAAGAAAAAAGCCGGAAGTGGTGCTGTGGCTCAAGTGGTAGAGCGCTAGCCTTGAGCTGAAGAGCTGAGGGACAGTGCCCAGGCCCAGAGTTCAGGCCCCACGACCGACCCCCCCAAAAAACAAAAACAAACAAACAAACAAACATTTTACGTTTAACTTTGGACTCAGTAATGTGGAACTTATTGGTAACCTGGAACTGATTGGTAACCTGTATATAAAACCTGATTGGAGTAGGTTCCAGAGAGAATGAAGGAGAGGATGGGGGAGGAGCATAATGGAATTAGAAGAAGTCCTCAATGGTGGAGCATCTATGTAACGAGGACAAAGCTCTGATTTCAACCCTCAGTACTACTACAAAAAAGAATTAAAAACTATTAAAAGAATAAGTAATAAATAATACAAATAAAATAATGTAACTGCAAAGTAATTTTGACTTGAAGACCTAAGTAATAGATAAGCTAAAGTTTGGAAGGTGGTAGAAGTGGAGGAAAAGCAGATCAAATGTCCATACATTATATTTCCATTCTGAAAGTTCCTGCTATTTAGAGAAGACCACATAGACCCATCTGCCCCAACTCGGTCTCATACCATTACACAGCTTGGCCTTGAATTGGGGCCTGACGTTCAGACACTGATCCTGACTTCATTTGGGTCTGTTCACTCAAAGGAGATTTTGGTGAGTGTAGACTTTGGGAAGTCATGGCAGCAGTACAGTGCCATTCCCATCTTAGGCTGACTAAAACCTATACCATGAGTAACATGGTCCTGAGGTGAGTGTCAACACATGTACACAGGCTCCTCTCACAGGCCTAACATCTGCTCCTCTCATTCCAGGGAGGGGAAAATGCACATCGGCTCCTTTATCGTCCACAAGCCCTGCAGTGTGAATCATATAGATTCCCATCTTAACTGAGATCAAAATCCCAGCAAGGTCACTAGGAGATTTGCTGGGATAAAGGCAGTTAAATAAATCCCCAAATCTCTCATGAGCTATGTTGGAAAAAATCCCATAAAGTGTTTTCCACCAAATCAGGTGAGGGCATTTCTAAAGCTATACCAAGCTTTATGCTGATTACACTTTCAGAGCTTCATAAGCTACCATAGAGATTAGCTAAATCACTGTCTTGACTGACAATGAGAATATATATTTTTAGAGAGCTGAGGATCTTTGATTGATATTTCTGTGGAACCATATGCACAGAAAAGTTAAGTACGACTGAGTCCAACTTTGGATACAGGAAGTTCACTCACCTAAACATTCACTTCATTTTCATATGAGTAGATGAGATTGGTATGTGAACAAATCAGCATTGTTTTGTTTGTTTTAAATAGACTATGTGATATACTTAATAAAATATGGGATTTGGTGAGTCTTTTCCACAAATAGCCAGGCAATTTATATCCACCTATCATTTTAGCCAGGTGCTGTCTACAGATGATGTGGGTATTGCTGCTGTTCAGCACAGCTTCATTTACAATAATAGGTAACAGATAGCTGAGCAGAATATTTAAATAGCTCTTACGCCTCAACAGTAGTCCAAATGACTCAATTTAAATATGAGAAAAGGATTTGAATAAATATTTCTCTGGAGAAGATATATGAATAGCAAGCAAGCACATGAAAAGATTCACAGGGTAAGTCGGTGAAATACAAATCACTTCATACATACCAAGATGGGTAAAATTTACAGACAGGTAATAATAAATGTTGGCTAGAATGTAGAAAATTGGAACTCTCATATTTTGCTGGTGGGCTTGTAAAATGATACAGCAACTAAAGGAAACAGTTTCGCAATTCTTTTAAGTGCTGAAGGTAGCATTACCACATGATACAAACATTCAACTCCTAGTGGTCTACTTATGGGAAAAGAAAATATGCCTACATTGCAACTTGTCAACATTTCAACATTATTAATAGCTAAAAGTATGTTAACCCAACCACCTATCAAGTTATGAATGACTGAATAAAATGTACATTCTTAAAATAGAATATTACTTGACAACAGAAAACAATGACATACCAATTCATGGTACACCATGGCTGCTCCTTGCACACATTACATTAAGTGAAAGAAGACAGTCACAAAAGGTCACATGTTATACGATTTCATTGATCTGAAATATCCACGAATAGCATAAGGGGGAGGAGGATTCATGCAAAGTCCTGTTGGGAATAGTTCTTTCTAAAGTCAGATTGTAGTGACAGGTGTACTTTCTGTTCATATATTAAGAACAAATAAATTGTAGACTTATAATAGGTAAATTTTTGTTATACATGATAAAGCTCAATAATACAATAAAAAACAAAACAATAAAATAGATTGAAGACTAGATTTGACTCCATAGCTTATAGTTTCCAAACCAGTACTCAAGAGCATTGGTTCAAGTTTTAATATAAAAGATATCAAGAAACTATCATGATACCCTCACATTCAAGGTTTCACAGAGAATAATGCATGGGATAAAGCACTGGCTAGTGAATGGTAGTCTATTTAAAAAACAGTGGTCATTCTTAACAACGAATGTGACAGCAATAATCATTTGACAGCTAAGGATTGGTGAGCACTTATCTGTAAGAATTCACTTTCTCTCTTTCTTTATATATTGTATATGTAACATATGTACTAATATATGCACATACGTTGCATACATATATATGGTAAAATGAAGTTGCTATTTCTCTAAATCTATATCATTTATTGAGAGTAGGAATCAGAGGGAATCTCCAAAACAAATTAAATCTAGGTGAAAAACATTCCAATATTGGTTAATGCCAATCTTTTTCTACCTGATGAAGTAATTTCAATCTGTAAAACCTCAAGCTATTAGAAATCCAAAGTATAATGAATTTTCAAATAAAAAGTCAAAGGTGGGGTGCAGAGAGGGAGAAGGGATGGTTTGGGTTCCTAAATACTGAGTTCTCGTAGACCTCACTTCCAAATCCACCATGACCTGAAGAAGAGTACCTTGCCATTTCAGTGTATAAATCCTTGAGGCATAGAACTTGTTACCCCAGAATTCCACTGCTGAGGTTCTCATGGAGGATGTGCTGGGACTTTTGACAAGGTTTATAAAGAGACAGTGACTATTGGGAGTGAGTACCTTGGAGAGTTAGTGTGATGGATCCAGTTTCTCAGGACTTGGGCTATTTTTATGCCTAGGACAATAATCCTCAGTGTGCCCTTGTCACTGGCTACTGTGCCTTTCTGAACAGCTGTTCTGACCCTGAAATTCTGGTGTATATGGCAAATACAGCACAATATATAACTGCAAGAGTATTCCACTTCCATGAAATTTGCCGTTGTCAGTTTTACTGGCTTAGGCCTACCTCCTTTTGTCTTTGAATTGTACACAGAAATGGTGGGACAAAGGGTGAACTAATTCTGCAGTGATACTCACTAGACACTTTGTTGAAAATGAACTATACAACTTGGGGGGAGGGAAGAAGGGAAGGGAAAAACTGGAAGAAAATGAGGGAGGAGGTGACACTGTTCAAAAAGAAATATACTCATTACCTGATTTATGTAACTGTAACCCCTCTGAACATCACCTTTACAACAAAAATTGACAATATAAAGATTTGAAGTCTTCAAAACAATAAAAATAAAATGATAAATACCAAACACAAAAAGTTCCACCTTGCAGATTATTATTTACAGCAAACTTCAGGTGGATTCTCCACTCCCCCTGGGTCACCTAGCCATCTGACCAGCAGCTTTGCCTTTAGATCCTGGTAAAGGCTCTCAAACTCCAAGATATTCACTCAATTTCCCAGTACCCACCTGGAACAGGGGCTCATTGCAAGGAATCTCATTTCAGATTGGTTTAAAATTCTTGGAGAAATCAGTTTCCTCTGTTTGGAGTGCTCCTCTCACACAGAACACATGTCACTCCCTGGGTGAGGCCTTCCCTCACTGCCCCCAAGTGGAGGAAGTATTGCCTCCACTATATACCCCTACATGCATATATGCACCTGAGACTGAATGTGCATTTTGTCCTTCTGCCACTGCCAAGCACCTTCCATCTCTTTATCTTGCTCTATTTTCTACATAGCATATCCCTCCCTCCCTCCCTCCCTCCCTCCCTCCCTCCCTCCCTCCCTTCCCTCCTTCCTTCCTTCCTTCCTTCCTTCCCTCCTTTCTTCCTTCCTTCCTTCCTTTTTTTCCTTCCTCCCTCCCTCCCAATTTCCCTCCCTCCTTCCAGCTTCCCTCCCCCTCACTCCTTTCCTTCTCATGGCAGCAGCATACCAGGCTTGGTGTTTTCAGGGGTGCAGGAGGGTGGATGGATTCATCCTTGGGCTGTCACTCCAGCCTCTTAGGCAAAGCCCCACCCCCACCGCACCCAGCCACTGCATTACGCATCAGCCTGTTGTTTCATTCTGCACTGCCTTCTGGCTACTTGTTTATAGCTACAGCCTTAGCACTACATACATAGTAGGTATGAAATATGCATATTTATTGGATGGTTTAACTGTGATGGATGATTCTTTTAAAAACTAACCTATATGAGAAATACTGAATTTAAAATACTAGCAACTGAAGTTTGCCTGTTAATTTAACCTAGAGTTTCTTGAACTCTCCATGGCTTACATTTTGAACCAAACCATTCTTCATGTGTTTCATGGAATGTTTGGTGCCATTCCTGGACCTTCACCCAGGAGATGCCAGTAGCAGCCCCCAATCAGTAATGAAAATGAAGAATGGTTCTAGATGTTGACCAATGTCTCTTAGGGAAGACCAATCCCCATATAGGAAAACCATTTATTCAATCAATATTAACTTTTGTGAAGATAAAACAATGTATTTGTCCACATTTCACAAATTAGACATTTGTGATACGTGACACAGTCCTGACATGCAAGTTAATTCATATATACCAAATATGTGAAATCCCACCAAAGAAATATTTTTCCATTAATATTCAGTCAACTCTTAAGTAGAACTCACATTAAATAACTTTAACCCATCACCTATTCAAATGATGAAAACGAAGGCTTACCTTCATTACAGTGCTTTGAATTATGCAAATAAGACCACATAATCCACATTTTCAAATTTTCCCCATGAAGGAATATAATATAACCTGTATTCCTTATAAAGGAACAAGCTAATGGATCAGGACCACCCCCTCAATACTACAAAAAATATCACTTATATTTGTGATTTAAAAGAATAAAATCGGGGTACATAACTCATATCTTATTGAAGCTATCTGAAAACAGTTGTTTCTACGAGAAATCAGTATTTAATAGTCTTTTATTTGGCCTGCTAATAATCAACTGTTAATCTAAGCTTTATGTTAGATGCTCAGAGCTTAGACAACATCACATACTGATGCAGAGATGACTACTGGTTGCCGTTAGAATGAGATAATTTTTCTATTCCTTGAATCTACAGGTCTATATTGTATTACTGTGGTGTGGGCTGAAATTCAGCAGTTGAGAATGCCTTTTAGAGTTTTAGTTAGATATAGTAACTGTATTTTCTGTCAGCTTTGTAACTACATATACAAATAACAGTGAAGGTAATCTTCCTTGAATCATTTATCCTGATGGTATTTCTCACCCTCTACTATGTAGTAGCCATTGTTCTTGGCACTGACAATAGGAAAGATAATTGGAGAGTCCTTGCCCTAGAGAGTTTACACTTATTTAAGAAATCAAAATGGAATCTTGTTAAGAGTGAGTTTAGATCTTGATATGTAAAGATGTACATTTTAAGGCAAATAATTCAGAAATCATTATGTATTACTTTAAAAATTGCTTAACAAAAGTTGAGATTGGCTATTTTGTATTTGTCATAGAAAATCTACAAGATGAGTAGGGCAGCCAGAGGAGAGGTCAAGAGGATGAAGAAGCTACCCGCATGTTCACAACTTCTACCCTAGCTCAAACCTCCCCTCCCCTGAGTGCATTTCTGAACCTTTTCTAGGTCATTATTACTAGCATGGTGGAAGCCTGGAAGGCTACAGGGCTTACAGTCTCTCACTTAGAGTAGAGAATTACTACCATGATCTAGGTAATTTATGGAACTCAGGTCAACATTAAGTAAGATCAGTTTGTATGTGTTCCATTCAATTTATAAAACCTTTACAGAGATCAATCTACCACTATTCAAATACCCCCATTGGGCTATGCCTTGAGGGTCAAAGATTAAAAAGAACAAACCTCTAGGACCTTTCAAATAACCATATAATTGTTTAGTTCACTAACTCTTATATAGACATGGCTTTTACTTAGCTGCTATTTTATAGCCCTATGTGGGGGGAGGGGTGTCAGTTACAGAGCCTGGTTATTATTCATTGATAGCTACAGTGCCCAGCAAAAGCAGGAGCTCAGGGGATAGTTACAGAATAAGTGAACAAATTAATGAAGTGAACTGAAGATAAAAATTGCCTATCCCTAATATTTTTATATATCTTTATATCCAAGTATTTTCCTATTTGTTCTTTCATTTTATCCTCAAATTCACACAGAGTAACTCAAAGAAGCTACTATTTTGCATGGACTTGTAAAGACAAGATCACACATTTAGTAACAGAGCAAATGGAAAATTCATGTGCCCTACACAGTCTAAGGTTTCAACAATAATAGAAAAATGGATTAGTGGCCTAACACCTATGGAAAGTTCCAGGGCTCTGAAGATACTGAGTTGACCAAAAGAAAGGCCCTGCTACTTCTTTCTCTGCAGTAGGAAATCAATTAACAAAATAGAGCACACTAGTGACAGCTGGAGAGTTGGCAAAGTCCTCAAGGGGAGGACAGTAAGCAATATCATAGGCTGAGAAGATGGATGGGACTCGTTCATACACCGAGGCTGACTCACAAAGGAAATCCTGCCCAGTTTGACTAGCCTTTCTTCAAAGGTGTCACTGACAGATGAGCATCTAAATGCTTTTGTTTCAAAAAGAAAACAAGGGAAAAAAAGAGAAGGAAGGAGGGAAAGAAGGGAGAAAACACGGAAGGAAGGGAGGAAACATGGAAGGAAGGAAGGAAGGAAGAGCTGAGCTCTCTTTGTATTCCAAACAGGCATATATAGCAATGAACATGTAGATAATGACTCAAGCGGGGAGTTGGGCAGGTCTCTCAAAGGAGTCCTTCAGAATTATTTGCAAAATTGAACAGTTTTTCTTTCAGATAAGTTTCAACTGAACACAATAATTGAATTGAAAACTCCAAATTCCTGCCCATGGGCTGTCTCCCATCTGCTGTTAGGGGAATGCTGTGGGAGAAGCCTGTTCTCATATTCATCTTCATCTGCCAAACAAGCTTTTCCCCAATCAAAATGGTTCTTTCAGTTATAGAATGGTAAATATTGTATGTTCAATTTGAGGGAAGTACACAGAGGAATGTTGTAGAACCTGATCACACAGGGACATGAGGTTGGGTAAAAGTCAGTGAAGCACAGGGACCAGAGAGGCTGCCCTTCTTTGGGAGCCAGTAAGGTCCCTTAAGGTCACTTCCATCATTGGAGCTGTGTCCATGGCAGCCTTCAAGATCAAAACCATACAATACTGTTTTATCTCACGGCTATCAAACAATTGGGAAAAGAAGGTTAATAATCACTAACTTTAAAAGGTTCAAAATCAATACATTTTCCTAAGAATGGCCGAGACATATCAAAAATGCTCAACCTCTCTAGCCATAAAGGAAATGCAAATGGGGAGGGGGGGCGGGGGGGATGGGATGGGAAGGGGAAACAAAGGAGGAGGCTACAATGCTTGATAAGAAATGTACTCATTATCTTGCCCATGTAATTTTAACCCCTCTGTACAGTATTTTCACAAAAAAAATAATAACTGCGTTAAAAAAAAGAAATGCGAATCAAAACAACATTGAGATTCCACCTCACCCCAGTTAGAATGGCTATAATCAAGAACTCTAACAACAGATGCTGGAGGGGATGTGACCAGAAGGGAACCCTACTACATTGTTGGTGGGAGTGTAAACTTGTTCAACCACTTTGGAAAGCGTATGAAGGTTGCTCAAAAGACTTTATATAGAGCTCCCCTATGACCCAGCAATCTCATTTGTGCATTTACCCAAATGATCAGAAACAAGATCATACTAAAGCTACCAGCACAACTATGTTTATTGCAGCTAAGATATGGAACCAATCCAGATGCCCCTCAGTAGATGAATGGATCAAGAAAATGTGGTATATATACACAATGGAATTCTATGCCTCCATCAGAAAGAATGGCATCGCCCCATTTGATAGGAAATGGAAAGACTTGGAAAAATTATATTAAGTGAAGTAAGCCAGGCCCAAAGAAACATAGGTCCCATGGTTTCCCTTATTTGCAATAACTAGTATATGTTTGGGACAAGCAGAAAAGGTGAAAAGCTATGCACATATGACCAGATAAGATGATGTTAAGCAAAATGAACCCCATGATAGGGACACAAGTGGTTTTTTCTTTCTTGCTATTGTTTCTAATATTTATAATGTACCATGTGATTTTTTGTTTCTTTGTATGTTCCTCCCCCACGGTATAACCCCTGTTTTCACTGATTTGATGTTGGTGCCCTGCATCTTGTATATACACTTCTCAAATTGGGGAAGGGAAGGGAAAAAAACAAATGCTTAAATAGGGATACAGGTTGACCCATTGTAACAATGAGATACACAAGACACTATGTTGAAAATGAACTTAACAACTTGGAAGGGGTGAGGAGTTGGGGAGGTGGGAGGGAGGGATGGTAGGGGAAAAACAAAGGAGGAGGCAACAATGCTTGATAAGAAATGTACTCATTACCTTGCTCATGTAACTGTAACCCCTCTGTACAGTATTTTTATAATAAAAAATGTATAAAAAAGAATTATAAAATAAATAAATAAATAAATATACTTTCCCAGATGACCTTGCCTCTTGGCCTTGCTCTGTAATTATCTTCTAAACGCGGGGACCAATTGACACACAGTTAGAAGCAACAAGTAGAAGGATGCCTCTCCAACCCACTCAAGGTGAGCCAGACTCTGTCTCGTGACCTGCCTGTGGTTTCTGGCCAGCTATGTAACTCAATAACAGAACATCAGGCCATTTTTAAGATACATGTTCTCCATTAGCCTGGATACACAGTTCCCTGGCTAAGTTCACATTTCATTCAAGCTCAGCCAAATAGGTATTTATTTAAAAAAGAAGGCATTTAGCAATACTGGAAAATAATTTGTAAACTTGCACAGAGGTAGTCAGAGTAAGCATAAGTGACTTTAGGATATAGTCAGAGCATCCTTGATAATCCCGGAATAAGAAACCAACAGAAAGAGTCTTAAAGAGAAATTATGAACCAGATACACAGCTATGGCCCAACCACGTCTTTGACAACTGTTGCTTATGCCTCCAGCCCCTGGGAGATAACATGACTCCAGAATTAGCTGGCCGGGACAGCCTGGAGGTAAGCAAGTCTGACCTTCTTTAAGCAAAAATAAATCTCGCTGAGTTAAATGATCCTGTCTCCTTCTTTCCTCAAGGAACATGAGGCATTAAGTGACAAAATTAGAAGACAGCAGTCGTGACTCCTCTGAGCCCATATCTCCTGCCTGATTAATGATAGGTCTGCCTAGTTCAAGATAAGCTTCAGGTCAGATACATAAGACTGTCTTCCTTGTCATATCCAATAACCAAAGAAAAACCAGGGTGACTATCCCCAGATCTTTCAATCCCTATTAATATAATCATGATGCACAAACTAACTCAGAAAGAGAGTGGAGGAAAAAGCAGTGTTTTCAAGCCAAGAAACAACCACTTCAAACAGGTCTGCTTCTCTGTTCCATTCAAACTCCTTTCCACAAGTTATCATGATATGCAAAGACACAGGTGTTGATGTTCTAAGTCATGCTAAAGAACAACTTAATGAGGGAGGCTACCCGGAAACAAATGACTCCCTTAGGTGAACCTAGCCTGTATCTGGAGAGTGCTTGGAGTGTACCATTCATCCATCAACCAGTGAATCCAAAAATTATATATCAGAAAGAGACCATGTGCCAGACATGCTCTTAGGCTTTGTTTTTGTCAACAGCTGTCCTCAAAGGAGGGCTTGTGGCAGTTTCAGCCCCGTAGGCCAAAAACCACTAATGAAACTCTCCAGCCAGCAACAGACGTCTGCTGACACTCATGGGAGATGTGAGAAATAGGAAAAGCCAGAAACAGAGATATTTTCCCCCCTCACAATTCAAACTCATTTGCAAAATGTTTTGGCTTTTCCCTGTTTACAAATCCAGTACCTGCAGACACATCTAACTCTAATTCAGGAGGGAGAAGTCTTGGTCTCTCAGAGAAGGGCATATTTCAGCTAATTTGTGCCTACAACAAACCCACAATGTCCTTCTGTGTCCATTGTCAGCCTAATGATACAGACATTGAAGATCTGGTGTTTATTTCAATGAACTTTACCTACTGTCACTCTTTAGTGCATATTCCAACTATCTCCTATAGGCTCCAAGTTGAACAGAAACCCTGGAAAAAAATTCTGCCTTTATGTCAAACATAACCATTCTTCACAGGTTTGGTTTAGAGGAGGCAACACCAAGATGAGAAAGAAGCTCCTTTGAAACTGGCTGTTAGGAGAATAAACATGGTGCATAGAAGCAATTGTCTGGCTAGGTGAACAGAGACCCTGCTCGAGTTCTACTCACTGAGATCCATTGTTTACCTGCCACCACGGGAGACTTCCGTTCATCCAGGAGTTGGATGGAGGTACTTGCTGTTACCACATTGCTTTTGTTGACTGTTCCTATAAAAAGAGAAACCACCACAACAAAAATGGAGATGCATATAGTCTACACCTAAAAATAGTAATCATGTTGGCCCACAGCCAACAATTCTGCAAATTGATCTGGAGTTCCATTCCCCAAGTCCAGAGTGTTCTGGGCTAGGGACATTCTGCCTACTCTATCGGGCCCATATTAGTGCTAGAAGCAGTGTGCCAACTTCCAGTTACTAGAATGAAGCAATGTCCAGTTCTTCACGGTAAAATCTTTGACCCCCAAGGGGGGAACACAGATTTCTGTCCTTGAGGCTAATTGTAATGGTTACTATGTGAGTGGTGCTACAGAGAGCACCTCTCTAAACACAGTCAGTCACAGAGAGCTACATGAAAGAGAATTCTGAAATTAATACAATAAATTGGTAACTTTGATTCTGATTCATAAGGTTAATCTTAATTGATCTATTATGGTCTAATTTCAAACCTAGCTTTCCTGAGCAAAACCATTTTAAACACAGAGAGAGCTGGAATGAAATCTTTATTCCAAATTCTTTTTAATGCAGTGACATTATAGTATTAGTGTCAAAAGTTTTCCTATTATTCACAATGGTTACAATACTAATGAGTTAAAACATGCTGAGCACAAATTCGGAAGGCCCACAGTTAATAATCGTTAGCCCAGTGACTACATCAGGAAAAAAAAAATCCTCCAAGAATGTGAGTTGAATGGAATCCAATTGAATTGTAAAGCAGAGAAGGCAAACTTGAGTTAGAATATAATTATAGACAAAGTAATTGGGAATTTTCTCACTGACCAAGCAATAATAAAACCTTCTTTTCAAAGGTAGGTATTCACAGGGTCATAAGCAAATATGCATAACCATGTTGGCTAATGTATGGTATACACAGATGAGGAGTGCAATGGTCCTTTGAACAACTGACTTGAAGTTTAAAAGATGAATATCAGGAAGCTGAAATATCAGGAAGCTGAAGTTGAAGGGAGATAAAGGCAGACAAATGAAGAGAGGAAGGGTGGACAAATGCAGTCAGAAAATTCAATGGACATATGTGAAAATGGACTGAGGTAACTTGAAGGTATGAGTAGGGTTGGAAGAGATTGGGGAAAATGATAAAGGGGTGGAATTGATCAAGACACATTGTACTTCTAAACTGATTTATTGAATGATAATTCCTTTCTACAATTACTTAAAGATTATAAAAATATAATTTAAAAAAGATGCATTGTTCTTATAAACTGACATGTTAAATTGAAACCCCTTTGTACAATTACTTAAATAAAAACCATATAAATAAAAAGTAAAAATACAAAAGAAATTAAAAGCAAAACAAAACATAGATATGCAACATAAAAGAGAGAGAGCATTTACCACAATGACTTGCAATGACTTGTACTTAGTGACGTTAGAGATTTTCCTTGAATGTCTAAGAGCCATGAAACACTCAAAGATGGTTACATTATCATAACTTTAATATAAATAAGGTAAGTTTCTTTGATGACACAATTAAATTAAGAGTTTCATGAAAATTTCAGTTCTCCAAAATAAATATGACAAAAATTTTAATGAATCAGAATTTCAAAGAAACATAGGTCCCATGGTTTCCCTTATTTGCAATAACTAGTATATGTTTGAGTCAAGCAGAAAAGGTCAGATAAGTTGATGTTAGGGGAATGAACCCCAAGATAAGTATTCAAATGTTTTTTTTTCCTTTCATGCAATTGTTTCTATCATATTTGTAAGATGATCTCTATCTTGCTTTTTTATGTCCCTACCCCACAGTATAACCCATACTTTCACTGTATTTGATGTTGGTATAATTTGTGGAGGGGAAGGGGAAAAAACCAAATCATTTAACTAAGGATACAGGTGGACCCATTGCAACAATGAGATGTACAAGTCGTTATGTGGAAAAATGAACTTAACAACTTTGGTGGGGGGTGGGGGGAGGATCAGGTGGGAGGATAGGAAGGGATGGGAAAGGGAAACAACGAGGAGGCAACAATGCTTGATAAGAAATGTAGTCGTTATCTTGCCCATGTAATTGTAACTCCTCTGTACGGTATTCTCACAATAAAAAAAAGACATAAAATAGAAAAGCTGAAAAAAAAAAGAATTTCTTTTGCGCAGACATAATTTTTTTTAAGGAAAAACAGTGGATGACAAGGCAAACAACATATGCAAGTGAATGTGTGAAGCATTTGGGAGTATTCTGTGTAGCCTGGTCAAAAGCAACTCTATCACAGAATGATTTCCGTACAGAGTCAGAGGGACAACAAGCTAAATTCTACTTTTTTCTTTATAGGATTGTGACAAACAAAAGATGAGATAGAAAATTATGTTATTGTTCATAAGTTTGCAATATAAAAACGTTCACTGTGTCTTAGTTGTTATTTCCAGCTATAGTGTGATGCAGATGAACATTTAAAAAGGATCCAGACTGGGTATAAAGCACACTTGGGTGAGAGCATCTTTATCCAGGGGCCTATCAGCAAATTGATCACACTCACAGACTCAATCTGGAAAGGAACTCAGTAGATGATCTAGTCATAACTTGTACCCCGCAAGAGAATTTTACCACTTTCCCTTGAATATGTCCATTAATGAGAGATTATTTTCCTAATAAGCCCATTCCACTAACTGTTGTCAATATGGCTTTTACAAGTTTCTGAAACATTTTCATTCATGGAAATGAGAAAAGATGAAGAGAGTAGGAAGTTGACACTAGGCATTGGACAGCTTCCATTAGGGATAAATTAGTGAGCCATTTAGGAGATTAACATGAAGAGCCCTATTACAAAATTCCATTACACACTGAACTTTTCAGAGTTTATAGAATTAGTTTTCATTCATATCTGAAGTTTCTAATGCCCAATAGAGAGCTTCACACAGAATTAGCATCAAAAAATGCCAACTGCGGGAGACAGCCACAGAAAACTGTAAAGCATTTCCAATGTGATTTGCTTCTAATACTAGTTGGAATAAGATAGCACTCAGATCTTCTTTAATGGAGGAGATGACTATCTCATGACATCATAACGTCTACAGAATGTAAAAATCATCAGCCACATAGCTTTCATTGGTTGCTCTGCAGCCCTCAGTCAAGAAAGCAGATTGTGCACTAAAAGCTCTGGCCTTCTGCATAACAGTTTAGATCAGATAGGGATCTAAGGACTTTTGAAGTGATGAAAGTGACTGAAGGTTCTGGCAAACTGTCTAAACTTTCTCTTACATAGGGCCAAACAGCATTAAAAACAAATCAACTGAGAAGATTGCATTCAAATTCCACAGGGTTGCAAAATACTGGCCCTGCTTCCTAAAACACCCTCTGCATAATTTGGTAAAGTATGATTTTATTTATGCGGATGGAATGGGTCACCAGTTTGGAGCTCTCAGTATTCAGCACTGGCTCTGGAGAATTCGGCTCCTCTTGGCATTTGCCTGTGCTGCCCCCTTCCCTTCTCCCCTCCCCCCCCCCCCCCCCCCCCCCCCGCCCCATCCCCTGCTTCCCTACTCTGCATAATGCCCAGGCCAGTAGGATCAAATAGAGACAGTCTTGTCTCCCAGAAGGACACCCACCTGTGCTGAAAGGGATTGAGTAGACGAAGCTCCCCGGGATCTGCTCAGCAGCTCTTCGGTACCAGAGAGGGAAATGGTCTGCATTAAAAATGTTTTCTTTGTCTCCAGCTTTGAGGAAGTCCCTGAAAATGGATACGAAGAGCACTGTATTGATCAAGGTCAAAGTGGACACAGTACAGGTAACAATCTTTGTCAGGATAAAAGTAGGGATGGCTTTTAGAAACCCAACTTGTCTTTTTCAGCACTGAAGGGACCTGAGTCAACATTAAACATCCAATGTTACTCCAAAACATGTTGGGAAAGCTCTGGCAGCCAGATTCTGAGGAGAAAAACCATCTGTCCCAGTCCAGTGTACCTAGTCACATAACCGGAACAAACATAAATGTAGCAAAGCAGGCCATGAAAAAGTACCTCCGTACGAACCAGTTAATATGAGTTCCTAGGAGACAGATGACTTATTCATCTACCCGTCAGTCAACGAGCACATGCTATGGATTGAAGCAATGCTATAGGGATAGAACCCAGTTGTAGGTATTTTTCCTCTCATAGTGTTCCTGTCTTAATTTTTTGATCTTCACATTAACCAAAGGATATGGCGATCTTGGGGAGGACATATAAATGTACATCCTCGCAGCTCATGTGTAGTCCTGTTATTTTCTGAACTTATAACAATAATGCAGGTATTAGACTCAAAAAAGCCACGTTGTGTTGCTGTTGTTGTTTGCCTGTTCTTATTGGCTTGTGGTTGCCTCAGCATTAGCAACAACCTTCCCCTTGAGCATGGGAAGATCTATTCTTTGTCTGCCGTCACTCTCCTCACCCTCACAAGAGAAGGCACCCTGCAACTCAGTACGTCTAGTCCTTCCTATGACCTTGCCCTCTGGAGAAAGGCTTGCTTGGGAGTAAAATGCGAAAGCGGGCCTTAAAAATCAAGTCACAACAATAGTGAATTGCATTCAGAACAAATGTGAGATACTGAGAAAAAACAAAAGGAATTGAGAATGTAAAGGCAGTGTCTAAAATCAGTTAAAAAATCTATCCATCTGCCTTTTACCAGATTTGGTTTGGGGAGGTTCTCGTGTTAGTGTTAGGGCCTCATCTAACAGGCCAGCAGCCCTGTTAAACCAGGACTTGAAGGGTAGGTAGCACCTCCTCTTTGGACACTCCCCTAGAACAACTCTTCTCAAATAGGCACCCAGCCTGTGTATTCGTTTGTCACCCCTGATATCCTCAAGTCAGGAAATGTGATCTTTCCTGATAAACTTCAAACTCACACCCTCAGTGGCAAATACAAATTTTGAAATCTCAGACTCCATATGTGTTTGGCCTAATAATGCCTCTGTGTCAAGGGGAGAAAAGGGAGAAAACTTATTAATGGGCTTAGAAAATACTCATGCAGGGCTGGGAAGGTGGCTCAGTGGTAGAGTGTTTGCCTCACATGCGTGAGGCCCTGGGTTCAATTCCTTAGCACCACATAAGCAGAAAAAGCCAGAAGTGGTGCTGTGGCTCAAGTGGTAGAGGCACTAGCCTTGAGCTGAAGAGCTCAGGGACAGCACCCAGGCCCAGAGTTCAGCCCCCATAACTGACAGAAAAAAAAAATACTCATGCTATGAACAGCTCTGGTGATACATTCATCTGATGAGTAAAGGGCCTGTGGCTCCTTGAAGACCCAAAGCTGAACAGTGCTGGAATGAGCAGTCAGGTACTGGACTCAGTCACTCTTAGCCCCTGTTGCTCTCTACCTCCAGACAGCTCACCTCTATGATTAAGGTTCTGCAGTCCCTCCAGCTAAGCACAGAGGCACAGAGGTTTATTAAAATGTAAACAAACAAATAAACAGCAATTCTGAGACCTAGGCAGGAGTTCCTGGGCACAGCTGCAGAACAGCTGAAAGCTCAGAGCCCTGTGTTGGGAGCCCAGAGCTTCCTCCCTCTGGCTGCCCCCACCCCAACAGCCTCATCATCTCCCAGGCCCTGAAATGACTCACCAGGCAGGAGAGGCCTCCAGGATGGTGGGCAGAAACCAAGTGTGAGTAACAAAGGGTTGTGAAAGGACCAGCGGGCAGGTGAGTGCATGTGTTGGGGCCCCCATGGTAGAACAGAGGAAAAAATTCTCAGCAGGTCTAGGGTGGCCTGAACTTTGTTTCTGCCAGTGGTGAAATAAGCATCCCTTTGGATTTTCCATGTTAGGAGCTCACTGGGCCCCTAAAGAGGAGCCCTTGTACTTACTGGTTGGTGAGCTGCTCAGCCCCAACAAACAGATTGATTCTTGAAAGACCCGTGCGAGTACCGAGGAAAGCGACCTCTACGCCCTTGTCAGAATTCCTGAAATAGAACAGCAGACAACAGAGAGATGCTGCTAGACAGTAAGCAGATAATGGCTTTTGCATTTCAAGACCTACAGAATGTTTTACAAAACAGTAGCTTTGAAGCCTGAACTTTAAAAGAACTTGTAAAATGACACGCATACATACACGTGCATACTCAACACTCAAACATAACACAAAGGTGCACATATAACATTCATGCACACATGCATGCACATGCACACCAAGCTCAGCAAGCAACCTCCCTCTTCTCTGGGACAATAACCCCATGGTGATACTTGGAGGAAAACATGAAGAACATCTTGCCAACAAAAGCAGCATGAGAAAACTTTACTTCCAATAAACGCATTTTATCTCAATGATCTGGGTGCAGATTCAGAGACAGCAGGCTGAGGATGAAGAACTTTGAAAAAAGATAGAAGTCCATTGGGATAACTTTATTGCTCATTTCCACCCAGTGTGCTCTACGTCTTGATACTGTAGTCACTGCAGTGAGCAGCAAATCCTCTAAATCAAGTCTACAGCACCCCACAGCCTGGAGTTCTGTACAGCTGGAACAGGATCTGACTTCCACACAGTTGTGGGGAGACCAACATTTAAATACTTCCAAAACACCAGCTTTATTCTCACCTGATCTAAAGAATAACTCCTTCAAGCAACCCTGTAGGGTGCCAAGTATAGGAACTCTTAAGGATATCCTTCACAAGGAAAACTGCTTTAAAAACTTACTAATATAATGTTGTTTTAATTTTCAAAGCAATTCTGTATTTGATCATGTTCTTTAGGAGATGTTTCTCCTGTGCAAAGAACAAATGAGTTTTTCTACAAACACAATTTTATCTTACACTGAAGTATGAAGAGAATGCCCAATTTTGTGCTTACTTCTCTGTCCTAGATATTAATAGCAATTTGATCCGAAGCACTATCCATGTCATCTTCGAAATAAGATGGTTTGGTTATTGGCCTTTGGCAGTACTCATGGTGGTCAATACAACCTTTAAGTATGTGAAAGGTGACTACAAACCAGCAGGATGCATTTGCCTCTGCTCATATCCTACACCAAATTGGAAAGCTCGATGTCCGATCAGTTACAGATGTGGACTACAAAGCAAGCTACCATTTTAGAAATCTCAAGTATGTGAGACTTTGAGTTTCATGAGAGACTAAAAGAAGTATTTTAACATTCATGAGAGAAAGAAATCCTAGGATAGGCTTTGATGATCCCCAGTCTCCCAGAGGAAAAGATCCATGTAGGTAAGCAGGGCTTCCAAAAGTATAATGAACATGCAGTCCCTCTTTGGAGCTTCAGACCATTATAAACTGCCTGCATGAGGTCCACTGTCTACTGCCCACTGGGCAAACCTCCAGTCATCTTAGGCTTCAGTCTCTACCAGGGACTGTGGCCATGGCCAGTCCCAACCCTGCTTTTCTCTGTGTCTCCTATTCTACCATTTTCCCTGGTGCTTGGTATGCAAGTGTGAGCATGAACCTGACAGTTCAGTCTCTCTGTCCTTACACCACAAGCTCATCAACAGGTCCTGGGGTCTTACTGTCAAAGCAGGGCACATGTGAACCTCTTGGTCCAAATGGAAAAATCCCTTGCAATGCTCTAGAAGCCTCCACTGCCATTTTTACCCCATTATACTCTGTTCTTCATACAGAAGTTAGAGATTTTTTTTTAAAGCAAATGTGATTACATTCCTTCCTACTTCACAAATTTTTCTTGTCAGTTTCAGTTTTCTAAGTACCAAAATGTAGACTCTAACTTGTCTCCCAAGGTCCAGAGCCACCTGGCATCTCTTTGCAGCTTCATCTTCTGACATTATTTAGCCTAACTGCAACCTTTCAGGTAAGTTCACAGTTTTTAATGTCAACGTGAGCTTTCTCCACTCAGCATCTATCCTAGGATAGATGCCAACATTAGATGGTATACTAGTTTGCTGTTACTTTTCCTTCAAAGTAATTATCAAACATTTTAATAATACAGTACACTGCATACCACAGGAACTGGATAGCAAGTCCTCTGTCAGTTTGTGCTAACTCTATTTCACCAAAACTCAGTTCAGGGTACATCACAGGTGAAAGAGTGAGTGAATGAATGAATGAACACACAGAAGAAAGAACGTCAGAACAAAATGATTCATCAACAAGATAGAAAAGAAGACAAAACAAATAATGAAGTAGTAGAGAGAACTAAATATTGTACCACTTGAAGGAATAAAGTGAAAATGATTTTCCTATTTTTAAAAGCCTACTCACAGCAATAGTAAAATGAGCTAAAGTAGTTCTCATTCTAGTCTCTGATATCAGCTACCACCAACTTCCCCCTCTCTTATCCTCCACTTAAGAAATAAGAGCACAAGTATCTAACACGCCTGAAATAGATACCTCACATCTGGGTCCTACTCACAACTTCACCTGGCTCCATCCCAAGTTCTCTCCAGTCTGTAAGGTTGAGGGACCAGTGGCAAGACAGAAAACGAGATGTTGCTTCCGCCTCCCTCCCTCTCTCGGAAGTGTCACTCTACCTCCACTTACCAAATTTCATGTAATGTTAAAACTCAAGCAAATTACATGTCAAGCCCAAGAGCCTGCCATCCAAGCCCGCACCACTAATCTGCTCTAGCTCTTGTGGTTTGGAGCTTAGGGGAAAATTAAAGAACTTTAACACCAGGCCCCTAAAACAGTTTAGTTCTTTAAACCATAACCATATTTTGGAGCCTTAGTGCGGAAATGGACATGAAGGGGACACCTGCAATCACTTACTCAGATTTGTTGAGGGCTAGGCTGGTCCAATATGCTTCAATGGGGGCACTCACCACAGCATCAAAAAGGACTTCTTGGATCAATTCTTTGTCACCTGTTGGGAAAGATAGAAGACAAGCTACTTTGGCCTGCCCCCAAAAAGGAGCTTGAGAGGCACGCCCCGGGCTTAGTTTGCAGTATCTGCGGGATACTTTCTCATACTGTGTGTTGCTTTATGAGTTAACCTCCCACCAGCCAAAAATATAAAACAGTCTGACATCTGATATGCCGGTAATACCAGGGCCCTAAAGCATTTGGATTAGACAGAAGTAAATGGAGAGGCTTAGGCATCTCACACTTTGCTTTCCTGCTGTCTCTCTCTCCATCTCATAGCTCATGCCATGGACTAGTATGATGACTCCCAGAGCTAGAGAGTGGAAGCCAATACTATGTGAGAATGCTAGCTCTGGTAATGACCATCTCTGTCCTCTTTGAAAACCTGCACTTCTTCAGCACTCTGCTCTTGGTTGATGTCTGTAGGGATTTGCTTTCTATGATCCCTTCCATTTAAGAGGGCCTTTTTTTTTTTTTTCATTTTAAGGGTGGTATCTGTCTCTATCCAAAAGGATGGTGGGTAGCACTTTGTGAAAGAGGCCAAGAAATAAGCAGAAGATTATGAGCCTAGGAAAAGTTTTAAAGGCCCTCTAGGGAATACGTACTCTTTATCTAGGGCAGGCCAGTCCTCAGTTTTGGCCAGGGGCAAAAATAACAAAAGAGTGGTTTTGAAAAGTAAAAACTAGAAGTAGCTTCACTTATCATTGAAGAAACAATGGGTAAGTTCAGATATACTTAAAGAATGGAATTCTATGTAGTAATGCAAACAAATACAATGGAGTTAAGTGATTAACATGAGCTGTGTGTGTGTTATCATATATAATTCATATAACATACCATATGTTATATATACAGGTTGAGTGTACTTTATCTAAATGCTTGAGACCTGAAGACTTCAGAGCTCAGAGCTTTGGGGTTTGGGAATATTTGCCTTTATAAAAAGAGATATCTTGAAGCTATGACATAAGTATAAACAAAATTCATTTGTATTTCATATATATATATATATATGTGAATACAATAATACACATAGCCTGAATATAAATTTATGTAATATTATTATCAAGTAATTTTGTTCATGAAACAAGGTTTCATGATGTGGATTTTCCACCAATGTCATTACATTAGTGTTCAAAAAGTTTCAGACTTGGAGTATTTTGGATTACAGATTTTTGAATTAGGGATGTTCAATATGTATATAAAGTTAATATATAAAATAATAAAAGTAATGGTATAAAGTTTTATGTATTATACTAAAAATGCATCAGTATGATAAATGGACATTGGCTGGTCATTCTCTATGGGAGGGAAGTGGAACAGGACAAGGATTTTAATATCTCTGCAGTGGTTGGTTCCTTAAAGAGTACTTGAGCCATTCGTATAATCCTAGCTACTCAGAATGATGAGATATGAGGATCTAAGTTCAAAGCCAGCCCTGGCAGGAAAATCCATGAGACTCTTATCTCTAAGTAACCACCAAAAAGCCAGAAATGGAGCTGTGGGCTTAAGTGGTAGAGTGCTAGCCTTGAGCAAAAAAAAACTCAGAGTCAGTATCCAGGAACTGAGTTTAAGCCCTAGAACCAGTGCCCTCCCTAAAAAAAGTACCTGAAGCAAATTTGGCAAAATATTAGGAAGCCAAATGGTAACTAAAGGAAGTTGAATGGTAACTTAGAAATTGCTTTTCAAATTATCTCCACACTTGAGATAATGTGTTCCTTAAACTATATCATGAACAATTCAAAGACAAAGAACAATTGGGCTCAGAGGATGAACATCTGATCTTTTCCCTACCAGAGCATACCATCAAAGTAAATCCATCCATGAAGCTGTCAGTTAACAGCTGGGTAATTTCCTTACACCTTCCTTGAGATGGCTATGATTATTCCAAAAGATAACACATGTCAAGCACTTTGCCCATCATTGTGAAATAATGCTTGTTAGTAAGAGAAGCAGGTGCTATGCTTATTTTTGGTGGATTTCTCTTTCTTAAATTGAAGCTACTGGAACCACCTCATGATATAAGAAGATCTCCTCCTTGAGGGAGAATACAGAGCAGCTAGAACTACCCTTGCCTCTAACACAGATATTAGTCAAATTATTCACTGAGTGCTTTCAGAGAATGCTTGGTAAAAGAGGCAGAATATAAGCCACCATGAGAGGCAACAGATACTAGTGATGACTTCTTTCTCAGAGAATCAGAAAACCTAGATTTGTGGACTTGTGTAAAGTAGTTCATCCCCCATTCTACATTGTTTTTCTGGTGATAATGGGACTTGAACTTGGGGCATCACACTTGATAGGCAAGTAAGTACACTACCATTTGATCCATGCCTCCAGTCCAGCTTTGTTTTAGTTTGTTTTTTGATGGGTCTTATCCTTTTGTCTAAGACTTGCCTCAGGCCACACAATCTTCCTATCTCCAGTTCTTGAGGAGCTGGAATTGCAATCATGAATCAACATGCTGAGCTTGAGATAATCCTTTTTTTTCAGTTTCTACTTCTCATTTGTAAAATAAGGGTGCTGGATAAGCAAATATCTGCAGTCTTTCCCCAGCTGAAACATTTCCATCCTATTCAGTTGTTTGGAGTAAATGGTTTACTAGAAAAACAAATCTAATGAAATGGGTTAAATGGTGATTAGGAATTCTGGGATTGGTAGCTTACATTCATCTACAAAAATCGGATGGTTGACTGGCTTTGGTCTTAGCCAAACAAAGCTTCTCTTGAAAACTGGGACATGAATATATAGTTTGGAGTTGACCTTCCCCACCAGGTAAAGCATGTCTTTGAGAGTACACTCACATTGGAGTAGAGGCTCTTTACCCTTGAGGTAGAGCTTAATAGCTTCTAGTTGAGACAGGTGGCGGTGCTCAGGATGCAGGTCCGTGTTGCAGTAAGACCTAGCCCAAGGAAAAACAGCATATAAACTGTTGTGTTTCCTTCTTTTGCATTTGAACCAGGGAAACAAGCAAATAGGGTACAGGAACACAAGCAATTAGAAACTAAAGTGGGCAATAAATACTGATGCCCATTTAGGCCTGGTAAATTCTTACCATTCATCTGCCAATGACACATCTGGGTGCTCTAAGTCATGCAGGCCTGGAGATTAAGAAGAAGAGGTCCATGAATAAGCACTGCCTCCTCCACCTTTGCTTCAAGTATTTTAGGGAACTGTGGGGTGAGTTCACAGGAGACAGCAATCCCCTGCCTGGGGATCAGGAACTTCAGAAGAATGTAGCAAATTCTTTGTCCAGTCATCTCTGCCCTCAATTTCACTCATTCCAATGGCATGAACACCACCTTCATTGGCTACATATCCAAGAGAGAAACTAACTCTATGGGGGTAAGAAACATATTTGTACTGAAGACAGCTTAATAGGACAGTTAGAAAAACTGACTCTGGAGCCCTATGTAGTCCAAATTGGGAACTGGACTAGGCCCCCAAACTCCTGTGTGATGTTAGTGGGTTAATTTACTTCTTTAAATATTGGTTTCTTCATGTGCAAAACAGAAAAGATAATAGTCCCTAAGTGATGGATAGTTGTGAGATGAAATTATAGGTTGAATGATACAAAATTGTCAATACTCAACTGTTTCTGACCAGCAAAAATTGCTAGTTGTTACAGGTTCCTAAGTAAGTGAATCATCAGTCTAGTCTAGAAAGGTAACTAGGGAGCTGGGACTTTCAGGGAATTTGGAAGTTTTTAACAGAATGCTCTGAACTATCTTAACTCTGTGATACGGTTTGTTCTTCAAAGTTGCCTGTGCTAGAAGCTTAGTCCTCAATGTAATGATCTTGAGAAGCAATGAATCTTTAAGAGGCAGGGCTTAATGGAAGGTGATTAGATCATTTGGCACCAGATACAGAAGGGATTCATGTGCTTCTCACAAAATTGGGTTCGTTTCTACAGAAGCATGTTGTTATAAAAAGAATTGGCCTGGCCAGGTGCCCGTGACTCATGCCTATAATCCTAGCTACCCAGGAGGCTGAGATCTGAAGATTTGCAGTTTGAAGCCAATCGAGGCAGGAAGGACCATAAGACTCTTATGTCCAGAAAAGCCCAAAAGTGGAGCTGTGGCTCAAACTGGAAGAGTGCTAGCCTTCAGCAAAAACGCTCAGAGACAGTGCCCAGGCCTGAGTTCAAGGCCCATGACTGACCAAAAAATAAAAAAAGGAATCAGCCTGACTCCTCCTTTGTCTCTTGTTTCTTCACTTGTATAGGTGTTTCTATCCTTTCTGATGTTTCTATCATGTTGGGATGCAGGCAGAAGAGGCCAACTAAGTGGGGCCACCAACCTTGGGCTTTCAGCCTCTCAAACTAAGAGCTAAATAAAACTCTTTATAAGGTGCCTAGCCTCCATATTCTATTATAACAACACAAAACTGGATAGGACACACTATGAAGTCAGTCTCTTTCCTTGGGTTTTCATGTGCCTTAATTTCAAAGAGTGATAGAGCAGAATTATACTTCTATTTTATAAGTCCTTTCCCAAATGACCAGTAGTAGTTCACTGAACACAGGACTCCAATTTCCCCTTCAAATATGAATGCATAAAACAAATATGGAAATATTAGAACTATCACATAATCCTTCTGAATTGTACATAATCAAGTAGGGAATAAATTAGATTGAACATCAGGCAATAGCATCTGTCAGTTGAGTGAACTTAGCAATGACCTTCAGTTATACCAGCTATGTGATGCAGCAAAAATTGTGTAACTCCTACTTAGATGTGCCCATAATCAGCCCTAAAACAATCCAGTATCCATATATTCTCCCTGCCTTTCTCTTCCTTCTTCCCTCCTATTCTCCTTCCTTTTTCTTTCTTTTTTCCTTCTTTCTTTCCTTCCTTTCTTCAATATTTTTTGACAAGCAACTGCTATGTGCCAGAATTTGGCAGTGAACCAAACACAAATCCCTGTCTTGGTGATACTTAATTTTTGGTGACTGAAAGGAGAGCAGCAGATCAGCTTGCTAATATTTTACTTGGTGGTGAGGGCTGTGAAGGAAAAAGAGCATAGAATGATGATATGGAGGACCAAAAGATGGGAAAACTTAATAGACTTTCCTCAGTTTCATTTCACTGAGAAAGTGACTTTTCACCAAAACTTGAGAGAGGCAAGGGAAAGTCATACAGGTAAGCGTGAGAGAGCTCGATATAAAAGTAGCAAGTGTAAAGGCCTGATATGGGACTATATCTTCCCCTAGTACTGAGTCAAGGAGGTCAATTATATATATTTTTCTACATTCAGTTCAGTCAACTTTTATCCACAAAGCCTTCTCTGGCAAAATGTTACAGGAAATACAGATGAGCTCTTGTGGGAAAGTTTTTTTTTTTTTTTTTGTCTTTTTTTAAGTTTCACATTTAACTGTGCTCTCTTTTGCATCTGGTTTTGGTTCTTTGGACAAAATTCTCATCTACTGATGATTGACATTGCTTACAAAAGCTCTAACAGTTTTTGTGTACAGTACATATAAAAGATACAAAGGAGAGTCAGAAGAGACATAACTACAATGACTTCTTGTACTTTGGAGCAGAGACTACCTATTTGCCATCTTGCTAGTATCTGGCATTGGCAAAGCACTTGGAAAATCCCTACATTTTGTAGAAGCACATTCCTTACTATAAAACCTATACAAGTGTTGCTGCAATCCCCAAAGAACTCCCTCCCTCTCTAAGAACATAGAAGAAAAAGAAGCAAGCTGGGGCTCTTAGAGACAAGACCCTGTACCAGTTAGCCTAAGGGGATGCAGCTTTTCTGGACTCTATTACTCAGTGAAGTTGGCAAGATTGTAAGTCCTTTCATTTGCAGAAGACCAACAGAGAGAGGAAGATCTGACCTCATTTGTGTGGATAACCAGACATTTTCCCCCTTGCTGAGGATTTAACTAATTTCTTACATGGTGATTATAGTTAGCTCTGAAATTCTCTGTGACTGCTTTGCCTAACAGCTGGAGAACATACAGGAAAAAGATAGTAACCAAAAAAATATCCAAAAGACAATGCAAAACAACTGTGTGGGAGAGATTAGGAGAAGAGATGTAGAGGAATAGATCTGTGTTTTGCAGTCAGCGAAAGGAACAGACATATGAAGGGTACATGTAAAGGGTACATGAATGACCTCTCCATCTATTTTTCTGACTGAGTATTCCTCGGCTTGACTTCATATGGCTTAGGCATGAACTTAGGCTCTGATATTCACACAGGCACAACAATTTCAGAAGTGAAAGTGTGATCTCTGAGAATACTTCCTATAACGTATCTTTTTTAAGTCACAAAGTTTCTTGTATTCTCTCATTACTGAGAAGAGCTTACACAAGATTGGCTCTTGGGTGGGCATAGGGAAAGTTTTGTCCCATTCACAGTGTCTTACTCTCCCTCTGTTCTCTAAGGTCTCTTTGTTTCTCTCAGTCTCTTGGCAGACAAAACTAACACCTCTGAGACAATGGAGAGACAATCAGTTATTCATGGAACATGGAATCTCAGGGACCATAGTTCTTATCATTGGAGTTTAGCACATTCATTTGCAACCAACACTTACGAATTAAAACTTGGCTTATAATCAACCTTCTTTTTCTTCGTCATCCATGTATGGACAGCTAGAAATAGTCCTAATCTATTCTAACTCCTTCTCTGTGAAGATGTAAAACCTAAAGGCTAAGTTGGACTTCCTTAAGGTCAGTCTAGGAATAGATCCCCTGAGAGACCAAGGCCACCTCTCTGTGTGACATTGAGAAAGCCTAGCCTTTCTCAAAGAGTGAACTATGGGGATGAAAAAGATAGCATGAGTGAGATCATCTCCTCTTTCTAACCTGTGTCATTTCAATTCCTATGTGTTGCCTCAACAACTCTGTGGATAAATGCAGGATATAAATGCACTGAATTAAAACAACGGCTACCAAGAGTTGTAATCTCCATCATTCTGAAACCTAGGCAAAATTGTCAAGAAAGGTAACAGCAAGTGGTAACTTGACTGAGTCAAGTGCCCAAGGCACTAGCTAGAGGGTCTTTGGTTCATTCATAGCTATTTCCAGAACTTCCTCTCAATGATAAAAGCTGGACTGAGCTAAGGCCAGACCTTACCTTCTTCAATGGTCACATTCCCTCGGAAGAAATATTTCCCATGGCCTCTGGAGAGCGCCACACCTAAACTGTGCAGAAGAAACAAAGCAGATCTTGAAGTCCATGGCATCGAGTGGGATAGACTTGTGGGTTAACATTTTTATTTTCCATTTTCACATTTCCATTTCATGTTCTGTAAACAATTTTTCCAACAGTTTACTTTTAAAACCTCACTGATTATAGTGGGTGTTGGTTTTTCTTAGGTTCAAGCAGCTGCTTCAAAGTCATTTCTGATTGGAAATGCCAGCAGCAATTGGCTGCTCTTGTGTTTCCAACACTTGTGGCAAACAGCTCGGCCCTCCAGCATGCCCTTCCCTTGGATGCCTTCCCGGGGGGCCACGCACCCTACTTCGTGCTACTGCCTTACACACCTCTGCCCTGATGCCAGCTAGAGATGGGTCTTTTAAAATCCCAAAGATTGAGATGAGGGAAAATAGATCTGTTCCTCAAAGGCAAAAATGAGAACTTCTACTCCTACTCAAGCTCAGCCACAGAACTCTGTGGTGGGGTGCTTTGCCCAGTCTTCTCCTGAGTCTTAATCAGTCTCCCACACTCTCACTGGCTTGATTTAAGCTCCTGCCTGCTTTGGCCTAAGAAAGATACTAGGCTCTAAAAACAGGCTCTTCATTTGGCAAATCCATTTACTAGTGGTTCATGTGTGCCTTGATTGCTCTCACTTCCAAATGCACTCTGCCCATGATCCCAGGCAGAGTGTATGACAGAGATATTAGACTTTATTTTTTTAATTAAATCTATACTCAGGAAACTCTCCTTAGCTCTGGGAGATACCTGTTCAGAAATATGGAGTAGCCCTGCTGAAGTCATTTTTAACAAAAAATAGCAGCCAAATTTAGAACACTGCATACACAGCTGAAACCAAGCAATTGAGGCAAAACCATTGTTTAGGACTATAACAAAGAGAGACAATAGGATTCAGAGGGAGACAAGCACAGGACAGCTCAGAGAGGTAGAAACAGAATAACATGTAGGGATGAAATGCTGCCTTCAAGTTTGAAGGATTTTGTTCTGGTCATGAAATAAAAAGGTGAAATGGATCTGGGGGGGGGGCGCAATAAGTTAGATGGTTAAGGACCCTAGAAACCCACCTTTGGTGGGAACCCCTTAGCTTTTTTTAGTTGGTAATGAGATGGAAAGCCATGACAAATTGAGGGAGTTCCCCTAGGTGGGCCTGAACCATCTTCCCCCTTCTAGAAAATAGACAAAGGCAGCCTGGAAAAAGCCCCTTCCTCACTCTTTCCAGCCTTTTGGCAGGGTGTTTGTTATCTTCAGATGACGAGCTCTGAGATCGTCAGCAGCTTTTGTACAAACACACTGATGGGTCGGATGGAATGTCCATGTATTATGGTCAGCTCTACCTGAAAGGAGTACCCTTGATGTCTGTATAATAGTAGTCATTTGTCATCACCAAAACCCGTTTCTAGATTGAAAAAAAAAAGTCATAGAGAAAAGAAAACATGGTTAGTCTGCTAGGTGACGTTTTCAGAAATCAATAAAAATAAATGAACACACGATCAGGTTAACGGCACTACATGAATCTTGCTTGAGATAAGTAAAGACAAGAGAAAAATGATCTCAGCGAAAGATATTTATTCCAGATAGAGCTTGCGAAGCTAATTTTTCCACAGTGGTTTGTTTTAAATTAAGCGGCAAGAATGTTTGAGAAAAATATACCCCTTTGTCCACTGTCTTCTTCACCTCCATGGAAAACTTCCCTGTCTTTCTATTCACCATGGCGTTTCTTAACTGAAACGAGAAAAGGAAATCTGGGTGTTAGTTTAATCTCTACATTACAATGCCATGTAGGCACCTTGCATCTCTAGATGGGAGCATGTTTGGTGGTGTGTGCAGAAACATGATGCTCTCAGAACCTGGGTGCTTTTGCAAGTGAAGCTACATTTACACAGAACTAGGAAATAGCTTCCATAGAATAAATTCTTGCTCTTTAAACAAAAAATAAAGTCATTCTGATTTGATAAGAATACAAGAGGGCAAGAGGATTGAGGTAAACAACAACAAACAATTGACTTTTGAGTTTGACTTGAGGCGCTTGTACAAACCTCAGTCCAACAACAAAAATGCCTGTTACTGTATTGAGGAATCTTGAGATTCCGAAAAGAGCTCTTAGAAATCCACTCAAGAACCAAGAATGTATCCAGGGACAAGTTACATCGTCAAGATTTATCATGAAGAAATCATTCTCTTTTTATAAGACAATCAAGTTTAAGGTGTTTCCCTACACAGTAGGTTTTTCTTTTTCTTGTTTGTTTTTTTTTTTAAAGAGACAACAGTTTGGGAGACAAAGATTAGCTTTTTAATAGCATGAATCATCTTCAAACACTCAATGAGAAATCTCAGCCAATTAATGGCCTTGTTGACAAGACATTGAACAGGGGCGACCCTGTCTCTCAGTTTTGGAAGTCCCATCTAGGCAGAGTAAGCCTGGCTCTCCTCCCCACCCCTGGCTGACCTCACTTCATTATGTGTGGCCCTCAGTGACTGCTGAATAGGACAGCAGATGTGGCGATGAGGGACATGCTACCCTGGATACCAACAGGACACAACAGGAAAGCCATTTAGCCCAAGAGGAGCAAATGCTCACATGCTGCAGGTCAGAAAAGACTCTTTCCTGGATCAGGCTTGGGTTTTTTAAATACATTCCCCCTCTTTCCTCCTTTAAGGCTTTTGAGCGATATTGGGTGATAGAAAACTGCAGTGATTGTGAGCAACCTAAATTTGATTCGGGGCTGTCTAGATTTGGGCTGGCATTCCCATCTTTTGGGAAAGAGAGTAAAAGCATAATTTTTTAGCTGGAGGCATGTATAAAATAAAACATATATTTTACTCTAGATATTTTCTAACAACACATAATGGGCATTTCTGGAAATATTTTCCTATTTTAACTTTTGTGGTTTTGGATGGGGAGAGCTGGCCCTAATTAAGTCTACTTTCTAACTTTTAAGAATGGCTCGATTTGTCTGTAACATGGTTTTCATTTTTCCTTTTTCTGGTGCATGCCTAAAGCCATTTGAGACCTTCCCCTCTCACATTCCCCAGGCAAGTCAGAGATTAGGTCAGCCTCTCCTTGCCTCACGGTTACCCCAGACTACTATGGTAGGACAGAACCATCGGCATGTGGCAAGTGAGGGCCAGAGACTAGGGCTTTGGACACTTTCCAGAGGAAAAAGCTAAGATAGTTAAAGTAGCCTTGCCCTTTTGAAAAATAATAATAGAAATAAATTATACTTATTGAGCTCCTAGCGGTGAGGCATGTTAGTAAACTTTAATGTAGAAATAAACTCTGAAGGCCAGTGCTTTATGACCTTTGACAAATTTACCTGCCATTCAGAGCCTCAGTTTCTTTTTCTGCAAAATGATCCTCATAAGAATGTCCATCTCACAAAATCGCCATTGAGGTCTAAATAGGTCCATGTTTAGTAAAGTGAAGTCAGCATGTGCTAAGCATCCATCATCATCATCATCATGACCCTCATCAGCAATACCAAAACCATCATGAACGTCTTTGTCTTCTTCCTCTTCACCATCATTCTCATCATTTTCATTTATTGTCACACACCTTTCAAGAGCTTCAGGAAGCAGTATTCAAAGTCCAATTTCTTGGCCCAGACCCAATGTTTTCAAGCTTTTTGGACTACAAGCCACATGAGAAATATATCTTACATGGGGAAGGCCTTCAGTATCTCCTATCTCAGTAGATTTCATTTTCTCTGCTACTAAGGAACTACTAAGTGGGTTTTGTGACTTCTTTCCAGGTTGAAAAGCTCTTAGCGAACTGATTTGGCACACACTGAGAAGCTGGCAGCCAGGTAGGAGTACGAATCTAGGGCTCAAGCTTGCACATGGACACACACCAGTTTCCTTGGGCTTTTCTGTGCCTTTGTTTTTTCCTCTCTTAGCCTGTCCAAAGTGTGTCTGAACAATACTCTCAAGATCCCAGGAACCCTGTCAAGGGTGGTAAAACACGGTGCTCATAAAATTCCTGTGAAACTCACATTATTGATAGATACTACTGACTGAGCTCTTACTGTATATGTATCAGTTAGCAATTGTGAAACTCAAAATTTCAATACCAGCCTGTTTAAAAAGTGGAGAAACTGAGTTACAAAACTTGAGGAAGATAACACAGCCTCCCTCTCTCTCTCTTCCCGCCTCTCTCCCTCCCTCCCTCCCTCCTTCTCTCTCTCTCTCTTTCTCTCTCTCTCTCTCTTTCCATCTCCCTCTCTCTCTCTCTCTTTTTCTCTCTCTTTCTCATGAGCTCAAGCTCTTAACCTCTATTTCCCAGTCCACAAGAGAAAGTGTGTGGAGTAAATTGACTATTTTAGCATTTATGTATAAAATATACATTATTATGTCTTGATATTTTTAAAATAAGTTTTTATTGTGAGAATACTGTACAGAGTAGGGGTTACAGCTACATGAGCAAGGTAATGAGTACATTTCTTATCAAGCATTGTTTTCTCCTCCTTTGTTTCTCCCCTCCCATCTCCACAACTACACTCCTGCATCCCCCCCATTGTAAAGTTTGTTTTTTGACATAGCGTCTTGTACATCTCATTATTTAATCAAAGTATGTTTTTAATTGATCACTTATTTTTTTACTTACGGCTTTATGGCTATTTTCAAATAATTATAAAAGAGGGTTTGCAACTTGACAGGTCCATATGTGTTTAAAACACAGCTTGATTATAGTCAGCCCTTCCACTGTCCCCTCCCCATACTATGCCTTCACCTACCAATCTTATCAAGTTTCTTAGAATTTAACCACTTTTAAAATGGTCTATAGTTCACTTCCTAGTGGTTTTTTTTTCTTCAGATCCAAGTATTGGGATCTGGTGCCCATGGTTCTGTCTGTTACCAGAGAAGAAGAGATTTGGTAATTTTTTTTTTTCATAGACTGGAACACTCTAGAAACATTCTTTTTCTATGTTAAGAGACTGAGGCTCCAGGAGTAAAGCAATGTGCTTAGAGTCATATGACCAGTAGGAACAGTCAAGTCTCTACTCACAGGTCAGGAAAGGTAAGACTGAAGGGCTGCTTTTAATAGCCTTTGAACTTAACACTTTCTGGATTTATAATACGAACTACTGGGAAAATAAAAATAGCATGGCAGAGAAGACTTCCAAACACTTTTTGGTGTGCCCACATGTTAACATATTATATAGTCATTAAAAGTCACAATCACCAATGTTCAACTTAATACATAATCAAAGAAAGGCAAATAAGTGCACCAAAGACACATATATGGTACCTTTCTTTTGCCTATAAGATGCCAAGCATCTGCAAGTGTGATCTTGAACTCAATGACATAAAAGGTAAAACATCCTTAAGGTGAAATAGCAATCTCAGTGTGGCAGTCAGCTTCCCAGGTCTCTGGGAGTTGCTCTGTGGACTTAGTTCATATTTGCTTTGAGGAGACTAGGGATTGGCAGCCTTAATGACCAATCATCGTACCTACCTCCCCAGCACCACAGCTGCAGGCAGGTGCTCTCTTTGAGCCTGCTGGGAACAGAACAGTAGGGGAGTCTCCCCCAGAGATCCAGTGGCCACCTTTGTATGAAATTACATAGTGACATGAATGGTAGCTTCTTGTTCACATGAGAATGGTAAATCCATCCTCCCAATGTTCAGGTAGCCTGTATGTCCAAGTGCCTAATGACATGCCATCAAGCCAACCCCACAGAATAAAGGGGTGCAGTAGTGAAAAAGTCTGATCATGAAAGCAGAACAGACACAAGTTACCTCCACCACAGATCCTCTCTTACGGATCTGCTTGGACTCTAAGGGTGAGCTATTCTTGCACTGGGAGCCTAGGGCTCATTCAGGATGTTCAGAGAAATGGGAGAGGTTGTAAAGGAGAAGAAAATGCATGGTTGAAGGACTCAGAAATAAGCTTCAGGCAAGAAGCTTGTAACTTGTGAAGGGCTCTATGAGAGCCCTTGCGGTAAGATGAAATGTGGACTCACAGAGGGCAGTAGAAAAAAGGCTTAGAGTGCAATCAAAACAATTCCAGTTGGGTTCAGTATACATATGGGGCAGGATTTCTAATACTATGTGAACAAATATTTATTTAGTAGCTACCGTATGCAAGGTACTCCCAATATTCTGTGTTCCTCAGAGAGAGAAAACACTGAAGTAGTCTTCAAACTCTCAGAGTCTAGGGCTTTTTCTGTGGCACAAAAGTGTCATGAGAATGATTTTAGAGGAATCCATGTTATGTGCCTTTGGACCATTATAGCAGTTCTCTGCCTTAATTTCCTTATTCATAAAACATGGACAACAATAACCCCTACTTTATAGATTGCTGTCTATGAGTCTGTTCACACAGAGCACTCAGCTCAGTACAGATACAGAGCAAGGGTTCCATATATGGTAGTTATTCTTACTTATGATACAATTTTTTTCTATTTATAGCAATAATCATGTTTCACTGTGGAAAGTTTGGTGATGACTAAATCATAATAGGAACAAAACAAACAAAAAAATCATCCTTAATTCATTCAGCCAGCTCTGGAAATTTATAACCAAAGAATAAACACTGTTTTTAAAGGTAATTTTTCCTTTCCAGCGATGATCCTCACTGGTGATTCATACTGGACCATGTGTCCCAAGGGCCCTTGCTGATGTATGGGGTCTCCCAGGGATCTGTCCTACTTGGAGTACTGCTGTTGATGGAGTGCCCAGCCCAGCCCATGGACTGGGACAGAAGTTCTCTCTGTCTGACAGGGTCTGCCTTACTCTTTTCATTATTTCAATTTTAGCCAGTCTATTTTAATAGCATATATAATCTGATATCACTGTTGGAAGTATGCAAGGGTCATGGTATAAATGCAGTCCTTAAATTCAACGAGAACCTAACTGTCCATGAGAGGTGAGATTAGCCTTCCAAGTTTTCTAAAGCTGGGTGGAATCAGTTACTTCTTCTCAGTGGCTTTGCTCACATGGTCTTTCTTACCTTCTGACCTAAACTCTGGCCTTTGCTACTATGTACAAACCTCTATAGACAGCCTATGGACAACCTTCTCATGGATTCTAGAATTCTCCAGTCATTGGAGAAATGATGGCTCTGATCTTCCTAAGTCAAATATGATAGTGAAGGAGTTTATATTTCAAAGCACTGGCTTGCAAGGGGACAAGACAAAAGACCCAAACAATGAGATAATCAGAGAATTTGTATATGATGAGAACACTGGACTGGCTTCAGAAGTGGGAACTCTGAGGACAGACAGCCAGAAAGCAGTCTAGTGGGTCAGATGAAATTGTTGACAATGCTCATGAGTCTGGAAAGCTGATCCTGCACCTCTGATGAAAAAGCAAACTGGAATGAGGAGACAAAAAGCATTTCCAAGCCATGATCAATAAAAAGTGTTATCAACTCACTGAAAATCAGCAGGGGCACAGAGGATGACTAAAATAATCATAGTAATAAATCTCTTTCAAGTAGGACTTGAAGGAGAAGTGAGTGTGTCAAACTGTGGCGGGTGCACCAGCAACTGGGGATGGGAGCTCTGAAACGAGTGTGAACATAACGAAGTGTGGCTTTCATGCTGATTAAAATGGAAACGATAGAAGATAACTCCCCTGTGAAGGAAAACAAAAAAAAATCCAGCGAGATGGAAAAGGTGAAGAGAAAGAGACCAATGGAGGCTAGGCTTCAAAGACCTGAGGTAAGTTAGCAACAGTAAAATCCACAGGACGTTTGTTGCATGAGAAGGTCAGTTGAGGACCAATAGCAATGACAAGAACAATAGTGACAACGGCTACTATTCATAGACTGTGCACATACTCACAAATAGAGGAAGCACTACTATATTTTCAAATACATCAATCCAGCGAATCCTTATAACAGATCTAAATGGTTGTAAGGTGGGGATTTCACCATCGTCTCATATTATTGGGGAAATAAAACCCCACAAAGACCAGGAACAATTGTGAAATACAGAGGTCTCAGCTGCTCCCTGGAGGAAAATTGCCAGGAGCACAGACAAGATTCAGCCTCCTCATAACAGTGCGGGGCAGTACAATCCTCAAACCCTAGCAGGATCCTGGTAACCACATTTAACAAACAAGAAGATATCAAATCCTGACATGATGTAAGACCATTGGGTGAAGGGACTGGCTAAGGAAGTAATTTTTATCAAACAGCAAAATTATTTTGTCTGAACTTGGGTTTAATCAGACTTAGTATAGATGAAGAAGGGATACAGGTTAAATTTCTCAAGCAGATATGACTCACATTTTACAAGGCAGGAAGAAAATCCAAGATTGATGCTTGCCAAGATATCCAGGGAGCAAAGATGTAAAAACAAACGAACAAGCCATAGTGAGGGAGCCGTGATGTGGGTCCCATTTCTGGAAGGCACTAGAATCCAGTCTGAGATTCCAAATAGTTCTCCTTAACATCCTTTTGAAAAGCAGAACAGTGTGAGATGAAACACTGCTAACATAATGACAGAAGTCAAGAAAAGACCTTAGACAGATGTGAAAAGGTAGGGAAGAGAAATGGAACTTTAACATAGAGATACCATAAGAAAAAATGAAGAGAAAGGCCCCAGATGACTCTACCTGAGAAATCATACCTTAATTAAAGAAGTCTGCCTAGATTCACAAAAGGCAGCTATGTCTAACAGATCTGATTTATTGAGGAAGTAAGAAGACTTAGTGAAAAGTCACAGGCATAAGGAAACCTTTTGATACAGTCTCGAAGGCTGAATTTGAGTGGAGGACAGAGGATCCTGTACTAACAGAAGCACAGAGGCACAGGAAAGAGTGGCCAACCACACAGGAAAGTGGGCAAACATAATCCCTGGGTTGCCCATTAGAAACAAGAGTATGCTCACAGGGTCCTGACAGGGAAATTCCAGTTGCCCAGGAGCCTGCCTGCTTGTCCTGCAGCTGCCTGACTTGCAACAGGAAGAATGCTCTGTTGCCCACCCAAGGCTTCCGTGAAGATGGCAGGCCTCAACAACCACACTGCAGAGGAGACTGGACCATTAAGTTGCACAGGGGACCAGTCTTCAGGGTTGTTTTGGCAGACTGCTCAAACAGGTGGGATGGTGGTCTGTCTGCAACTGATCTGACCGACTGGCAGGGGACTTGTAAAACTCCAACTGTGGTAAAAAGGATCCATTGTCTCCACATCTCTCTAGTTGACAGGGGTCCCTCTGGTGGCCTTTTGACCAGCGTTGAGTCAGTAGAGTTCTCTCCTCAGAAGACTTGAAAAAAAGTCACTTACCACATCATCCCGGTCTTCCCACTCCACTTCTGAGAGGTCAACGCTACTGTAGTTAGGTTTCCTGCGCTTTTTTCCTTCTTCATACTAGCATTGTGAAGAAGGGAAAGAGAAAGAAAACAAATGTCTGTGAAAACGTCCAGCCAAGGAAGGCAACCTTTATTCCCTCAAGTCCTGTTTCATGGATGGGGGGGACTATGAGAACACAAGTAATACTAAATAGCCTTGAAAGGTGATTAAAATCTTCAGTTCCAAGGATTTTTAATGACAGGCATACCAAGGCCAGATGCCTGTGAACATTTGCTCTGAGCTGAAGAATATACAAGCCAACTCTTTGCTTGATTGGATTTTCCTAGTATATTCCTTGGCTTCAAAATGCAAGGTACAAAGGGAAGTCCATCATGCCATAGATAGGGAGATTACGTCCATGTACTTCCAAACTGAAATCGCCCCTCAGAACACGACAAAGGGCTTCTTTAACACACTTACCAAAATCTCATGTTTTATAAACTGTCTCAAGCTTAACCCTGTGCTTCTTGGGTGAGAAATAAAACTACTGATCTCTATACTTTTGAGTTGGGCTCAGTTCCTGAGAACACTTTATAATAAACAGAATTTTCTCTTTGCTATAATACAGGCCATAGCAGTAGTAAACTAAGCGTGGCTATTTTACCAGGAATAGATGAGGGTTGGGGGAATTGTTGCCAAGTTTAATAGCTGTGAGGAAATTTCTCTGGAAAAGCTGATAAGAGCATTAATTTGTGAGGAAGTGGTTCTAGTTTCTCCCCCTAAATCACTGGTGTTAGCATACTATTTTATCAACTTGACATTCTTGTATCTGGGTGTTCCTGCATCTTGATGCCTTTAATATTGATTGTTGGGCTGTTTATAAGATAGGAAAGTCTGCCCTCTACTGCAGGCAAGGAATAAGCAATTTCTTTGTAAATTCAGCGTATAGGAATAGTAGCATACTGGAAAACATATAAAATGTGTGTGTGTGTGTGTGTGTGTGTGTGTGTGTGTGTGTGTGTGTACTTTCTTTTAAGTCTGTCTCAAGATCCATCATCCCTTGATTGGATAGTAATGATCTATGTGAGATGGAGGGTGAGTCAAATATTGCCAATGTATGGAAGCAAACAAGTCTACACTGGAATCAAGGACACAGAAGCCAAAAGTGGAGATCTCATGTCACTGTGACATCCAGTGTTTTTCTCTTCTTCCCTGTTGACTATATTTCAGGAACTCTGTACCACCTCTACAGACTCTTCTCCTTACCACCAAGGGGCAATGGGCTTCAACCACCCTGTCAACCATGTTTCCACTTCCTCCTTTGAGGTTTCTAATTAACAGACATTCACGGCTTTTATGACATCAGATCCACTCCAGATGAAAAGGAAGGGAAGTGGTTCTCTCAGAAGCCGCTGTAAATGATAGCAGATTAGCAGTTGGATCGTGTTATGGAAAGTTCCTGTGTGCATGGAAACCCTGGGCCTCAGAAAGCCAGGCTTGCTTTGAGCAGAATGAACCAGAAGGTCAGTGTAAGGTGTCATCATAGGCAAGAGCGATGGGGAAGAAGATCTAAAATTCAGGACTATCTGCCTGGGCAGCTAGAGTCAGGCAGCCATTTTAAACCAGGGCTACAAGTGCCAGTGGCCCCAAGTTCCATTTCAGTAAGAACCATTCCTAAGAGCTGTTAGGTACCTCAGATTCCTATAGCCCAGATCTGGAATTTCAAAGGCAGATTTCCACAGTTCCTTGGGTAGCCCACTTTGGGATGTGAAGTGTTTATTTTGTTGAGGATTTTTCAGGGGTAGGGGAGAGTGCTTCCTTTGGTTATTTCAAAGTGCTCTTTTACTCCTTTATTCAATACATATTTATTGGAAACCTACAAAGTGCAAAACACTTAAAAACGAAGTCTTTCACAGCACTCTCGGTTCCCATGGACTTACTTGTAGTTTATCACCCTTAATTCTGTCTGTTATCATCCATTCAACAATGGAGAAATGAACGCTAACAGGTTAAGTAACAAATTAACCAACAAGTTAAAGAAGATCATCTAAGCAGTATGAAGAAGGACGTCCCACCAACCAACCAGCCCCTGCCCCAGTTTTTATGTCTAGGCCTCATGCTATTTTAACCTCTGTGAAAGAAATGTTAAAAACCCACCCAATGTGTCATCTTCAAGAAAAAAAATCCATATATTTTTGTGAGAAGAGCCCTGCCACTGCCTACCTCCCACCTGACTATGAGACCCTAAGGCATGTGTCAAGCTACTCCAGAGATTCTTACTCATTTTCCAAACTACCTGCACAGGAAAGGCAGGCTGAGGAGACAGACATCAGATACAAAATGGCATCACAGTCCATGTTCCAAATATATTCTTAATTCATGGGTAACAGGATTGCAAGAATCATGTTCTTCCTGGAAAGACAGGATCTTCTGGTATGGGATTTGTTTATACCTTGTTTCTTTATATGGAAGGAGACATCTTTGATGTTGAAGCCCACAAGGAGGCAGAAAATGTTTGTCAAAGATGATGGTGTCAATCATACAAGTTGAGTCTTAAGACTGTTCTGGCAGAGTCATTCAAGAAATGCAGATCGTTACACCCAGAAGCTATTGAAGAAGCAAGGAGAGACTAGGGAATGAAGGAATAAAAGATTTTTCAGCATTCTGGTCTGTGAGCTACCATATTGCAGCAAGCCTCTAGAATTTAATTTCACTCAGGGAAACAGGAACTATGGGCAGGGGGCATACTCCCTAGGAAATTTCCTTTTAGAAATGTTCCTTCACAATGTATGTTTAATCAGGGTTATGTAACAGGTCTGAACCACTGTCATCTGGATCAAGATCCAGGTAAGCTTCTTTAGGATATAAACATTAACGTAACCAATGGGTTAATTTGATTGAGAGAGGAAAAGTTCTATGGACTGTTATGCAGAAAGCAGGCCAAGGGCTTTAGCAAACTACTATACTGACCTAAACTTGCTTTTCCATGTTTCCAATGGGAAGGTATAAGAAGGCCAGAACTTGGAGCTCCATTAGGAAGACACTTGTGGCCTGCAACTACTATTTCCCACACTTCCCAGATTAAGCACCTTGGTTTCCCCACAGCATCATTCTCAGTGAACACAGCTCTAGCAGGGAAGGCTCAGAGCACTCCAGAACACGAGGACTGGTTCAGAGGTGGGTATATAACCAGGCCAATCCACATGAGCTTCAAGAGACTCGCTGAGGCTAGCATCCACTGGGAAAAGAGGCTTTACATCCATTGGCATTGCTAAGGTGGTAAAATGTGAACCTGTGGACCATTTCATCACTACTTGGACAGTATCTCTTTTGAGAATGAAGCTACAGCAGAGAAAACAGAGAGAAGATATGAAGAGAGTCCTGAAGACATATGTGCAAACCTGAATTAAACGGTGCTCGAAATCTTTCTGTATTTGGATGTGTCACTATTTCCTCCTTGTATAGCTTTCTTTTCAGATTAGTTTTAGCTGGATGGCATTTCAATCCTTAAGTAGTCAATAGAGTTATAACTGGAATATATTTAATGCTGTTTTTCCCTTTTAAAAGAACTACTTTTGATAGTACATTTTACATTAAATATTTGCAAACTTCAGTACTTTAATGATTATTCAGGAACATATGCTTTATAAAATGTCTTATTGCTCACCAGGATACCCTAATTTGTTTGAGCAGAGCTGGTCTCCACTTGGTTTTCTGACACCTCCCAAGTAACAGAAAAAGAACTAAGCTCTTGTATCTCCAGTTCCCAGGCCAGCTCACTTTCTGGAGCAGCCTGAGCATGGGACAAACCCCAGATTCCCCCAGCTCCAAAACTTCCTCTTCTCCTATGTAAGGAGCTTGTTATGGGGCTCAAGTTTTGTATATGGCAATTGTTAGTGTATCTATAATCTGTAACTTCCTTTGAAAATGTGATTAACGAATTGCAAATTATTTCCAAAGGCTTATAAACAGACTTTGAGAGCTACAGGTAGGTTTGTAGCTTTGGGTGCCTGCTTTATGAAAAAAATATGCACAGGAGAATTTAATAAGGAAAGATATTCTGTGCTATGAAATACTTTGAGGTGAAGTTTCAAATGAAGGCCAGATGTGTGAACACAGACACAAGCCTGTGGCCTAGGAGGATGGGACAAGAAGGCACCCATCCTAGGAGCAAGCCAGAACGAGCTGAGGGCTTTTCCTGAAGGAGCAGAACATTCTTGGCCTCATTTAGTAGCTAATATTCTGGATACAGGCACTTCTGTGTGTCACCTGGAGATGTTGGAAGTATACTATATGGACCAAGGTAATGGTCACGCTGAGTTATAAAAAACAACTATGACATTGCTTCTTCTGCACTCTTCTGGGAAAGGGCTGAGGGGATCACAGACACACATCAAGGAAGGGAACCAGGGTGGTATGTCCTACTAATGGATCAACAAGACATGGAAGGCCTTGTTGTCAAGAGAAAGGAAGGAAGGAAGATGGGAGATCCATCTTCTGGAGATCCTTTGCTGGAGGGGCAGAAACTTTTCTCTGGACAATGGCAATGGTGTAGCTGAGGTTCAGAGCCAGGCAATGTCTGGGAAGCTATTTCTCTCCCCAGAAGGCCACAATCTCCACTAGTGAAGGCCAACATTACCTCTTCTGAGGCCCTGGTCAGCTCTCCTCTGAGAGGCTAAAGGGATTACTACAGAAAGGATATGAGCCCGGTGACAGTGGCTTGTGCCTGTATTCCTAGCTACTCAGGAGGCTGAGATCTGAGGATCACAGTTCAAAGCTAGCCAGGACAGGAAATTCCATGAGACTCTTTATCTCCAATTAACCACCAGAATACAGGAAATGGTGCTGTGGCCCAAAGTGGTAGAGTGCTAGACTTGAATGAAAGAGCTCAGGGACAGTGCCCAGGCCCTGAGTTCAAGCTCCATGACCTACCAAAAGAAAAATACAAAAAGAAGGGATATGAGCATGCAGACATCTTTCTTTCTTGCAAAAGCCTCCTGGCACTTTATTCCTTCACTCACTTAACAATAATCCAGTTCACTTACACATCTCTAAATCCTGTAGGTACCTAACACTTTCTACTCTCTGTGCCAGGCATGCGTGTGCCTTGGGAAGTCCTGGAGAAGCTGCCCAGAATGATAAGCACCTGTCCTCAACTCTGTGGGCTTCACTCATGATCAGATAGGTCAAGGAAGGCTTTTGGAGTGGTTAAAAGCTGGCATCCTACAGTTAAACCCAGATTCTACCCCAGTCTATGTATTATGTGCTCCAAGGGCTAGTGGTGCACTTCTCTGTCCCACCAGTGAGATGGACATAGCGGCACTGAGCTCACAGGGATGCAGTGAGAAGCAAATGGGAATGAGCATGGTTAACTACACACACAGCCCAGCACATGGTCTGTCAAAACAAATAGAGCCTGCAAAGGTCCCCACACCTCCAATACTAGGGATCACTTGCATGATTACTGCCCAGGACTTTTGGCAGCCCTGGTTTTACACAGCTCTCCCGTAGAGAGTGAAGGATGAGCGGTTCTTAGTAAGATCACTGCAATAATAGCTTGCTATTTAATTAAATTACATTATTTATTTATTTGGTGCTGGTACTAGGGACTGAACTCAGTGCTTTGAGCTCTTGCTTGGCTTTTTCTTCTCAAGGCTGGCGTTCGACCACTTGAATCACACCTCCAGTTCCATTCACTCTTCTTTTTTGTTTTATTGTGAAAATACCATACAGAGGGGTTACAATTACATGGGCAAGATAGTGAGTACATTTCTTATCAAGCATTGTTGCCTCCTCCTTTGTTTCCCCCTCCATCCCTTCCCATCTCACCCCCTTCCCTCACCCCATTCCCGCCCCCCAACCACACCAAAGTTGTAAAGTTCATTTTCAACATAAAGAGATCTCATCTTGGCTAGGTGGCCCATGCTTCTCAAGGTCAAGGTGAATACCCATTGCTGCCTCTTCCCCTACAATCTGATAGCTGGATTCCATCTTGCCATTTAGAACTCAAGGTCTCTTTCTATGACACATCCAGAGGAGGTTGCCCTGTAAGAGAAGGGATTCCATGGTCCCTTTGGCCCTTTATGCTCTCTTAAGGATCAGATGTAGGGCCTGAGATGGTTATAATCTCAATGGTTTGAGTGCTTCTGTTTTCTTACTGCTCCTTGTGAAAAATTTGGATAAGGAAAAAGGGCAAAACACAAATGAAAGCAATACTAGCTACTCTCACTACCTCAATCCAAGAATCACCACCTGCCATGGCTGCTGCCTTCCTCAAAGACTACTTTGAAGTAGTGACTGCTTTCGGTTTTCAAAGTTCATTGTTTCCTCACAAGGAATTTATAAAATGCGGCAGCCAATCTGTTCTGCTTTCCAAATGACTGCCTTCAAGGGGGAGTGGGAGGAGGGGATGGGGGAGAGAAGATGCCTTTTCTCTTCTGCCAGCCAGCTTTGCCCGACCTCCAACCATTCTTCATAAAGTGTAAATCTGTGTTGTGCCAAGCACTGTGCTGCATGCTGGGTGTTTCTTGGTTAATTCTCAAAACTTCCACTTGAGGGTGCAGGGAATTGAAAGTGTGACCAATTTGGTCTCTCTTCTGAGCCTCCCTTGAGTGTTCCGACACTGGCTTGGCCATCGTTGCCATAATGTGGGCCCGTCCATGGTCGTGAAACCATGTTGGAAGCCAAATTCCAGCAGTCAGTTGTGTCTCTGTGAAGAGGCAACACATTTGGGCTGTTTTGGAACTGGCTGTAATGGCCAGGGACAAAAGGGTCCATTTTAAAAGAACATCTAAAAAGAGCCAAGTGTTAACCTACATTGCCAAACTTACAGTATCTATTTGATACTGTATCAGACAAATAAGAGTCATAGTACTTTGGGGGACGAACATACAAATAACCCCTATTTTCACTGTTTTTGATGTTGGTGCCCTGCATCTTGTATATACACTTCTCTAATTTGGGGAAGGGAAGGGAAAAAACAAAATGCTGAAATAAGGACACAGGTTGACCCATTGTAACAATGAGATGTACAAAACACTATGTCGAAAACGAACTTTACAACTTTGGTGGGTGGGGGAGGTTGGGGGTTAGTTGTGGAGGTGGGAGGGAAGGGATGGTAGGGGGAAAACAAAGGAGGAGGCAATAATGTTCAATAGGAAATGTACTCATTACCCTACCCATGTAACTGTAATCCCTTTGTACAGCATTTTTACAATAAATAACATCCAAAAAAAAAGAGTCATAGTACTTGAGGACGTTGGTTAGCTATGATTCCCAACACTGTGCGGCCCTATTGGTTGTATGATTCCACAATAGCCCAGACTTCCTCAGAGAAGCTGCATGCCTGGGTGATGCAGACATTACACCAAGAGAAATTCCGATGAGTCTGTCTTCCAGATGAAATCCTCCTTGTCATGGGAAGATGAGAAGCCCAGATACAGTGCAGGGAAACAGGGCCATGAGGGTGTGTTCAAAACCAGCAGGAAGATGGGAGAGAGGCAACAAAAGGGCATGTCCAAACAACCAGCCTTTTCCTTTTTCTAAAAGGTACCATGTTCTTATTAATTAATGTTTTAAGTGTCTACAAGATAAAAAGTAATACGTGCTCTCTGAGTATGATTACAAAATCCCTTTGATCACTGCAAAAGTAAAACAGCTTGGTTATCTTTAAAACAACAACAACAACAAATTAACAGGCTGCTTTGAAAATCCAAATGACCTTAATCAGTGTCTTCCAAGTAGCTGCTGAGTAGTCTTGAGTCTCACACGCCCGCTGTAGAGAGAGGCAGTGGCCTACCTCCACCACTGATTTGTACATCAAATGTGCCTTACTTTACTATAGCTGAATTTAAATTCAGTTCTTGAGAAGTCAGTCTGTCTTGTAATAGTAAGCTAGTCATGGAAATTAAGATCGTGCTGGGTGACTAGAACAGTATGTAGGAAGTGTTTTGTGCTAACAAAGGGAGAAAGAGAACAGGGACTCTGAAGGTTGGGAGGAGGGAGGTAGTAAAAGGAGGCCTACTGATCCAGGCAGAGGGTAACACTAAGCAGCAACTCCTATTCAGAGAGAAGAGGAAAGACACATGGAGTGGCATCCAAAATAAGGATGCACACAAACGCCTAGGGGACATCGGTTGTAATAAATTATAACACTGAGGCAAAACCCTCTCTAAAGGTAGAGGTGAACATGCTTTCAGAATGAAGTTCAAAGTTTCAAACAGTTGAACTGAATTCTTTTTAAAAATATTTAATGTGCATTATTTCTTTTTTGTATAGTCTTATTATCTGTAAATAGCTGAACAAAGGAATTGCCAGTCAACAAAGCAGCTTATGAATACAGTGCATCTAAGTCAATGTTACCCCTTTCAACATTCTTATCCAACCCTCATTCCACCTGGCTCCTCACTGATCATAATTTTTTGGATATGTATTGAATTGTTGCCATTTGAAAGCGATTTATGTATACAATGCATCTTGATCTGTACTGAGTTCTTGAGTGTGGGCATATGCTTTCTTCCAAAGCCAATTTCATACAAGATTTCAGACACCACATTTCATTAAGAGATAATATCTAGGGAAAAGATAGCCTGTATAATTTCAAAGTTTATCTGTGATATCTGGCAAGTAACTTCTTTTTTAATTTAGAGAATTTTAGTTAGCTATATCACAAGACCTTTGGGTATGAGCAACCATCAGACCACTTTAACCAGGGGGTACAATTAGGCTCAGCAAATTGATTTTAGTATTGCAGCCACAGACAATGAATTTCCTATTCGCTCAAGTAAAATCAGCAAATAGTATCAATCAACACTGCAACAAAACATGCCTGTTTTTAAGGGGTGTTGGTCAGTGAGTTAGTTCTCTTTGTGGCTGGTCCTCCTGTGGTCAGATCCTTACATCCATATTCCCAGTGTCTTTCCCTAGCAAGTTACTGCAAACAAGACTCTGGCCTCACCATTTCCCCTTGGGAGAATGGCTATCAGATACAAAGAGCTCGCACTGTACAAGTTTTTATGTTAAACATCACAATGGCTTCAAATGGACAGTGAATCTGTAAATGAAGTTAATAGAGGGATGTTGCAAAGCCATAATCTGATTGGTGCTCAAATAGCAACAACTTATTTCAAAACGGGGAGCCTTTGTCCAATGTGTATGTATGTGTATGTGTGATTTTACATAGGGGAGATTCTCAGCATGATACTTTTCTTTTTATTTGTTTCTCCAGCTAAAAGACATATTCAGGAAAGCAAACATGAAAAAACTGATCCTTCTGTCTTGATGAATACCTACCTCACCTGGGATAGCCTTTGTTTTATACCATTCTGAGGACACTGAGTTAGCAGCATAAATATGCAAGTGACTACCTTGTCCTTAATATATAATATATATTTATGCATATATATGTATATATCTATATATGCACACACACATACACACACACACACACACACACACACACACACACACACACACACACACACACACACTACCTTAGCCACATCCTGACCACCACACTGAGCCTGTTTCTCATCTATCATCAGTCTACTGGCCTGGTGACCCACAAAATATTGGGCATGTGTATTTATGTGTGTGTGTGTGTTAATTAGAATGATCCATCTTTTAAGAAATGTTTCTGGATACAGAGTTGTCTGAATAAACCCAAGAGAGACTTCTGATGTGATTCATGACTCACAGGAAAACCAAAGATCCCCTGCAAAGTTAGCTAAGTTCTCTCTGTCTTGTATTTGTGGAAATGTGGGCTGAGGAAGGAATGGGTGAATATAATCATAGGAAGGGCTGATGGGACAGCAAAGCAACCAGAGCTCATCAAACCAGCATAGCCACGGATTGATTCTAAGTGTCTTAAAGTTGAATCACATCAGACCTGCCACCAGCTTGGTGTTAGCCACCAATATGGTACTTCCTGGATGAGGGCAAGTGTTTCCAATCTCCCTGCCTGGACTCTACCTCTCTAACTCATTCCCACTGGAAATATTCTTCTACAACCCAAATCAGACCATATGACCGCTTGGGCTGGAATCCTCCAAACTCCTCATGACCTTATGAGACAGGTGGTTGCCCAGCTCCAGAATTCCACAAGTCCCATCTCCTTTCCTCTGCTTGCTGTTCTGACTTCTCTCTTACCATTTCCTGCCTCTTACTGCACTCCTGAGCTTCATAAAGGAGGCTGCTAAAAAAGTCATTATTCTTGCCTTTTAGGACTCTATGTGTGCCATTCCATCTGCTCCTAACACTGACTTTTTTAACTTCCGTTTAGAGCCAAGTGATCAGTCACTCTGACCCCTCTGGACTCAGTGGAAACATCAGCTCTTCTGGCAGGTTTGTGATTATCTGTCCAGATTGGGCCAAGCCAGGGTCAAGTCCTTCCCATATTCTCCGCAGACTTGTACAGTAGTTCCATCTCCATACTGTATTGACTTACTTGCCTTCTTGCTCATCATTGGATATATATCTCTCCAAGAATAGGAGACAGGTACATGAGCAAAGTGAATAAGCAAATTAGTACATGTCTCATTTTATAAGCACAGGTGTAATACTGTGTGCCAGGTCAAGGCACTTTCTGGGCATTTACCCACTTATCCTAATCACAATCTCTAGGTAGTTTTAGTCCTAACATTTTTCAGTGGAGGAAACAGAGGCTAAGTTCTCACAGTTTACATAGCTGATACAGCCTCAGAAATGTTATTTGGAGAGACACATACCAGAGAGCTCCCCATGTTTGAACTGAGACTGCTGACCATTCCCTGCCAGAAAGGACACAGGAAGGGGATAATGATCAGGTAACTTATGGCCATCAGCCAGGTCCTTAGGGTTGAGTAGAACCGAGTTCAAAATGATCAACTCTCACAAGAAACTTTTCCCGGGCAAATGACAGCTAGGTGAGAATAGGCTTCATTTAAGGGAGTCCAAGCCATTTTAGTACAAAACGTTTTGCAATGCAGGAATTAGTGCAATAATTTCTCCCTATTACTTCCAAATGCTCTTTTTGGAGTGTAGCTGGAAACCCGGTCTACAGGAAAATCTTCTGGGAGAATCAGAATACTTTAATTGACTTTGATATTCAGGATACATTTGTTTCTAAAATCCCTGCATTTCTTCACTGGGGAGAGGTAATAACACTTGGTGGTGCATTGAAGTGCCAAATAAATACTTTGCTCTGATTTCTCTCCTCTTTCATGTGTTTATACTTCCTCTCCTTGAGGAATGAAGCTTAACTCATTGGGCAATCCTCTCTGCTTGGGCACAGCCCTGCCAAGCCAGGTCCTGCCTCAGTTTAAATCCGTCTTAAGCATTCCTGAGCAGAAGGTTCTTTGGGCTTTTGATATACTTTGGAATGTGTGTGTGTGTGTGCATGTGTGTGTGTGTGTGTGTGTGTGTGCGCGCGTGCACGTGTGCACACAGATGCACATGTGTATGTATGCATATGTATGTGTATGTGCATTTATGTGTGTGTATTTATGTGTCTGTGCGTTCCTTCTAGTTGATGTTCTTAAATTGTCTCTTCAAGAGGAATTGTGCTTCAGCTTGGCCTGGTATGAACTATGTGCCTTGATCTGGCACACTTTGGTTTTACTATCACTGGATCCATGTTATGGCTTAGATATGAAATGTCTACCACAGATGAAGACTTGACTTATAGCTGGTGTCTATTTGGGAAGATTCTGTACATTTTAGGAGTTGGGCCTAGCTGGAGTAGGTTCTTTGATGGGGAAAAACCTTGTTCTTGGCCCTTTTGGCTCTTCTTGACTGCTTTGAGACCACTAAGAGGAGGGCACTTTTGGTCCTCCATACCCCACTGCCATGACAGTTAGCCTCAGCTAACAGAAATAGTGGAGCCAGTCACACTGAAACCTCTGAAACTGTGAACCACAAGAAATCTGTTCTCCCTTCAGTTGTTTCTGTCCAGTCTTTGGTCACTATGACAAATGGCTAGATAACATAGTTCAAATGGGCTATGCTAAATGTCCCTGACCCTCCCAGAGAGAGGTCTACAGACACAAAATACTTGAACTTGAGACCTCAGCCTGGAGCCTCCCTGCTTGGAGCTGGCAGATCAGTTCACCTGCAGCTTCTCTCCACCAATCCAAGGAAATCATCAGCTCCAGGTCAAAGAAATGCCACCAGGTACAATTCTATTATGCTACCTAATGGAGGGAAGTGGTGAGTCAAAGAAGGACAGTGATTCTGCAGCAAAAAGGGCAAGTGAGGCTGAGAATTTTTGAGTGAAAGCCAAACTACTTATTTTCCTGCCTCAGTAATGTAAAAGTCTGAGTGATTCCTTTTGCCCAGCAAACAACCATAGAGAACATGGTATTGGTTCTTGGGAGTTATGCCTGGAGACACACTTGCCTCTCATATGATTAATGAAAGTGGAGCCCAGAGTTTAAGCATGCTCTACCATAAAGTGCAATGGTCAGCTCCATGGTGTGTTGAGGACCAAATTAATGTGCCAAAAAGTCCATGGTTGCAGCGTTTTTATTAGCATTCTTTGGGTCTTATCATTTAGGATTATGTAAAAATGACAGCTGCTTATAATTATTTGGGGTTTTGAGCTGCAATAATTAAAAACATCTGCCTTTATCTTACCGCTACCAGACTTAACCCTGTGAGGTTGGGTCTACTGAACTTCAAGAGAGAAGCAAGAAATAAAAGAAAACTCCACAGATTACTAACAAATTTCTAGTGATTCATTTAAATGTGTAGCCAGTTATTCCAACAGCCTTCAAACCCTTCATTATCTTTTAAATATATATAATTTGGGACTGCTAATTAGGTATCAATTTAATGCTCTCATGGGGATTCAGATGCAAGGTCTTTCTAACTTGTAAACTCTGAGGAATCGTCACTGGCATTCAAATGTCTGAATCCTGCAGTTATTCAAATGAATGTGGGCATTCGCACAATAGGATCCTTGGAATATTCTGCTGTCTAGCCTAGCTGTAGAGTTTTATAGGCTCTTCAATCTGGGAAAGCAGGACTGGATTATCTCCTAGTCCACTCTAGCTCAATGGAGCAAGCCGGGTTGATTTCCTTGGGAAAGCCTAGCATGGCTTGGCCCCCTCTCAGAGGCCAGGGCTCTGGTTTCTCTTTGAAAGAAGAGCAAACTTTCCTGGAACCTGTAATTGTGAAAGCCCTAATGTTGCTCAGGCTCTCTCAGCACGAGTCTGCTTGCTATTGTCTGGGCAGTTAACAGTTTAATTAATAACTCTCTCCCTCCATCAGGCTGCTACAGATGGAGGAGAGGAAGGCTTCATTCTGCCTTGAGCTTCTACTTCCTGTGTATTCCTACCCCCTTGGAGATGGTCCTTTAAATCATATAAAGATGTGCAACTACACAGAGCAAAGCAATTGATCAAGGAGATGACACTGGGCAATGATGGAAGCCAGCACTCACATGTCAGCCTCACAGTATGGTCAGGCTTTGCATTTCTGAGCTGGGCTAGTAGCTAGCAGCTGAGGCTCATTTCCCCCACAAGGGGAAGGAGGTGCAGACAAATCTATAGGAATTTTTAAGAGATCATTACTCAACACATTGCCTGTAATTGCATTTTGATGAGCTTTTTATTGCTAATTCATCATCCAAGATGGGGCATTCTAGATATGAAATTAATCTACTAAAACAAAGGTCAGAGTGTGTCCAGCAAAAAGAAAAGAGCCTTTTGCTCATCAATTCCTTTCACCAAAAAGTAAAGCAGCAGAGACTCCTATCTCTAATCCAAATTTCCTTTCAGTGCCTAATCTTTATTATTAAAAGCATGGAAGCCGATGCTCACTAGTAGTCCTAAATACAAATGTAGATGCTTCCAGCAGATTGTTCTGATAGTAATACATACACAGGGCCTGAAATAGAATGAGAAGTGGCCTGTTGCCTTTGTGTTAAGCTATGCCTATGTTGGTGCACTTAAAACCATATGAGTCTCTAATGTAGAGCAAAGCAGTTTTCTTGGAGAAATCTCAATACAATTCTTTTTTTTTTTTTTTTTTTGCCAGTTGTGGGACCTAAACTCTGGGCCTGGGCACTGTCCCTCAGTGCTTCAGCTCAAGGCTAGTGCTCTACCACTTGAACCACAGCACCACTTCCGGCTTTTTCTGCTTATGTGGTGCTGAGGAATCGAACCCACGGCCTCATGCATTCAAGGCAAGCACTCTACCACTGAGCCACCTTCCCAGCCCTTTATGCAGTTCTTTTAGGAGCAGAGCCCAAGACAGGATCCCATTGCAGGATTTGCTTCTGAGAGGATTTCTGAATGATGCCTACAAGGACATGGCAAATAATAAAGCAATACAAGGTGAACCATCATCATTCATGGCACCACCACCAGCAACCTATACCCTATCACAGAGCTCTGGGAGCCTGAAGAACACACACCTGGGAGACATCCCTCCTGAGAGAGTACACATCAGCCTTTGGTAGAAGGATGCGAGTCTCACATCTGGCCTGCTGCCTGCTAGAAATAGTGGACATTAGAAGGGAGAGAGCATCTTTACCCAGGAATTAGGCAGTTGTGGGCCAGTCTGCCCTGATTGGTATGTGAAATGTGGAATGGTAAGATGGGGTGGGGAAGCAGGCCTCAATGAACACCAAGAGCCTGCATTACAAGCTCTTGAAAAGTCTGTTGTAAATCTATAGACAGATTCCAGAGCATGACATACAGGATATCTCTGTGCCTCAAGATCTTCACATACACCATTCCCTTGGCCTGGTCCCATCTGTACAATCTTTGCAAGAAGCTCTATTTCTCACTTAGAATGTCATGCCTAAAGAAGTTCTTCCTGAGTAGCCAAATAAGGTAGGTCTACTCTTTATTCTCACAGATCCTTGTTTGCTTTAGAGAGCTTTATCTGAAATGTATAATGCTTCTTACTTAGTCATTACTTTATGAGTTTAAAAAATCTTCTCTATGAAGATTGTAAACACCAAACAAGGTGTCTGTCTTTTTTCATCACTGGTTTCTCAGTATCTAGTGGAGTACCTAGTGTTCAATGAATATATGTCACACAAAGAGGAAAAAGAGACCGAGAAAGGGAGAAGGGGCAGCAAGAGGAAGACAGTAAGAAGGAAAGAAAAAAGAGGAAGGATGTAGACAGAGTTCCAGTGGTGCTAGGATAAGCAAGCACTCACTCAGGTACCACAAAGGGCTTCTACTGCTCCCAACTACGCAGGAGTGGAGCAAAACCATGGTTTCAAGTATAGGCTGCAAATTAGCTCCTTGCATTTTCCCCAGCCATATAGTTCACAGCTACATATCAAATGCATTTATAAATCCTACTTGTCAGTACTCCTACCCATGGAGCCTAATAAAATGTTATTATATTGTGTGTTCAATTTCCCTATGTGCAGGTCTTCCTTTGCCATTTATTTATTATTCTACATCTTCTTCCCAGGTCTTGGATATACAGGAGTAAACAGAACACCATTTGATCAGCCTGCTAGTTACCTATAGCACACTGAGGGGCAGGGAGAGGTGTCCAGATACTTTTGCAAGGCAGTGGAGTCTAAGCTCAAAGGTCCATTGAGAAGACTGGTGGGATGAGGGTACATTGCTTTGGGGCTGGGTGGGGAGGGGTATCAGGCTATAAGCTCCCTGAGAGCAGTAGGTACCAGGCTTTGGGGTTTCACATTTATGTCAGCCAGGCTGCTTTGATTTTAAACAACAGATGCCAATGTTTAATTACCTGAGCAAAAGGGGAATTATTGGAAAGGTATATGGAACTTTCCCATACCTAATAAAATGAGAGATAAGGAAATAAAGTGAAATAATAGTAAATGAATATAGAAAACAACAGCTCTTTCAATTATTCTTTCTTCCCTTTCTCTTTTTTTCCCTTTCCTTTCATTCTTTCTTCTCTCTTTTTCTTTCCTGGTCATGACATAAGAAGAATAAACCTCCCATCTCCTCCTTCTTTTGTATTAGTCAGGGCTTCAGTAGGGAGCACAGGGCATAATTAAGCTGGCTAATTTAGGAGGGTTTAATAAAGAAACTATTGTAAAGGTATGTGTAGGATGTAGGGAAGTATAGAAATGGAGCAATACCCTGAAGCTAGAAACAAAAGAGATATAGGGAGAGACAATTGCAAAAGCTAGAGCGTGGAGGCCACAGAGTCAGGCAGGCTTGGGTACTTTAGATGAGGTGTAGCCAACTGTGGTGGACACAGGAATAAATACATGAGCATGCCCCTGTCTTCCACAACATCTGTTCTCTCTCCAATTTGTGGTGGGTATCCCCACAAACCCATACCCAAAGCAAAGAGCCATGTTTGTGTTCTGTGCACATTGATATCTAAGATCCAGGGGAGAATGTCAAAGAGGCCAGGGGAGGCTCTCTAAGCCATCAAGGGATAAAAAAGAACCTGAGCACACAGCTTCTGAATTGAGGGAACTTCTTTCAGTGGAAAGAGTTACGTTTTATGACAATCCACACTGTGTACAGTCAATTTTGTTTTTTCTGAAGACTGGCACAAATTTACTTTCTGATTCATGGACATGTTCTTCAGCTTAAATAGCAGGGGCTGTCTTTTGTGGGTGTTTTTTTTTTCCTTTTGATGATTTATCCATTTAATTTTTCGAACATGCGGTATATGGGCAATTGGTAGGTAGCCTCTCTATGATAAGGAACGGCAGGCAGGGTATTATGGGAATGTGAGGAGACAAGGAGGGTAAAGGTATTCAACAGGGAGCCTCGTCCATGAAGTCCTGAGATACGGCTGCATTAGCATTACAGCAGAGCACCCAGAAGATCTTAGCAAGGCCCACTGAACACACTCAAAAACTGCCTACAAAAGTTATTCCTGCATGTGAATTCCTTTGAATTGGGATTCAAGCTCATACCCAGACACAGCACATAGGCCCTGGCTGCTTAGGTTTGCAGAGCAGAGCACCACTTCACTTAAAGGCATCCCACTGACCTCCTAAGTCCCCACCATCTTGAAGTATTAAGGGAGGTTCCCACCTCCATGTCCAGGCCAGGCAGTTCCCACACAGTCCTCAGATTTCATTAAGAAGAAAGTGTGCAAGACCAAGTGTGTCTTTCCTTCGCTAAATGATTTGTTTCAAAACCAACAGGCTCACTCTGTTGGGGGGGGGTCTCACAATCCTGTTTACTTTTTCTCACGGAGCACACTCTTTTGAGCAGATACACTTACTAGCATCACTTAATGCTTTCTTTTAAACTAAAGAAGTAGATTCAGAACAGGCTTAAGCAGGGTCGCCTGGGCTCTGTCCTGAAGTTGGGCATTGGCAGGCTAGGCTGTGGGGAAGGCTCACAGCAGTGCCTGTGCGCCACCTACTGGGTTATCAGCAGCCAGAGCACGCAGGGCAGGCAGGGCAAGGCAGCTGGAAGGGACTGGTGCATTTGCTCATCCCCAAAAGGTTGTTGAATGATTCCAGACCTATAGTCCCTGGCAATCCTTACCCACAGTACACACGGTCTTAAAATTAGAAGGAAAATGTGTCTGGTCTCATCTAAGAAAGTGATTCTAAGGAGAGTATGAAGTCACTCAGCCCAGAGCAATCTTCCTCCACTTTCCAGAGAAGGTTTCCTACATTTCGGGGCACCTTTCACTAAGAAAGAACGAGAGTTCCTGTGAAAGTCCATTGCTGTGTTTTGGCCCCTTGTGCTGCTGGGGAACAGTTCTTGGGACCAGCTTCTGCTGAGCAGAGACATCCTTTTACTTGCCTCAGTGTCTCTGTAACTAGCAGCATGTTGAATGCAAAGAACTCTGATGAACATTTGTAGGCAAGCAGGAGGTCAGAGGGATGAGCAAAAAGACAAGAGTGCTTATCCAACCATACATGTACCTCATATTAGAAAGAACTGAATGTGTGGTGAAAGGGTGTACGGTGTTGGAACAGTTCATCTGTTGTCAGAACTTGGTACTTAGCTTCCACTCATCAACATGACCCACTATCATCAAAGACAAACTTCCAACTTTACTGACAAAGTCCCACAAAGAGTAAGAGGATAACGTTTAATGCACAGACATTTTTCTAGGAGTGATAAGTGACCCAAGGAAGGCAAAGCAGGGGCCATGCTGGAGAACGATGAGGAAGAGCCTGGCTCCTCCAAGAGAAATGGCAGCATAAGGAAAAGCTGGCCATGGAGTATTGGTGACAAGATTCCAGGTTGACGGGAGCGAGCACAAGCACTCAGAACAGAGAGGATCTTAGGCTCTCTGAGGGAAGGTCAACAGGACTGAAAATTGCAAAATGACATTAAGACCTCGTGTAAACTTTGCATCTAAATATTTTGGATTTATACACATTCTCTTCAGATGGCTAATTGCTAGAACTAAGTCAGATGAACTTAGGCAAGGATTTTAACATGGTCCTAACTTTCAAACTCCTATTTAAGTTAGTTTAGATATACCCTCTCTAACTATATATATTATATTATATATATTATACATACTGTATAATACATTATAAAGCATAATATATGTTATACATAAGTGATATATAACTTAGATTTATATGGGAGTGTCTACGTAGTTCTTTTTATGTGAGAAGAATAAAAAAGGAGAAGATTTACACTTATGCAGATATGCACATGTCACTTCACGTTCTCAATGATCTCTACATTGTGCAAACAGGTCACAGAAAAAAAAATGAACAGTTAGGAGTGGGAAGGGGGCAGTCAACAAAAAACACAGGGAAGGACCGTTGCTGTGAGAACCTGGGGCTGGAAGAGCTGGGTGGAATTTCAGAAAGGGGAGGATTCTTCACGGGGTTAAGAAAGATGTTGCCAATTATCTCAAAGTCTAGTCTTCTTAGAGAATTGGCCTAAGTTTTCCAGAACAACAGAAAAGGTTTTGATGTCTAAATATCCATCTGTGGATAACCTGACAGCTCACCCCACCCCACCTCTTGGTTTCTGAGCCACGGTCTGGCTTAGAAAGTCAATGTGGTTTAGGAGCAAACCCACAAGGCTGAAATAGCCAGAGCTCCAAGCCAAACTAGGGAGCCCATCTGCCCTGGACAGTGAGCCTACTACTCTGGAATTGTGGATATCCCTCACTTCCATCCCCAGTGCTGGCAGAGGCCACAGTCTGGAGTGGGGGTGGGAGAGGCTCAGAGGAGGAACTTAACGGACCACTGACCCAAAAGACAGGGAGGCAGGGATGGCAGTAGGGACTGTCATCTCCATTAAATTAAAGGGGTTCTCAGCATCCATTTTATGGACCTTTCAGAACCTGAAACACTAGACAAAGTTGATATATGCTCTGAGTGTAGAAAATATAACAGATTTTAAAGGACTGTATGAAGAGAATGCAAAATATCATGTTTAGGATTATTATAATGATTATAAATGGAAGAACCAATATTTGGCCTATTTGGGTTAAATAAAATATATTTTTAAGCTGAGTTTCACCTGCTTCTTTTTTTCATTCTTTTGGATGTGGCTAGTAGAAAATTTTAAATTATAATGTACCTCATGTTTGTGGCTTGCATTATTCTGTTACAGGACAGAGCTAAGTCTAGACAGATTCTAACTATAACCATCCCATGATTGCCCTGCTATTCACCAATGTGGCTGCACAGACCAGGCATCTCAGCCACTCCCACCCTTTCCAACAACTCTGCTTCCCATTTCCTGAAGAGTCAATGTAGCAAAGTGAACTTAGTACATGTAAACTGATCTGGGCTATGGTTCCTGGTTCAAGCACTTCTTAGCTAGTTCATTTGGGGGGAATTGCTTCAATACTCGAAACCTCTGGTTTTCATCTGGAACCTAATGACCTCCCTTACAGAGCACCCCAGATCCTTAGCTTACGGCTCACAACAGCCCAGGATACCTTCTAGACATAAACTCCTGGCCAGATCTACTCTACCTTCATCTTCTAAACCTTTAGGCCTTTCTAAGGTATCTGCTGCCTATGTTTGCTTGTTTCACTCTTTAAAGATCAAAAGCACTAACATAGTAGAAACAGAGCAGTTTTTGACCCATAAAGAAGAACCAGCACTGGTAGAAAAACAAGGGCAACAGCAATAATGAACCAAAAGGTGCATCTTTCCTAGTGTCTGTAGTTCCTTACTCTTCCATCTTATCCTCCTAACTCGATTTTTACTTCTTTGAGGCAAGGCATATATCTCAGCAACACTGCCAGAGCCAACATAATGAATGTTAGAGAAGTGAATGCAAATTTCTCACTCTTACCTCCCATCTCCTCACACAGTGGTCCTAGAATAGAATCCCTCCAGTAGTTTTGTGTCTACATGCACAGAGCAGACAACTTTGGGCAGATTTTGATGTGGGCTTTGTTGAAATGAGTGCCAGGCTTTGCCTGTCCGAGGCTCTTCATGGAATCCTGCCATGGCTGTGGGAAGGAAACCTACTTGGTATTCTCTTGGGGATTTGACCACCTGGTCACATTCCAGGCCTCCTTGGGGTAAGGACGAAATCATCTTAAATGTCCTTTTTTTCCCCTACAAGGGAGGAGGAGATGGATCACCAAAATCTCAACGAAAATGTAGGTCAGGCTAATGATAGCCCCTTCTTGGTCCTCCCTTTCTCTTGTTGGGTAAATAAGAAACATTTATGAAACAAAGGAAAAACAAAAGGAAGGAAAATGAAATTTAGGCAGTGTTCTTTGAGATATTTTTAGTCTCACCATTAAAGAGTGGTGAAGAATAAGAAAAAATTTCCACTAATGCAAAAATTTCCACTAACTACGCAAGAAGCATTTCTCAGGGTCTAATATTTATGTGGTTTGCTGTGTTGGGGTTTCATCTACCAACCACCCATACAATAGGTGCTGTCCCCCCACCACGGAAACAGGGGTAGCCTACTAGAAGGCCCCTAGCTAAACAGCCTTCAGGTTAATGCAGAACCTGCACATCAGACACCCAGCAAGGGTTTGTCACATGGACCTCAGTGAATCTATCAGGAAGTCATAAGCTGGCGGCAAGAGGACAGTGGTTGAGAAACATGAAGCAGGACAACACAGAGCCCAATTATCACAGGAAAGTATTACTTTGGCTACTTGGTCAATTAGACCCAAGTGAGTCTGCTGAGTAAGGCTCCTAATTCTGAGCTGGTTTTGGAGGCATTTCATGATTCACACCCAAATCGTACAAGATGAAAGGGAAAAGAGTGGATAAAATCAAGCCAAACACTAAGTTTGGGGAAAAGATTTTTATTGGACAAATTAGAAAAATATTGGTATTGTGCTTCAGAAAAACCCACTTCTTTCGTCTGGCTTTAGGGGCAGTGACAACCTCAGTGGCAGCTGGAGAGGGAACATGAGTTGTTCAAAGGGAGCTTGCTCCATCCTCCCCATGCTGGCCACAACCCCACACTGACACTCACTGTGCTAATCTGGTAGCTTTGGCCAGAGTAAAGGGCAGCATCCATTTATATAAAGCATTCATTGTTTGACGGGGCTTGGGAGAAGGTGAGTGGGGCTTGAATGAGAATTCTCTGCCTAAGTAGTTAGGGAAGTTACTAGTAGCTAGCTGGCTGCTCCTAGCTGTGCTCTGAGTCTAGCCAAGAGAGATAAATGCCTAACACAGATACCAGATTGTTAGAGGAAGTACAGAAGTTGCTAGATTCTCCAGAAGGTCCCAAAGTAAGTGGCAATGAAAACAGTGTATATGACGTGTCCCTTCATTCATCTTCTTCTTAGTTTTTGGAAGGGGAGGAGTGGGCAGCTAGAGTTGGAACTCAGGGCCCCCACGCTTGCTACGCAAGTACTTTACCACGGAGAAACACCTCTAGCCAGCCATTTTTTTTTTTGCACTGGTTATTTTGAGACCAAGCCTCACATTTATTTTTTTTTGCCTGTTTGTGCCTGTGCCTGGATCACAACCCATCTATTTTTTGTTTTCTATCATAGCAGGATGTTGCTGCCCAGACCTGCCTGAACTATGGTCCTCCTAATTTCAGCTTCCTACATAGCTAGGATGGCAGGCTCATGCCACCACATGCAGTTATTGGTTGAGAAGGGCTGTCATGTGAGTGTTCAGGCTATCTTCTATAATCTGCCCAATCTCAGCATTACAAGTAGTTAGGATTACACGGAACCACCAGTACCCAGCTCATTCCTTTATCTTGTGTGTCCCTACTATGTACTAAGCAGACTGGTGGTAGGGGAGAAGGGAAAAACACAGAAACAAGTGCCCAAAGCAGTAATAAACAACCTTCATGCATTATCTACAAGGGCTGACGTTTAACTATCTTGCTTCAGTTTCTATGGCTTCTAGTATTGCTATTACTGCTACTCAGAAACAAACAAAAAGCCTTTGGTTTCCAGACAAAACAGGGCTGATGTGTTGGCTTACACTATATTCTGGACCAGGCAGGTCAAGATTGTTAGAGAATAAAAAAGAAAATAGCCCAAGTGTATGTGTACATGAGTGTCCGACACATACACAGTCCTTTGTCAAAGCTTATCACAGCAAGCTGAACCAACTAAATAATCAAAATGTGTTCTTTAGTGTCTTTAGGTATCCAGCATCAACAAGTCCACCCAATTATTCTAACAGGACCAGCACTGCCTCTACCATGCCAGGGGAAGATTCTTCCTTCATATTATCCCATTTACTCTAGTGGCTAAGCTGCAGATATGTACACTACAGTGATGGGAAAATGATCAGGACAAAGAGGCTACATGACTTGCCCAAAGTCACAGAGCCAGGATGAAGCAGAACTAGAAGTTCAAGACAACCTCTGGGGATTTTGAAGGTGAATCCATTCTGTTTTGCAGCTGTCTTTTGCTCAGAAGAAAAATGCAAAATTCAAAGTAGAGTCCATGTGCACTTACCGATCACCTGCAAGTGGGTTAATTTACATAATCCTCTGTGGTGAAGTCCCCTAAAATAGCTCCTAAGAATGGAATCTCATGGTCTCAGAGTCAAAGCCAGATGATGGGACATTTAGACAGCTCTTGGGCCTGGCCATTCTTTATGGCCTTGTCATAGCTTCCATTCTAATAAGGGAGATGTAGGGTGTTTTCTTGAGCCACTCCACATATAGAAACTTGACCTTGGCTATCACTTTTGGTGAAGCCATTCAGAAAAGGGTATGAATAGTGATAAGCATACAAATTTCTTGGATCTGTAAGTATTCATTCTGTCAAGAGACAGACTGTCAGCTGTGCAGATCCGCTTTTCCAGAGGCCTTTCAGCAGCCTCCTTTGTGTCCGAAGCTCTGGAAAGTGCATCAAATGGATGGCCTATTTGCAAACTGACAATTTGCACCATGATAGGGAGATATAAATGACTACAAGGACATTGTGTGGAGGGCTGCTGATTATTTCCATTGCTGCACAAACAGGAAAACCACTGTGGTAACTTCTGACATCCGGATCCATTTCCTTCATTCTTAAAAGCTGATAAATAGGATATAGATTCATTAGCAGAGATTTGGGCTTAATTATTTCATTTACTCTGTTCCATTCCAGTTAGGAATACATAATCACCAGGAGCCTATACTTACTCAGCCACAACCAAGACTATAATTCCTACTATGTCCTGCAAACAACACCCCTGGACCACATGGAGGTGGCTAATACCCTAAGCTTTTTAGACTCAAATGTATCCTTAAAAAGTTAACTTTTTTTCAATTATCCATTTTTAATAATTATGAGTCACATTTGGAATGAGCTAATTCGGTCCTTTTCTGATAAAAAGATTGCCACAGTCAAATATTAGCATGTCTCATCTGAAAGCATGCATATGGAGTCCACATGATGTGCTCACGACTCCATTAATACCAGGGCGATTAGAGCGAAGTTGGATGAAGACGGCTCCCTCACATGAAATGTTTTTAAACAATGATGCAAGCGAGAAAGGAACTGGACCCCAAGACAGTTTGCCAACAAACATTTGCATAGCAGGCTCTGTTGCTATTTTCTAATTCTGATGAAAGGGATAAGGACTTGGAGGGAGGAGCAAGTACACATGCATTAATATGCATGCATCTGTGTGTTGTGTGTGAAGATGACGTACATATTATCAACTTAGAAGGACATATTCACTATATTACTCCAAATATGTTGTCTTCTTTAACATCAAGCTAAACATATACACTATACACGATCGACCAGAAGGCTCTTTTGCAACAAATTGTAACCCAGAATGGCAAGTAGGTGGCGCACTTGCTACCAGTACCCACCCCCCACAGTGGGGCAGGTCCCCTCCAATGAGACTAGCTGCCTGTCAGAGTCCTCATTGTCCTCAACACAGTGCTCAAAGCAACCTCTACCAGGGAATAGGGCTTGATGCAATCTATCCTGAGTTTCCTAACCCACTCTCAGCAAAAGTGGAAAAGATGCTGAGAGAAGCAAAGAGCTTTCACACTCTCTATAGTGCAACTGGCATGGCTTAGGTAGGAAATGGAGAGCAATTTCTCCTGTTTGAAATTCAATGGAAAGGGTGTTTCATAGGCACTGGGCTTCTGTAATGTAATCTGAAGGCACCTCTCATTGTAATGAATTTTCAGCAGTCCATGTCTAATTCCTAGTATCAGGTGTCACTTGGAGAAGTAGGTTAAGGGCTGGAGCATGTGAGTCTACACATTTATTATATAAAAGTATCCTTCATAAAGAATTTAAGCTGTCTAGAATTAAATAATTTCCACACTGATAGACATTTTATTCATATTGTTAGATATTTACTAAAATACATTTAAATATATGGTTTTTTTAATATGAACACACAAGAGAAAATATATACCTATCCTAAATTATTGGTGTTCAGTCAAAATACTAGTTATGTGCTATTAAATAATCTTTACAATACTATGAATGGAATGACTTCAATGTAAAAACTGCTACAAAATATTGCCATTGTATGGCTGAAGAAAATCCTTTAACATTCATAAAAGGAGAAATGCAAGAATGAACATTTCTCTTACCAGCGGCCTGAGTTCCGGGTGCGTCAGGATATATCCATTATTTGTGATTGCAAAGGCATAACCGTGAATCCCTAACTGTTAGAGGAAGCAGGAAAGAAACCTTCATTAGTTTTCTCCCTGGTGAATTCACAAGGCATAAAGCAGCCCAACGTTTAGTAATTTACAGCTTAAACTTGGCATTCATAACCCTTATCAGTACAATATTTCATTAAAATGAATGCAAGGCACTGATCCTTGACATTTGGTAGAAATGAAGACCTGTCACAGATAAGCTCAGCGAATAGCACAATTTAAAATGTCACATCCCCACGTTGGCATCCACGGGCTTTATTTTGACTTATATAAGACAAAAATAAACTCAATTATTTTCTTTAACAATAAATTGACTAATGCATGTGGAAAGGCTGTATGGCTAAGTGAGCAGAATGTTATCAATCAGGCTGTCTTCTGACCAGGAAGAAGGAAGAGGGGCACTCACTCTGCCCGAAGCGTCCTTCAATCCCAAACCCCCAGGCATCATGTCAAACACACTCTCTCCTGGCCTGTCATTTTCCATAATTTCCAAGGATAAAAGTGTCCCCAGCAGCCTATAGAGGAGCCAGACAACCCCTTTATAGCCTCTCGTCTTTAAATTGTGTGGCTGCCAAGCTTTTCCATGCAGGCTTCCTCCAACACAAAGCCTGGGTAATTTTCTATGAGAAGCTTCACTTAATTTATGTTTTCTGACTACATGGGACTATGGGAAATAGTTTGCGAGCAATGAAATGTTTTATTAGCTTTAAAAAGTATGTAATCAAATTTAACACTGCACTTATTTAAATAATAATCCCAGCTTTTTGACAATATTTCTATTACACAGTTGACTGCACCCATTGGCTACAATAAATTTACCTACAAATCATTCATGTATTAAAATGGCCCCTGGCATAAAACCCACACTGATCTCTTCCTCTAAAGAAAGAAAATGTAACCTACTTTTGCTAAATCAGTGGAAAGGGAGAGGAAGAAAATTCTCTTTTTTTTTTCCTGAGGAGTTATTTCACAGTTCTGAGCCCTCACTGTTATTTTTCTTTAAGTTCTCTGCCACTCACATTCTTGAATATGATACTATTAAATGATCCAGACAAGAGAGTTTACAAACCAGGAGTGACCCTGTCTGCTTGTTAGCTTAACGTCAAGGTGATGTGAAGTTAACTTCGAGAATTTAACACCAGCAATTAAAAGTTTCCGTTGCATTACATAAAGCAAATATGCACATATTTAAGGGCAACAGACATTTCTCCCCAAGTTACCTTGCCCCGCAAGTCTTAATAAGATTCTACCTGACTCAAACGATAAAAGTATATTTCATTATGCTGTGAAAGATAAACCAGAGATTTCCTATCCTTTGAGATGTATATCATCTCTTTCATCTTGTCTCTTGGAAAAATGTCAGACACAGTCAACATTGCATTAATTAACATTATTAAGTCCCAGTTTAATATGGGCTGGAGGGGTCAAAAAGGATTCTGAGAGTTTGACTTATTCCATTAAAGGCAAAAGTAGGATTTGATTGAAATTTCAAACTTAACAGCAGACCAAACAAATGATATTTTATAGTTAGCTAATGTAGTCAGTGTCTGTTTCTCTTTGTATTTTTATTAGCATACATTAATTGGTCTGTTCTAATGTATATGACTTTGGTTCTTGTTTGGCTTGTGGGTTTCACAAGAAGGTAAGACTCTTTTTAATGCCCTATATTTTTTTCTTATAGTATTTATCAAAATAACTATGTGAGGTTTGTTATCAGTCATCAAGATGCCTGTCTATATAACCACCAGAAAATAAGTTCCATGACAGCCAATGTTATATCATAGAGTTAAAAAATATATGCAAGGGTGGTTGGGATAGAGGAAGGTCGAGAAGGGGTGGGGGAAGGAAGAGAAGGAAGATACAGGAACAAGAAAAGACATAGAATTTAGCATAGGTTCTATAAAGCTAAGTCTACTCTGTTTCCTTCTCTGGAATGCAGGAGAACTGATCTTCCTATCCCAATGTCTTCACTCCCTGTCCACTTTCCCACTCTGCTTCCTTACTGTCTATGGTCTTTCATGCTTCAATCCACAGAACTCTTGACTCTGGCCTTCTGCCACTCTTGGATGTCACCACAACTCCATTCTCCACAGTGCCACTGGCCTCCTAATTATCTATTCCTAGGGCATTCTCTCTTGAGTGCACACTCCTGGTGTTATTAGCTGACAGTTGCCTCCTCCTGACCCTGTAACCTCAGCCTCCAGACCCCATTCTCCTGAGCTTCCCCCCTTTACCCTTTGCCATTTCTTAATCACTCATCTTTACACAGATCCTATCCCAGGGGCTCTTGTCTGCCATAACTTTCCTATTTCCAGATAAAGTTCAGCAGCCACCGATGTGCTATCATCTCCAGATTTCTGTTACCCAGTCTGACCCCTCAGTGGCAGTTCATATAGTCCGTGGTCCTTTCTTTCTGGCCATGTGTCAGGCTCACCCAGACGAATGAATGTCCTGTCTCTCCCCACTCTTCTTTCTCTCTGACCCTCAGTAAGTTGCACATGCCCCTCCTCCCCTGCCAAGCTGGAGTTAGTAGCTAGAGCATTCTCCTTAGTGTCTTCATTTCATCCCTTAACCTATAAATCATAAAATCTTGCTCTTTTTCTCAGGCATTTCTCAGACTCAACTCTGTCTCTTCACCGTACTGTATCAATTCAATGGATTTTCACCGTGGTACTAAGTGCTCTTCCAGCCTCAGACTGATCAAAGTCAAAAGTAACTCTGGCCATGTACAGGCCCTAGGTAAGATCAACAAAAGGCCCCTTTGTGTGTGAGACAGTTCCTGAAGCCTTCCCTAAGTCCTCATACTACCTTTCTTCATTCACTGCTTCTCAGAACATGGGACAGCCACAAGCCCTCCAATTTTACCTCTTTCCTGCTAACTCACGAGTGAATTCTCATCCCTGCTATAAGCCCAAACTCAGCATCACTGGCTACTTTGGAGGCAGGGATCAGGGGATCATGGATCAAGGCTAACATACAAAAACTCTGTGAGACTCCATCTAAATTAATGGCTGCATACAATGGTACATGCCTGTTATTTCCAGTCAAACAAGAAAACATATGTAGGAGGGTTACAGCTCAGGCTGATCAGGACAAAAAGCAAGATCCTACTTAAAAATAAATTGTACAAAAACAGGGATGAAGGTGTGGGTCAAATGGCAGAGTGCCTGCCTAGCAAGAATGAAGTCCTGAGTTCAATTCCCAGAGATCCACCTGCTCCACTAGTTTCTGATGATCCTCTTGTTGGCTCTCTCCTTCCCATTCCATTTCCAAAAAGCCTGAGCACATTTTCATTACTACCTTTAACCCAAGGGGTAAAATGTTACGCACTTTCTCGCCTTTCAACCCAACCTAGTTCTCCTTGCTCTATAATGCACTAAGTCACATGGTAGATGAAACCTTTTTCATGTGCCAGTGGCTCATTTGTGGACTGGAGCCACCTGACTTTACTTCCATAGATCATAGATCAATGTCAGGCATGTGCCAGATATTTAGATAAAGTCTGCATATATTTAAGACATTTATAACTTTACTCAAATATTATCTAGTAGTTCATCTTGGAAATCTGAACCAAAGTACACATTAAACATGAGCCAAAAAGGGCCAGGTATAGGGGCTGATGACTGTAAACTCAGCTAAGTGGGAGTTAAAGCCCAGGAGGATCATGGTTCAGGGACAGACCAGGCACATAGGTGCAGGGATGCACACTTAGGGAAGAACAAGTAGAAGAACTGAAGGAAAGAAATAAGACCCATGGGGGAGGAAATGTGAGATCCTACCTGAAAAATAATCTATTAACGAGAAGGGCTAGAAAATGGTTCAAATATAGCATGCTTATCTAGTTGAACACAAATTCAAATTTCAGTATACCTTCCTCCCTCACCAAGGTCCAAAAAAAGCTGATCTCCTCTGGTATATGCATAACCAGACCTTCTCAACCCTCTAGCTGAGACTTTTCCTGACATTCAGAAGCCTTGGAGTTAAAACCTTTCTCATAAGAACATTCTAGAAAAATGGCATACAGATTGTTATATGTGTTGGCTGGTGGTTCTTTATATCACCTCAGAAAGGTATGGGAGAGGAGAGTAAATACATCCCATGGATGAATTTAAGAATCAAACCTTAAAATGACAGTGACCAACCTTTGGACTTGGCCACAAATCAGTATGCTGGTGAAATCGCTAACTCTTGTTTCATCCGAAATGGAGCCAGTCTTCCTGTCCATTGCATGTGCAATCCCGTGGAGTAATAGAGAACAGATTGGACACGAGGTCTTCCAGCATGTGGGGTTGGGCTGCCAAATGGGCCCTGCTGCTCACTCCCCTGGAGGCCAGGAGCTGTGCAGGGGCCCCCAGTCTGGAGAGGAGCACTTCCCTTCCAAGAGGAGAGCCTTCGGGCTAGCAAAGTGAGCCCAATTATACAATGGCTCGTTATGGTAACAGAGGCCATGGTGTCTGGAAATTATTGTTGGGTGTCTGGAATTCTTAATAAAAATTACAGGAAGTCTGATTGCTTGTGGGAAAATCTATGAAGCTAAGGGAGAGAAAAAGAATAATATCTTCTGGGAAAACCCCAAGAGCCAAGAGCTGACTCATCTATACAAGGTGTTAATGAGGAGGGCAAGGTGTGACCAGGACTCTGTTCCCAGGAGCTCTCCTCTCCTTTATTTTTCGCCATTGCAATCCCAGGCAGACAGGACATCTTTCTTAAGGATCTTTATGGAGCCACACAAGGGGCAGTATCTTAGGTCAATGTACCACATATTAGTGTCCCTGGTTCCCATCCTGACACTTGAGAAAGCATAAAAACACAAGTACCTGTGCTTGGAACTTTGCTAGTTACTTTCCCAAAGATGATCTACATCTATTCTGTCATCACACTTTGTCTCATTCATCTTTTACTCTGTGAGTGATGTTGAAAGAGTCATTTTAAATTTTCTTAAACAAATGGGGAAAATGGTGCCCACTTCATGGGAGTGTAATAAAGGTTCAGTGAAATAACGCATGTAAACTATTTTGGACAACACTGGACACACAGTAAGAAGTCAAATATGTATCTCATCACATTATAATTATTACAATGGCTTTACTTTAACATTGTAACTGTTATTTTCCCACTAATATCGCCGTCATAGATATATTGTTCCTAGTGATCTTGGAGCTAGAGAGGCTAAAATTATGGTTCCCCTACTTTCAAACTAAGAAGCAAGGCAGGATGCTTTAGCTTTCTGTGCCTCCAATTTTTCAGTTGTAATATGGGTTAAAACATATCTGCCTATTCTTAATACATAATGTTATAGAGAACTTACTGCCTCATCTTGTGGAGGAAACAGTAAGGAACTGATCCATGGGATAACTGTTATTATTTCATTTTATAATCATTCTTCTTTGATTTATTGGACATATATAAAGTAGTATTCTGTTGTTTGTGTTTCCTGTATTTCCTCATGTGAAATAAGAAAAATGCAATAATTACTTGGAAGTATTATCTGTAGCTAGATATCTTAAATTGTGGGCTAGCAGTTTTGGAGACCTATGTCTGAGAGTTTCAAGAAATGTGAAGCCTGCTCTCGTTAGAGGCCACAAAGCCTCCCTCCTCCCAACTTTGGCTTTCTTTTCTTTTCTTGTTCATGAACTCCAGGCCTTGGGCTTTCCCTTGGCTTTTTTACTCACAACTGGCATTCTACTTCTAGCATTTCATTGGAAATTAAGGGCCCCAAGGACTTGTTTGCCTGGGCTGGTTCAAATATTGATTCTTATATCTTAGCTTCCTGAATAACTAGAATTATAAACATGAGCCACCAGCACCTGACATCACTCTTGGCTTTCATTTTCTGAGGACCTATCATTCCCAATAATTACATGAGTTTGGACCAACTAGAAGACCTATTGTCCTGCTGTATCTCTGGAAACTTAACTCTAATTAATGGGTGAGGCTGTCTATATCCAGTAGATAGAACAGAACCTAAGAATTTGAGGCACTTGTATCTGCCAGCTTAACAATGAAGTTAGAAACCTCCAAGGTTTGCTTTAGAACTACTGTCTTCCTCTACCTGAGGCCCAGCAAGGCTGATGGGCCTCTGAAAGATCAGCAAATCAGGTATCTGGACCTCAGCAAACAGGGAAGGTAACTTAGGAAGGGGTCTCTGGCATCCAGCAACACCAGATTCCTAGCCTTCCTCTACACAGAGAAAGAGGGAGCTCCCATGAGTCAAAGTAGGCCTAATGGGGCCAAGCTACACAGGCTGCTCAGTTCTACAGAGAAGTGAGTGAAATGGTCAACCCCTGTGTAGTTAGTAAAGACCTTTAACTAGTGGACCCTTGTAACCTGGCTACACTCTAACCCCACCTATACCCCCACACTCAAAACAGCCTGGGAGAGCTCTGTGTGTCGCTATTGGTTCTCCAGGGACTTCTCCCTTCCCACTTGTTGGTTTGCTTCCTTCTCTACCAGAGAGCAAGAGGGAGTTTTCTGCAGAGATCCAAGGACTCTCCATTTTATTGATTTATTTACTTACTTACTTACTTATTTGGCAGTATTGGGGCTTGATCTCAGGCCCTTGTGTGTTTACTAGGCAGGCACTAGAGTGACATACCCCAGCCCTTTTTCACTTATGTTATTTTTCTGAATAGGGGCTTATGTTTATACTGGGTATGCCTGGAATGTGATCTTCTTATTTACACTTCTTGAGTAGCTGGGATGACAGACAAGGGATGTGACACTCAGCTTTCTATTTGTGGAGATGGATTTCATGAACTTTTTTGTCTGCGATAGCCTTGAACCAAGATTTTCCTGATCCCTGCCTTCCAAGTACAAGCATGGTGTGAGCCACGATGCTTTCTTTTGGGCCATCTTTTAAAAAGGCAAAGCAGTTATGTTCACACCTGTATAATGCCACTAAAATGAAATAATCTCATCAAAACTCAGACTTTCACATGAATTAGTAAGTTGAGGTTAGTATAGTCAGTAAAGAAGAACAGTGTGAATTTAAAATTTAAAAATACATGCCAAAGAACTCTGAAGGTAGTACAGAGAGGATTTGGTAGAAATAGGAAGAACTCTGCTCTGAAAGCAGATGGAGCTTAGGACCTGATTTCTGGGGAAGTGATACTCCTGGTTTCTATTAATCTGAATGTGTTGGTAAGGTTGTACATTACCTTGTATTTGGGAATGGTCTTCAGAAGTTCCTTCACTGGAACGTCGGTACCAACCACACCTAGAAGAATGCCCTTTGATCTCTGTTGAGAACAAACATTGAACAATAACAACAGGAAGTTAATTGAACTGAAAATATAGGAATTAATGAGAAGTCACTTGCCATAGATCACCGATCAGCTAGACCAACAGAGATGGAGATTGAGGATTTACCCATGTCTTCAAGAGAGACTTTTATCCTCTACCTTCCACCCAATATATTACTTGCCAAGATGGGTAGTGTGTCAGACCAAACACTAAAACATTCATAACACCAACTGTGATGCCTTATTTTTCTCCTTCCTAAAAATTAAAAAATGATGGGAAGGAACACAACAGATTCAGCAGCTGAGGGCTATGATCCTATGCCAGTTTCTCTTAGAAATGTTTTCTACAGAAAAGACAGCATGGTAGTTTCTTTCTCAGTTTATGCTGCCTTGTAATTTGGAGTTGGAACCAAGGATGGAGGTGAAGGAACAAGCCTCCAGAATCCTAATTCCTCAGGCAGTGATCACTATGGTTTGCTGCAATTTCCAATATCTGAAAGGCCATCTGAAAGAATACACAGATTGCTTCTCTTGGTTATTTCTTTGAGGCTTGTCAAGTTTGAATAGGGTCTCAGTAAATTCCTGTTTATTCAGTACTTCTGAATGTAAAGTGATGTAGAACTAACGAAGATGGAATAGCTAAGGACCGTTAGATGAAGTTGCATGAAATTGTAAGATGGATTTGGGGTGGTACCTAAATTAATAACTGGCCGTCTCACAAGAGAAGACCTACAGAGACATGACAGAAGAAGTCTTGTGAAAACAGAAGCAGACATGGGAATGATGCTGCCACAAGCCAAATGTTGCATGTGGTCCCAGAACCTGGGAGATGCAAGCATTCTGCTCCAAGCCTTTGAAGGGAACATCTTAATTTCAGACTGCCAGCCCGACAACTGTGAAGAAGTAAATGTCTAATTTTCAGTTTACCGAAGTTGGAAAAGTACATAATAACTCTGGGAAATTAATACAAAGGAGATAATTGTAAAGCAAAGCGAGGTCAGCCTACTACGATCAAGTATTCTTGAATTGCTTCTCTGACCATTTACCATTTAAAGTTGGACAGGGGCTAAACAGCTAAGAACTCTAAAATGATGCCACTGGAAATCCTTTCCATTTCTGATTTGATTAGTCTCACAGTAGGATAAAACAGTAAGAAAAGCTTCTCTTCAGTCTATGTTTAGGGGGAAAAGAAGTGATCAGAGCCTGACTGAGAAGAGGTCTGAGAAAGAAGCCTTTGTGTCAAGCAGGAAGCAGAGCCCCCATACTCACGGTTTCATTCTGCTTACTGAACACAGGCATGGCCACGGTGGTCATCAAGACGAGGCCCTGATCATCAGCAAGCTGCATGGAGAAAGAAAAGAGGGTTACTGAGGGTGCTGTGGAACCTCAGAGTGGAGGATGCCGCTGCCCATCATGTCCTCTCTACTCAGATGCTGTGGAGGAAAGCTAGCACTCACAGGAGCCTTTAGCTGGGAAGAGCAAGGTGCCTTGGCACCCCATGTTTCAGATGATAGACCTGATTTGCAGCTGGGGGCTGGGGAACTGCTTCTATCGGTCAGAACTGTGGATCTGTTCTCCATTTTGAGCTGTTCTACCTCTCATAAAGCCTTATTTCTAACTTAGTGACTTATCTCATTACCACTGACTGATTTTACTTTTTTACTTCCCAGACATTTATGTTCAGTATGTGCACTAATAATACTTGCTTTTAATCTAAAAATGAAAAGTCAGAAAGGGTGAGCATTTGCTCACGTCTGTAACCCTAGTTACTAAGGAAACTCAGATTTGAAGATTGTGGTTCAAACAGCCTGGGCAAGTCCAAGAGACTTTTATCTCCAATTAACCAAATACACATGCACATGCACACACATGCACAAGTGTCATATGTGTGCATGTGCCCACACACAAACACACAGAGTCAAAAGTGGAGTGGTGGCTCAAGTGGTAGAGCATTAGCCTTGAGCTAAAAGAAGCTTAGGGACAGTGCTCAGGCCCTGAACAATACATACATACATACATAAATACATTAATGGTAAGCATCTGGAAGGTCTTGTGAGAAATCACAGAATCCAGGAGTTCATTTTCCCCAAGGTAGGCCTTTTTTATATCTATAGATTGTTGAACACTAGTCCCAGATGAAAAAATAAACAATAAAAATGATAAAACCCTGAAAATCATAATTAAGAAGTTAACCACTGGACATTGATCAAAATGAACTAATCAACTCAATGGCAGTGACGGGAGGGAGCGAATGAGTGGGAAAGAGGGAACAGCTGACACTAAGCAAAAGGAAAGAAATGTACATATCACCCAATGTGGAAGAATAACTGTATTGTCAAAGCTCATAGAACTCAAACTATTTAGATCACAATAAAGACAATTTGCCCCATGAAAGTTAGAATGTGTTTGTGACTTTAAGTGTCACTATACCACACTACTGTGAAATTTATGTAATTACTTAATCACAATAAAAAAATTGCAAAAAAAGTTAATCATTTCTATTGAAATAAAGACCACTAAAAATGGCACATGTTACATGCTTGATACATGCATGAAATCCTTTGGATCACATACTCACATTCATGCCTTCATCTGCACTGGGAGGGGGATAAGCAAGAGCATCTCTTCTGCACCATTAACAAATGGCAAAACAGTCTTAGGACAGAGAAGTAGACTTTGGTCTATCCACTCAAACCTAGTTTTAATTTTCAGTTCTGAATCTTTGTAACTAAGCTGGCTATGCCTTCATGTCCTTAGATTAAATGCCAAGTCTTCTCCAACATCGTCATGAGGATGAGATCTGATACCATTCAACATGGTATTTGGGATACAGAGGAACTAAAAGGACAGTGGGCTCCTTAATCTGCCTTGAAGATCACACAGTAAAGCAACAGAATTCACACTATAAAAAGCAGAATGAGACAGAAACCTGTGGTTCTTAAGCATCAGGAAGTCATGGTGTGGCTAGATATGTGTCCACTGATTTGATCAATCTCTAATCTAGATGGTTTCTGAGAAGGTATACTTTAGATGTAACTTAGACTTAAATCAGTACACTTCCAGTAAAGCAGATTACCCTGTATAATATGGGTGAGTCTCATTTAATCAGTTGAAAGTCATAAGAGTAAACACAGGTCCTGCAGGAGAGGAGGAATTCTGCCTTCAGTTTGCCTTCAAACTCAAGACTGTAAAATCAAAACTGGCTGGAACTTCCTACTTGCCTATCTTCCAAATTCAAATTTATTAAACTGTAAAATCATGTAAGATAACTCTTTAATATAACTCTCTTTCTTGCTCCATGCACATCCATATACACACAGGTCCTCTTTCTCTATTTACATACATATATGCATGTTTTATCTCTATATATACTTATATGTGTATGGATATATGTGTGGTATGTTTTGTCTATATGGGCTCTTCTATTGGTTCTGTTTATTTGAATAAACAAATTTATTTTATCAATATTAGCAAGTAGTACTACTGTAAGATTATTTGACAGCTACTTTTGCCAGGAAGTAAGTTAGCCAGTTTGTGCTGTATATAAGAATTTGTGGAAACAAAATTTAAAAAAAAAAAGAATTTGTGGAAACAGTTCCAAAGTCTTGCTAAAAATATTTAAAGTATACTGTGGCTGCCAATGGAGGTGTATAAAGTCATTTCAAAAGCAGAACTAACACACAGTCAACTGCTCTCTTATAACTCTTCCCATATTCCAACTCCTTGATTAATCCTTAATACTATACAGAAAACTGATTTGAGCTGATCGATCCATAACCCTGGACAACTTCTACTTTGCAACCCAAATCAAAATCTCAAGCAACGCCAAAATGGACCATGGATGAAATAAAAATATACCATTGTCAGTAATGAGAAATGAAGTTCTTTTTCCTGCAACTAGTAAAAATCAGTTATAAATCACTAGTAATTGTCCTGGCAAATACAAGATCATAGGGAATGAACTTCTAAATAGTAAGCCACATTATAAGTACCAACTTCACTCAGGGGCTAATTCCAAATGTAATTAATGCATCATTACTCTAAAAACAAATCCCTATACTATTGCATCTGTACTGAGTCACTTACTTATCTGTAACAGTCCCAGGTAAACAAAAGGAAATGCAGCGAATCCATTCATGCATTCTTTTCCTTAAGCCCAAATTTAGACTGGAATGACCAGAACCCTAACTTGTAGGTTTCCCATGTCTAATCATATGGCCACAAGGACTGGTAGGAGCTCCACAACATTACTTGAACAACATCAAGACCTCATCTGGCTGGGATCCGGTAGATATCATCTATATCCTAATCAGGACACTGAGATCTAAGGATCATGGTTCAAAGTCAGCCCATGTAGACAAATCAGAGAGATTCTTATCCTAATTAGCCATCAGAAATCCTGGTCTGTAAGTGTGGGTCTGAACTCTGTGAGTCTTAAACACTTCATGGAGAAGGATAGTAATTAGAGTTCATTTGCACTGCCAGCACAGCACGTTATGATCAAAAGGCATTCTGTATTCTTGCTTAGGAAATATCAGCCAGTGGCAAGGGTTTTTCTTCCAGTCCACCAAGCAAAAGTTATGCAGCCAACTAGGGACAGAAACGCTCTGTCCCTCCTACTCACTAGGGGGTCCCTTTTCTGTAGCACCACCCCCCCCCCCCCCCCCCGCCTCCTCAACTTGAGGTTGCTGCTGAGGTAAGAGTATAGCTTCAGATTCATACACATGGCTTCCAAGAAAAATGCAGATGTAAGACAATGCTCATTTTCCAAGGGGCTAGAAACAGGAGATGGGGATCACCATAGTCCATCTGGACAAAATCCCATTAACTTAAGTCCAAATGAGAATCTTCAAATGAAACTACTGTTCCATTACACTTACCCAGGCTTTAAACAGGCCTCCAAAATGCTTGGTGTGGTGTTCTGTTGTATAATAAGTGTATATTATTCCATATCCTTCATTTCCTATTCTACATAATGGAGACTGTTCTGGTATCAAAGGAAATGATGAATAATAATACTGAACATCTGGTTTATAAAACACAAACTTGCTCAACGGATTGACTGCTTCCTGTCAGCTTCCCAAGTTAATCATGCATGTGGGCTCATATGAATATGCATTCGGACTTATGTGCGAGGTCTGTGCAGCCATGCCAGGCCTCTGCTCTTAATGCCTGATGAGTTTCCCATGGATGGCACCAGTCAAGAATGTGGCCAGCCCTCGGGTGTGGCCCCAGCTAGCATAACACTACCAGATTTGTGGTCTCTCCACTTTGCTGCCGGCTTGTCATTACTATTCATTGATTTCCTTACTGAACTTCCCTTAAGCCTTGGCTGTGTGCCAAGTTTCATGTCATGAGCTGCAAAGACAATTAGGAAGAAGACCTGGGTCTTATCCCCCGGGAATATGAAGCCCACTTGGGGTGATAGCAAAACTAGTGAGGTGAAGGAGGAAGAGCTGGTAAGGTTTGGCATGCTGGCTCTCATCTTCTTCCAGTCTAACTTGAACTAAGGTCAACATTTCTGGTATTTGTCAAGGCTCATGTGACACATTCAGAATGCTTCCTAAAAAGCAGATTTATCAGTAGGGAAAATTCCATCTCATTTCATTTTCCTTATACTAATGCCACTTTGAAGTAAGGTAGACATGGTAGAATTACTTAGCACCTTTGTTTTTTCTTTCTCTTCAGGTATCATCCTCCTTTACAGAACTCCTCTTGAACCCCTCCAATCACAACATTTCTATGGCAGTTAATTTTTCTTACCCAGAATGTGTAGCTACACACCCAACCCAGCTGTTCCATCCAGAGCAGTGTGTGTGTGTGTGTGTGTGTGTGTGTGTGTGTGTGTGTCTGTGCACATCTATACTATCCAGGCCACACAGATTAGCTTAGTAATCAAACACATGATTCAAGCCAAGTTCCCTGTGATTTCTTTTCTTTTCCTTTGTTTTCTATCTAGAGCTAATGGCAAAGATTCTCTGCTCTGTCTTTATGGGTGGTTATAAAAATTTAAGTCTGAGCTGAGTGTGGAGGCTCACACCTGTAATCCTAGCTCGTCAAGACTAACTGGTTCAAGACTGGCCTGGGCAAAAAGTTTGGTAGATACCTCCTGGCCAATACAAATCTCAGGGCAGTGGTGTATGTCTGTGATCCAACTATTTGAGAAAAGGAAATAAAAGGATCAGAGTTCAGGCTGACTTGGGCAAAATATAGAACCCTATTTGAAAAAATAACAAAAGCAGGCCAGGAGATATGACTCAAGTAGTAGACCACCTGCCTAGCAACCATGAGACCCCCAAGTTCAAACTCTAGTACTGTCAAGAAAGATAAGGAATATAAGCTGAAACTCATGTATATACACCAGAGAGGCAAAACTGAAAAAAATAAGTTAATACCCATGGAGGAGAAGAGGTGTGTATGTCTGTTTGTGTGTATGTCTGTGTGATAAGGAGATGAGAGAAGGGGAAAGTGGGAAAAGAAAAGAGAGAGAGATAAAGGGAAAAAGAAGAGTAGAAAGGATGGAGACAGGAATCTCCTGAGGGCCTATGGTCAATGACATCCATGCCTTTCCATTATTGGGCATATATATATATATATAGTCAGTTGTGGGGCCTGAACTCTGGGCCTGGGTACTGTCCCTCAGCTCTTCAGCTCAAGGCTAGCTGTCCCTCCTACTCACTTTTCTCTGCCCCCCCCAACCTGAGATTGCTGCTGAGGTAAGAGTATAGCTTCAGATTCATACACATGGCTTCCAAGAAAAATGCAGATGTAAGACCATGGTCATTTTCCAAGGGGTTAGGAACAGGAGCTAGTTGAGCCACTGCGCCACTTCCAGCTTTTTCTGCTTATGTGGTGCTGAGGAATCAAACCCAGGGCCTTGTGCATGCAAGGCAAGCACTCTACCACTGAGCCACCTTCCCAGCCCCTCTTTCTGTATTTTTACCCAGAAGAGTCTTTAGTTGCACAGGAGCAAGTTTGTTTCATAAATGACCCAGCTAACTCTTAATTCCCATTGGAGTTGTCCTGAGTGCCATACACAACCCACACATGAGACCAGAAAGGCTTAAGGGAAAATAGCCCCAACATTTTTTTGCTGTACCTTTTTCCCTAAGAGAAGAAACTGAGCTACCCTCAAAGCAGCAAAATACTACTAGGCAGCTTTTACAGAAATGACCACTTTATGTGATAGTATAAAAAAAAAAATCCAATGTCATTACTGTTTATGAAAAAAAAATCTTCATAATGAATAAAACGTTGGAGCTTTGGTGAAAAGTTGCAAAATCAGGGAACATCCTCTGTATCTCCCAGGTAGAGACATACAAACAGGTAGGGAAGGCTGGAGGCAGACTGGAAAGCATGTGCTTGTGCTCTGTAGGTCCCCTGTACTGGGAACACTGGTGGCTACACTGGTGCCCAGAGGCAGCCTCCACTTGGAAGAACACCTGGTTTTTAGTTTTTGTGTTTGTTTGTTTGTTTTTGGTGTTATTTTTTTCCTTCTTCAATCTCTATTCAGCGGAAGATTGCCAGGGCTACAGGCAGGACCACTGTTTCTCCTGCAGCCGGAAGTCTCTGGGGAGATGCCAAATCCCAGAGAGGAAGGGGGTGGGTTTGGCCCAGAGAAGGTATTCAAACGAGTTAAGGGTCTCATGCTTGGAAGCTCATTTGAGGGCTGCCAGGTGGCTTTCAGAAGAGCCTTCTGTCAGATCTGCTCAGTCCTGGCAGCTGGGGCTCCACAAAAGGTTGCACACAAATGGTGGAGGCAAGATTGTTTCTAAGCCAAGAGCAAAAGCTAATGTGCTGTCCTTAAATTGCCTATTGCTTTTGTACCTTCCTCTTTTTATGTTTGTATATTTTTCTTATTAAAACTGAACAACACATTGACTCTATTAACAGGGAATGTAACATAACTACCTGAACATAATACTTTCTTACATATTTTATATAGATGTGTAATTTGTAAATACACAGCTGTATTTCTAGTATTTTCAATACCTGCTAATGAGTATCAACTTTCATTCTATAAAAAGGCACTTTCACCATCTAGTGGCAGTCCCATGAATTGCAGGCATACTGCAACTATGTACCTTTCTAATAAAAACAAATTTAATGGGGGGGGGGGAGGAAGGGGGGAGGGATGGAAGGGGTTGAAAGGGGAAACAAAGGAGGAGGTAACAATGTGTGATTAGAAATGTACTCATTATCTTGCCTATGTAATTGTAACCCCTCTATACGGTATTTTCACAATAAAAAAAAAAACAGAAAACAAAAAATAATTTAAGAAGAGGCAGAGAATGCAGGCAAGAATTCAACATATATCCTTAAAAAATTAAGAAAAATTAGGAGGGTGGGATGGGAGGGATGGGTAAGAATGATGAAAGTGGCAACACTGATCAAAACTGCTATGGATCATGGGGCTTGATCTCAGGGCCTGGGCACTGTCCCTGAGCACTTTTGCTCAAGGCTAGCACTGGACCACTTCGAGCCATAGCACCATTTCCAGTTTTTCAGTGGTTAATTGGAGATAAGAGTCTCACAGGGACTTTTGTGCCCAGGCTGGCTCTGAACCATGATTCTCAGATCTCAGCCTCCTGAGTAGGATTACAGGTGTGAGTCACTGGCCATAAATTGTTTTTATGAATGGTAACTCTTTTGTACAACTACTTAAAAATAATAAAATAATTCAAAACAAAAATTAAATAAAAGACAATGCCATTTAGACACCTTCCCGATTGAAGCACAGGCTATGCCAAGCACTCATTTTGTCAATAACGTATGCCTTGACAGGGAATAGTGCTACGAGGTAGTATTTCTTCATGAAGCAGTTGGAAAGGAGACTCCCAAAGCATGCACCTCTAGGGATGTTAATAAGATATTCAGGAATGGAAGGATCCTTTCAGACCCACTTTCCCAAATGTAGCCTGAGCAGAAGGGAAGCCAATTCCTTACCCACAGAGTATACCAATGGTTCTGGGTTCCCCAAGGCCAGCATCTGCTGAATGACACATAATAAGAACTATGAAAACATGTGTTACGAGTAACCTCCATTTTAAACTCCAGAGCCTGAGGAACACAAAGTGGTTGAAATACATGGGAATAACCCTCTCCACAAGTTAATCAGAGAAAAGGGAAACATAGACCAAGGAAAAGGAGACATAAGCAGAATACGTAGGTAAAGATTCTTTTCCACCAAAACTCTCTCCTACCCCCAACCGGAAAAAGCCCTCAATCCCTACCACTTTTAGTGGCCACCTCCTACATCTCACCCTTCTATCATCGTAACACCACTATCCCTAATACTGAACAGTATAGAGTGACCCCGGGAAAGAACTGGGTAAGGATTAACGGAGTATGCACAGTAGGTGAGGACATAATGCACCAGTACAGAGACATGGTGGTCAAGTCTATCACATCCCTTGCTTGACACAGGCTGTTCATTTTCTTCTCATATTCTTTGATTTCCACTACTGTTAGAGATAAACATGACATTTGCTGGCTGCTATAAAAGTGGCCAAAACTTTTGATAAGCTTTACCCAAGGATGAAAGTAGCTATCTATTTACTCAGAGGTCTAAAAGCCATTTTGGAATGGTAAGAGTAAGAAAGAATAGCTTGTTTCATTGGCAGGACCAAAAAAATGCTTGTGTAACTGGTGGCCATATGGCTGTGTATATATACACATGTATACCATTAATGAACTAAAAGAGTAATTCTGCAGGATTTTTTTCCCTGAGTATTTGTATCCTAATTGTGGAATCTCAAAGTCCACATATGATCTTTCTTAAACCAAAAATAACTAAATCTTCACGTGACAACCTGGATAAATCTCAACAGTTGGAAAACAGAGAAAGTTGTGGAAGGATACATGTAGCTTGAAAACCTTTATATACGAATTTGAGCAGAAAAATGATGTTTTATCTACTGTGCGTAGATACATGTATCTACTGCGAATATAATTGACCCCAACAAGTAGAATGCAAACCAGAGCTATCAGGTTCGGAAGAACTTACAAAGCACAATCCAAGAAGATGGAGGACTGTTTAATAAAGTGACTAGTTACAAAGGCATAGGTAAATGCAGGGAATCTCCAAGGAATAGCCCCATGTCTTGGTGCTAGGAACATCCTCGGAGCCCTACCAGACCAGAAAACAGGAGTGACTAGGGACAGGAGTACTATCTGAAATCCACAGCAGAAACTATGCTCAGAAAGGTGCCTGATGAGTGCTTTAATCTCTCAAGAATGAACAACCAGCCCATGACAATCCCACAAATGACTCTAGTATATCATTCCATCAAAAAAAATCAGAAACATTTGAGTAAGTATGATAAAAAAATACGTTTTTTAAAATCTAGATTGTGGGTACATGTATGGTTTTCTTATCTCTTTTATTACAGTTGAAAATTTTAATTAGAATAGCTCCTATCAATCTGATCATAGAAAGCACTTTATAAATAAAACCACCTAAATAGAATGTGCTTATGATGATTACTGCCTAAAACTAAAAATGAATAAAATAATGATAAAATTTAAAGCCAATTTAAAAGATGCTTTCTGTACAAATATCAAATAGTGGCTACCACTTGAACCACAGTGCCACTTCCAGTTTTCTGGTGGTTAATTGGAGATAAGAGTCTCATGGACTTTCGTGCCCAGGCTGGCTTTGAACTGTGATCCTCAGACCTCAGCCTCCTGAGTAGCTTGGATTACAGGCATGAGCGAAGGGCACCTGGCAGTAAATGCAGTAAATACTTTTAAAGTAACACTTCCTTTTGTTTTTCCCTTGATTGTCTTGGTAAAATGAAGTCACTTCACAGTGAGAATATTCCATAAATTGTATTTGGTTTCTGTCTAAGACATTTTCCCTCTTCTTACTGAATCATTATTACTTGTATCTGAGATTTGGAAATTCTGAATTCTCTTGAGATATCACTGTATTTTAAATCATTTAAATATAAGAGGAAACAGATTTTCCTCTTTGAACTTTAACTGCATCTTGAACGAACTGTATTACTTAATTTGTTTTTTTCCTCTTTTTAACAAGTCGAAAGCAACTTTGTGAATGATAATGCTGGATAATGTCAGAACATCTATATGAAAGTATAGAAACAGCTTTCTTATAATAAAATATTATTTGAGAAAATGTTGAGTGCAGCTTCCAGTTTTCCCAGTGATTCTGAGATACGTCTTTTCTGAAGACAGGCTGGTTTATGAGTCAACATCTTGTTAAAGAGATCATGCTGTCCTTGAATAGGAATACATATATAAATAAAGCCATGTTCAAGAGAATATTACTGATTAACATATCCAAAAGCTGTCTTGGAAACTGCTTTGTTTGTTTATTAGGGTATAACCTGCTTATTCCAAGAATGCCCTGTAATAATGACAATGAGAATTATCATAATGCATTGGATTGCAGCCAATATTCATGATGAGCTGACACATAATTGACCCCCTGTTGTGGCCAAACATTCATATTTTCACAAACGTGGTTTAGACACCTCCCAAATAGATGCCTGAAAACACAGCCAACTGCCCGAGCTTTGGGGCCCTGGGATAAAACCTTCCCCTTGTTTAAAGACCCCCTGAAATGCTGCTTCCTCCATAAACCCTTCCCTAACTATGTGGAAATGAGAACCAGATGTTCTCAAACTTCACTACAAAGATAATCATATTTATTCTAAAACCAAAGATACCATCTAGGACCATATTTGTGCAAACTGTTAATACAGCAAAGTCTCCAATCACTGTGGCTATGGAAGAAGCATTGGAAATAGGGTAGAACCTGTGAACTCCCAGAGCAGGAACTAGGAAGGATCTTTCGTTTATCTACAGTATTTAGCAGAGAGCCTGGTACACAAGAGGTGCTTGGCAAAAGGTCCTTGAGTTAATTAATTCCAACATTATCCTTTTACTTATTTTATAGAAGAGGCCTAGAAAGGAAAGGAGTCACGGAGAATTGGTACTAGAATTCAGACAAGATGTGCAGACTTCTTCAAGTAAAAGCTTTGTGTATTGTGTCTCCATCAATGTGGACAATGAGACTGTAAGGAATTCTGAGAACATGGTGCCTACATGTTGCTGACAGAGGCAAAGGTTCATGATATCCAGCCAATGTCACAGTGAGAGAGGAAAAAAGGACTTCTTAAAAAAAAACTTAGCTGAACATGATAATTTCAAGCAAAGAGAACGGAATTAACATCCTCAAGTAGGTTACTCAAACTTTAGTCACTTTTGTTTATCCACCCTTCCATTTTTCCCTCCATCTTTCCATCAATACATCTACTACTACATCTACCTGTGCATATCCATGATCAAACAGGGCTGGTTATCACTCAACTTTGCTTGAAATATTTTACACATCTATGTAGCCTTATATCACACAGATTTTGCAAATTGTGCCCAATGAACAGGTGAGGGAATTAAAGATTAAAAAGGTCACAGATGGATGGAAATTTGAGCCTTAGCCTACCTGTTGCCATAGCCCATATACAAATAAGTCTGCCCTCAACCTCCCATTTTGGAATAGATGAACACACATTACATTTTAGAGCTTAAAATACAACAAAAGAGGCAACAACAAAAGCATCCTTAAAATCGGTATAGTAGCTAAGCATGGGGAGTGGGCTCCCATTTATAATGCCAACTACTCAGGAGGCTGAGATCTAAGGATCAAGGTTTGAAGCTAGCTCAGGCAATGAAGTCTCACCTACAATTAACTACCCCCCCCCAAAAAAAAAAAAGCTGGATGGATAATGCCCAGATCCTGAGTTCAACCCCAGGATTGGTGAGTGCATGTATGCATACAGGCACGCACAAGGCATAATCCTTGAAGACTTCTAGGAAAGACTCAGCAGAATTATCAGCAAAGCGTCTAACTTGCTGCTTTACAAACATACATGTTCCTAAAGGGGGATAAGTTTGTATGCTTCTTTAAAATACATTCCGCACACTACCAAATTTGAATTTTGTCACTCTTTTCATGTGACACAAATGAATAAAAAAATACAGACATTTCTTCAGTGTTCTATTGACAGAACATCATGTCCTTTGTAGCTAGTCATGTTTCATAAACCAGTTAGGGTGGTTAATGATAATGAGATCTATCAAAAGAAGCCGAGTGCCTGTGGCTCACTCCTGTAATCCTAGCTACTCAAAAGGCTGAGATCTGAGATCACCCTTCAAAGCCAGCCTGGGCAGGAACGTCTGAGAGACTCTTATCTCTGATAAACCACTCAGGAAACCAGAAGTGGTGCTCTGGCTCCAGTGGTAGAGCTCTAGCCGTGAGCTGAAGGGACAGTGCCCAGGCTGAGAATTCAATACCCACAAGCAACAACAACAAAAAAAAAATCAAAGGAGGTTAGGAAAAAGGGAAGCAAGAGGCTAGAAGCAAGTCAGCAAAAGCCATAGATGTGTCACAAGTGCCCAGCCTTCGAGTCACCTAATGTGTCCTAGGCCTGGGCAAATTAGGGATGAAGCCAATCTAAGCACACAGAGCTCATGATTCAGCAAGTGGTTTGATTCTGTGAGTCATTTCTAGAAAAAGAAAAGTCCATACCAAGGCATTAGTCCTTTGCTTGACATTTTTCTGCCTCATGAGACTTGGTTGGATTTTCTAAAATCCTTCAAGTCAACTCGAAGGGATAAACATCTAACTTTTTGTCTTTGAACTCATTTCCAACACTGCCATACATGATTGTGCAATTGCTTCAGTTTACCCCAGAGGGTCATTTCAGTTGGATTCTTTGGCAGGAGATGTCTGGCAGCTGTTAGGGGGCCATCCCTTCAGTTCTAATGGAAATGGGCTACATGTAGGTTTGCAATGATTATATATCCATTAATTGGAGGGTTTGACATGTGAATAGCAGAACTAGAAAAAAAAGTCTCAAAAATGTGAATCAATTTAGTAATAAAAACTGAAAGCTGGCTATATCCTTAGAATGATTAATTTTCCAGTTTTAATGAGCAGAACCAATACATTGATAGATAAGTCTCGTAAATAAAACTTAGATTTATTTTGAAAAAAAAAAAAAAAGCCAGGAAAAGTAAAGGAGGTTGTGTCTATAAATCAATAGAAATGGGTGTATTCTCCTGAGTCACTCATTTAAGTTATTTCTTATACAGGAGAAGCCCTTTTATGAGGACTAGTAAATTCAGATTAAAATCAGTTGTGGTAATTTATACTGATTTTGATTTGTCCCTGCATTGAACGATGTTCTTTATATATTCTCTCTCTAATACCACCAGGAAGAAATCCACATCTGACTGAAGAACCCTTGAAGAATTTTATTGTTCAATCAATGTATTAAGGAATCTCATGCAATTGTTCTTTAAGTGGCACATCTTTCATTTTATTGACCAACCACAAAGTGTAGATTCCTAAACTGCTTTTCAGAAAACATATCTAGTGTATTAAGTGATAGATACTGAGTATATCATGACATACACTGGGAAAAAAGCCCTCAAAATAGCAAACCAACACTTGAAATTCAAGATTCCCTTTAGAACAATAAGAATGACCTACAGAATTGTGTTCTGAAGCAAGGAAATCAGAATACCTGACTTCCAGACATGTTCCTTTCAAAACTGCTCCAGGTTCAATAGGGGTGATGCTGACATTAATGCCAGGATGTCTCAAATTCGTGGAGCCTTTTGAAGTAATGTCTCTCAGTGCTCTGTCTTTCTTTTCATGTAGAGAAAGAGGTGTGATTTTATTCCTTTGGGGATATGATAAAAATTGAGATAAAAACTATTTTAACATGTCTGTTGCTTCTTTTATTTTGATCTTTCTTTGACTTTATAGAAAAAAAGCAGCTTGCCTTTGGCAATGTTATAAGTAGAGCCCTCTTATCTCAATACCTCAAGACAGTAGTATTTTATGATTGTGCTTGATTAAAAATTATATAGCTTTGACTTTGGGGAGTTCCGGGAAGATGGCGGAGGAGAAGCTGGAATCTGAACAAGCTCTTGCATAGAAAACAGTTTCAGAGTTCCAGTGAACAGTCCCAAGCCAGAGAATCACACCAAGTGTGCCATCACAGGACAGAGAGTTAGTCAAGAGAGGGGAAGCCAAGCAGACACATCTGAGCAGCTGCCGCTGCGGCGGCAGGGTCGCAGCGGCGACCACCGCCGCGGAGGCATACCTGAGACGCAGTCCGGGACGAAGGAGCCAGACGCAGCGGACGAGCGGATTCTACTCAACACCAGCAAGAACCGACAAGGAGCGGACAACTTCATCCTGCACTTTGCAGACCAGAGACGACCCGAGATCCAAGACTCCGCGTGAGTAGAAGCCCCACTTCCTCACTCCTCTGGGAGCAGAGGAGGGAAGGCCACCCCTCCCCCCCCAGCACCGGTGATCTCCATCTTGGATACCGACAAAGCTCGGAGGAGCGGCTAGCTCCAGCTCAGGCCTTGGAATAGAGCTAGTCATTTGGCAGGTCACAGGAACTTGGCGGCGAGGTGACCTCACAGACTCAGTTCCATCCAGGGAGGGGTCGCCCAGCTCAGGCACCAGCCACTGGAGTGGCTCTCCTCGCTGGGTGGCCAGAGCCAGAGGCTGCCCCTCCCTCTAGCAGCCACCACAATCAATTGAAAAACAGAAACCCTGAGAATGGCTCCAGGCTGGGTGCTGTGAGTTTTTTTTCACAAAATAGCCCCAGGGAAAAGCTACTGTTCGTTGAAAGGCCTCAACTCTACCCAGAACCTAGCCTCATCACTGCATCCCCCTCTTTTGTGATTCTCAAAGCAGATCACCCTCCCAGTAAACTAACCTGGGAGGGGGATCTCAAAATCTTGGGTAAAGCAGAGCATTTTCCTGCCTGTTCCAACAAACTGACTTAAGAAACCAATCAAGCCACAGGACCTCAAGCTGACCAGAGACTCCAACCAGACTCTGGTTACAGACAAAAGGGAGATACAGGACACTTCCCACCCCTCCCAAAAAAAAAAAAAAAAAAATCAAAGAACTTTTTTTTTTCTTCTTCTTCTTTTCTTTTTTTCTTTTTCTTGTTTTGTTTTTTTTCGTTTTTTGTTACCTTATATATACATAAAAAAATTTTTTTGCTTTTCTAAAACTTTTATTAATCTTTAATTTTTGCCTCTTCTGAAAAAATAATTGTTTTCCATTAACTTTTTTTTTTTTTCTCCTCTTATAATTTTTATTTTAGGAATACGTGAATGTGTGTTTTCTTTTCTTTTCTTGTCTTCTTTCTCTTTTTCTTTCATTCTTAATTATCTTTTTGTTTTTTTTTCTAGCTCTACTGAACTTCTGATCTTTTCTTCTCACTTTCCTATCCTTTCCATCTTTTCCTCTTTGTTCATCTTTATGTGACTTAACTCTTGTCCTGCACATCCTCAGATAAACCCGTAGTTAACCAGTAGACCCTATCCCCCATTGTGTACACACTTAATCCACAAACTTATTACTCAATTCAAAACCTCTGAGACTTAAATTCACTAATAGCAGTACTTTATACCTATACAATATTTTAAGCATTTTTTTAAAGTTTTTCTCATCTCCTCTATGTCCCTCCCTTTCTCTCAACATATTCATATTCCTCTATAAATAGATGGTCTTTTAATCTCTAAAATAACATTAATTTTTACGTTTCTATTTTTTTTCTGGTCTCTTTTCATTCCCCTTTCCCTTTCTTCTTTTTCTCTCTCTCTCTACTTACATCCTACCCAACCTATTTCCTGCATTGTGATTAGGACATAGTTAACTCTCCCTGTGCCTCCCCACACCAATCTATTCCTATTTTTTACCCACATCTCTTCCTAACCCTAATAATTTCTGGCTTTCCAAATTCTTCTCTGCGGTTCGAAGTTCTTTAACATATAGTTGTTTGATGTCGAATAGATGTATCTGTTGAACTAGATTGTATCTGTAGACTATTGACTGTACAAATGCAAACTTTGGTTGATGGTTGCCTTAAGATAGTGTTCTAGCACAAAACTGGTGCTATCTTCATCTCAAATGGGCAGAGTAAGCCGGAAAAACACAAGAAAAATGGCAAATTCGGGTATCTCAATTCCCAATCCTGATAATCAGGGGTTAGAACAGATAATGAATAATCCAGAGGAGAGTTCCCAAACAGCTCTACAAACACTGGTGGCAAACATGATAAATGAAAAGTTTGACAACGTACAAAGGACTCTGTATGAGCGTGATAGGGAGAGAGAGGAGGCATCCCAGAAGTTTATACAGGAATATCATAAGCGTGAGGAAGCTACTCAAAAACTGATACAGGATTTGCGTGAACAACTTGAGAATACTCAAAGAGAAAGGGAGGAATGGCGTGAGCAGGCTGAGAACACTCAAAGAGATCTGCAGGAATCCCACGAACGGGAGGAAGCTAATCAAAGAGTAATTCAGGAATTGAGAGACCAGGTAGAGAACACACAAAGATCACTAAAGGCATTCATGGAATCCATTAACAAAGAGCTGAAGGAAGTCAGGGAGACCACAAAGGGAATGCTGAATGGAACCCAACAGAAGGAATGGGAGCCCAAAGAAACCATAACCAATCAACTAAGTGATTTGAGGACAAACACTGAACACCAAATTAAGGAAGTAAAGAAATTCATACAAGACCTAAAACAGAGCTTCAACAAAGAACTTGAAGCCATCAAAGCTGACCAACTAGAAGGAAAAGAGATAAAAAACAAAGTAGAGAGTCTAGACAGCAGGTTAGACCATGCAGAAGATCGAATCTCAGGGATTGAAGACAGCCTGGATATTATAGAGAAAGAACATACAACCATCCAAGACAAGTCCAAGAAATATGATAGATCTATCCAACACCTGGAAGACACCATCAGAAGGCCTAATCTAAGGATAATGGGTGTAGAGGAACACCTAGAAACAGAAGTTAATGGTCTAGGAAATCTGTTTAACAGGATCCTAGCAGAGAACTTCCCAAACATGCAAAAAGATAGGCCTGTCCAGATACAAGAAGCCTTTAGAACCCCAAATAGACCAGACCAGAATAGGACATCCCACCGTCACATTATAATCCACACAGGATCAACTCAGAACAAGGAAAAGATCCTTAAAGCTGTCAGGGAGAAAAGGGTAATCACTTATAAAGGGAAACCAATTAGAATCACCTCAGATTTCTCAGCAGAGACAATCAAAGCAAGAAGAGCCTGGAATGATGTATGCCATGCCCTAAAAACAAACAACTATCAACCAAGAATACTGTACCCAGCTAAACTCTCCTTCATAACTGAAGGCCAAATAAAAACCTTCCATAGCAAAGAAAAATTGAAACAATACATCTCCACCAAACCAGCCCTACAAAAGATTCTTAAAGATGTCCTACACATAGAAAACCAACAAGACCGCAATAAAGGCCAAGAAACTGCACCCAAACTGAGAATCCAAGAACCATAGGAAGAACCCAGTTTTCGCAGCCCCCAAGAAGGTAGATAACATGGCAGGAACTCCCAAATACCTCTCAGTCCTATCTCTTAATGTTAACGGACTGAACTCTCCAATTAAGCGACATAGACTGTCTAGCTGGATTAAAAAACAAGACCCTTCTATCTGCTGCCTGCAGGAGTCACATCTTGCCCATAAAAACAAACACATTTTCAATGTTAAAGGCTGGAACAAAATCTACCAAGCAAACGGACCGCATAAACAGGCGGGAGTTGCAATCCTAATATCAGATAAAATAGACTTCAAATTAAAATTCGTGAAAAGAGATAAAGAAGGTCGCTACATACTAATTAAAGGATCTCTCCTTCAGGAGGATATTACAATTCTAAATATCTATTCGCCAAACAATGGAGCACCCAAATTTATCAAAGAAACACTACTTTCCCTCAAATCCCATATAGATCCAAAGACATTAATCGTTGGGGATTTTAACACACCACTCTCCCCACTAGATAGATCAACTCGGCAAAAACTCAACAGAGAAACCGCAGATCTAAACAGCTGCATAGATCAACTAGACTTAACAGACATTTACCGAACATTTCACCCAGCAGCATCAGAATACACGTTTTTCTCAGCAGCACATGGAACGTTTTCTAAAATAGACCACATTTTAGGCCACAAAGCAAACTTGTCTAAATTCAGAAACATTGAAGTTATACCGTGCATTCTCTCTGACCACAAGGGAATAAAGTTAGAACTCAACACCAAAAGCCACCAAAGAAAGTCCGGTATCACATGGAGGCTGAACAACACACTGCTGAATCATGAGTGGGTCATGGAAGAGATTAGAAAGGAAATTCAAATGTTCATGCTATTCAACAAAAATGAACACACAAAATACCAGCTCCTCTGGGACACAGCAAAGGCAGTACTCAGAGGCAAGTTTATAGCTCTGAGCTCCTACATCAACAAATTGGAGAGATCTGAAACTAACAATTTAATGACACATCTAAACCTCCTTGAAAAAGAGCAGCAAGATAAACCCCAATCCAGTAGACGGAAAGAAATAATCAAAATTAAATCAGAATTAAATGAATTAGAATCCAAAAAAACTATAGAAAGAATCAACAAAACAAAGAGTTGGTTCTTCGAAAAACTTAACAAAATTGACAGACCCTTAGCAAATCTTATCAGAAAAAGAAGAGAACACACCCAAATTAATAAACTCAGAGATGAGAATGGAAACATCACCACGGAAACAAGCAAGATTCAGAACATTATAAGGGAATACTTCTCAAAACTTTATGCTAATAAGTTTGAGAACTTGACAGAAATGGACCTCTTCCTAGCAAATATTGACATGCCAAAACTAAACCAAGATGAGGTAAACTATCTTAACAGGCCCATATCAAGCATTGAAATAGAAACAGCAATAAGAGACCTCCCAGCTAAGAAAAGTCCAGGACCAGATGGTTTTACAGCGGAATTTTACAAGGCCTTCAAAGCAGAGCTCACACCAATTCTCCTCCAACTCTTCAATGAAATTGAAAGAGAAAGCTCACTACCGAACACATTCTATGAAGCCATCATAACCCTCATCCCAAAACCAGGTAGGGACTCATCAAAGAAAGAGAACTATAGACCCATTTCTTTGATGAACATTGATGCGAAACTTCTCAACAAAATTTTGGCCAATCGACTTCAACAATTCATCCAAAAAATCATACACCACGATCAAACAGGATTCATTTCAGGGATGCAAAGCTGGTTCAATATACGCAAATCAATTAATATTATTCATCACATCAACAGGAGCAAGAATAAGAACCACATGGTTATCTCAATAGACGCAGAAAAAGCATTTGACAAGATCCAACACCCCTTTATGATGAAGGTTTTGGAAAAATTAGGAATCCATGGAACATTCCTCAATACAATAAAGGCTGTATATGACAAACCTACAGCCAGCATTATACTCAATGGTGAAAAACTAAAGCCATTTCCTCTTAACTCAGGAACAAGACAAGGATGCCCACTCTCTCCACTTCTCTTCAATCTAGTATTAGAATGCCTAGCTACAGCAATAAGACAAGATGCAGACATAAAGGGGATCCAAATAGGGAAAGAAGAAATAAAACTCTCCCTCTTTGCAGATGACATGATCTTGTATTTAAAGAATCCCATAGACTCCACTCCCAAATTACTCAAGCTGATTCAAAACTTTGGCAAAGTAGCAGGTTATAAAATTAACCCCCAAAAATCAATGGCTTTTCTGTATGCCAACAATGAGAAAAGTGTGGCTGAAATTAGGAAAGCAACTCCATTTGTAATAGCCTCACAAAAAATAAAATACCTAGGAATTAACTTAACTAAAGAAGTGAAGGACCTCTATGATGAAAACTTTAAAATCTTGAAAAAGGAAATCAACACAGAACTTAAAAAATGGCAAAACCTCCCATGCTCCTGGATTGGAAAGATTAACATCGTGAAAATGGCAATACTGCCCAAGGCTATCTACAAATTCAATGCAATACCTATCAAAATTCCACCCTCATTCTTCAAGGAAATAGAAGAGGCAATCCAAAAATTCATATGGAACAATAAAAGACCCCGAATAGCAAAAACGCTCCTCAACGGAAAGAATACTGCTGGAGGAATATCAATACCAAATTTCAAACTCTACTATAAAGCCATAGTAATCAAAACAGCTTGGTATTGGCATAAGAACAGACCTCAGGACCAATGGAATAGAATTGAAAACCCAGAAATGAACCTACAGACCTATAGCCATCTAATCTTCGATAAGGGAGCTAAAACAATAGAATGGAAGACAGACAGCCTCTTCAGTAAATGGTGCTGGCAAAACTGGTTAACTACATGTAGAAAACTAAAGCTAGATCCTTATATATCACCCTGCACCAGAATCAACTCCAAATGGATCAAAGACCTTGAACTCAAAGCAGACACTCTGAAAACATTACAGGATGGAATAGGAGAAACCCTGGGTCTCCTTGGCTCAGGCCGAAATTTTCTGAATAGAGACCCGGAAACACAACAAATCAAAGAAAGGCTGGACAAATGGGATTGTATAAGGTTGCAGAGCTTCTGCAGGGCAAATGACATAGCTAGCAAGATCAATAGAAAGCCCACGGACTGGGAGAAGATCTTTACTAGCCATACAACGGACAAGGGTCTCATATCTAAAATATACTTGGAACTCAAAAAATTAAACCACCCAACAACAAATCCTCAAAGAAACAACTGCCCAATAAGTAAGTGGGCGAAAGACTTAAAGAGAAGCTTCTCTGAAGAAGAAAGAAGGATGGCCAATAGACACATGAAGAAATGTTCAACATCCCTAGCCATAAAAGAAATGCAAATCAAAACAACATTGAGATATCACCTCACTCCAGTTAGAACAGCAAAAATCAAGAACTCTAACAACAACAGATGCTGGAGGGGATGTGGACAGAAAGGAACCTTACTTCATTGTTGGTGGGAATGTAAACTTGTTCAACCACTTTGGAAAGCAGTATGGAGGTTCCTCAAAAGACTCCACATAGAGCTCCCCAACGACCCAGCAATCCCACTTTTGGGCATTTACCCAAATGATCACAAACAAGGCCACACTAAAGCTACCAGCACAACTATGTTTATTGGAGCATTATTTACCATAGCTAAGACATGGAACCAACCCAGATGCCCCTCAGTAGATGAATGGATCAAGAAGATGTGGTATATATACACAATGGAATTCTATGCCTCCATCAGAAAGAATGACATTGCCCCATTTCTTAGGAAATGGAAAGGCTTGGAAAAAATTATATTAAGTGAAGTAAGCCAGGCCCAAAGAAACATAGGTCCCATGGTTTCCCTTATTTGCAATATCTAGTATAGGTATGAGTCAAGCGGAAAAAGTCAGATAATGTGATGTTAGGAAAACAAAACCTCAAATATGTATTTTAATGTTTTTGTTTCTTTCATGCATGTGTTTCTAATGCATTTATAAGATTATTTCTTTGTTGCTTTGTGTGTCCCTCCCTCACAGTGTAACCCCTGCTTTCACTATATTTGATGTCAGTATAACATGTAGAGGAGACGGGGACAAACAAGTCGTTTAAGGATTCAGGTGGACCTGTTGCAACAATGAGAAGTACAAAATGTCATGTCAAAACCAGCTTTACAATGTCGGTGGGGGGGGGGGGGTATGATTGGGTGGGAGGGAGGGGGGAGGCTGGGAAGGGAGGTGAAGGGTAAACAAAGGAGGAGGATGCAATGCTTGGTAAGAAATGTATGCATTATCCTGCCCATGTAATTGTAACCCCTCTGTACAGTATGTTCTCAAATAAAATAAAATAAAATTTAAAAAAAAAAAATTTAAAAAAAAAAAAAAAAAATTATATAGCTTTAAATATTTTTCATTTTATTGTAAAGGTAACATCCTGCTTCCTCTTGTGACTCACCTTCTCCCCACCCCCAAGTTATAAGATTCATTTCCAACATAGTCTCTTGTGAGTATCACGGTTGCATTGGTTCACTCTTTGTCCCACCATTTCTGTGATTCTCCTTCCCCTCCCCAAATCAGATAGACTTTTTTTTTTAAATATTTTTATTTATTTATTTTTCTTATGTGGTGCTGGGGAATCGAACCCAGGGCCTCAGGCATGCAAGGCAAGCGCTCTACCACTGAGCCACCTTCCCAGCTCCTCAGATAGACTTTTATACAAGACAAAGGGTACCAAAATCAGAAATAGTGAACACAGGAAATAAACCAGAGGAGAAAAAAAAATGAAAGACAAGAAATAACTGTATCCAGTACACTGAAAAAAGAAAAAAAGGAAAACAAAAGCTCTTATTTACATATCATGAAGTTTATTTCAATTTAAAATCATTTTGTATCTTTTTGTACATATGCGTGTATATTTGTGTCAGGACTTGGCCACTGTCCCTTAACATTTTTTATTTTTTAAAAATTTATTTATTGTAAAGATGCTGTATAGAGGGGTTACAGCTATTTTGTACTCAAGGCTGATACTCTTACACTTGAGCCACAGCGACACTTCTGGCTTTTTGGTAGTTAATTTGAGATAAGCATCTAATTGACTTTCCTACTTGGGCTGGCTTTGAACTGTGACCCTCAGATCTCAGGCTCCCTCGTAGTTAGGATTACAGTTGTGAACCACTGGTGTGAAAGAAGACTTCTGATTCTTAGGACACTAAAACTTAAGTCCAGGACCACACAGCCTTGAGATATTAAGGATTTTGAAATCAGTTCTTGGTTTTCAGCTTTATATTTTTTGTTCTCTCTCGTATTTAAAGAATGCTACATAAATCAGTGTTTCAAAACCATTTTGGTGCTTATCAATGCATCTATATTAAACAATGTATGATGCTAATAGGATTGTAAATAATGTTACTGCTCCTGCTAGGTCTGCTTCTACACCACTTTGTTCCAGCAGTGTGCTGAGCCCTGGGCAAACTCTGCTCATACTTCTTAGGAAATTTCCATTAAGGAAAGAAATGTTGTTACCTTGTTAATATAGCCAGAAAGTCATTATACCTGAGCCTAAGATTCAAAGGTAAACTAACCATGCAGGGCTTCTACTCTACCTCCAGTTGACTGGGAAACTGGTCTTCTGAAGCAGGGTGGGCTGCTCACCTCTGCAGTAAGAGTGGTATATCCACATCTGTCATGGTGGATACAGTCTGAGGGGCCACACCAGTCAGTAGAGCATTCTCCAAATAACAAACTGAAAATGACATCCATATCCATCTTTCAACCCACCTTTAAGCCAACGCAGATGTTTCCTCCCATCCAGAAGTGTAAGATAGGCATCATCAACTGAGGTGCATGACAACGAGACTTCAACCACATACCAGTTATCATTGTAGATTGTCCCAGGCAAGCTAAGCTACTGTTTTTACAAACATTCAACTTTGCCAGTTTGGTTGCCTGTACGGTCAATGCAATTGCATACACATTTCCACAACTGAGTTGGGTCTCCCACTTTTTTTTGTTTATCTCTGGGAAAAGTTAAGCTTACAAACATTTGTTAGCTTAAGCCTTATCAGTCTATTCCCATTTCACGTATTTGATTTAGTAATAAAATTAGTTCATGAGTATAAACATATAATTGCTTCCTTATAAAAATAATGTGTTCACTGAACTCATCATAGGTTTGAAAACATAGAAATGTATTAAAAATAAAATAAATGGTTTCCTTCTACCAGTAAGAAATAGCTCCCACTAAACATATCAATTCATTTATTTGCAACACTTTTTACTATACCTATTTGTTTATGCCCATTCTCAGAGAGTCAAGGACATAAAAGATAACAATTTGATTTTTCTGGTGCTTGTGCCTGTACTTTGGGCTTGAACTAGAAGTTTGAAGTCTTTGTCAGCTTTCTTGCTCATAGCTGGTGCTCTATCACTTCAGCCATACTTCCAGTTCAACTTTTTTCTAGTTATTTAGAGAATCTTTTGGACTCTTCTGCCCAAGCTGGCTTCAAATCTTGATCCTGAGATCTAAGCCTTCTAAGTAGCTAGGATTACAGGCATGAGCCATTAGTGCCCAGGTACATGCTGTTGTTAGTTTATTTTATTACATGAAATTGACCCATAATAATTTAATATCTTCCTAATAGTCCATCATTTGGAAGGCTCATTGACTTCTGCAATTTTTTTTTTGTTTCTAAGTATTTTGGCTCTTTTTTCCCGTTGTTATAAATAAAATTGCAAATTATTGACTTGTTTAGGTTAGGTTCTGCAAAAGAGACCACTCGGTGAAAGAATGCAGGTACAAAAGCTTTTAATATGCACTGATAATGCTTTCTTGAAGGCTTTTTACCAATAGTCATACATAATCATGCAGATGCTATTTTTCAAATGCATAATTAAGTTGAATCCCATTTTCACCTTGCTTGTATCTTGAATCTAAAAATAGTTTACAAATACTTCAAATGGAAAATGGAGAAATATTTTTAAAGAAGAAAATAATGTAAAAATGGAGCAAATCCACAAGTTGGCACATACTATGAAATTGTTTAATTTCAGCAATTGTTTCTTTTCCAAAAGAAAGGCATATATCATAAAATAACAAACTTTCAAACATAAAGATTCAAACGCAATTAAAAATAAAGAAATGCAAGTAGTACCCTGCTTTCAAACAGAGGTCTGGTCCACTATAGGTCAGCATGGGGCTTCAGCCGGGATGCCTATGTGCTATTTTTGGGGTGTCCCATCATCAGCAAGCCATGCACTTTGAATCATTTACTTTAGGTCTCGAGCACAGGGGTGGACAGGGCCACCACAAAGGGGTCAGCTAAGACTCACAAAGTGTACCTCTTTCCTCAGCAGCAGTGCAGCCTGCCTGGACTGCCCCAAATACATGTAACACAGGACTAAGGTGAAGAACAAACTATTTGGTTAAGTGGCCATCGTTGTGGTTGGGGAACACACCACCACATTCAGATAACTATGGAATCCCTCACACTGGCCACCAGAAGAGCTGAAGTGACTGGACAAACTAGACTTAATCATTTAAATTCAGCCATTATCATCCTTCATACTGTGAGTCTATTAATCAGCTTGGCAATACCTATCAAAGGTGCCCGTATGTTCCTGTAAGATAGTAAATGATAAAGAAAAACAAACAAGTTTATCAAAATAAGAAATAATAGTTTATATGCAAACTAGTCCTAAACCAAAACCAAATGTAAATCACCTCTCACTTCATTAATTTAGCTGGCTATATCAATGAAATAAAACACTAAAATCACTAGATCTGCAGTTCTATGAACGCAGCGACTTCATCAACTTTCAATATTTTATTTTCAACGACAGATAATTCTATTGCTCAAAGTATGGAAGGTAAATGAGGCAAACAATAAGAAATGCCCCACAGTTGCTAAAATCTGATTACACTGTGATAAGAGGTAAGCCAAATAACTTTGTATCCAAAGAAAGTGATGATGTGAGATGATAGAAAGCAAGAAAAGGGAAAAAAAGAAAAAAGGAAGGAAGGATGGAAGGTAGGGAGAGAAGGAGACTGGAGGAAGACAGAAAGGAGGGGGAGGCAAGCAAGCTTTAGATAAATGAATGCTTCCCTTTATTCCCCCAAAATACAATGTAAGAAAGGAAACAAAGAAAATGCAAATGGTTTAGCCTCCCATTTACACCGGTATGTGGGGGGGATTAATAAAACAGTTTATCCTGAAGGACCAAAAACTCCAACTTTCATTTAAGAAGTTAATTTATGCAGTCCCCAGTCCTCATACAAGTAAAAGCAGCACAGAATATCCCAGCAGGCGTAGAACAACAGATCTTGAACCCTGCTGTGTTTGTTCAAGAAGGCAAGTTAAGCTATTCCTAACAGGAAACAAAACACACGGTCAGGCTATTAAACAGGGATCATTTTGCTGTACAGTGCAGCTCTGAATGCATCAATTGCCATTCCAAACAGGATTAGAGATGTGGTTTGCTTTAACTATGGTTTTGAGAGAAAAAAAAAAACGCTCATGCCTTCTTAGAATCTTTAGGCTGATATTAATCAACACAGTGTCAACAAAGTAAGACAGAGAGCACCAAGGAACGTATCAAGAAATTGTCTTTGGCAAACTCCAAAGTGGTAAGAAAGCAGCAGAAAATGAAGGGGTGGGGTACTAGTGTCCAGACAGGTAGCCCACATGGTCAGCTACATTTGGAATTGCTAAAAGAGTATTCCTGAGTAAGTATCCAAGGCTCACTCTGCATTGATTAAATCTACATTGATTAAATTAACCCTACTTTTACCAACTGATGCACAGGCAGAAGCTACTTGAATGAAAATGCAGTCTGCAAAACATTTTGTTAGTCAGACTATTGAACAGACAGTTATAAATGGCTTTGGGTGGTTCTGCTATGACGTTGTTTTTTAAAAATCTTTTATTTTCACAGAAATCAACAGCTAGCACATAAGAGAAAAGGAAAGGATAACCCCTGTTTTCACTGTATTTGATGTTGGTATTATTTGTGGAGGGGAAGGGAAGAAACAAATTGTTTAAATAGGGATAGAGGTGGACCCATTGCAACAATGAGATGTACAATACATTATGTCCAAAAACGAACTTTACAACTTTGGTGTGGGGAGGGGGGATGTTTGGTGGGAGCGGGGAGATGGGAATGGATGGGAAGGGGAAACAAGGGAGGAGGCAACAATGTACTCATTACCTTGCCCATGTAATTGTAACCCCTCTGTACGGTATTTTCACAATTTAAAAAAAAAAAAAACAAGAGAGTAAACAAAAGAAAGAGCAAAAAGAAGAGAAAAAGAAAGGAAAGGGAAAGCATGGTCACATACAGATCTGTCTTTGTGGAATTCAAAGATAATATAGTGGAAAAACTAGCTTGATTTCCATCCAAAAGAATAGATTTGTGAAGATCAAAGGCAATGGACGTAAATTGCTACATGGTTTTTAGTTAAAACTTCAGATACTACCTCCATATTTGGTGAAAGTATTCACTATTCATCAGGAGCACTAGCAGCTAGTACCCTAATGCTGTAACAAGGGTTGAAATGTATGGAACCTAGCAATTCTCTTAGAGGTTAACAAATACAAACAAGGCTTTTTACTGCATATCACTGTTCTAAAAAACTGCCATCATTACAATTGAGGCATCTACCACCACAGGTAGATGTGGACTTGTTCCATTTCTATTTAGTTTGCCTAAGTCACAAACTAGGTTTAATACTGTAAATTCTGTAACTCTCATCCGCGTTTTGCAAAACCCTCAAAACAACAGAATCATGACAACCATAACTTATTGAAAACAACCAGTAATGTCTGCCACACATTAGGGCACCAAAATTGAACATGTTTTAGTTGTAGATCAGCTTAGAGATTAAAATAAGCATGTTTACAGAGACATAGTTATTTGTAATATTTATAGAGAAAACAGTTGCAGATGATACAAAGATACATTCCAATAAAAACATAGCAAAAAATGCAGACAGCAGATGGTCCAATGTATGTGCTCATGACCTCATATGAAAAGTGATCCAAAGACAGAGTGGCTGGGATGTCTCCCTTTCCCCAGAGAACAGCAAGCTTTTGGGGGCTAAAGGAATTCATTATAATCATATCTGTGAATGGCTGAAATAAATTGGTAATGTCTAAGAATTGGGAACAAATCTCAACTGACTTTACTCTGGAAGTCTTTGCTTTGTTGGAGATTAAAGTTCACTCTTTATTTGTATCTGACTCCATGTAGCAGGTGCAGCTTGTTAATATGGTGTTTCTAATGAAACAGGAGCATTACATATCTGCTGGACTCCACCAAATCTTTATTACTGGTTGGCTTGAGCTAGGTCCACAAAAGATTATACAGAGGTCCCAGACCACCCCTTACCACATAGCTGCTCTGTTGATGTGTTCTGGGGCATCAAGATCAAACCAAACTTTGAACTTCATATTTTGTATGTCTCTAGCATGTCAGACTCTGTATGAGGCATAGGTAGAGAATGATTTTCATTCCAAAATTGGAAAAGTAGTCTATCAGTCTCATTAAATAGCTATGAGCCACAGGCTTAGAGAAGTTAAGTATTATGACCACAGTCATGGATGGCAAAATCAACACATTCCTTCATTGGTCTAGATGGAATATTTGAGGAAATATGGTTTTCAGGGACCTAGCCCATCTAGAAAAGCCTCTACACATATTATTGAGGCAATACTGAAGATGGAGAGGAGATGAAAAGTGAATAAGAGGCATGCAGGCTGAGTCATTTCATCACCAGGTGGGTCTTTCCATCCTAAACAGGATGCCTTTCATCTGGGAGATGCTCTTCCTAATATCCTCTACCCCCTAGCCCAAACTCTTAAAGTTTACATGCAAAATCTTTCTCCAGAGCTGAATTACCTAGAGAAACCCACCACACAAGTTCTAAGACAATTTCACACTAGGGTTCTTAATATTTTTAAAAGATAAACCTCCTCAGTTTGAATAGAGAAAAAGACACATTAGTAGGTATGACAGAACAGGAGGCAGAATGATGGCTATGGAACAATTTGCTTGGATTGTCTGCCTCTTCTGGGGACAGGGAAAGAATTAGGAGAGCAATCGAGACATCTTCCTTGACTCTGGACTTCCTATGATCACAATAACACGCTCTACTCTAAACAGATTGTGATTGAGTCAAAATACAACAGAAGAAATGAACGTACTGTGTGCTATGGATGAATCATATAGTCCAGCAACGTTCTTTCTTCTATCTTGGTCTGTTTGGACTTTGTTTTAAAATATGGCTGATAGCTCCTCCAATTCATGAGGAAACTTCTACAACAGGACAACAGGAACACTTTTGTGTATGGATCAGTAGCACCGTGATATGTAAATGCTGGTAAGTAAAGGTTCAGTTTTGAGTACTGAGTTTGTTAAGTCTCTTTACAGAAAGGAAAATTAGGCAATGTAGGCAATTAAGAAAGCATGTGCCATCAAAGATAGCAAGTCTTCCAAACAGTTTGGAATTCAGACCATTTATTTACCCTAGAAGCTGTTGCTATCCTTGAATACTTTAACTTTTAATGAAGTGTTCAGTCCTTTTGTAATGGCATTCAAGTGTAATCAAACATCACCACAGGCCATCACACACTAGCATGTCTCGCCTTGTTTAAATATCTCAAATATATTTGAGTAATTGGGTCATGTTTTTTAGGCCTCTGGTTGTCCATATGGTCTGAACAGACTGTCTTCTGCAGAGCAGTTGTGCTACTTCTCTATGAAGACGAACCTAATCATCCCTGGTCCAAAATGGGAAGCTCAAGAAATGCTGCTTAAATTTCACAGTGGTGCCATACCTTAACTCTTGAAGTAAAACCAATCCACATCTGGTCACCAGAAATTGCTTTTGCGTCTAGAAGTCTTGGTTACGTTTGTGAAATACACAGGAATAAGGCAGCAAACATAATGTGGCTTTTATTCTTTCTTTCTCTCTCTCTCTCTCCTTTCTCTCTCTCTCCCTCTTTTTTTAAAATCGTAACTATTCCTAGGATACAATAACATGCCATGGAGACGACACAGTAAAGCCACCACTGCAATTAGATGGAGTCTTTCTGGATAGAGGACATTATAGATGTCAGAACCAGACCATCTCTGAGAGACAATGACGACCAGTGAAAGGGTCTTGCCATTGGCAAGAACTCTGCTCTAACACTCTCTGGGTGTCACAGGCAATGAGACAAACAAAGGAAGTGACAGATTTGTAAGGAATGAAACCCATGAGAGTTTTCAGAGACTTGGCTTAGGCACCTAGAATTTAAACTTGGTCACTAGACCCTACTAATCATTCACATTATCTGCCTCCCTGGGAGAGTATTCCAAAGAAGGTCTGGAATGTTATGTTTGAAGAACTGTGCCAAACTTACTCCTGACCTAAGAAGTTTTAAGAGAAAAGTTAAACGTAATGGATTCATCCCTCAGCCACTGGCTGTGGCTGGGTCTCAGGTGGGACCAGCATGGCTGCGGCCGTGGACCAAGTCCACGGTGTCCCTGTCAACTTCAGGTTTCTGAGACTGTAAGAGAAAAACCATTTCACTGGTCATGAACAGTGCCAAATGCACAACACTATGGACACATGCATGACTTGTGACTTTTGAGAATGACTGGGATGTGACAAAGAAGACTTTACCTTTTGAGCCTGAGGGAGCTGAATAAATGGGGGGAGGGAACAAAAAGAAGAAAAGAAAAAAAATTATCATTATATAAGAAGTTAAGGTTCATTGTAAAACTTTACTTTGTTTCCATGGGTGATTACAAAAATCAAAATGAGGAGAGGACGAATGATATACTACGAAACCCAATGTCTTTTCAAAGTAAAGCAACAGTAATGATTAATTTGTGCTGTCAACAGACACTTGGACTTTTGTAGGACATGTTTAGGAATCACCATGCCCAAAGCACTTGGTAAACTTCTGCAAAGTTGGACTCGAGCTGCTTCTGATCAGCAGCCCAATGGCACAACCCCATGGCACAGCTTCTTCCTGCATGCCAGTAGTCTTGACTAGATGAGGCATTTGGGGACATCACAACTGGGAGGGTGGAATGAAGGGAGGGAGAGCTGTTTGTCTCAGATAGTAGAGGCTAGGGTGCTGCACACACATCCTACGATTCATGGGATAGTCCCCACAACAAAGAATCATTCAGTCCACATGTTAACAGTGCCAAAGTTGAGCAATCCTGCCGTACATAAAGATACATGCTTAGAAAAACATTGGTTTTTTTTTTTTAAAGTCAAATTTCCTTGCTTTCCAATATATTAGCTATTCCTGTTATGGATGGTTAGAGAGCATGTACACAAACTTGTGCATTGAAAGAAAGGCTGATAGTCATGAAATAAAAATGCAGTCAAGACAAAACAGCTTTCTCAGTGGCACAAACCAAAAGCTGTTTCCCAAAACAGCTTTTCCACCAGTATTTCTGCACAGAGACTGAAATTAATAGGAAAAGATGAACATTTATGAGATCTGCTTGTCTGTTTTTTTTTCTTGTCTGTTAGAACTATTAGGCTGTGGCTTAACATCACTGTATTGTGATTACTGTATCTGTAAGCTTTGAAAGCATTTCTCTAATCTGGAAATGAATTAATATTATCCATGTATTAAATACTCAATCTAGGAACAACATCATTATGAAGACTGAATTCTCCTTCTCATCTTCGACATTTGTCAAACGTGAACTTGTCACCAGCATTGTATTGAAGTCCTTTATCTATATTATCCCATTAAATCACAGCAACCTAATGCCAGATACTTTCATTTTACAGATGGAACAAATAATTCAACTTAGAGTTTATATAATTATATAATGTCTTTAGTGTGTGAATGTATGTGTATGCTAGTATCAGAGCTTAAACTCAGCTTCACACTTTCACTTAGTTTTCATTGCTCACAATGGTGCTCTACCACTTGCGCCAGGCCTCCAGTGTTGCATTTAGCTGATAACTTGAGATGGAGTCTAGCAGACTTTTATTCCCAAATTTTGAAATAAAATCCTCTAGATCTCAGCCTCCTGAGTAGCTAAGATTACAGACAGATCTGTGAGCCATAGATTCAAGATTTATACGATTTTTGTGTGTATATGTCTGTATGTATGTCAGATTTTTACAATGTGTGCATGTGCACACATGCATGTGCATATAACAGTCTTGAGAATTAAACGCAGGGCCTGGGTACTGTTCTTGAGATTTTTGCTGAAGGCTAGCAGTCTACTACTTGAGCCACAACTACACTTCCAGCTTTTTTTCATAGTTAATGGAAGGTAAGGTTCTCACAGACTTTCCTCTCCTAGCTGACTTCAAACCCTGATCCTCAGGTCTCAGCCTCCTGAGTTGCTAGGATTATAGGCATGAGCCACTGATGGTTGGCTTTCTACAGTGTTTCATATATACATGCAATATGTTAACAGTGCTGAGCTGCCGGAATATAGAATGTACATATTATATTCAACTTACAATGAACAAAGACCCCAAACACTTGGGAACTGTGGCGACAGATATTCTCCCCACCTACCTAGAATTTAAAAGTTCAGAAGTGCTCTAAGATGTAAGAAAACTAAATCATGACTGGACACAGGGGCTTATACCTGTAATCCTGGATACTTAGGAGTTGAAGTGAGAAAAAAAAAATCATCTGGTCTCAAAAACAAATAGGCACGGTTTTAGAACATGACTATAATCCCAGCTGCTAAGAGGTAGAGGTAGGAGGATCACAGCTGAGGCCAACCTAGGAAAAAACACAAAACCGTATGGGAAAAACAAACTTCAGAGTCAAGGGCTTTGATATAGCTCAAGTGGTAGAGCACTCATCTAGCAAGTGCAAGGTCCTGAGTTTAAAACCAGAACTATCAAAAAGAAAGGACAAATTAGACATCCCAGGATTCCCATTTGAATTTTCTGCATTTCTCCATTCTTTTAATCTTGGGAAGAGCACTCTCTTTCATTTGTACTAAGATCAAGGCATCCATAAATCTGATTTTATCCCCTGCCCCAGTGGATGCAACCCAGTAAAGGGTAGAAGGGGGAAAGGGTAAAAGAAATGTCTCATATTTCAGAGAGGTCTCTAAAATAGCATTAGGCTCTCCATGATCTCTTCAGCACTCCATTCCTAACATCCTTACCCCAAACAGTTCTCTCTATTTAAAAAAAGAAAGGAACACAAGCATGCTTGTTGATTCTTTCTTCCTAGTTAAGGATAAAACTATTCAGAAAGGAAGTTCACAAGTCTCTCTAGTGTTTCTCAAGAGCTCATAAAAATGTATGAAGAGGTAAAAAACTGAGCCTCAAATGAGGGATCACTTAGAGAAAAGTTTCTGAAATCTTAAACATCTTTTTCATGAAATGAAAAAGAAAACCTTGGACATATGAACATTGCAGAGTAGTAAGAATTCCATGTTGAGGAATGCATTGGTATTGGATCACAACCTATGTCATATGAAATGCACAGGGGGGCTTTAAGAAATACAAGTGTTTGATGAACTGTAAAATAAATACCAAAGTGAAATCCTGCATAAGCATCCAGATTTTACAGGCCCGTTTGACAGAAGACTTGCCCTTTCTCTCCCTCTCTTTCTTGAAATTTTATCTTGGTTGAGCAGGAAACAAGACTCAGAACGACTCATCAATTTAAGCACATGAGAAGAAATGCTGGGAAGGAAAATAAAAGACTAGGCCTTTGTGGTAATGTCCTCAGTTTAAGCCTGGCCTCAAACTCTCCACAAAACATGTACTTTCCTCAAGAAATAACTCATAAGAACAAAGAGAAACCTTCCTACTGGAGCTCTGAAATAATGTAAATTATAGCTTGCAATGCCCTAAACAGGTTGGTCCCCCAAAAGGAGCTTTAGAATAGAATATAACAAATTTAGATCAGATCATCCGCAGCCACAAATACTACCGCTTGTGAGTCAGTTCTCCTAAACTCCTTCACCCAACACTTATGAATGGTGTGCAGAGCCTGGAAATTGAAGCCTTACCAATCAGATACTGAGTCTATATCACTGGAGTCCTCAGGCCAAGGCTTTCTAGCCTTGGAGTAGTGTGCTGGGAATGAGCCAGATCTTGGATGGCCAGTAGGTTTAGATTCTAGGACTACTTTGTGTGACTAATAATGGTTGGCTTTAGACAGTGTTGGGAAGGATTCAGAATTTAACTGGGAAAAATATTATAACCAATTAGCATTATTTGCTTTAGGCTAAGAATGAAGAAATGACAGAAGACAGAAGTGGAGGTTGGCTCAAATGGTAGAGCACCACCTTGGGTGAAAAATCCAAGTGTGAAGCCCTGAGTTCAAGCCCCAGTACTGGCACCAAAAAAAAAATATGACAGAAGGAAACGAATGGCAATACAAATCCTTGGACATAGCAAGGTCTTGCTTCAGTTTTCTTTAAAGTTTTGAGCACATAATTGCCAGGTTATTTACTTGCATAAGATTCCTCTTCACCGCTAGGTCACAATCTTCATGACAGCAAATGCCCTGAGTATATTTCTAACATTCCCATACCTGTGATTAGTTTCCTCCTTGTTAATAGTGTTCCATTAGTGGAATATACACACAGCTTCTACCAGGGAAAGAAACATTAGGTAATAGCCTTGAATCTACACCTCTATACTATGCTAATGCCTTTAGCATTAATTAACGCCATATATTTCTGCTAGCACAAATATAAACTCTTACAGTCCCATATGCCATGCCAGGATAGATTTCTATGTATGTCTAATAAAATCCTTGATCTTCAGAAACCAAACTGCTGCTCATCATTACAGGGTCCACACAGTGGGTACCTTTTCTTCTTCAAAGCTACCTTGTCAGCCGGGTGCCGGTGGCTCACACCTGTAATCCTAGCTACTCAGGAGGCTGAGATCTGAGGATCGTGGTTCAAAGTCAGCCTGGGCAAGAAAGTCCATGAAACTCTTATCTCCAATAAACCACCAGAAAACCAGAAGTGGTGCTGTGGTTCCAGTGGTAGAGTGCTAGCCTTGAGCTGAAGAGTTGAGGGATAGCACTCAGGCCCAGAATTCAAGCCCAAGAACAACAAAAAACAAACAAACAAACAAACAAAAACACAAAAAAACTACCTTGTCATAGGGGAGCTCTATGTGGAGTCTTTTGAGGAACCTCCATACTGCTTTCCAAAGTAGTTGAACAAGTTTACACTCCCACCCTATGACCCAGCAATCCCACTTTTGGGCATTTACCCCAATGATCACAAACAAGATCATACTAAAGCTACCAGCACAACTATGTTTATTGCAGCCTTATTTACCATAGCTAAGATATGGAACCAACCCAGATGCCCCTCAGTAGATGAATGGATCAAGAAAATGTGGTATATATACACAATGGAATTCTATACCTCCATCAGAAAGAATGACATTGCCCCATTTATTAGGAAATGGAAAGGCTTGGAAAAAATTATATTAAGTGAAGTAAGCCAGGCCATGGTTTCTCTTATTTACAATAACTAGTATATGTCTGAGTCAAGCAGAAAAGGTCAGATAAGTTGATGTTAGGGGAATGAACCTCAAGATAAGTATTCAAATGTTTTCTTTTTCTTTCATGCAATTGTTTCTAACATATTTATAAGATGATTTCTTTGTTGCTTTGTATGTCCCTCCCCCACGGTATAACCCCTACTTTTACTCTATTTGATGTTGGTATAATTTGTGGAGGGGAAGGGCAAAAACAAATCCTTTAACTAGGGATACAGGTAGACCCATTGCAACAATGAGATGTACAAGTCGTTATGTCAAAAAACGAACTTAACAACTTTGGTGGGGGTGGGGGGAGGTGGAAGAGTATGGGAAGGGATGGGAAGGGGAAACAAAGAGGAGGCAACAATGCTTGATAAGATATGTACTCATATCTTATCTTGCCCATGTAATTGGAACTCCTCTGTATAGTATTTTCACAATTAAAAAAAAAAACCAAAAAACCTACCTTGTCAGGCAAAGTCAACAAGGTTCCACCTCTTTGGGCTCATTTTCTCACCTACTACATGAAGATCTGGATAGATAGCTTTGGGTCCTTTCTAGCAATAATGACTCAGATTATAGGATCCTATGTACAGCTCTACATAGACATTTTCAAGTCATTTAAATTTATGTATATTTATGTATGTTCATACTTGAATATATTGTATTTCAATCATATTTACCCTTAAACTTTCCTAGTAGGTCATTAATGTCATTTAAAAAATACCTAGATTCCATAAACAAGAGAAATAGTCCTGCAACAAATATGGGTGTCCAGACGTTTCTGTCGTATGCTGACTTTTGTTCCTTTGGGTATATACTAAGGATCAGTATAGCAGGATTATATGGGACTTCCATTTTCAGTATTTTTGAGGAAACTCTATTATGGCTGGACTATTGTACATTTCTACCAACAGTGCATAAAGGTTCATTTCCCCAAAGACCATGTTGTTGTTTGTTTTCTTGATGATAGCCATTCTGACTGGGGTGAGATAAAATCTTAATGTAATTTGGATGTGCATATCTTTCACAAACAAGGACTTGAATGCTGTTTCATATGTTTGTTGGCATATGTATTTCTTTTGAGAAGTTCAGTTCAATGCATTTGCCTATCTATTAATTTGTTCTCATGGTGTTTTAATTTTTTTAGTTCTTTTTTTTAAATTTTTTTAGTTCTTATGTATTAATATTAAATCCCTGTCAGATAAATAGTTGGCAAGTATTTTTTCTTACTTTTTACACTGTCTCTTCAATCTGGTAATTGTTTCCTTTGGTGGGTAGCAATTTTTAATGTGATATAATCTCATTTGTCAAGTCCTACTATAATTTAATGAACTATGGGCGCCTATTTTGACAGTCATTTTCTATGCTTGCATTTTGAAGTTATTTCTTTGTATTTTTCTGAGACAGTTTCAAATTTTCCTATCTTACAGTAAGACTTTTGGTCTACTTGTAAAAATTGATGTTTTTATACAGCTAGAAGAGAGGGGTCTAGTTTCAGTCTTCTGAATTAAGATATCCAGTAAGTGTTTCCATCACCATTTGTTTAAATAGGCTTTGTTTTCTCCAACGTATTGGCATATTTGTTGAAAACTAGATCATTGTTGTTATGTGGATTCATTTCTGGGGCCTATCTTTCTGTGCCATTGGTCGACAAGTCTGTTTTCCTAAGCTTTTTATTTCTATGATTTCATATAATTTGAAATCAGATATTATGATGCCTCTAGCATTACTCCTTTCACTCAGGATAGCTTTGGATATTCAAAGTCTTTTGTGTTTCCAAAGGAATTATATAATCTTTTGGTATCTGTAAAGAATGCCATTGGAATTTTGATAGGGATAGCATTAAAACTATATATTGTTTTTGCTAATTTGGCCACTCCATGAACATGAAATGTTTTTCCTCTTCTATTATCTTCCTACATTTCTTTCTTGGTTGTCACTTCTTTGGTTAAGTTCATTTTTAGTATCTATCTGTCTTGTCTATTTCTCTGACTGTCTATATATCTTAAGGCAACTGTGAATGGGATTGTTTTCCTAATTTCTTTCTCAATATATTCAACATTGGTATATAATGCACCACTGATTTTTGTGTAAATTTGTATCCTGTTACTTTGCTAAAAATCTTTATCAAATTTAAGAGATTTTTCAGTGGAGTTTTTGAAGAATAGAATTATACTGGTTAATTTTACTTCTTCCTCTCCTATTTATATCCCTGTTATTTTCCTCTTTTGTCCTGTTATTCTGGTTAAAATTTCAATTGCTGTATTGAATACGCATGAAGACAGTAAAATAACTTTTCCTCATTTTTCCCTTCTAGTGTGATTTTTTTATATATTTTTATTGTAAAGATATTGTACAGAGGGGTTACAGTTACATGAGTAAGGTAATGAGTACATTTCCTCTTGAGCACTGTTACTCTCTCCTTTGTTTTTCCCCAGCCATCCCTTACCTCCCCACCTCCCCAACTTCTCCCTTCCCCCCACCAGGTTGTAGAGTTAGTTTTTAACATAGTGTCTTTTACATCTCATTGTTACAATGGGTCAGCCTATATCCTTTTAGAGGAAATACTTTCAGTTTTTCTCTATTCTCTATTCTCTATTCAGCTGATGGCTTTATAGGCATATTGCCTATATTTTGTTGTGATGTTCTATTTTGAGTTTCTTCAGGATTTTCATCATAAAAGGATGTTAAATTTTTGTCAAAGGTATTTCTGTATCTATTGAGATGACATGTGCTTTTGATATGTTGAACCACCCTTGCATTCCTGGAATAAAATAATTTGGTCATGATATTTTTTGTTAGTGAATATTGATTATACAAAAGGGTTTCATTGTGACATTCCCTAACATGAATATAGAGAATTTTGATCAAACTAAACCCCCTGTTACATTCTTTTATTGCTTTTTAAAAATAGTTCTATGGATTTCATCATTCTGTTTTCATCTATGTATATGAAGTACTTAAAATGCATCATATTTTAATGTGTTGAGTTAATTTTGCAATATTTTATTGAGAATTTTTGTGTTTATGTTAATTAAGAAATTTGATCTTCACTTTTTGTTGTATCCACATCTGGTTAGGATATCAGGGTAATATTGGCTTTGTAGAATTAGCTTGTTAGCATTCCTTTCCCCTATATTTTATGGGAGAGTATGAGGAGCAATTGTGTTAGTTCACTATTGCACTCTTGTGCTTTACCTCTTAACCACTTCTCTCTGCAGCCATACATCTGATGTTTTGTTTCAGATTCATGGGAATACGGGCAAGTGCTGGCTGTCTCTAATATACTACTTTCCATTCCTGCTGCAAGTCATTGTGTTTTCTAAAGAAAGGAGAAAGTTTACAAAGCAGTTGTGGTTTGCAATGGGCTTGTACATTCTTAGAGAGAAGCTGATTTCAGTATGCATTTCATGTGGCATATCACATCTGAACACAGGAAGACTGAAACTTCATCATTCACAAGAGAATGAAGGGAAATATGATATAGAGACATCATTTCTATGCATAGGCATAGAATAATTATGACGTTTTCCACCACGTTAAGTGCCTTAACTTACTGAAAACTCATAGCAAACTTACTAGGTTAGCTGCATTACTGCCCCAGTAATGAAGATAAAGACACTAAAATGTCACTTAGCCAAATAGCATAAAAGGCAGGTTTTGAGAAGGAAGACTAGTGAGGAGGCTCCTGAGTGATCTAGAGAGGAGCTGATGGAGCAACAGATCAGGTGCTGATGGTAGAGGTGGCAGGGAGTCTTCTAACATATGTAGATTTGAGAACAGAGTTAATTAATTGGTGATGATATGAGAGGTAAGACACAAAGCACGGATCTGAGAGTTTTTGCCTAGACAAGTGCAAAATTGGAGTTTCTGTTTATTGAGAGATGGTGAATATGGGAACAACATATCTGAGGAGATACCTAGAGCTCAAGTATCTCTTATTCTTCAGTTTAAGATGGCTCTTGCACTCACAGGCAGAGGTAAACATAGGGAGCTGGAGCCCATGGATAAGCCTGTGTTTAGTCACGTCAACACATGGAAGAGTTTCCTGAGGGGTGATGCAGACAAGGAACAGTGTCAGGCCTGAGTTGTACAGTCCATCAGTGGGAAGCTTGTGTGCTGAGGAAGAGCTGAGGAAAGGAGGAGTGTGGGTGAGTTTGAATGCAGTGGATCTCTGATGTTATTGCAATCAAAATGTTTGAAAATGAGGCTATTTCTTGAAGAGAGTGGGAGTGTTTTCAGTTTAACTATTGTCATTTATTTCATTTGTATCTCAGTGTTTCTCACAGAGCCACAGGAATGACCAAGGGTATATCCACTGGTCGCCTTCAATGAAGTCTTAGACCTGAGGGGGATCTTTTTCAAAAATAAAACTCTAATGAAAGATCTACTTACTGCTCAAAACAGCGCATTTCACTAGAAACTATGTAAAGACCAAGTGGGAAACAAAGCATTTTTCTGCCAAATGTGTATAAAACACCAAAAAGCCTGGCCTGCATATGCTGATTCCATTCTCAAAACTGGCCTTTTGCCTCAGGCTTTATGAATGAGCAATAAATCCCTGCTTTCTACAAAAGGTCTTTGTGTTCATTTTCTTCTCCTTGTGGATGCTAACATTAATAATCTTCCATTATTCTTCATTAAGCAATGTGGATAAAGATCCCAACTCATCTCTATGGCAGAAGAGACTCTGTGGATTGGCTCAGAGTCCAAATCCATGGCAGGGAGGGGAAGGTCTCCAAGGACTGAAGACTTAGTGAGACAGACTCCATTTCACTCCCCATATCTACTTCTGTCCCCCATACTAAGCTACCACTGCTATGTATTTAGTCTTCTCAGTTACACTCTGGCCCCAAATCATGGACCCCAGTTCTATATACTTCATTCAGAATGAACTAAAATACAAGCATACTACTTGCCATCCTATTGTTAAAGACTCACTGGCCCTAGCCTTTTTTGTGATTCTATCCTTTGATTAGTTGATGCTTGTACTCCACCCCCAATCAATCACCTGATCTTCTCACTGAAACCCACACTTTAGAGGAAATATCAGCTCTTTTCTGATGGGAGTCATCACATTCACCCAGGTGTCTTTCTACGACATCAGTTTGGTTACTCATTCTTAGCATTGTTGTATCCTACAATATTCCTGTTCTCTTACTTATTTTCTTCTTACTTCTGCACATAAAGATTCAAAATCCAGCCAGGAGCCAGATCTATTTGATTCACTGTGTAGTTTCAAAGCATAGATTTGTATCTGGCATGTAATGATAACTTAATATACTTTGTCAGAGGATAGGAGGGGAAAAAATGGCAAGGAAGGAAGGGAAACAGGGAGGGAAGAAAGGAAAGAGGGCAGAAGGAAAGAGAAATTAAAGAAGAGAGGGAGGAAGAAAGAAGAAGAAACATAGAAGAAAAAGATATGGAGAAGGGAGACAAAGGAGGGGGAGAATGGGAGGAATATGAAAGAAGAAAAGGAAGAAGCAGTGAAGGAAGGAGAGAGGGATTAGAGTTTGGTACACTGGGTTTCAAATGTTATCTCTACCACTTACTAGACATTAGACTAGGACAACAATATGTCATCTCTGAGCTCTGGATAGCTCTGTACTCTGTAAGATTATAGTAATATTATTATTTTAGGGGATTAATGTGAGGATGAAATGAGACAATACATATGGAAAGCCTACAAAAGTAACTGAGACATAATGGTTACTGTTTTTAATCTCTTTTATTTGCACCCTCCAAAAATTTTAGGGTTGGCATTAGCTTGATGGTGCATGAGAGGTCTCAATAACAAACCATTTTCTCAGATACATCCATGCCATATCAGGCTCTCAAGCTGTTATATAAAGAAATGATAATGCTAGAGTAATGTGTTTTGAAATGTGGATAGTGAACCTAAGTGGCACCATCTTGGCATCGAGGTGGATGATGTGGACTTCCCAAAAGCTCTAGAGATGAATTCTGCTTCCCCACCCCCTCTACCCCCAGGTGAATTCCTAGAAGCAGTTGGGTTGGGAACTTGAGCAATAGGTTCCCAGACCTGCCATACCTGAACCATGAACTCAGGATACTCTTGGAACTCTCCAGCTCCCTGTGATTCTGCTTCCTAACCATGACCCTACGTAGGTCCCTCCACTCCTGCGACCACTGCGCCATTCCTCATGTCTCCCGACTCCCTGATTCTCCTCAGGTCACCATGGTGTCCCTCTTCAACTCTCCATTAGAGTTGATTTGGTTTGTTGAGACAGTTTTATGCTCTTTCTTTACTACCCTTGTGGCTCAGTTTCCAAACAGTATTAAATGCATTGGAGGCTGCAAGTTTTGGAGGAATATGTGCCCACGTGCAATTGCCTACTTTCTAATAAAGACTTCCAACTCACCCTCTAAAACAGATTTAGGCAAACTGTGACTCTTACAGTAGAAACCCATTTCTTTGTGCTCATCACCCAACCCTTTCTTTCACACTGTCCCCACGCTCTGAGCTGAGCAGTCCGGCCATCTTGTTAACAATGTCAGTACCACGCCAACCAACTCATCACTTTCCTCCGGCCATAGCAGCATGATGAATTATGGGATCTAATCCAGTCTTATTAGGACTTTTATAGAAGTAACTACAAATGATATCCCTCTCCTTCCTCCTCTGATCCTGTTCCCCTCTCAACCAGAATGTAAGAGGATAAACAGCTGGGGATCAAAGACAGGCCCGAGAGTGAAGCACAACAGTGCGACAAACAACTCGGTGCGGTGGTGTCATAGGAACCCCATGTCCATCAACAGGGTTTAGCTTCTAGTGGCTCCATCTTAGTATGGGTCATTGGAACATGCCAAGTGAACTGAGGTTTTGTCATAAGAGAACATGACTAGATTTTATGTGTGAAAATCAAGGGATTCATCAATGTATTTCCATGAATTATTCTACTTCAAAAATCCTCAGAAGTAATTACCTCAAAACATTTCCAACTCTATGCATGAAATTTCCTTACAAAGATTCAGGGATATCTCATTTTCCCAAAGTCTGTATATTCTTGCCTTTATAATAATAATATTGGAGAAATCAGGATCCAAAAGGATCTCCCTAAACACTCTTGTCCTGAAGCTCCTCCCCTTTCCCTCTTCCACATAATAAAGGGTCACTTAACTATACTCTCTGTTCCATATCCCTTCCTAATTGAGTTGTCCTTCTCAGTCTCATGGCTCCAACTATCCCTTTGTCATGCAGATGATAGTAAATAAAAAAGAAAGCAAATATAACTAACTTTTCTACTTTAAGATTATTCCAATAGGGGCTGGGAAGGTGGCTCAGCGGTAGAGCGCTTGCCTTGCATGCCTTAGGCCCTGGGTTCGATTCCTCAGCACCACATAAGCAAAAAGAAAAAAGCCAGAAGTGTCGCTGTGGCTCAAGTGGTAGAGCACTAGCCTTGAGCTGAAGAGCTGAGGGACAGCACCCAGGCCCAGAGTTCAGGCCCCACGACTGGACCCAAAAAAAAAAAAAAAAAAAGATTATTCCAATAGAGCACGGGGAAAATAGACATATTCCAAATACCCTTGTTTTTGAGTTTGGGTATTATCTATTTAAGAGTAAGTTATCAACATCTAGTTTATGATACAGATAAAACTTCCACTTGTTTTTCTGATAGTAAATTTAAATGTAATCAAAAGAAGGATGCAAAGACCTATGCAACACATATTTTTATAATGTTTATAAGAATCATATAAAAATGTATATTCCTTGTATAAAATTATATACAAAAGATAGGCCAAAGAAGACATTAGCTGGATGCTGGTGGCTCATGCCTATCCCAGCTACTCAGGAGTCTGAGATCTGAGGATCACAGTTGAAAGCCAGCCCAGGAAAGAAAGTCTATGGGACTCTTATCTCTAATTAACCACCAGAAAATAAGAAGTGGAACTATGACTCAAAATGGTAGAGCATGAGCCTTGAGAAAATGTGATCAGGGACAGTATACAGGCCCTGAGATCAAGACCCACAACTGACAATTAAAAAAAAGACATTAAAGTTATCTGTGATGCTAATATCCATTTTCATCTCAATTAATATCATGGTAACTAACTCCATGGCATTTGAATTTATAATTAATTCCTTTTTTTTGCCAGTCGTGGGCTTGACCTCTGAGCCTGAGCACTGTTCCTCAGCTCTTCAGCTCAAGGCTAGCACTCTACTACTTGAGCCACAGCACCACTTCCAGCTTTTTCTGCTTATGTGGTGCTGAGGAATTGAACACAGGGCCTCATGCATGCAAGGCAAACACTCTACCACTGAGACACCTTCCCACCCCTATAATTAATTCCTTATTGAGTGCCTTACCATTATCTACCTATACAGTTTGCATCTATCTTCTCACTAAGATGAATTACACTGTAGTAAATATTTATATAGTCAAACAGATAAACACATTTGTATCTCTATACACCTCTCAAAATTGTATTTGTCAGCTGGGTGCCAGTGGTTCACATCTCTAATCCTAGCTACTCAGGAGGCTGAGATCTGAGGATCATGGTTCAAAGCCAGACTAGGCAGGAAAGTGTGTGAGACTCTTATGCCCAATAAACCACTCAGAAAACCAGAAGTGGCACTGTGGCTTAAGTGGTAGAGCGCTAGACTTGAACTGAGAGCTGAGGGACCCAGGCCCTGAGTTTAAGTCCCATGACTGACAAAAAAAAAATGTATTTGTTAAAAGATATTGCACATTTCAACCTAAATTGCACATTTCAGCACTCAAGAAATATTATCTACCTCTTATACTCTAACAGAATCCTCTCTGATGTCCATTTCACTACAATTATGCCAAAACTATGTATCATCTTTAAAAATCTTCCAGTAAGTTTTAAATACAGATAAGATGAATGGGACTTTTTCATGGTCCAAATGAATTAAGACAGAGTATTAAATCTCAAAATTCCTGAAGGGACAGCTGGCCAAGCTCAGCTTTGGTTCACAGAAAATATCACACTGCCCATTCCAAATGAGCAGGACCAGGGTAGTTAACAGAAAAGAAGTAGACTGATAAAGGCCAGATTTTTCAAACAAATTTCAGATGGAAATATCTGTTGTTTTTTGTTTCTAGCCATGGAGCCTTCCCTAGATGAAAGGCAAACCTGCATAAATTATTCACTTGATGTCAGACGTTCTTTGGGACATTGGAAAAAGTGGATTATTAATGGACAGACCAGAACAATTCTCACATTACATATAGCTAGGTCTATCAGCAGGGGAGGGGCAAAAGCCCCAGACATTTTGCTCACTATAACATTCTGAAAATTCTCACAATAAGAAGTCATTTCTCAGCAGGCTTGAACTCAGCATTGTATCAGGAAAATAAGGTTCCAATTAAAATTGTCATTCTTCAGGCTTATTTTGGGTGGTCATCCTGTTGAAAAGTGATCCGAAATGCAGTTCTGGCAATGTGGGGGAGCCCAAGAGCCTGCCAGGTCTCTGGGAGAAAATGGGTTGGTAGAAGAACCAAATAGTAATTTGGCAGAGTCCAGATAAACTAACCATGATACATTTGTGTTTTCTGCTTTGAAGTCATGGTGGTCCATATGGCAGTCTAGGGATAAGAAGATATCATTGGAGGCCAGCAGTGTAGATAAAGCAAGGTCCAATGAGGAAGGCAGCTCTTTTCTGCAGCTTTCATTTAGGAAAAATCCAGACAGGATGCAAACCTACCCAGACCTTCTCCTTAACTCCCACCCAACCAGTGTCACTTTTCAACATTGTGACTGCTTCCAGTTGGATGCTCTAAACTGCTGGTTTTAATTAAAACTTAATTTGCAAAAATGTTTCATAATTTATGCATGTCATGTAATTCCTCTGAGATGATGAATTTGGAGCCAATTCAGTGCCTTATAAGGAGAAACTTCGAGAAGGTTAAGGGAGGAATGGCCAAAAGGAAGAACTAAGAGGAGTGAGCAGAGAGGAAGGCACTGATAGATTCTTTCAGCCCCTATCACAGGGATCTGAGCCATATGGGACAGACATGGACTTGGTTTTCTGAAAGAAGAGTCTGTTTGGCAGATCATAGACATGGAGAACCAGAAGGATCAGCAATAGCTAAAATGGTCCTCTAGGCAAAGTCTCCCATGGGGAAGAGGAGCCAGAGAATTTGAAACTCTACCAAACACATGAATGGGCTTCCAACCATCCCACAAAAGGAGACATAAAAGTCCTCAGGCTCCTACTGAGCTCAACATATGTCTTCAAGGGAGATTCTGTAGGGATATGCCAAACTCTTGAACCACAGAGAAATCTGTGCAGCAACAACTGGAAATACTAGGTTCCAAAGAAAGATGACCAGAAAGATACTTTCAGGCTCAACTCACACTTCGTTACTTGTTAAATGAACAAACCTCTAGTCACCCTTCTTAGTACTTACAGTAAGTACTTGTCATGGGAAGGTAGGGAAGAGGCCAGCAATAAAGTAAAAACAAACTCTACTTACTCACAAAAGATGGGGGTTCAACACCAGTGTTACATTTTTTTTCTACCAAATCTGTTATGTTACACATTTCATAATCTGGAATACAAAAACAAGCCATGAACCAGAATTGAATATAATCACAGGCATTTCTGCTATGATGTGATATGTATTTCCATAAAACTGTATGCTAGAAATCACAGAACTGACAGGAAAAATAGGATTTGTGACAGATAAACCCTTGGCAACCATAGCACCACACAAGTCCTAGAACAACCTTAATGAACTGTTGGTGCAGCAATATGCACGTGTTAAGTTCCTAATCTTGAAAAGGAAAACAGCAACATGAATACAGGAGGTGTGAAGAAGGGGAAGGTTGCTGATCAGAGGACACCAGAGTAAAGTGTTTGCGGGGTGAGCTAGGTAGGAAGTACTTCTGAAACAGAACACTGAGCCCGGAGAACATGCTCTGAGTGGGCATCTCTCTGTGTTGTTCTGAGCTCTGCAGGCTGCTGCTCCCTACAGTGTGAGCCCTGTGCTCCCAGTCCTCACTGGTGCAAAACTACCAGCCCAGGGAAAATGACATAGGCATCAATGAGATTGCCAGTTATGTAGCAGCTATGAATTACAGAAATGCATGCCTTAGTATTTTATTCAATATTCATATTAAATTCGGACCCAGATTTTCATAGAGACATTATTAAAAGCATAGGACAATACCTTTAACATTATTGATAGCCATAAAGAGTTAGAGAGGTTGCATCTTTTAATTAAAGTAATTTGAGATCCAAAAGGAAGCTAAGCTGTACATTTTCTGAAGCAGGTAACACTTGATGACTTTAGAATATTGTTGCTGAAGTGAGCTATACTTTACATGTCATATTTCGTGGAATTTTCAAAGTTGTGGGAACTTCCAGAGTGAGGTAAGACCATACAAAGCAGATATTCCAGATTTCTCAACCTTCAGGAGTCATAGTTGCATCTTTACTTGGGTTACTTATTTTTATCAACAATATTGGAGTTTTACCTAAGTACAACACTGTTTTACTTCCATAAGCAAGAGCACATTGCTATTACAAGATTTCTGAGAGCTGTTTGTTGGTTTGAGGTACAATGGATGAACCTAAGACCTCCTGGACACCAGGCAAGCACTCTATTATTGAGCTATATCAACAACTCCAAACTTGTTTTTGTTTTGTTTTTTGTTTTTGTTTTTCTGGTCCTGGGGCTTGAACTCAGGGCCTGGGCACTGTCCCTGGGCATTTTTGCACTCTCCCACTTGAGCCATAGCTCTACTTTTGGCTTCTTTGGTGGTTAATTGAAGATAAGAATCTCAAAGACTTTCAGACCTGAGCTGGCTTTGAAAGGCAATCCTCAGATTTTTAGCCTCCTGAGCTACTTAGGACTATAGGCTCGAGCAATAATGCTTCATTCAAAATTTTGTTTTAAATAGATTGAGATAATGATAAGAAGGTGTCTAAAACTTGTGGAACTTAGAGAAAATTGAAAATTTAAGAAGTCATAAAAAAGTAAGGTGATTTTTTTATATTTTTAGCATTATAGGTTATTCTTTGCAATGCTATGAAGTCCAAAGTTAAACAACAACAACAACAACAACAAAAACCCCGTCTAAGTAAAATGGCTCTCAAAGCCATTTGTATTTTGCAACAACTTTGAATTCTGCACTTAGATTTAACGAGTGAGGGCTGGGAAGGTGGCTCAGTGGCAGAGTGCTTGCCTTGCATGCATGAGGCCTGGGTTCAATTCCTTAGCACCACATAAACAGAAAAAGCTGGAAGTGGCGCTGTGGCTCAAGTGGTAGAGCCTGAGCTGAAGAGCTCAGGGACAGCACCCAGGCCTAGAGCTCAAGCCCCACGACCACCACCACCACCAACAACAACAAAAAGATTTAATGAGTGAACTGTATAAGTCTTGTCTCTAGGAAGAGAGACTTTGAATAGAGAGGCTGTCCTGAAGATAGCCAATGACCGCAACAGGGCTTGACTACCCCCTAGAATAACACCATGAAAGCCAGACCCAGCAATGTTCATCTTTGTTGACTCCTATCTCCTGCCCAATACTGTTGAAACATTCCTAAACACAAGAATTTACAGTTTGGAGGGAAAATCCAAGGACATCATAAGCCAGGGAGAAGAAGACATCTCTATGTCTCCTTTTGATCTAGAACTTACTCTCGAAACAAAAAATGTAAAGCACGTTAGCTCACTTCAATACAAACTACACCAATGGCTGCCTTCAAGATGCTTCCAATAAGGCTGTTGTATTGTTTAGTGAAGGGTCACATGGCAATAGTTTGTCTCTTACTATCATCTGAAAGATGACCATCAAGAATCATGATAGGGCCACACCTGTAATCCAAGCTACCTGGGAGGTAGAGACAAGAAGGGTGGTCAGAACCTAACCTGAACAAAGTCAAAAAATAATCTAAAAGTCACACTAGGAGTGTGACTCGAGTGACAGTGTGCAAGCATAAGCTCCTTAGCTCAATTACACAGAAAAAAAAGAATCATACAATTAAAGGCTGACTGATAGGGCTTAAGGATAAATTCAGAAGAAGGTCCTAAAGAGGAACTTCCAGAACAATAACTTCACTGATGCTCTGGGGGAAAATAAAATCATGAAATGATTCTTTCACTGAGCTTCATGGGGAATAATGAACACTGTATTTAATTCTAGCTTTCTCTATCTGTACCCCTAGCATCATATAAAGCATCCATGTGGTCCTGCAATTACCTACATCCCATGAAAAACGTAATAAGATATTAAATGAAAACAAATGACCAATGTAGTTCTTGTATCCTCAAGCTTGTATCTCCCATACAAAAAAACATTAACCAGGTAATAGAAGGTGAGCTCTGGGTGACATATTGTCCTGTCTCTGTTCTTTATTAGGAAGTCCTTCAGACAACTCCCAACTTCATGATTCTAGTCTGAAAAATTTGTCATTCTACTATATGAAACATTCTTTGCTATAAAAAAAAATGACGTTTCCTTTTCTCCTATACTGTTTTTAACATGGCCCATCAATCAGTGAATATATTTTATGTTTACCTGGTTAGAGAAAAAATTACCAAAGGCATGAGCTCTGATAGGCTTTCAGGAAGTCCCCCCCCCCCAACTCCAGGGCTTGAATGTGATCAATTATATTAATGTGATACTAATCAAATAACAAAACTCAGATTGAGTCCAAAGCCTAAATTTTGACCAAATAGTCCAAACAAGTTAAATTAATCCTGTTAGTTATTCTCCAATGATTTTTAAATTGCTAATTAATGAATTAAATTGCTAATGAATGATAAGAGGAGTGAAAAGAAAAATGAAATGCTTTCCTTGCCCACAGACTAGAGGACATCTTTGTTCTCCAGTCCAACTGCCATACCATTTTGGATCATTTCTAGAAAGGAACAGGACTATTAATATATGGTATTGCTGAGTCTCTCAGACTTCATTTTGCTCCCTGTCCCCTAGCACTAAGAGCCTGGCAGTCCTTAACCATTCTTTGCTAAACACATGTTCCTATAATTTTGAAATCTGTGGGTGTTTTTCTTTCTTATGGGCTTAATTTATTAATTAAATTGTGAAACAGTAACTATTATCAAATAACGATTTGCAATATCCAATTGCCCTTTTTGCTATTTTGCAGATTTTTTTTTCTCTTAAGTCATATCTTAGCAGTACGGCCCAAACCCCCAAGAGGCAGATTTGCATCTGATGTTTACATTTAAGAACTAGAAGGCTGGGCGCTCCTGTCTTTTGCTTGTAATCCTAGAAAAAAAAAAAAGAACTAGGAGAATATAAATGTCAAAGATTACTCTCATTCAAAATAACAACAACATATACCAGGTTAATGTAACATGGAATAAAATAATAAAATTAATAAACCTCAAATAAAATTAACCTCTAATGCAATTAATCTGTAATCAAATTTTTTTCTACCTTGACTATGAATGTATAAATGGAGCAATTAATGAAATCATCTTTAAGATAAAACAAACTAACAATAATAATGGTCTGTTATCTTTAGATTTCTTCTTATGTTCACAGTAGAGTTACTAGAACTAGATTAGCTCTCCTAATAAAAACAGATAGAAAACTAAGTGTAATACAAATACAAATGCTTATTCATCAAAACTGGAACAGAATGTGATCCCCCAAAGAAGCCAAATGTGTAAAGTGAGCTTCCTGATCATTCTAATTCTTTACCTGGAGATATATCCAGTACCACAGAGAATAAAGGATGACCCCAAGTGGAGCCTGGCAGTTGTGTTGACCTGAAGAGGAATTAATCAGAGATCATAGGTGGCTGGAATTTGTAAGATGGGGTACTGAAGAAAGAATGTTACACAAACAAAGATCTCAGAAAACCAAGAGAAGTTATCTTAAGTGTTTGATTTAATAATAACACAAGTTTGTATAGACTGAGACTCCATAGGACAGAACACAATTATAGAAGAAGAGGGAATTTCAGTGAAACTATAAACTGGGAAGAAAAAATACCTAAACAAAAACACCAGCCTGTGAACTTCAAACGTGGTTCTGGATTTATTTATAAGTTTCAGCCAAATTAACTTAACTCGTCACCTGAGATATTCCACAGAAACCTGGGAAAGGCTATGCCTTGGTTTGAAACTAACCCAATTCCTAGAATTAAAGACATACCAAACCATCCCAGTCAAAGATTCAAAGCAAGATTTTATGTTAGTGGATTAACAGACTATCAAAACAAAACTCAATCCTTTTTAAAGAAAGACAATATAATCAACACTTTCAAAATCACAATGCTCATTATTATACCATTTTGCCTACAGCTTAGTAAAAATTACCCGATACAGAAATAGGAAAATATGACATCTAAGAGGGAAAACAATAAACAGATAAAAATATACTCAGAAGTGATACTGATAAATATTCTCAGAAATCAGTAAGTAGAAGTGTACTCAAGAATGGTTACACTCACAGATGATGAATTTAGCAAACATGAAATTTAAAATAACTGTGAAAAATACAGTAAAATATTTGAAGGAAAACATGAACACAAAGAAGAAGGAAATAAAAAACTCAAACCAAAAACCAGTAACAAGCAAGTGAGATGCCTAGAATAATAATAATAATAAAATAATATTTAAAGCATCAGAGAGTCATTGTAGGACACTAAAGAAGAAATGATCAGTGCATCTGAAGACATAAAAATAAAATAAATACAAATTGAAGAGGAAAAATGGAAAACTTCAATAATGGGTAATAATGGAAAGGAGATGAAATTGTGTAGAACTGAAAGTGTAGAACACCTAAAAAAAGGAGATAATGAAAAGAAAACTGAAAAAATAATGGATAAATAATTTAACTTGGCTAAAATTATAAACACATCAACATGAATTTTAGTGAACCTCAAATAAATAGGCAAAAAGGACACAATCCAAGACATTTTACAATAATATTGCAGAAAAACAATCCTAACTACAAAATTGTAAAGGCAGCCAATGAAATAAAGACATATAGAGGACCAAGGATAAGAATGTTCACTGACTGCTGATCAGAAACAATTCAAAAACTTCTTTAAAGAACTATAAGAAAAAAATTGAACCTAGAATTGTATATTCAGTGGAGCTATGCCTCAAGAGGAAGGCAAAATTAAAATATTTTCAGCCCCCCCCCCAAAAAAATCTTAGACAACTTGCTGCCAGCAGAGCTGCACTGCAAGAAAGATTAAAGGAAGTTCTTCATGCTGAAGAAAAATGATTCCAGATGGAAACTTGAATCTATACAAAAGAAATGGAAAATATGTGGGTAAATAGAACTTTTTCTCATTTTTAAGTTAACTTGTTGTTGTTGTTGTTGTTTGTACCAATCCTGGGGCTTGAACTCAGTGCATGGGCGCTAGCTCCAAGTAATTTTGCTCAAGGCTACCACTCTACAATTTGATCCACAGCTCCACTTCCAGTGTTTTTGGTGGTTAATTGGAGGAAAGTGTCTCATAGACCTTCCTGTCCAGATAGCTTTGAACCATAATCCTCAGATCTCAGCCTCCAGGGTGGCTAAGATTATAGGCATGAATTATCAGTACCGACCAAGCTAACTGTTTGAAGTAAAATATGAACAATGTATTGCAAGTTGGTAACATATGTGAACATCAAACTTATGATAATTGTGTTTCATAGAATGGAAAAAAGGTGAGGCAATTATATGGTGTAATTTTCTTCTATTATAAGGAAGTGCACTGTGAGAAGTTAAAGCTACAAACAATTAACAATAGAGAAACCATACAAAAGAAAAAACAGAGATACAGCTAATAGACCAATGGTGAAGATAAAATCAATAAAAAAAAACCCACTCAATTCTTGGAAAGAGATGACATCAAACAGGATACACTGTATTCATAAACTGCTCTGTTGAATATCAACTCCTTTGTACAACTTCTTAAAGATAATAAAATTATAAATAAACTGCTAAAACACCCAATTCTAAAGAAGGCAAAATAATATAAAAAAAATAATGATTTATTATGATATATTCTATTCTTTACATATGTTATTTATATAGTTATATTATATAGTCATTTATAGCAATATGGTAAACTTAAGATGGTAAGAACAGGAGAAATATATGTATGCATATGCAATCATTATATATACATATATATAATGAGTGCTATTTTATATATGCATAATTTTATATAGTTACATATATTATTATATCTATGAATGATTATAATACTATGATAAAATTAAGAAAATAACAGAACATATATATTAGGTATATATGTGCTTATATTATATATATTATATAATATATTATGAATATATTATATATGAAATATCTTGTTAGACTTAAAATCAAGTAATATAATTGCATTAAATGTAGGTGGACTACATCCATTCAAAACTAATCTATATTCTACTGACAAAAAGAACGTTTTAAATAAAAAGTTATGTATGGGTTTTAGAGGTATGGTACAAGTGGCTATAGCACCTGCTTACCAAGCATGAGGCTCTGAGTTTAATCACCAAGTTATGCAGATTAAAAACAAAATAATAGAAAATATATACTATTGAACAATAATCATAAGTAAATTGGATGACTACATCAATGTCAAATAAAATAGACTTCCTGACTAGAAATATTATCAGAGATAAACAATAATATTTCATGATGTAAAAGAGCCTCTCATCAAGAACACATAATAATCTCTAATTCTATATGTTCCTTAAAGTTTCAAAATATATGATACAAAAATTGGCAAAATCAAAAAATAAAACCAGATAAATTTAGAATTGTAGCTGGTGCTGTCAGTCCTCTTGAGAAAACAGTGAAGATATAAAAGCCCTGGGTACCTCTATCCAACAGGTGTCCCTCATTGATTTATAGAACCACATTCAAGATAACTGTACGAAACACATTCTTTTCAAGTACAGAAGAAATATGCCCACAAAGTCCATATATTGGGTCACAAAGTAAAAAGTTACTAAAATCATAGAAGGCATGTTCTCCGAATACCAAAGAACCAAATCAGAAGTCAGTAACAATAATGTCTAGTAAAATCTGAAATATTAGAAAAAATTACATACTTGTAAATAACTTATGAGTTACAAAATCCACAAATCACATGGACATTGGAAATATTCTGAAATAAATGAAAATGAAAATATCAAAAGTTGTCAGATATAGCAGGTAGTGTTTAGAGAGAAAATATAGCTTTAAATGCTTATAATGAAAAAGAGGAAAGATTTAGAATCACTGGTGAAAGCTTCATGTTAACAGACTAGAGAAAGGAGTAAATTAACCACAATATATGCAGAGGGAGATAACAAATAAGAAGAACAAGCAGGTAATGGCACATGGGAAACTAACAGGATAAAATTTGTAAAAATCAAACTCTAGCTCCTTGAAAATATCAACAAAATTGGGAAATCTAAGACTTTTCACAAATTGCCAATATAAGAAAGAAAAAGAGGGTATCACTATAGATATTTTTTTAAAAACATTAAAAAGATAATAAGAAACATTATGAACATTTTTATCCTAATAAATTCAGCAACTTAGATAAAATGGACAAATTCTTTAAAACACAAACCAGCAAAAATGATAGAAGAAACACAAATTCTAAACAGCTCTGTATCTAGAAAAGAAAATGAATCTGGAATTAGAAACAGCTCTAGGCTTGATGATTTCACTAGTGAATTTTAACATATACTCAAGATAAATAGCAATCTTACAAAAACAGTTTTTCGAAAATAAACTTATTTTTATTACATAAGCAATATCAAATCCAAACAAATCACAAGAAATAAAAACTAGAGTCTGAAAAAAATGTTAGCAAACAGAATCTAGGAATATATAAAAAGAGGCCAGGCACTGATGGCTCATGCCTGTAATCCTAGCTACTCAGGAGGCTGAGATCTGAGGATTGTGGTTCAAAGCCAGCCCAGGCAGGAAAGACTGTAAAATTCTTATCTCCAATAAATCACCAGGAAACCAGAATGGCACTGTGGCTCAAGTGGTAGAGCATTAGCCTTGAGCTGAAGAGCTGAGGGATAGTGCCCCAGGCCCAGAGTTCAAGCCCCACAACTGACAAAAAAAAAAAACCAACACCGTTTTTATTTCTATTTTAGGAATGTAGAATTAATATAATGTATTTATAGTTAATATCAGTTGCTATAATTGGTCACATATGGCACAGTGCACAGTTGGCCATTATAGTAGCTCCCATATCATTTTGTTTTGTAGTGTAATGCTGACATCCCACTTATCCAGTATTGGGGATCTATGACTCTGCATAATACTGGAAATACCTTTGCGGTTGCCTTAATCTGGAAAGCATGGAGAAATAGTGCCATGTGGTTTCCAGGAGTAGATCATAAAAGTGCTAGACTGTTCTGCTTGGCTCTTGCCACTCACCATGAGAGGAAACTGTCACCACATGGAAAGACAATCCAGGTATGCCTGGTGGGGTGGTTCTGTTGATCACTAACTTGATATCTTAGCTAGCATCCAGTATCAAACACGTGATGTGTATGTAAAGTTGTCCTCAGTTGATACCAGTGCATCACATGAGATGTGGCAGAGTAGAGATTAGGCATCCTCACTAGTCCCTGTCCAAATTCTTGCCACATTTGTGAATGTTACTGAAACCACTAGGTTTTGTAGTGTTAGTAATCACTAGGCAGAGATAGTGACCAAAGTTAGATATGATCATGTTCTACAGATGTGTATTCCATGAGGATGACTGGTAGAAATGGGGTGGGGGAAACACCAGGTTTACCTACAAAGTCAACGCACAATGCTGATCCTGACCTAGATAGAGTGAGTTCTGCATGTGGGACCACCGAATTCCCTAGCAATCTAGCTCAGAGTTCTAAGAAGGTCCACTGCGAAGGGCTTCATCTTCCCTTAATTACAAAAGTATTAAAGCACTAAACCTAAGCTCTCCATCCTGTTTACCATGAGATTGGTTCCAGTAGAGAGGAGCAGATGGTAGAAATCCTGAGTGTCAGTACCAAGATGTGTTTTTTGTGTGTTTGTTTTTCTGGGATAGGGGACTTCAATGAATGGATATAAATCTAGAGCGGTGGGTTATACTCTGTGTGTGTGTGTGTGTGTGTGTGTGTGTGTGTGTGTGTGTGTGTGTGTGTGTGTGTGTCTGTGTGTCTGTGTCTGTGTGTGTCTGTGTGTGTGTGTGTGTGTGTGTGTGTGTGTCTGTGTCTGGGTGCGTGCGTGCACACATGTGTGAGCACCAGGACTGGGGTTTGAACTCAGGGCATTAAGCTCTCACTTGGATTTTTCTATTCAAGGCTGATGCTCTCCCACTTGAGCAACACTTCCACTTCTAACCTTTTGCTTAATTGGAGATAAAAAAGAGTCTCATGGATTTGTCTGCCAGGGCTGGATTCCAACAGAGATCCTTAGATCTCAGCCTCCTGAGTAGCTAGGATTATAGGCATGAGCCAGCCACACCTAATATAGAGATTCATATTTTGACTCTTCTATCTAATACATTCTTCTTAATCATGTAAGAGTACAAAACTGAATTTCTTTTGTAGCCAAAGAGAACTGGTTCACTAAGATGCGTATGATCAGTTGTCTATGCTGATGGTTCTTGACTGCTTTGTTGAGCCAAAATCTTTGTACCACAGGTGATCTAATGAAACTGAGTTGGGTACTCTGACCCAGTTCCATCAGAACTATTATGTAGGAAGGCCCAACATGAACCTCAGGCATAAATTGCCTGTTCACCCTTCAGTGCACAGCTACATACCTGCTATACTCTGGGAAAACACCTGAGTGTTACACTCCCTAGAGCATGGCACAGGAAACAGACATTCAGGGAACTAACCAGTAACAAAATCCAATAACATCCCATGATGCCATTAGATCCCATGAACTGACTGGGCCACACTGGAATAGCCTCTTTATCATGGTGATTGGAGTCACCTGCAGAAGAAGTCACCTGCCACCATTTTGTTTGCCTAGATGCAAGAGTCAAGTAGAAGTCCACACATTTGCCAGGGAATAAATTTATTTCTGTACTGACTGCCTGTCACAGTGAAGGGTCAAAACTTCTTTTCAGTGCTCTAAAATAGTGGTATGATTTATGAAAAGGTTTTTGGAACCTATCATGTTTAAAATTTAAAATTAAAAAAGCAAAATCTGGTTACTTTTGAGACAAGTTAATTAAGTCCCATCTGTCTCAATGTGGCTGCCCTCTATTTTGAAGTGGAAAAAAAGAAAGAGAATCCAAACTGGCAATAATGTCCTTTTAATTGAATAAACCAACAGTTTTCTCATTCTAATGAGTATAAACTGTTTACAGAAGAGATTTTATTTAAATTACCCAGAGTGATTACTTTAAATGCAGAGTCTGGTTAAAAGCTACAGTCATAAATAATTAATTTTTTCTTTTTAAAAGAATTATGCAAATTTAAGCCACAAGGCTAAAAATGGAAAGTGTATAATCAACATATGAACTGAGCTTGCATTTCTCTTCCTTGCTAGTTCATCTCCATATTTTTGTCTTTGCACTTGTTGAATATAAACCATATTACCTCCTTACTTATTATGATACAATCTGGGGGGGAAGGGGTGTTAATTCCCTCTGCCAGTTGTTCATATTCCCACTGAACATGGGGTGAGAATAAGAAGTAAGTGTAAGTAGTTTTATGCCAGCTTCCAAACAGTGCTGGCAGCATGTATTGCTAGTGAACCCTTGAGGGAGGACAGACAGAATCTATGGATCAGTACATGTTTCCTAAGCATCTATCAAGGGCTGACCTTCTATGCTCTGAGAAATATGCTTCTTTTGTGCAAACCACAATCCACAATGAAGTCAACGTCCAAGGAAGGTATTAATGAATGTCCAGGAATATCTTTAGGTACACCTAGATTAATGGCTGATAACCAGCTGATAATCAGTGCACAGTAGAAGACACCAAAGGAGCTTGAATTTCTCATTGTGTGAGAGGCACTTCAGGATAGCCTCCACTTAAGACTCCATGATGATTCTCTTTGTCTGGGATGCCTATCCATAGAGACCATTCTGAGCACAGCTATGAAGAAGTCTCTTCTAGACAATGAGCTTCTGCCACAGGACTGAGGAACTCAGAGGCAGTGGCCTAGGAAACACAAGATCTGAGGTGTGAGTGACAATGAACTTGAAGAGTGAGCTCAAGTATCGGCCATGAGAAGTATTCTGCTGTGCCTAGAGCTGCTGGAACTCCTGAACACAGGAAGAGAGGTGTCCTGGGTTTGAATAATTTAAGAAAGATAAAAGCGAATTCAGCATGGCAGAAGAAGGAAGTAAAAGGAAAAGCTGTGAATGGCACAATCAGGCATAAGGAATTTACAGTCTCAGCAAATAATGTCTGCAGCCTTTCATATGGCTATGAGGTATCTATAAAGTTTAAAAAGAACGGTGTGTGCAAAAATACTATGCATTTCTCTATCTGCACGCTGACTCTTCCAGCCTGGCTCCTGCCAACCTCTTCACTCTTCCATGGATGATGAACAGCAGGTGGATGCTGGATTGTCACCTTGCATTAGTAGCAGACAGCCCCATTGTGGCTGGCACAAAATCAACAACAGTTGATAGAGGAAAAGGCAGGTCTCTGGGGAAAAGATAGTTATAAGTTACCCTGACCAAAAAAAAAAAAAAAAAAACAGCTAGAGTGTCCACCATGATTTCCATTTTAGACAGAATGAGACAAGGCACAGAGTATGAAACAAGCAGTCTCAGATCACAGTTCATAAGTGGCAAAGTGAACACTCAAACCTTGGCTCTTGAGTTCCAGAGTCTGTGTTCTTCACTATCATGAAGCACTCCTGATTCCTCCAAAATGACACAAATACCAGAGAAGAGAGGAAAGAGAAGTCACTTTCATTATTCAGAAAATCTATCTGATTCTTTCTACAAAAACCCCATACTGCAGTTCTTGGGGTGGTCGCAAGGGGTGGGTCTCAAGACATAAAGGAATGGTTCTGGCCCCTGAGCCACCCTGTATTGTCTCAACTTGCTTGGTCCAATTTGATGCACCCATAAGCCTCAGCTCAGTGTAGATGCGTCTAACTGGCCTCACAAAACTCTGATACTCATGATACATGTCCATTTCAGGGGAGATTTAGAGAAATCTCTGGTGGCTCAGAAACCTGGAACTAGTAAGCTGTTTAATGAGTAATGAGTGAGTACATCAGAGGCACAGATTAAATTTCCATCAATTTATTCCTAAATGATTACAGAGTTCATGATTAAGCAGGGAGAGAACAAGCTTAGCAAAATAGTGGGACTTTTGCCACCACCACCTGGGTTTTCCTATTCTGTTTACAGAAATATAAAGTAACTCATTGGTCTTATATTAAAACATTTATATTCTACTCTAGGAAGAACAGGTTCTTCGTTTGTTTTAAGCAAAGACTGCACCTTAATGGCACAATTGAGAACTTAACTTTTGTAAATGGCTTAGTTTTATCACGGAAAATAGGGATAAGCATAGCATGTGTTTGTGTTCATGCATGCATGTGTGTATGTGTTATACGTGTGTGTATGTTTGTGTGTATGGGAGTACTGGGGTGTGCACATTTCTTTTTTCCATACTCAGGGTCTCATGATAGGCAAGTGTTCTACCACTTGAGCCACATCCCTAGTCTTTTATTTTGGTTCTAGTTATTTTTCAAACAGGATCTTGCCCTTTTGCCTCTACCAAATGCTCCTATTGATACTTCCTGAAAAGGCTGGAATGAGAGTTGCACATTGCTATGCCCAGTTTGTGCCAAGGCTGACCCCCCCAACCATCATCCTCCCAAGTACTACATTCCAGAAGCTAGGATTATAGATGTGAGCAACCACACCTAAGAATTCTGCATGTTTATACCTAATCATACAATTGCTAATATATCTAATTATAGTGCTAATCTTACATTTATTTATAATTGTGTGTGACATATAACTCTTGAACTGGCCCTAGATAACCATGAGTACTGAATAAATGTAGTTGTAATTATTATCAGTTAGCAGTGCATGGACGTAGGGAAAGATACTTTCTTCACCAAATAAAATTTATTAAATATTTTCTATATACAAGAACTTGAGAATTTATGGAGAAACCTTCTAGTTAAATGGCTAGCTACTTCTTATGGGAAAATTCTCCTAGGATTACCTTAACATGGCTATTCTTAAAATTCATAGTATGTTCACTAGTATTATACATTATCATTAATATACCATCTGACCCAATGAGATAGAGAAACTGAGGCCCAGAAAAAGATATAATATATAATATATAAGGGCCCAGGTCCATTGAGAAAGAATAGAGTTGAAATTTGATCCTGAAGCCTCCCCAATCCTCCCAGGATTCAGTTCTGAAGCTTTTTCACATGTGAGAAGCATCATGTTAAGACGTATAAAAGTAACAATTCCTAAGCATCCCCAGGATTTCCACTTCTCCTCACTTGGAACACTTAAATATGATTTTAGATACATATGACTGGTTTCTTGAATGGCTATTAAGACAAAGGTAGTTTACCACCAAAAGCAGCTAAAAATGCACTAAAGTAGATGGGTGCGTGCCTGACTTATCTGTTCCAAACGTAGTCACTGAGCATCTGAGTAATGTGAGACTTTCCTGAACAGTCAGGTAAAACCTGATAAAATGCTTATTTTTGTGCAAATAGAGAACAAAGAAAAAAAAAAGGAAAGAACTATTTTTTGTCACATTTTCATAATTTATTGTTCTCTGTTAAATGGTAAGCTCCAAAGTCTAAATTACTTTGTGGGCTTTCAATTCTTATATAATGTTCTTTATTTGCACCAAAATAAGCATTTTCTCTTAATTATGTAGTAGTTTAATCCATATGCCAACTTATATATAAGCAAGGTTTGTTTTTTTTTTTCCTCACTACAATAGCTACCTTCCAGTATCATATATAGAAATAAACTGTGTGGTGGGCATTGTGGTTATGCCTATATTCCAAGCTACTTGGAAACAGAGAGAGGAAAATAGTAAGTTCAAGGTCAGCCTGGGGAAAAGCAACAATCTATCTAAGAAACAAAATACATATAAAAGTTCTGGAGACACGGGTCAACAGGTAAAACTTCCTAGTATGTGAGGGACCCTGGGTTCAGTTCCTATTAATGTCCCCTTCCTTATCTATCAGTTATGCTTCTAGTCCACAATTTTAGGAGAAAAAGAAAGTTTATAGGAATTTAGCTTTTTAAAAAATTCTAAGGCTACCAAAATGGGGTACTGAAATTTTTTTAATGAAGAAATGAGTTTGAGAAAAGGTGTTTAACCTCATAGAATAAAGTTATATTTTTTTACTTTGAGTTTGTTATTTCTAATGAATTATAATGAACTGTTTCAGAAATCAATGACTCTGAGATTGAAGGCAACTCTTAAGGATGTGCTATTAGTACTTTTCTTCACTCAAAAGGAGAGAAACATGAACCAAGAAAGAGAAAAGTTCTGAAACATGTAGGAATGATCAAATTTGGGATTATTTTTTAATCTTTTTTTATTACTAAGTGAAAATAGTAATGACCCACAGATTTCTTTCAAATACAATGGTTTCCATATCTGCATGTAGGAAAGTTTCAGAAAATCTAGTTTAATCAAAGATCACAAACTTAAGTCAAACATTCATGAACTCACTCACTCAGTCACACAATGGGTATAAATACTGGGTTTGCTGGCCACATGCAAAGACAAATAAGACACAGGCTGGGTGAGGTATTGCTGCATGTGTTTCCAGTTTCAATAATCTAGATGTAGAATTTGTTTTGTCATTTTTTTTACAGTATGGATGGATCAGATGGATGTGAGTTTATATATTGTCAAGTGGTTAATAACTGAGTGACTCATGACATTCACAATTTTTTGTTTAAACCTGTCAAAATGAATAACAATGTCTTGCTTCCATCTTACTGTCACTTAGTACTCATTGATGAACCTTCCCCATCCCCTGTCCCTTCTAATATCCTCAGTCCCTGCTAATCACCATTTTACTGGAAATGTAAATGAGATCAACTTTTTGAGATTCCACACACAAGTGAGATCATGCAGTACTTGTGTTTCTGTGCTGGCTTATTTCACTAAACATAACGATCTCCAACCATTTGTCAATTCTATCCATAATGATGTGAATGGCAGGACGTCTTCATTTTTTATGGTGCATGGCAGAAATACACACACACACACACACACACACACACACACACACACACATCTCCCACATTTTCTTGATCCATTTATCAGGTGATATTTGGGTTGTTTCTCTCTCTTAGCTATTATGAACAGTGCTGCCATGGATATAGGAATGTAGATGTCTCTTCAACATACTGTTCTTATTTCCTTTGGATATACAGCCAGTAGTGGGATGGTAGTTCTAGTTCTAGTTTTGTTTTTTTTTTCTTTCTTGAGAAATCACCATACTATTTTCCATAATGGCTGTAGTAATTTATATTCTGACATACTGAACAGGGTTCCTTTTTCTCCACATCACAGCATTTGTTATCCTTCATCTGTTTTTATAGTAGACATTATAACTAGTCTTGGATGACATTTCATTGAGGTTTTGATTTGCATTTCGTTGAATATTAGTGATGTTAAGCATTTCTTCACATAGCTTTTGTCTATATACATATGTCTTCTTTTGAGAAACATCTATTTAGGGCTCTTGTGGATTTTAAATTCTGGACTATTTGGGCTTTTTTAGCAATTTTTAATTGTGATTAAGTGATTATATAAATTTCACAGTATTGCGGGATAGTGTTACTTAGTTAAAGTCACAAACACTACTTGTTTTTAAGTCAAAGTTCTATCTCTCTCTCTCTTGGCCTGCCTTTGGGTCAACTGCCTTGGCTTGTTCAACTAAGTATTTGAAGATTTGATCTGCTTATTAGCCCACTGCATAACTTGCCTGACTACTCATGAAGGAAGCCAGACTTCCTCTGTGAAATCATTACAAACTCCCTTAAGGAGTTTGGTTCAGGACCCTCAATTTCCTTCAGGAAAGAAGCTGTATATTTCAGAAATAATATATGATTTCAGATATAGTGACAACAGTTGGACTTATACAAATTAAAGGATGTGATTACAGTGTTTTCTGTGATAACACCATCAAAATCCTTTTGTGATGTATAACACATTCAAAATGTAAATTCCAAGTTATTTAAAAGCCCATCAAATAGGATTGTTATGGCTGGAGATTTAAACCCAGGAATGCTGTGGTTTCTTTTACAAGTATGATGAGCTGATTTTTCCTTCTGTCATTTAATATAGCACAGAGAATTCTCCATGTAAGAGATACATGTTGCAAAATTTAAAGTTTCCTATCTTGGGTTGCCAAGGGTATGAGGAACACAATCTAGGACAAGTCAGCCTTCAGTGTCTTCATCTCATAAAGCTGCCACAGTGGGAATTTTACAAAATTCAATACAAGTGTTGTAACTCAGTCCTTCGGGAACAACATTTCTCACTTCCCATCAGTCATTTTCAAGACTTTGGCAACTTCAGAAAGCACTCTGTTGAATTTGTTCCCGAACAGAATGCATACATGCATGGGGGGATCTGACTGCATATAACATCACATCTGAGGGCAGAGTCTCACATACCCCAGGTGACCTAGAGCTGAATTCCAGCTTTTACCCCATCTCCTTACGCAAACTCTTCAATCTCTCTTAGCCTCAGCTGTATCCTGTGGAAATGGAGCAGAGGTGGAAGCACTAAACAGAGTCTGGGTTGAACTCTTCAACTGCCTCATGATGGCAGCTTTTAGCACTCCAATTATCCTGTTGCCTGGCAGTGCTGCTGGGAAGGATGCTCCTAAGGAACACCACACCAAGGCCACAGCTTGGCCTTCCCTTGCTTACTTCTTGGCCCACTACCAGCCGTAGCTTTAAATTACAAGCTGAGCAGACTCCAGCATTGTAATTCCTTCTTAGTCTAGTTGTTTCTAAATACTAGAGCCATAAAGACTTCCCAGGAAAAGACAATGGCATTAGTGGACTTTGACCCTTTCCCATCCCAAGCATGACACAGAACTTCAGGGCAGCATAAGGAAAACCAAGAAAGCAAAGCACCTGCATGACCCAATCCTTTCCCAATCCTATTCTTTTGGAGACTGTTCGAATTTGACAAGTCCAAAATAAGAGGAAGAATTCTTCCAGAATACAGTACATGGAACAATAGTAATGCTATTTGCATTTATCAATCACTTGCTATGTGCTTGGCCTGGAGTTAAGCAACATTGTATTTTTTGATGTTCACAAGAAAATGGGATCAGCATTATCACTGCTATTTCATGAAAAAAACAACAAAAAAAATCAAGAAAATGTGGTATATGCACACAATGGAATTCTATGCTGTCATCAGAAAGAATGACATTACCCATTCGTAAGGAAATGGATAGACTTGGAAAAAATCACATTAAGTGAAGTAAGACAGACCCAGAGAAACATAGGCTCCATGGTTTCCCTAATAATTAGGATAGACCTAGCAGATGATCACAATAGTTCAATATCTATGTATCTATGACCATATAAAATGATGCTAATTGAAATAAACTCCAAGATATGGAAACAAAAGTTTTTCTGTTTTTTGTTGTTGCTGCTGTTTTGTTTTAAATGTACTGTGTGAAATTATTCCTTTGTTCTTTCATTTTTTTCCCTTTAGTTTATCCCCTGTTGTCACTATTTTTGATTTTGGTACCCTGGGTCTTGTATATATGTTTATCTGATTTGGGGGAAGGGGAACAACAAAATGGTGAGACAAGGACAAATATGAACCAATGCAACAGCGATAGTCACAAGACACTATGTTGGATATGAATTTTACAACTTGTGGGAAAGGAGAGTGGGGGGGAGGGAAAGTGGGAGAAAATGAGGGAGGGGGTAACACTGTTTGACAAGAAATGTACTCATTACCTACTTATGTAACTACATACCCTCTGTACATCATCTTTACAATAACATAAAATTAAATGTAAAAAAGAAAAGAAAAACACCCTTAGCTGGGTACTAGTGGCTCACAGGTAATCCTAGCTACTCAGGAGGCTGAGATCTGAGGACTGCAGTTTGAAGCAAGCCCAGGCAGGAAGGTCCATTAGACTCTTATCTCCATTTAACTACCAGAAAACCAGAAGTAGCACTGTGACTCAAACAGTAGAGTGCGAGCTTTGAGCAAAAGTGCTCAGGGATCGCTCCCATGCCCTGATTTCAAGCCCCATGACCAAACATCAACAACAACAAACCTTGAGTGTTGTATAGTATGTAGAATGTTCCAGTGTGGATGATGTGATATAAGTGTGCATGCTCATTTTAATCTATCACTCAGAGGTATTCAATTGCCCTAATCAGGAATATACATTCTGGCTAGTATTTAAGGAAAAATCTACATACAGCATAGCTATTTATCTTTAACTCCAGAGGTATTGTCAGTGACTATACTGGGTATTGGAAGTGAATTATTACTGATAAAATTAGAGGTATCTGCTCTGGGTCCATTCAGAGGATTACAGAGGCTGTGCAATGTATTATGGATTTATGCGATTTCTCTCCATGAACCCATATAAAGACTCTGAGGGGTCTAACTTTAGCAACTGTGCCCTAAGCATGATATTTAAATAGTCTTGCTGTCAGCTGCAACTCAGGTCCTTTACTTGAATCTAAATAGAAGAAATTCCTACAAATAGCTCATTTGCTCTGATGCAAGGTGTTCTGCTGTATGAGCACGTAAAGGATAAAGACCTGGGACTTGCTTGAGCTTTCAGAACAGGTGGCTTTTGCTTGCTAATAATTATTTGCACAGATGGCAGAATTGGCCTGAAACTTGTTTGTAAGACAATGCAGTAACAAGATTGTAGGGGGAGAACTTATTCTCACTGCTCAATGTTGGAGGCACCAGTAACTATACAAAATAATTTAACCATTATAGTTTGCCTAACTGACTTAGATTATTGACTGCAGGATCTTCAATTGTGTTTCCTAAAGACTGAACCTATGATAGCCTCATGCCCAGTATAGGGATTGATCCTTACTTAGCTTTGTAGGTGTCTGCTTAATAAACTAGTTAATCCTACATCTGGATCCACATATGTCCCTGAAAAAGTGATGCCGAAAAGTGGTCCCAGCTGTTCGCTGACCAGCTACAGAGTTCAATAAGATGGCGATTAAGTCAGTACAGTCTAAAAGCTTCTAACCAAACCTTATGTTGGATTATCATAGCAAGAGAAATGGGAAATTGACACATTTGATCTAGATTCCATGAAGTTTGGGAAAGTCACTAGACCTTACAAAAATGCATAGCTCTGCCAATAAAGTACCGGCTGCTGTCAGTGTAATGCTTTGTGGCCATGAAGCAGCCCTCATTGATGCTTTTCTGCATTCTCAGCCACTAATGTTCTTTTTCCAAGTCTGCTCTTGTTTGTCTTTAATAGTATTATTTGATTGAGAAATCTGTTTTTAATACTACTAATAGTTAAAATTAAGATTATTTTAACCTTTCAGTAATCTGTTTAACAAAATCACAATACTTTCTGAATTTTTAAAGACCCACACCTTTTAATAAGAAAATATTAATCTTACTTTTAAAGGATAAATTTTGAACAAAATAGCCCTGCTTCATATGGACTGTGTCATGCAATGATCAATATTTCTAGAAAATTCTATGCTTTTACATAGCAGAAGACTAAATAAGAAGCAGATTGTTAAGTGCTGTGATGGCAAACAGCTGCCAAGAACCTATGATTTCATTCCCCGCCCTTTATTCCCCTAGTATTCTGTTGCAAAAGTCAAGATGCTAATTAATTAAGGATCTCTTAGTATCTTCTTCAGGAAACATACTACCATTATATCATGATATCTCGCTTTCTGGGAATTTTCCTTTCTATTCCTGCCCAGAATCACTGGCTTGGCCTGAATAAGGACAGTAATTAAAAGCAGATAACATTTATATTTTGCTGGAGAACTGAGTGCTGATGCTAAAGAAACTGAACAAACCTAAATATTTTTTCTGGCATCTCCCAATACCAAGTTTCACTGGAGTCCACCTAAATGATGATGATGCCCTACCAAAAAAAAATCACATTCCGCACTTTACCCACAAACCATATCTTTAGTAAGTAAACCACAGTTAGGAACTTTTCCATCAGACCCAAGTACTATCCTGTAAACAATATGCCTTAAGTAATCAATTCTTTCCCCAATATATTGCATTTATTAACACACATAGTAAAGGAACATTGCAGAAATCTTGTTCACTCTAATTTTCCCAGTCCTTCATCCAAAGTCAGTGACTTTGGCATTTATGCAAACCAGTAGCTTCAGACCTGAACTTGACTATTCATTCTTATTTTCAAAAGGAAACACCAACGTGACAAATGAGTTTGGGATTCTTTGTACCAGCATCTACATTTTAGCCATTATTCTTTATGACTTCTCTAATGTTTAGGTTTTCATTATACAATTATAGAAAAAGTGTGATACAGAGCGAGAGAGTAGTAAATAGAGACAGTTGATGTGATTAAGAACAAGACTGGTAGCCTGTCTGGGTTAATACTGAGTTCCAACCATAGTACTATGCTATGGAGATATAACACAAACTTTAACCGCAGTCCTCCCTTTTGTATAAAACAGAAACAAAAAGAATTTTGTTGGTGGGAGTGTACAATTGTTCGACCACTCTGGAAAGAAGTGTGGAGGTTCCTCAAAAGACAATAGAGCTCCCTATGATCCAGCAATTCCACTCCTGGGCATTTACCCAAATGACCACAAACAAGGCCATACTAAAGCCATCAGCACAACATGTTTATTGCAGCATTATTTACCATAGCTAAGATATGGAACCAACCCAGATGTCCCTCAGTAGATGAGATCAAGAAAATGCAGTATATCTACACAATGGAATTCTATGCTTCCATTGGAAAGAATGACATCACCCTACTTAAGGAAATGGAAAGACTTGGAAAAAAATCATATCAAGTGAAGTAAGCCAGATCAAAATAAACATAGATCCCCTGGTTTCCCTCACTTGTAATAATTAGTATATGTCTAGGATAATCCTAGAAGATGAACAGAATGGCATGATAGCTGTGTACATATGACCATCCACGATATGGAAACAAGAAGTTTTACTTTGTTGTTGTTGTTTTTAATGTATTATGTGATTTCTTTTCTTTTGTGTTTTTTTTTCCTATGGTTTAGCCCCTGTTGCCACTGTATTTGATTTTGGTCCACTGGGTACTGGGTGCCCTGGGAAAGATAGGGGAATAACAGAACAAAGGACAAAGGACAAAGGACAAAGGGCGAACCAATGCAATAGTGGTACTCACAAAACAATATGTTGAAAGTGACCTGTACAACTTGGGGGGATAGAGGGATGGAAAGTGGGGGGGGGAAATGAAGGAGGGGTAACAAGTTCGACAAGTAATGTATACACTACCTTATGCGTGTAACTGTAACCCCTCTGTACATCACCTTGACAATTAAATTATTTTTTAAGTCAAAGTAAATAATTCTAAATGATCACAATTTCTGTGATGAAAAGCTGGAAAGCCACTGGGAACAGGAGAAATGCCATTTTAGCTAAGTGGAGTCTGGACCAGGGCTTCTTCCAGGACAGGAGCAGAGTTGGAAGGTGGCTTTTCAACTGAGGAGGAAGAGAAGCGTATCTATAAGCCAACGGGAGGCTAAAATTGGGGAGGGGTATCCCAGCACCTAAACTCCAGCATAGCTGATACTCTGAGAATGAAGGAGATTGGTCAGTGATGAAGCTTAGTTTACCATGGAAAGAGACTTAGAAGCAACATATTAAAAAGTACATTGAGAGCCAGCAAATGCAAAAACAATGCAGAATTATTTTCAAGGAATCCCTGTATGCCCATTATACCCACCAACCACATTTGATTCTGACAGTGCCAAAATTCAACTTCCAAGGGAAGGGCCCTTCACATGGATGAAAGTGCTGATGCACAAGTAGGCTAAAAAATAAACAGATTGTGATGAGTATCCCACCCAACTTCATCTCAGCACAACTTTTATTTGAAAACTTCAGGAGAGAAATTAATGACCAGTATGTTTCCTAGGTTTTTTTCATCCTAAAACAAACAAGGTTAACTCCTTTGTACAACCAAAGATAATAAAAATAGTTTTAAAAAGATTGATGTTCCAGCTTCTTTGATTAAAAGTAATGGAAATTGATTTGTAAACATGTTCTTTGGTCTGAAGTTGTTGCTTGTGCTCTTCCTTTCTTTTCTCAAACAAGAGAAAATTTTCCCCGAGGAACTGGCACTAAGTGTAATATTTGGTTTAGACACCCATCAGAAATATATATCATCAAGAGAAAACTTCCATATCATTCACAAATAGTTCTGAAAGGCCATGAAAGTAGGAAAACTCAAAGGAGTGGTCCAAGATATGAGCCCAAGGCAGGTGAAAAATTCCTATATGTGAAATATTTGAATTATGGTTTCTTAGATAATACATTTATACTTGGTCCATCAATCCAATGGACTAGGAGAATTAAATTGTTGACATGGAGAAAATCCTGTATACAACATGAGAAGAGAAACTGGCAGCTAATCTGAAACCACGGGCTGATTCTCTGGGATTATTTTAATTGCTCTTCATGCTGGCAATGATAGGAATATGTGTTCATTCTAGTCTAAGCCATGTCAAAGCATGGCTGAGAAGGTAAATTGCCAAATGAAGGGGGGAAAAGGTAGTACATATTTAGCTGTGGGTACCAAAATATGTCCCTCAGCTATCAGAAGGTACAAGGAAGAGGAGTTTCTACACCTGTGAAGCAGGTATGATCTGGAGAAGAGAGGCATAGTCAATGATGTACAAGGGCAGAGGATAGAGAGGGAAGAGGCTTGCTAGGGAAAGTAGAGCTAAAACAAGAGAAAAAGGAAGGAAGGAAGGAAGAAAGGAAGCAAGCAAGCAGGCAAAAAGAAAGAAGAGAGGCTATCTGCCCTTGTTATTCCACTACTACTTGGTAGTCCTTGTTCTGACTTAGATGTCTCTAAACTATCCAATAACTCCTGGAACTTTGGTGGATTCAGTAGACACTCTGGCCCAGAGCCAATGTTTTCTTCCTAAGAGATGATAAAAAATATGTCAGTTTTGATTATCTGATGTAGTAAAGAGAATTAAGACAGTTATCATAAAATATTGATATTACTATTTGAGTAACCTTTTCAAAACGGTTTTATAACACACTCAGAGAAACAACCTCTAACCCACCATTCCTAACAGAACCCAGCCCATACCTGGTTGTAAATGTGAGGGTATAGTAGATCATCTATGGCACAGAATCTCACACTGTCACTATTGGATGTTGACACATGATTACTTAGAGCATCATCTAGGCTCTGCATTCAAGGATGGGGCAAAAGTTGCTTCATAGCCTCCTTTAGCACAGGAAGTGGTCAAGCAACTTGGACCCCCATATCTCCACTCCTAAATATCTACCAGAATGGTTCTGATTCTATATGTGTCATATATTGAGCATCTAACAAGATAAATACTCCATTGACTTAAAATATGGTACCACAATAAATACCATACTAGGATGACATGTGATCTTAGGCATGGATTCATTTTTGGCTTCTATAGACAAGTCCTGTTCAGCTCAGAACTCTAATAGTTCTCAGTCTGCTCAGCATCAATTCATTTGAGACTTATCTCCCATTCAGTGAGACTCAGGTCATCCATTAGTAGCTCCATCTCACCCCTCAGTATGGGGTTGTGGACTGAGGAGGCTCATCTGTCACAGGCTTGACATAGATGCTAGAATAGAAAGGTCTATGAACATAATGAAGGCCAATGGACTATGGGTACCACCATCATCAATATGGAAAGACAGCCTGCCTCAGAATGAAAACAATAGAAACCCAATGAGAAGTCAAAATAATTTTGCATTGATCCTTGAATCATACTGAAATAAGGAGACTGGGTCTAAGTAACATCACCTTGTTCTCACAGCCTAGCCTGGGTGATAAGGCTTTTCACCCAGCTTCAAAAGCTTAGACGTAAGACAAACTTGGCCATGTGGTAGATGATAGAGAATTGGGCTTAACTGGAGCCATCTTGTCTTCATGGCAGAGGAAAGTGAATCCCACCTCCCAGGCAATGGATGTGCCTGAATTCCTAGAGGCAGAGGCAGGAACTTGGCCAATAGATTACTGGACCTACCAGTCTTGGGTCATGAACTCTCAAGCTCTCTGTGACCCTACCCCTGATCTGACTCTACTTAGACCAGGACCAGCTCAGGTGCCATTAGACCATGCCTCATGCCTCCTGTCCCCTGTCTCTTCTCTATGGTGTCCTACTTCAGATTTCCATTGGAGCTGCTCTGGTTCATAGGTATTGTTTTTCTGCTCTTTCTTTCCTCTTCTGCTCTCATGGCTCAGTTTTCTAACAATGTTAAGTGTATTCTTTGTGACAAGAGTCTACCTGCAGTTTCTGGTTTTCTAATTGTGACTCCGGATTTGACCTTTTAAAATTGGCTTCTCTGTTTCTCATGCCTGAGTTCCCATACAATAATATGATTAGATTCAAGACTTTCCAAGACAGAAATATATAGACATCCTAGTTCTACGAGTCAATACATAGTCTGTTTGACTTTTGCTTTTTAGTTTTTTGCTCTTGTTATTTTTTGGTCATTCATTATAGACAGATACAAATCAATGAACCATAAAGGTGGAAACAACAATAAACACCTTAAATCTAAAAATCTCTTCCATATGCAGATCTAAGCTTTTCTACTAGGTGATGACAGTTGTCTGTATAGAGTGCTAGAAAATTTTTCTAAAAATAATTCTTTACCATATCTTTATTACATAAGCATTAAGAAATAAAGGAGTTTGAACTCAGGAAAGTAACAAAAACACTATGTTTAATAGGGAAATGTATCATTGTATAGAAGAGGACAATATTTAGATGGATACAAATGGTACTTCAAATCAGGAATGCGCTAATACTTTAACATCAGCATCTCCAGGCAAAAAATAATTATAATAGTAATCTGTTTCAATGGAAATAAAGTACTGTAATATTTATAGTCTGTGCCAGTGTTATAATGACTGTGGGGCCAGAAGCGAAGTGTCACAGCATGCTCCACATGTTTTTAACACGGTTTCTAAAGGCTCTGGAGGCCATTAAATTTAATGAACCCATCTGCTATGAAATAGAGGTCCCAATGTAATCTGTTTCCTCCATGCCAAGTAATGCAGATGGCAGTTTCTGTTCCATAGCCCAGCAGGACAGTTTATGTTTCTCTTTACGTGTGTCTTTTTGTTTTGATGATAGGAACTTCTTTGATATGCAGCACTGTCTTGGGAAAATACTGTAAATTCAGTTTGTAAGCCTCCACAACTTCCTTACGTGCCTTACCTCTCTGAATAATTGCTTATAGGCAGTAAGAGGTTGTTGCTTAAAGCAATCAACCAAAGGACTCTTAAATGCCCTAGGTGCCATTCCTACATGGGAAAGTGAAACATAATGTGCAACTTATCAAATGCAAAGTATTTTCTCCAAGTTGGACTTAGTAGGGGGTGGGAGGAGGGATATATGTCCAATTTGCAAGTACAACTAAATTGGTTTGAAAATTCCTACAAATTGCCTACTGAACTGCATTACCAGCCAATGGGAGGGGTAGGAGGGCTTGGTAATGAATTCTCATTATTTTAAATGGTCACATTCCCACTGTTTTTAGGAGATTTCTTTGCTTCCCTTCTGTGTGTCACCTGTGGTCTGTGCAAACTCTCCTGATGAGACTGATCAGGAATGCTGATGCTTTCTAAGTTTGATACTACTCCTTCCCCACACAGTGTGTTGGTAGCATTCCTAAACTGATTAAGACTCAACTGAAAAGCACAAGTCATTTGCTTACAAAATGGAACAAATTCCAACGTTAATGATTTTTTTGCTCTGTACCTAAGAGATAATGACTATGCATGACCTCTATTCAAATGAGAAGCCTATGAATGTTGGAATTCCGGTGTTTGCTATTTTGCCAATTAATACATGAGATCTTATTAGATTAAATGTAATTAATGTTGTTAACATTAATTAATTTATTTGTTCTTCACTAGGAAAGCAAATTGAATAAAACAGCCAAAGGAGAAACAAAACATATAATCAGAGGGGTAGCAACAGACTGGGAGAAAGGGTCTTGAAAGGAAGTTATGTCTTTCTCTTTCTAGAACCAGAGTTGGATAAATGCAGCATCTTTGGCACTCATGTGCAAGAATCCAATCTCAGCTTTTGTTCACAATTCCACTTTTACCTTGAACTTGACCAGACCCACAATGGTATGAATCAAAGCACTATATTCACAGGTCATTTTAAAGTGATTTGTTTAAGCATTAAATCAATCATATAATTATATTTGTGGCTGCTGGGTCTTCAGCCATAATAACTGATGAGTCAAGGAAGCAGGGATTCTTTTGCCTTAACTACCTACATAATTAAGGAGAAAGAAGAGACCATATTAAACAAACATAGGATTAACTGTCCAGATTTAAAAGACAATCAGCAAATGCTTATTTCCTTAGTATTTGGTAGAAATCATATAAATCAGCAGGGTTACAGGTCTTGTGATGGCATCAAAGTTACTTTCAGACAAGGCTCTGGAAAACCCATTTTGAAGATCAGACACAGACATGCCTTCTCTTGCAAGCTCTTTCTCACTGAGACATGGAGCATGTGGACAGAGGCTGCTGTGGTAGCCAGCATTCTAAGATGGCTCACAATATTGTTGCCTTTCCTCCAGGCATGGTGGCTACACCTGAAAGCCCAGGTATTTGGGAGGCAGAGCAGGAAAATCTCCAGTTTGAGGACAGTCTAGACAAAGCTAAAGAGATCATCTCACAAACTAAATAAAAGCAAAAAGAGTTTGGAGACATGGCTCTAATGGTAAAGTGCTTTCTCAGTAATATGAAAACCTGGATTGAATCCCCAGAACTGAAAACCAAAAATTCTGCCCCCAAGAAATATATCCCTAGTACACCCTTTCACCTTCAGTTTGGAAATAATGAGCTACCACATGATTTGATTGCCAATCAACTGACCTTGAGTTAATTAAAATGGAGATTTTCCTGATGGGCATGACCTAATTGGAGAAGACTCCAGATGGCAAAAAAAAACCCAAAACATTAAAAACATCAAAACTATCTAGAGATACATTCTGGAAGTAAACAGATAGCATTGTGTGCTGTATTTTCTGGCCACACGGTAAGCAGTTACAGAAGAACTCTGAGTATGGTCTCTGCAGGACAAAAAACTTGGACTTCAATCCTACAAGAAACTGCGTTGTGCACAACCTGAATGAATTTGTTAGAGGACCCCAAATCGCAGGGAGTAATTACAGTTCAGGGAGCGCTGAACCACAGCTTGTGAGCCAGGAGCGAAGGACCCAGCAAAGCTCTTCTGCGACTCTTGACCCATGGAAACCTTGAGATGATACTCTGTGCTGTTTTTTTGTTTGTTTGTTTGTTTGTTTGTTTGTTTTGGGGTCCGGTCATGGGGCCTGAACTCTGGGCCTGGGCGCTGTCCCTCAGCTCTCCAGCTCAAGGCTAGCGCTCTACCACTTGAGCCACAGCGCCACTTCCGGCTTTTTTCTTTTTGCTTATGTGGTGCTGAGGAATCGAACCCAGGGCCTCTGGCATGCAAGGCAAGCGCTCTACCACTGAGCCACCTTCCCAGCCCCTACTCTGTGCTGTTTTAAGACATTGTGTGTGGATTTGTTATGCAGAAATGGAACACTAACACAGCTGCGTAGAGGATGCTGAGTGGCTGAAAAAAGAGAAAAGAAAGAAGCAAGGAGTATGGGGCAAGAGGGAGGCATTAAGAGATGGAAGAAGAATGGAGAGAGGAAGGCTATCAATTTTAAGTGACAATTTCCTCTGAATAAAGGATCGTTTTTAACCACAGTCATTTTATGATTGATTTGTCAACATTTAACACATTTTTAGCAATATTTCTTAGAGTTCTTGCCAAGTCATTATCTTATCTTTCTGTCTACACTTATAATCTATTGGTTAAGATAATTAATTCATACAATAGTGATAAAAACTTGTCTGAGTCGGTATAGGAATGAGGATAGCTGAGTTCCAGTAAGCTTGCAACTCAGGGAAGGAACAGACCTGCGTTTTGTGTACCAGAATAGCCTTCAAACCCAGCCTCCAGTATGCTGAGGGCAACAGGCACAATTCCAGAGCAAAGAGAGGGCTTTATGTCAGTTCCGTAATAATTAAAAGAACTGCTGTTATATTTCCACTTCCTACAGCAATATAGAAAGTGCCCTTCCTCAGCCTTGCTGGTACAAGCACAATCCCTAGTTTTCCCTAAGGACCCCAACCCAAGTACCAGCACTAGATACTACTCCCTAGCCCACAACCTGTAATTACAGCAAAATGAATTGCAAACCATAAAAACAAACCTCTAGATGCACAGTGCTTCCATGCTACTCATCATATTAAAGTACAAAATTCTATTATCAAAAAGGCATGAGCCACATTCTAGTTCCCATAGAAGAGAGAGCTCAAAGAAAGGAATGTATTTTTTCAAGACTTCCTACAGCCAAGAAATGAATTTACATTGGATTTCCTGAAACTGGGCAATGATGATAGGTAGCATTTACTGCATTCTCTCCATCAATAGACATCTGATGCTTAGAATCAGCCACAGAATGTAGGTTCATTCTCCCTTTAGGAAAGCAGCACTTGTGAAGGCTAACAAACCTGCAGCAGAAGCAGTCTGGAACAGCTTTGCATGTCACATCTAAACTGCTTTTTTAAAATTCTGAATTCAGAGTTCTTTGCTCATAATCTAAGATGGTAAGATAGCATATAGATTCCCATTTCCTTCAGCAAGAACCCCTTCCATAATTCTATCACCTCCCAATAGTCTACTCAAATTTTGAATCTATCAACAGATTAAATTAATTATTAGGTCAGAGCCTTTGTGATCTACTTGTCTCTGGAAATAACCTCACAGATACACTCTGATGCAGGCTTTACTAGCCTCCTAAGCATTTCTCAATCCAATCAAGACTAACCATTATGGAATTTATAAACTCAAAATTGTTATATTTCACCCTCTTAGTGGTTCCAAAGTCAGTGATCTCATCTCAGAATGTAAGACTTTATAGGTAAGTTCAATATCTGAAGTTCTTTCTTTCTTTTCTTTCCTTCTTCTTTCTTTTCTTTTTTTCTTCTTTCTTTCTTTCTTTCTTTCCTTCTTTCTTTTTCTTTTTTTCTTTTTTTTGCTAATCCTAGGGCCTGGGAGCTGTCCCAAGTTTCTTTTGTTCAAAGCTAGTGCTCTTGAGCCACAATGCTACTTATTAGTAGTTTGTTGGAGGTAAGAATCTCATGGACATTTCTACCCTGTACAGCTTCAAACCATGATCCTCAGATCTCAGCCTCCTAAGTAGCTAGATTTATAGGTGTGAGCCACCAGTGCTAGGTTTGAATTTTTTTAATCTTTTTATTTTCATTATTATCTTTAGTTGTTGCCATTTAACAAAGTAGTTTATAAATGTAATATCTGAATTGTTTTTACCCTACATAAATGGGTCATGTCATGGGTAACTTGGGGAATCAGCAGCCTTCCCCTCATCCACAGGGTTAGTAAAGACCAAGAAGGACTCTTCCACATGGGTATTGGCCTGATAGGCTTCTCAACACCATCAAGATGAGAAGGATCCTCAGAATATTCTATCCAGGGCTCATCAGGTCAATTCAAAATTACACAGCAGGGGCTTGGAAGGTGGCTCAGTGGTGTAAGGTCCACTCCTGGATGGAGAGCAAACTCTACCGTCCTCGCAGCAAAGTCTCCACCCAGTACCTGCGTTACCTAGGCAACTGGCACACCTGGAAGAGGTCACATCAGCATCCGCTGAGGTCACATCTGGATCTGATGTGGCCACATCTTTCTCCCACCTGATCCCACCTCCTCTTACGTGGTCCTTAGCTCCCTTTACCCGGCCACACCTTTCCCCGACCCTACCCTAGATAAGGCCTAGCCCAGGGCCAGATGCCCTCTTTGCCAGCTGTATGGAGTGCCAACCTGGCCTGGTGCCCGCCAGTCTACTGAACAAACCTACCCTTTACCTGAGTACCACGTACACGGTGTGGTTCTTACTCAGCCACTTCTTCTCTAAAAACCTAACAGTGGTGGAGTGCTTGCCTGCATGTATGAGGCCCTGGGTTTGATTCCTCAGCACCACATAAGCAGGAAAAGCCGGAAGTGATGCTGTGGCCCAAATGATAGAGCGCTAGCCTTGAGCTGAAGAGCTGAGGGACAGCGCCCAGGCCCAGAGTTCAGGCCCCATGACAGACAAAAAGAAAATTACAGAGCAATACAAGGTTGGGAAGCACAGAAACCTTTCTGAGCTATCATTTCAGGTATAACCACATCCTGGATTGGCATTATGTACTTCAAAGAACTCTGAAAAAGGCAAGGTAAGCCCTCTCTCCTATTGCCATACCATGTTTACTCAATGATAATCTATTTACATTATTTAATTTAAATCAACTGAAGATAATTATAGCACAATATATTTATTAATTTCATTCAAAGCTTGAGACTTTACAGGCACTTCTTCTGAAATTGCATGTCCAGTGATTTTGTAGTGGAAAAGCTTGTGTACCTGTGGGTTCTCTCTCTCTCTCTCTCTGCTAATTGTCCCATACATAAATTCTTTGTGTGCATATAATTAGTCTAATACAATAACTGTTTTAAATAATTAACATTATTTCTAGCAAGACATTTAATTAATACAAAGCTTTATCCTCTTCACAAACAGAAACACAGGTTCACAAACTTGTGTCAGCTTGTGTCTCTCCAATGAGAATACTCCAAATATGTGGTAAGTCCTTCCCCACTTGCTTCTCCACAGCACTGCTAGTTTTGATGTCCTGCTCCAGATGTTACTAAGAAGCTCTCATTATAGAGAACACAACATGATGTATATAACCTCCCTCTGTATACTCTTTTTGCCCTCACAACCAACTAAAACATACTTTTCAGAAGCACTTTGAGCCAATAAAAATATACTTCTTATCATCAAACATCCTCCCTAGATTTATAATTCATTTATGACATTACTAAGCTACTTTTAAGGTATACTAAACTAAATTGGCCCATTTTCTATCTCTGTTATTTCCCTCTACACTTCTCACTTAGAATGACATCATAATGTTTCACTTTCCACTCTCTACATCTTTTGGTTACCCTATCCATCTGAGGTTTGTTTATTTGTTATCAGTAATTATATGTGGATTTTGTTTTATTTACCAGCTTGTATTCCATTATTGTCATTCTTTATTTTCAAGTTCTAATTGCCACAGACTTGATCACTGAGACACTAATGCTGAGTCTTGGTGTTCCTTTGACATGGCCACATGATTCTTTTTATAGTACTTCCTTAATTTATTGTACTTTCTCTATATTCCAGGCATTTTTGGGAGAGTGGAGATTTTAACCTATTCCAGTCTTGGAATCAATGGTTTCTTTAATCCTAGCTCCTTTCATAGGGCCATTGCTTCTGACCTCTTTCAATGTACATATTTGGAATTTCATTCTGGTGCCTTTGATCTATTCTAATCCCACCGAGCATTCAGAACTGCTTTATCCATGTTATTACAAATTAGGCCAAATAAAATTTAAATTTATTTGATGCTGTTTATTCTCCATAGATTGAGGGGTACATAGTACAAGTATTGTGTTCAAAATTTAATACTAAATCAAAGATTAATTCAAAATTTTAGTTTTGTTTTCTCACTTTCTGAGGAACTTTGTTATTTAATTGAAATATAGTTGAATTTGTTTGGTCCTATTTGGATTTACTTTTAGATTTGCCCCCATTTTTATTGTTCTAATTTAATGTTTGAATACATAGAACACATACTTTCAAAAGTCAAAACTATACAAAAAATGTATACTCAGACACTTGCAGCATCCATTCTCTTCTCTATTCCCTCCTACTTCTTGTAGACAACCAATTCCATTGGTTCCTAACTTATTCTGTTCTTATTCCTTTCTGTAAAAATAGCAATACCTACTTCTTATTTATTCTTTTCCACACAAAAGGCACCCTGTTAATACTTACGCAGTTTGCTCATTTTACTGAGATATCCTAGAAATCATTCCTGTAAGGTCCACTCTGGGAAGGCGGGCAGACTCCTCCCTCCTCACGGCTAAGTCTCCACCCAGTATCTGTGTTACCTAGGCAACTGGCACACCTGGAGAAGGTCACATTGGCATCCACTGAGGTCACATCTGGAACTGATGAGGCCACACCCTTACCCCACCTGGTCACATCTCCCCTTACTAGGTCCCACCTCCCTCTACCCGGCCAAAACTTCTACCCCTCCAATACCCTAGATAAGGCATAGCCCAGGGTCAGATGCTCTCTTTTCCAGCCACATGGAGTGCCAACTTGGCCTAGGACCAGCCAGTTGGCTGAATAAACCTATCCCTTGCCTGAATACCACACAAGGTGTTCTCCTTACAAGGCAGCCTCTTTTAATTACCTAACAATTCCATGTCAATTAATAGAGACCATTCTCATTCTGAATGCTCACGTTGATTCAATTAGGTGTACATTCCATACACCAATCAATCTTTTATGTTTGGGCACCTATATCATCTGCAGTATTTTGAAATTATAATATTCCTGGTCCCTGGTGGTTCATGCCTCAGGAAATTAGGATCTGAAGACTGAGGTTTGAAGCTAGCTAGAACAGAAAAGTCTGAGACATTTTATCTCCAATTAACCAGCAAAAGCTAATGATGGAGGTGTGGTAAAGTAGCATAACAGTCTTGAGTGAAAATGCCAAGTGAAAGCTGGCACACACACACACACAAAAAGAGAAAAATGGAGAGGAAGGAAGGATTTATAAGTATTTCTGCAATGAATAAATTGTGCACTTGTATTTTTGTATTGTTGGAACTACATCTTTTTCAGTTCCCGAGGGAATTGACACCATTTGTTCTCAACTATATTTCAAGTATCTAAAGAAGAAATAATCAAGTAATTTTTAGAGAAGGGGGGAGGAGGAGAGGGGGAGAATTAACTCTCAAAAATTCCAAATAGGATTGCTGGGGCAAAGGGTAAATGCAAATATCCTTTCCCCCTAGAGATAACTCCACTCTGCATTCTTCAGCTCCAGCAGAGCCTCCCTTTCCCACAGCTTTACCAAAACAGTACATGGTTAAGCTTTTAATTTCCACCACAGTGAGGAAGGCCAATGCCTTCTTATTCTAATTTGCATTTTTCTCTATATGAGTGAAGCTGTATTTTTTATATGTTCAAAAGAGCTGTATTTTTTCATATGCTCACTCAAAAGACATTTTTGCTATATTGTGAATTGTCTGTTCATATGTTTTAATTACTTTTTTCTATAAAAATTTGAAAGTTTCTCCTCAATCTTAAAACGTTTCTGATATATTAGGAGTACTTCAATGAACTATATGTTGCAAATATTTTTTCCCTTTTGACTTTGCTTATGGTGTTTTGTGTTTGTGTTTGCTTTATGTAGGTTTTGTGATTTGTTCTTATTTTCATTAAAACTAAGCTTTCTCTTTTCTGGCTCTGGATGTTCAAGTTAGAAAGCCTTTTCAAGCCTTAGATATACTTACCCATTTTTTTAGCGCTTGTATTTTATTTTCAGTAGTTTAGCTCTCTGATCCACTTAGATTTCTTTCTTGGATATTTTTTGAATAGTAGGACTAATTATGTATTTCTCTAATTGGTCACTTATTTTTCACAAGTGCATTTATTGCAAAGCCCATCCAAGCCCCACTGATGTGAGCTGTCACTTTCTCATACATTAAATCCCCATATCTATAATTGAGCCTCAGTTTAACACTTTCATTCTACTGATATATTCATCCAAGTTCTAGTATAATGCTTTTAGCCTGTTCATTCTTTAGATTGATGAAATAAGAACGTGACTTTTCAAACTTACTATTTGTGGTTTGTACGCCAAACCATTGAATAGTTAATTCAGCATAGCCAGCAATATTCTACTCTTAATTGTTTTTCTGCCTCAATGAACCACACATTAGAAGAGGAGATGGAGCTGCCTGTGATATTGCACACCTATAGCTCCACCTATGTGGGAGGTGGAGGAAAGAGAATTGAGGTCTGAGTGCAGCCTACTCAAAAGCACAAGGCCCTATCTGAGAAAAGCACAAAGGGCTGGCAGGCAAGGGCTCAAGTTGTAGAAAACTTGCCTAGATAGCTACTGTAAGACCATGGGTTTGTTCACTACCACAGGAAAGAGAGGAGAGACAGAGACAGAGACAGAAAGAAGTAGTCAGAAATTGTCATTACTGTTAATACATTAATATAAAACTAACAGAAATGGGATCCGACTCTAAAATCGATACAAGTTTATACCTGCCTGTATTTTGGTAACCTCTTGGGGGAGTGCATCCCTTCTGGAGCAGGAGACATAGTGCTATTCCTACCAGCAAGCCAGTGTGGCCTGGCTTGTTTCAAGATGTCTCCCAGCCTGGGTTCCCATGTTGTTCCACATGTTCCAGCATGTGCCTACAGCTGCCAGAAATGCAGTAGTAACAGGAGAGCCTGGGGAGATGAAAGCTGGCCCTCCACAGCCATCGAGAGCACTCCAGAGCACAGCTGTGTCTGGGTTACAGTGATTAATGTGATGTGAATCCCAACAAAAGTGACAGCAGAGAGTTCCTGAGAGAACATTTATAATCAATAAATGAAACACACTACTCCCATCAGACTCATTATCACCATGAAAAATCATCCTGAAATTACACAAGAAATGTGGCCATGGAGCCATTACTGGATGATTGGCAAAGCCTCTACTTTTAGGCTCTTTCAGCATCACAGCCTGGAATCCAGCTTTGAATGGACCCACGACCAGAGTTCATACAACAGTACCTACAGAACCTCCACTCAAGCATGCTGTCACTTATCAATGAGAAGAAAGCACTATTGCAGCCTCTGTGGTGGTTCCAATTTGTTATTACTGCTGAGATGTAGCCACATCTTCAACAGAGACCTAAGATTCATCACCAGGACTGGACCACCCTGGTGGCCAGGGTTGAGTCTAAGAACATGTTTATTATATCACTGAAGGAATATGAATATGTGTGAAAAGAGGAGGGGGTCACAAGAGAAGACACAAGCAAACAAGGAATGTTCTGTGCTCACCAGACACCTTTCAGAAACATACCTCGTTCTCAGATACTTTTCAGCAACCTGGCTTGACAAACTATACATACATATAATCAAGTTATATGAAAACCAAGAGTTATTGAACTCTAATGATGAATGATACAATTGCTTGTCTCTAGAAAACCTGCACTACAGAATTGGAGAAACACAGCCTTCCCCAGAGGCCCTGTGGACTCACGGTGCTGTCGATGTATGCTTCGGTCCACACAACGTCATGTTCTTGGTCAATGACTTTGGGCCGGCTGAGAACATGGAGATATTCCATGACATTTTCTTGCACATCCGCCAAAGTGGAGATCTGGGTGAAAAATCCTGTTAAAATCCAGGAGAGAGCGCAGCTTAGTGACATAAAGGAGCCCCTGAAATGAGAACATGCATATGCCAGGCCACTTTGCCCTTATTTTCTTTTCCAAGTGTTAGATCTCATCCTCACTTCGTGGTTAGTATGTATTGTGAGAAAATAGTTAAGCAAAAGAGGTAAAATTTAAAGTATCCAGAAACAACCCATCCCACCCCACCCCCCAGGAAGAAATCAGTTAACTCTTTGGAGAAGAGACTCCTAGTCTTTATAAACACAAATGAGTGTTTTCTCCATGCCAATTGCTAATCTCTTTTTCATATGAGAAAGTTTATTTCCAAGGGAAAAATTATGAGCCATACAAACAAAAGGCAATCTCATTTTTATACTGTTAACAGTAGTCATTATGACTGATGTGTGAGTGTTTACTAAGTGCCACAACACTTGCTAAATCCTTGATAAGCTTGTCTCATTTACTACAACATAACATGAGGTGTGTGTGTGTGTGGTATTGTATGTCAAAGACATGGGAAGGCAGCCGGAGAACACATACTCTGAGATCCAGATATTCCCTAGCCTCTAGTGGCAAATAGAGAAAGAAAACCTAGGGTATGAGTCTCTCCTGTACCTTAAAAAAAATATTATCTTTAAGTAGTTGTACAATGGAATTGCCATTTAACAAAGTAGTTTATGAATACAATGAATCTCGATTAATGTCCCCTTTCAACATTCTTGCCCAATCCACCCCTTCCCTCCATTTTCTTAATTTTGTAGGCTGTATACTGAATTCTTGACTGCATTCACCAAACTTTCTCCTCTTCATTCATCCAACCTTCGCCCTGTGACCCCACTCCACCCCCCATTTTTTGTTGAACTTTTACTTTAGCCCAGATGCCCTTCAGTGGACAAAGGGGTCAAGAAAATGTGTCATACAGACACATGGAATTTTACTCATCCATTAGAAACATGATATTGTATAATATGGAAAGAAATGGGAATATTGGGAAAAGCATGTTAAATGAAATAGTTGAGGTGAGAGAAACAAAAAATGCATGGTTTCCCTTATATGTGGAAATTAGAATTAGCTTATGAGCTTATAAGTAAATATGTTGGGTGGTATACAAATATATATGGATGCATTAACTGAAATATGAGACATTCAAGGGAGAACTCAAACAGTGTAAATTCTTCTGTACCTTTTGTTTCTTGTCCCCCCGCCCCTCCTCCCAGAATTTTTTGAGGCAGAAATTCCAGCTCACCCCTGCATGGAACTATCAGAATTGTCTTTTGCACATGCTGGGTAGACGTGTTTTTTCAGTAATAGTAGAAGTTCTAAGCACACTACTGTCCCACAGAGGAGGATGTCAGTTTGATCTTAAATTCAGGGCAATGCTGAATTCAGGGGCCTATGGGCTTTGTTGTAGGTTAGAAGATGTAGAAAGGAAGGGAGACTGAGATTAGGTCTGGCTCCCCAGGAGAGAGGCCTGCATTCAAGCTTTTATTTAAGCTCTCTCAGTGTCCAATATAGGAGGATCCGTGGGTAAAAAGATGAATAAGGCCATGCAAGGAGGGCCAGAAAGATGGGAATGAACAGCCACCAAACAGCACAATCAACAACATTAAGTTAGAGAACACTACAAGATAACCAAAACCAAAAACACAAACACAATACACATGGATACCCTGAGCCAGGTGTTGCTGAGAGCTACAAGATGAGCACAGTTGGGCAGCAGAGGAGGATCCAAGGAACTTGTTTGGAAAAGTAAGCTGTATACAGACAGGACCAAGGTGAGAGAGAATCGGGCCCCTTCTAGGAAATGTACACAGCTCACAATGGTTAGCGTAAAGGCAGAAACAGAGGACAGGCATGTCAGGGTGTGGGTAAGAGCTGAGATTTTATCCAAAAGGCAAGATTGTGGGAGGACTTTAAGCAGGGAGACACTAGATGGACACAGTTTAACATTTTCTATATCAATCAAGACCATAAGTTTATATTTGTTCCTGTGTACGCACACGTGCGCGCGCGCGCACACACACACACACACACACATAAATTCAAGGGGGCATGTGTACCTCTGAAGTCATTTCTGTCACAATACCGTACATCATTTATAGAAAAATTCCTTGTGTCTAAACTAAGATTTAGGGTATGGAAATACCAGCCCTTTGTCCATGAAGGGTCGGGACCCTCCCTGAGCATTTCTAAACAAAGGCCAGCTGGTTTGAATTTGGTGTGCCATCCCCAAAACAGGTTGGGGCCATGTGGCTTCTGGGCTCCTGATGACAGCTCTGCATAGTGCTAATTAGCATGCATTATCGCTCTTGCCTGTCCCATTCCCAGGCCAGGGCCAGAGCCAGGCCCATTCCAGGGAACTGTGCCCCCAAGCAAGAGTGCCTATTCTAGTTAAGAGACTGGGGGTAGGACCTATGAGTAGCTACCTTGGCAGTCTGGCTCCACAGTTAGGGCTCTCTCTCAGTGCTCCTAGGCAGTCTCTCTTAGAAGCATGATGAAATTTTAGGGGAGACAGACAAATATACCATGACCATGAGCATTATCTTCCATGCATGGTGGCTACAATTAATGTTTGAATAAGAAAATGTTTCTGTTACCAAAAGTTTAGTCCTGGAGTCAATTTACAAATAAGAACACAGTTTCAAGGAAAAGGAAAATTGAGAGCTTTTAACATTAATTTGCCAGGTGAATGAGGGGGACAATGAAATCCAGTCTCAAAGCCCGCCATCATACTCCTGAAAGAAAACATCTGGTTTTTAAGAGAATGCTCAGAACTTTGAACTCTGGGGAATGTGACAAAGGGATGCCAAGACTAGATGGGGGCCTTGGTACTTTATTTTTACTGATACCTCATCTCTAAAGTTGTATGTCTTGAGAGAGGCTTATTCATTCCTGTGGTCAAAGAGAGATGAAATGCATAAGCCTGCCTGGTTTGGTGCAGAGTCTTAATCTTCAGCTTCCTGGCATGGAGAGAGAAAGTAGAAAATACTAGTTGGATCTTGTATAAGCAGCACAGCAAACTGGCTACAAATGAATTTTTTGTAGTCTCCATGATATTTTCTCTCTTCTTTAGTAGGTAAACCCTGGGTTCTAAGAGGAGGGTTATGGCACAAGTGACAAGCTGGGTGTGGCATTACCATGTTGAGAAAAGGAAGAGATTGTCTGATAGCTATCAGTGCAGGAGTATCGCTGAGCATCTCTGATCACTGGGACACGGAGCCAAGTGTGCTGCAAAGCCAGAATTTCCAAAAAGCTTTTCCTTGATTGTCTCTATTTTTACATCTAATCTTTAAAGCCAAAAAAAAAAAAATCTCTGATTTACGTTTCCCAAAGCAGGGCCAAGTGAAGAAAGGGGATGAATATAAGAAAGAGGATGGAAAGACAGGATATTACCATAGAGAGGAAATCGGGAGGACAAACAATCACATATTTGGAAGCTGACTGAGCTGAGAAATTATCCTCATTTGGCCTCGTGTGTCAAAGTTATAGTCCTAACAGTTACAAAATAAACCTAACTCCCCAAAGCTACAGACCCCAAACTAGTAGGTTGGTAATGCCTCTGTTGGTAAAGCCAACAGGAATCTCACACTGAACTCACCCAAAGCGAACTCTTGACTTCCTCAGACTCATTTCTCTCCATTACCCGTCTACACCTTGGCAACAGTATCACTGCCCAGTTAGGCCCCAAGCATAAGAATAATCCCAGGTGCCCATCATGGCTTATCCTGCTCCAAGTCTAACTCACCATCAACCCTCACTTCCTTCTCTCTCAAATGCTTTCCTTTACTCCAAGATTTTGTCACATGTCAGTCAGAGGACAGCTGCCTACAAATCTCACAGCAGAGAGGGAAGTATAATGTAAATCATTATTCTTTGGTGAAAATCCTATAACTCAATCCTATGTTGAGTTAGAATAAAATCCAGTTGTCTACGCTGACTGACCTTCAGAAACCTCCTCCGGCCCCCAGACTGGCCTCTACCAACTTGTGTGGGTTTCTCCACTACACCTCTCCCCCATGCTTCAGCTTGTCAGCCTTCATCGTCCTGTGTGCATAGGCTAAGCTATTCCTCCTTTTTTGCCATGGATTTGCTGCACTCTCTTCCCAGAACACTCATATTTAGCTTTCCAAGGATGGCATCTTTTTTCTTTACATCATTGAAGGTTTGATTCAGAGAGACTCTCCCTAACACTCATGACAGAATCCATTCCTGCTTCCATGTCTTTAGAACACTCACCCTCCTGTCAATGGATTCTGACTTGCTTGCCTACTTGTTTGCTAGCACTTGTGCTGGCTGGTTGGGGACAGTCATCAGAAAGGGGAACACAGGCATGCTCCCATTAGTAATGCCTGAAGCTTTCCACTCACTCATCTTGCCTACTACCTTTGGAACACATAAGATGACAGCCAAACTTAAGTGACCATTGTAGAGGGAAGCAAAGAGAAACTCAGAGTTAGTGACTTATTCTATCCAGATCCACTGAACCCCTAAATGTTTGTTCTCAACCCCAAGAGTCACTGCCTGTTCTCAGGATGAAAAGGACAATAGGATCCTCAGAGCTCCTCCTCCAGAGGAAGTTTTAAATGAGTGGTTTTTATATTGCAGCTGGAAATGTTGAAGATGAGACAGGAAACATATCACTGACTTTGGAGGCTGCTAGCAATGTGCTATAGTTGGTAGCCACGGTTTACTCCAAATCCAAGACATAGTTTCAACTTATGCTTCAATATAGAGACCCAATATACATATACATAAAAGTAAAAAAACCACTGAAATTATAAAAAGTAATATTAATAAGATATGCTGTGAAGCTTATACAAGTTTGATCCTGACCCCTTAAATAAATTTTAAAGCTTTCTTGGGCCTTTTTTGCTTTTAAGTATTTTTTATATAAGCTTTAGTTGACAAATGCATGGATTTAGTTAACAAGTGATGGATAATACAAAGTCGCTAAAGGCTGGAATCTTTGCTATAACCCATAGACACTTCCTTTGTTTTCACTCTGTATTCTTTGAGCTGGCTTGCCCTTTTCCCCTTTCTCCTCTTCCCTGCACCCCTATTAAATTCTAACTCTAGAATGTTTAATTTTTTCTTTAATGTGCCTTTTTGGACTTCATATATCATGTAAGACAGCAGGATCAGCAATCATTCAGTAATTACCAAGAAGTAATTGATGCTGAAATTAGCCACCTATTACAAATGGTCTGCTCATTTTTCTACATAACATCAATTTATTTACCTTGTTCCATTGAAGAGTTCACTCTGGGTTACCACTATTCAGTATAATAAGCCATATGTAGCCTAGTGTTTGTATTCCTGAAGTTTTACCACCCTGACTTTGGAATGTCTGGGAGGACCTTGTCTAAAAGCTGCTTTGGCCTGAGATGCTCATTGACACATTATTCAACACTCCTCTTTGCAATGATATCACATTTGAGGCCTCCCTAAGTCTATCTTCAGTGAGTAGATCCTGCTGTCTACCTCATATGGTAAAGTTCTTATTCTATCTTTGGTGTAGTGAGTATACCTTCCTAAAATCCTTCCAAAGATTATTCCTCTTCTTAAGATTTTGTTCAGAGGTTAGTATATTGGGACCCTAAGCAGTGAATGACATGCACAGGGGTAGCAAAATCAATGGTGACCCTGTGCTGCTTAAAGTCCATATGGAAGAACAGCATTCTTAGAAGACCCTCCATCAGAATCACACACAACCACACACACACACACACACACACACACGCAACCACACACACCACCACCACTGCATACACAACTGCATATCATGAAAAATCTTGATCATTTGTTGATAAGCAGCTACCTGCTTTTCTGAAGTTCATAAATGAGAATAAGGTCCGTCATGCATGAAAGTTGAAGGGGACATGTTCATGGACCTGAACAGAACAACCAGAGGAAAAGTGACAACCAGGGCAGAGCATCCTGTGGTCCTAGTGTGAGAAAGATTGGAACTCCTGAGTGAAGCCAGTAGAGTAAATGAAGATTTGGGAACAAATCTCTTCCTTTGTAAATACCAATGTGTTTTAATTTATAATTCCATATTAGAAACAAAATTAGAAGAAAGAAATGCATTACCTTATGTAACTGCAACCTCCCACCCTCATTCATCACCTTTACAACAAATATTTTTAAAAGAAATGCATCTAAAGGCATATGATGGAGAACTAGTAGTAAGGAATTGCTCTTGCAAGCTCTGTGGTCATGTCCCCACCACATCCTTCCAAGGCCTCATCCCCTGCTAGGGCCTTAGTGTTCCAGGTTGTCAAGTGTCCAGAAGTGAACTATATAGCTCTGCAGGTTGAGATGGTAGCAACTCCAGAACACAAAGGTTGGGGATAAACCCTAGCTTCAGTCTTTCTTACTAGGGTAAACCCTTAGTTAACTACTTTCTTACCCTTAGTTTTCTTTTCCTAGATTATCTCAAATTGCTAAGGTATACAAGAACGCACCTTTCTTCTCCCCAAATACAGGCAGAATTACATCTGGTGAAAAGGCTTGGACTTTGGGATACCTGGGCCCAAATCCTAATTCTGACACCTCTGGTTGGTAACGGAGAAGATGGTACTGGTCTTTCAAGGCCTCAGTTTCACCCTCTTTAAAAAAGATGATTATAACATGTTTCATGGAACTTTTATGAGGATCTACATTACTTTAAAGAGATATAGCACAAAATTATTTTGTATGGCTGTCTGGCACTTAGTAAGCAGTCATGTAGCTTCTATTAACAAAAGAAGAGGAAGCAGTATTTCCATCTTCATTGTATCAAATTCTCCTGTTGTAAGGAATTTAAGAAAAAAGCTACAAAGGTATCTCAACAATTGCTATGGAGACCTTCTTCCATTTGTCCTAAAATAGCCACCTTTCTGCAATGTTGTTCAAACAAAGGGCACTGTGTGTTCTAGGCAAGCCCTCTATCTCGGAGTTATATCTCCATCCCTTGAATTTCTAAGCCAAAGTCTTTCTATATAGCCCAAACTGGCCTGGAACTGGCAATCCTCATGCCTCCACCTCTCAAGTGTCTTGATTACAGATGTCACAGCTAGCTTTAACAAAATATTTTGACTGCCATGTTTCTTCAACCACTAACTGAAACCATTCTGCTTACATAAATCTGAAGCTATTTGCACAGGAGGGGGTGCACTTGAAAAGGTATACTGAAATAAGAATTTTCTGTTGGAAAACTCAAAGAGCTAGATACCCATAGAGGGTTAGGCCATCAGTTCTCTTTCAAATAATGGGTGAATAACCTTTAATGCCCTGAAAAGGGATAAGTGAATTAGACAACCAAGAGAGACACATGAGGTATTTCCATTGGCCCTAATAATGATGACTGATTGGATAAAAATCAGTCTTTATTTGCACAGCTGGAAAACACTCCATTAACTATGACTCTTAAATGAGAATCAGCCACTCTTATTTAAAATCTTGGCACACTGAATATTAGAGAAGGTCATCTTGACTTTTCAGGATACCTGGGCGCGTCGGTCCCTCTTTTCTGTTTTCCCAGTTTATTTGTTTATGCGATGTTGTGAATAGAGTCTTTCACATTCTACCTGCCATTCTATAGTGGCAAGGATTGTTTGATATATTTAAAACGGCATGTGTTTTGCCTCATTTGAACTGGTTTCCTCATGATAGAACCTATTCATGCACAGACTGAAACAAACCAATAAGCTCCAGGCCTCTGTGGATCTTACTAGTAGACTGAAGAAAGAAGAGATCTACTGGGAACTGGCGTGGCACCTGTGGCTCACATCTGTAATCACCGCTTCTAAGGCAGGAGGCTGAAATCTGAGGATAAAGGATCAAAGCCAACCTGGGCCGGAAAGTCCGTGAGAATCTTATCTCAAATTAATGAGCAAAAAGCTAGGATTAAAGCTGTGTTTCAAGTAGTAGAGTGTTTGCCTTGAGCAAGAGAACTCAGGAACAGCACCCTGGCCCTGAATTCAAGCCCTATGACTGGCACCAAAAAAAAAAAAAAAAAAGGAACTTGTTTCCTTCCATAGCCACTAGACATGCAAGAGAGATACTGTGGGACCCTTGACCATTGACCATGGATGGCATGATGGCCTTTAAATTCTTGAGCCTTCCCTAGGTCATTCTGTGATCATGCTGCTGAATCAGTTAACATCCTTTTTCTTGGCATCTCCATGCAATGCTCTGGTCCCAGAATGCTGATGGTTCATTTCAGTGAAGAAGTTCTCTGAGTCAGAGTGAAAGTATGTAAGAGGGTGGGGTTTGGGACCTCATGTCACTTGAGATGAAAAATGTTATGCTGCTTCTATACTATACACAATGATTTGATTAATGACCATAGAAGGATACTTGCTCACCGATGTTACGTGGATAGAAACCCCATGACTGACGCAATATGAAGCCAGTGTTTACATGGGCACAGATGAGCGGAACCTAACATTTTGATGGAAAGTGCTACTTTGAAGAGAAGCAAACAATGACATTTATTTCCCAAGCCTTTCAGAAGAAAAGCAGACTCAGGAAGAAGAACCTATTGGGGGAGACTGAATGTGGTAGAGAAGGAAATAACTGGATTTGGACAGGAAGACGAGCCACACTGTGGAATCCAGAGCCCATCCAGCTGGGCAGCTACTATTACCTTCATCGATTTTCCAAGTCATAATACTCAGAAATTAGAAATCTTAAAGGTTATAATCTATAGCCAGGCCCTGAGTTGAATAAATTGTCTTCAAAAGGATGCTTCAAAGAGTCTTATAAACAATAACTAAAACTAAATTATGGTGCAGTATTAGTTGATTAAGACAAGACTTCAATTTGAGTAATTTTCATCAGCTGGTAAAAACAACAACCCATGACTAAATGCACACTAGCTGATGGGAAGAGCACCAGTCTGGTGTAACTGGAATAACAACAATTTTTTTAATTTTAAATATGGAAATGCACTTTTTTTCCAAGACCACAGAATAAAGAAAAAAATGGGAAAGTGCAGCTCACTCAAATTTTCAAATGCCAGCAAAGTTCCAAATTCTAAGCAGGGCCTAAAACGCAGAGGAAATCTGGGATCTAATTCAGTCTCCCTTACCCATGTCTATGTTCCTACTACATTATTTCCTGAAATGAAGCCAAACACTTTACCCTGAGATGAGCAGAATTACTGATCCCTTCTCATGAGGTACACCAGCCAATAAAGTAAAACAATTGTAGAATGTGTTATTTTAGAGCTTCAAAGAAATGTTAAAGACCTCCATGCAGCTCTTCATCTTTGAGATGAAGAAATTAAGTCATGCTTAAAAGGGTTTTCTAAAAACAATGACAAAAAGGAAAAAAAATACAAAAAGAATTATAAAAAGTAAAATAAAACACCTCTTGTTTCCATTTCTCAGAGTTCATTTTGAAAACACCATTTCATATGATCATTTGCACATAGCTACTGAGCCCTTATGACCCCCTCCTCAAATATTCTCCTTTGGTCTCATTGTGTGAATGTTTAATTTATCATGCCCAAGTGCAATTTTTTGTCTTTTACTATCCATTGGATTTACTGTACCTTTTGTCTTGTATGTAAGTTTATCTGATTTGGGGAGGGGAAGGGGAAGAGCAGAAATGGTGGGACAAAGAGTGAACTAATTAGCAGTGACACACACCAGACACTATGTTGAAAATGAACTATAAAATTTGGTTGTAAAGGAGGGTTTGGAGGTAAAAACCTGGGAGAAAGTGAGGGAGGAGGTGACACTATTCAAAAAGAAATGTACTCATTACCTGGCCTCTGATTTTTCTAAAAAGGAGAAAATTAGGGACACACATGGTTTTGTCTTCCTTGCTATTGTTCCTAACGTATTTATAAGGATCCATGTGATTTTTTTTGTTGCTTTGTATGTCCCTCCCCCATGGAATAACCCCTGTTTTCACTGCATTTGATGTTGGTATAATTTGGAGAGGGGAAGGGGAAAAACAAATCGTTTAAATAGGGATACAGGTGGACCCATTGCAACAATGAGATGTACAAGTTGCTATGTCAAAAAACGAACTTTACGATTTAGGCCGGTGGGGGGGGGGGGCACCATAGTTGAGGAGATGGGAGGAACGGGATGGTAGCGGAAAAACAAAAGAGGAGGCAACAATGCTGTATGAGAATGTACTCATTACTTTGCTCATGTAACTGTAACCCTTTATACAGTACTTTCACAATAAAAAAAAACTTATTTAAAAAAAAAGAAAATTAAAGATGAACCTAGGCAAAGAGAAAAATAGGTTCATTTACTCATACCTGCTCAGAAGGCTGAGGTCAGAACGGAGGTTCCAAGTCAGCCTGAACAAAAATTTTACAAGACCTTCATCTCAACAGAAAGAGCTGGGTTCAGTGGTGCACAGCTGTTATTCCAGCTATAAGCCTAAATAAAAGGACTATGATCCAAGCAGCTCAAGGTAAATGTGAGCCCCTATCTCAAATATTACCAAAGTAAAAAGGTTTAGAAATATGAGTCAAATAGTCACACCAGTGCAAGGCCCTGAGTATAAACCTTATTTCTTTCTAGATAGGAAGGAAGGGAGACAGAGAGAGGGAGGAAAATAACATCATCAAAAAGAATGCTATGGATAAGTAAAGAAAAACCAAGAATAAGCCAGGTGCCAGTGGCTCATGCCTGTAATCCTAGCTACTTAGGAGGCTGAGATCTGAGGAACAAAGTTTGAAGCCAGCCTGAGTAGAAAAATCTGTGACACTCTTATATCCTCTTAGCCACAAAAAGCCAGAAGTAGAGCTATGGTTCAGGTGATTGAGAACCAGCCTTCTGCAAAAAGCTCAGAGACAGATTCAAAGCCTAGGGTTTAAACCCTAGGACAAGCAAAAAAAAAGGAAAAGGAAGGAAGGAAGGAGGGAAGGAAGGAAGGAAGGAAGGAAGGAAGGAAGGAAGGAAGGAAGGAAGGAAGGAAGGAAGGAAGGAAGGAAGGAAGGAAGGAAAGAAGGAAGGAAGGAAGAGAAAGAGAGAAAGAAAGAGAGAAAGAGAGAAAGAGCGATAGAAGAAAGAGAAAAAAAGAAAGAAAGGAAAGAAAGAAAGAAGAAAGGAAGGAAGGAAGGAGAGAGAGAGAGAGGGAAAGAGAAAGAAAGAAAGAAAGAGAGAGAAAGAGAAAGAAAGAGGAAGGAAGAGAGAAAGAAAGAAAAAGAGAGAAAGAGAAAGAAAGAGATAAGGGAGAGAGAGAGAAAAGCCAAGAATGAAAAGAAAAACAAAAATACCTCTCCCTAGTCTTTCAAGGGACTCAAGCTTCTTTCTCCCTCACGATTCTGAGTCACTTCCTTTCCAAAACATTTTTTAATATCAGGGAGCAACTTCAGTTATATGCAACTAAAATAACTTTTTCTGCAGTCTCCAAAACTGCAACAAAGACCTACAAGCCTTTCATGGATTACTCTTTTTTCCAAACACTAAAAGTTTTACGAAGGCTGACTTAGGAGACCAATAAATGAATCCATCAACACTACTATATGCCATGACATACCTTCCTTTGTTAGTATTAATAGTTTACTTATTTTTCAAACATTAAAGAAAATCTATACTCTGAGTAATGTTCAAAGCTGGGCTCTATTGGAGCAGCCAAGATGAAGTCAGAGTGCAAAGCTGCTCTGTAGTGTCAGAGGGTAGAGACAAGGCAGATCCACAGGTGGCGTAACACAAAGAGTCATTTCAGGTATTTGTATGTCCAGGCTGGGCTACTGGCTTAACTTACATGGCCTATAATGTGTATTGGGTTGGTACCGTCACTGCTTGTCTATTGGTGAAACACTGAGGTCCATCCAGATAGTTTGGGTAACATTTAGTGGATAGTGGAGGCTGGGTTTGAAATCTGGGGAGTTGGCAATCTACTGCCTTACCATGCTTTGTCTCCCTGGCCCTGAAGTAAAATGAAAAACTGAAAGCCTGTGGCTTCCCTTCCTATTCTGTCTCAACATTATGCAACATGGTGACAATGTTACCAGCAAAATCTAAGTGTTCTCATCACAAACAAATGGTAAATATATGAGGCAATGTATATTTAACTACCTTCGTTTAGTCTGTCCACCATGTATGTATGTATATGTGTATATGTGTATATACAGATTATATATAGATAGATAGATATCACATTGTACAACGTGTTTTGTCAATTATAAAAGAAAAAATCAAAAGAACCATTATTAACATCCCCATCACTGATATTAGAATTCTGGGTGAATTAAAGTTACTAACAATTAGTCATGTGGGAACATATCAGGAATTTCGGTGCACAGGGTTGTCACATAACATACAGTTTATCCCATGTGGGATGTAGATGGCATGGGCAGGGCAGAAAGCATCTGCCCATGTTCACTGAAGAACTCAGGTGGGGACTATTTCATTGAAAACATGGAGCTGATGTATTCCCAGGATCAGAAGAGCGTATGAATGCCCCACACCAGCTCCAGAAATGCCTCAAGCTAAGTTTTCTCAGAGTGCAGCACTCAGAATGAGTCTCAACATCCTGCCTGCCTGAATGAGGGCTGGCTATGGTGAGAGAACATTTATAGTTAGTGTCTCTGTCATAGACATTCTCCCAAGATTACACCACTACTAAACAACAGAGTGAAGAGACTTCATCTCTCCACTTGACTATGTCATCATTTTTGGAGGAACTGTTAAACAACTATTAATAATCAATTAGAAACAGATATTAGAGTCCATGGCCTTCTCACATATTACCTTTCATATGGAAGCTAAAAAAGGTCATCTTATTTCAAGTAGAGAGTGGAATAATAGTTATTAGAGGCTGAGAAAGGCAGAGGCAGGGATTTAGAAAGGCTGGGTAACAGGTATAAAATATAGCTAAATAAGAGAATTAGGTTCAAGAATTCTAGAGCACATCAGCGTATAATTAATTCAATGCTAGTTGGAAGAGGTTTTGAAAATTCTCAACTTAAAGAAATGATAAATGTCTAGGGTGATATATACACCATTGCTCTAATTTGACCACTGTACATCGTGTAGATGTGTCAAACATCACCCTGTACCCCAAGAATATGTGCAATTACTGTTTGTCAGTTAAAATAGTATAGCCTTCCCTTACAGCTCTCATCTTTTGTATATCTTTTCCTAATCCCACACATGCAAGGGCAGTAATCAGAGTAGAACATGTTACAGAGACCCACCTTTGTTGGCACAGGCCATCCATTTGAGATTGTCTGCAAAAGCAGCCTCTCGTCCAATGAGGTACGTGAAGATGCGAACCTGAAAGGAAGGCAGACACAGGGTGAACACTGTCTTGCACAGACCACGTGCATGCCTCACACATATGCGCCCTACCTCTTTAATGCTCCACGCTTCCCATCTGCAGGAACATATTTAAGACATTTGAAGTACAGTAGGCTAGAAATATATTCAGAACTGGGGCCTTTGATCTTTGAAGCCATATGGCACTAGTGGTAGTTGTTTTTCGGTGTGCAACTCACGACAGAGGAGGTTGACTTGAAACAGGACACTCGCAGCATCATGTGCCTGGGTTTTCTCCACATATGGACAAGATCATCCAGGTCTGGACTAAATCTCCAACTATTTTCTTCCTTTTCACAGGAAAGCGAGTCTGCTCTTATTGAGAGTCAAACTGCCAATGAAAGACCCTTGACATTTTCTCCACTACAAAACTGCAGGAACTTTCTTACCATCTTCAGGGGCTATTGTGATTTTAGAACATCATCAACTGGAAGGGAGATGCACAGTCTGTGGGAACTTTCTCTCATTATGCTAAGATTTTGGTCCCAAATTGCTGAGAACACATGTGATATCCTAGCTCTCTCATTCTATCGCTTTCTCAACTTTCACTAGTCCAGCGCTCTGCTTACCCCCCCCCTAGTATTTGATCGTTAGAATGGAAGGAAGATAAAGAATTAAGCAATAGAGGAAACGAATATGACCAAAGTATATTATAGGTATATATTACATTCCATATTCATTATATAGTACATATTACAATAAAGCCTCCAGGATACTTTTTTTTAAAAGGACTTAATTCATTTCATTAAATATAAAATGATACATGGTCAACACTGTGCAGTCCAAAGCAATGTTCTGACAGGCAAATGTAGTCCTTTGGTCACCTGTTTGTGACTGAGCTCAACAAAGATATGGCATTAGATGCTCAACTAGAACATCAAAGGCTTGACCAACCTCAGCTGATGTCCTCTGAATTCAGCCAGCTAGTGGATCAGACACCACTGCTGTGCTTGCAATGACTTTGCTACAATTGTGGCTAACTGGTATCTGGTGGAGTTAGTTCTGGGAGGCTGATTTCCTCCACCCAACTCTCCTTTTGTGAAGAGATAGAAGGAGCCGTGTCTCATTCATATATATCTTCCTAGAACATGGGAGTTGGCACATCACAACTCAATACAAAAATGAATGAAAATATATGAAGCAGTGCAGCAAGCTGTACAAAGAAGATTTTGCTTTAATTTTGAATATTCCCTGATCTAGATATCATAACTGGAAGGCTTCTGGTGACTGTCTTACTTCCAAATTGAAGAGATATTTAAATGCAGCCTCAGTCTGTCCCTATCTGCATTAGAGGAGTCATTCTATTCCCTGCAGCTCCAGCATAGGGGCGTCCTGGGTGCACAGGAGGTAATGGATACACTATTGCTCTAATTTGACCATTGTACATTGTGATAAAATATCACCCTGTACCCCAAGAATATGTACAATTACTGTTTGTCAATTAAAATACCGTAGCTTTCTCTTAGAGCTCTCATATTTTTATATATTTTCCTAATTCTATACATGTAAGGAAGGGCATGGGTAGACATGCTGGAGACAGGTTTTTGATTGTCTTTGCTTCCTAGGTGATTTCCACATCATTCCAACGAGAGTCCCATTTGGAAGCAAGAGTATAATTCTTTTTTTTTTTAATAAGTTTTTTTATTGTGAAAATACTGTACAGAGGGATTACAGTTATATGAGCAAGGTGATGAGTACATTTCTTATCCAACATTGTTGCCTCCTCCTCTGTTTTTCCCCTAATCATCCCATTTCTCCCACTCCTCAACTACAGCCCCCACCTGTCACCCCTCCCCCCCCCCCCCGCCTAAATTGTAAAGTTTGTTTTTCGACATAGTGTCTTGTACATCTCATTGTTGCAATGGGTCAATCTGTATCCCTATTTAAACAATTTGTTTTTTCCCTTCCCCTCCCCAAATTATACCAACATCAAATGCAGTGAAAACAGGGGTTATCCCATGGGGGAGGGACATACAAAGCAACAAAAAATCACATGGAACCTTATAAATAAGTTAGAAACAATAGTAAGGAAGAAAAAACCACTTGTGTCCCTATCTTGGGGTTCATTTCGTTTAACATCATCCTATCTGAGCTTTTCTGCTTGTCCCAGACATATAATAGTTATTGCAAATAAGGGAAACCATGGGACCTATATTTCTTTGGGCCTGGCTTACTTCACTTAATATAATTTTTTCCAAGTCTTTCCATTTCCTAACAAATGGAGCAATATCATTAATTCTTAAACAGTGGGAGATTCTGCCCTCCCTTAGAAAAAAAATTAAAAAATCAAGTATACGACTGTACATGCACAAAACTGGTTACCACTGACATCTGCCTCCAGTACATATACAAAGAAATCTGCCTTTCCTGTTCATTTTCTCTGCTTGGCTCCTGTCTGTATAGAGCTGAGCATCTCTGATTTAGGGAGAAACCAAGACCCAGTTAAATAAAGTTTCATCAAGGTCTGATCTCATGAAAGAGGTCTGAGGCTTCAGGATAGCGTTGGATCACCTCTCAAACTACTGGGCAGGCTAACTCTTCCAGTACAGTTGATCTCAACTAGCTCTAAGTCCACTTAGTTCATCACCTATTGGAACTAGAAGTCCAGCCTCTTAAAATCTATTCCATGCTTGTTCATAAATCTTTGTCTTTAATTTCAAATGTATGCCCTCTAAACAAGAAAACACTAGACTGATTAAATTATACCCCCATTGTCTCTAAGTCAAGCAAGAAAGTCCAAGTGATAACTCTTAGACTATAAAGCCAAAAGTCTCTCTTTGGAGATAAAGTCCCAAGACAAAGCATCCCAAGGATAGTGGTGTGTGCCAGCCCACTCTGCTGTCCAGATGAAGCTTAGTATAAAACAATCCTCTCTTGGAAGCACAGTTAAAACCCCAGAACAATGCATTGAATCACTGGAAAAACTTCTATAATTCTTAATTTAAAAGATGGCAACTGACTTGGAAAACCAGTAGGAGAGTGCCAAGCTTCAGATCAGACATGACTACTCAAAAATAGTGTTAACAACAGCCACAATAATGAAAACCATCAGCATTACCCCATACCATCATCCCTCTATGCCTCTGAAATCAGCACTATCCATGGGGCAGGTACTATGCTAAGGGATTTTATAGGCATCATATTAATTTGATTTGTTTATACCTTATTTATTGTTTTACAAGGAAAAATTAGAATCCTGTTTAATATTGCATTTATGTGCAATCCTTGACTCCTAGTAGACTGATCTCTTTATCTGAAACAGTTCAGAAATGATTTGTTACATCTCGGCCTATAAAATAAGCATCATCAAATAAAAATGAGTTTATGCTCCACACTTTCCACAATAATGTCTTGCAATTAATCACAAAAGGAAAGTGATTTTATTTAAGGTATAAAACATTTTAGAGGAAAATTTTACAATAACTATAGCATTTTACATTTGGAAGTTTTTTGAACAAATAACTCTACATCTAGGCATTTATCTTATTGCCAGGGTTATAGACAAAATTCCTATGGAGATGAACAGTTAACAATGATGGCATGAGTGGCAGAACATTGTCTTCTAGAAGCCCAAAACTTCACACTGAAATGGTTTTATAAATACACAGTGATAAAAGTACAAAAATTTTCATTCTTATTACTGTAAAGGTCAAAAATGAAATTTTAACTGTTTTTTGATGGTTGATTGGGAAAGAAATTAAAGTATGTTTGGGTATTAGTATATCATGCCGCTCTTTATTCATCCATTATGATTTGGTAAAGGTAAATAAGCAAATTGTAGGTTATTTTGTAGTAAAAAATACTATTTTCCTAAAGGAGACTCACTTTCTACAGATAAACTTTTATATCTTGAGTGACAGAGTGGTTTTTACAAAGAATCAAGTATTGCTTTAATAATTAAAGCTCATTTTAAATGAGACGAAAGTAATGACACTGCAATGTTTCGAACAATTCTATGTGGGAATATGAAGGTTAAACCTGATGAATTATATTTCAACTATTGGAGGTTCTGTCCCTAAAAAGTGCCCCCAAACAACTTTCACTGCTTTTCCTTTAGCCCAGATGCTTTTCTGATGTGGTAAGGAGACTTAGCAGAGCCAGATTTAGTGTTGTCTTGAAAGTCAAGGAAGGACACAAGACAATTAGATTCTCATGGGCAAGAGCCACAGCTCAGTGTAAGCCAGGCCAGTTGTCAGGATATACCAAGCACTCATCCTCATGTCCAGAAAGCATCGCCCTCATTGGTAGGAAGACAGGCATTTAAAAAAAGTCTGCATCAATCTTTTAGTTCAGTTTGTCTCTTGTTTAAGTTTGGATGGTTTTTCAATGTTCTACAAACCCTATTAGGCTTAATAAAATATTTGGAGTATATTTTCAAAGTTCAAAGTCACTTTCTTTAATCTACTTAGTATAAAATTTCACAAAGAAAACAAACAAAAAACTCAATCCACTTCCCCCCCCCAAAAAAAAGCAGACTATACTTCTTATTCATGTATTTACATGAGAAACTCACAGGCACCATTCCTTTGTACCTTTACTGAACATAGACAGAATGAACTTGCCAAGTTGATGTAACCATTATTTTCATTATTTCACCCACTGAAGTAGAGGAAAGGAAGTGAATGCTAGGGAAATACTAATGGCAATGGCACCAAGCTAGAGTAGAGGCTGCTGCCTGGACAGCTGCCCACAATAACCAAGGGGAGGAGCAGATGGTCTCACCTATATGTCACCTGTCACTTCTGAGTGCATACCACATGCCAACGACTATTCCCATGAATACAAAATGAACTGTCCTGCATAGTCAACATCTTTCTGAGTGTAAGAGAGTAATGAATGGCAAATTCATGTATAATTTTTATTCATTGAATCAAAGACTTGTGAATAAAACAAAGCAGGGAAAAGTGATGTAGAGTGAGAGGAGCTGCTATTTTAGAAAAGGGAGAGGAAATGACAGGATTTGGACAGAAAGGTTGTAGGGAAGAGGAGATCTGCTATATGCCTTTTAGGAAGAATGCTCTATTTGAAGGTAGCAAATGGGACCAAGCCACTGAGAGAGGGATGCTGAAGTAATACCAAAGAGGCCACTCTGAAAGGAGGACAGTTACCCAAGAGATGGTCTAGGGACTAATCTGGAGAAGCAATGAGCATCAGACCCCATGGACCCTGAAGGTCACCGTCAAGAGCATGAACTTTTATAGCAAGAACAGAAGGGATCAAGTAGAAGCTGGACATGGGTGACACATAACATAAAAGCATCATTCTGACTGCAGCATGGGCCACCGACCAGCAATTGTGCTCAACCTAGTTGTCCACTAGACTTTCACCATGTTCTTATAATTCCAATCAATCATGCCTGACCCAAGAACAGTTCAAGCAGATCATCTAGAATTTTAGTGTGAAGTCAAGGTTAAGAAGCCATGGCCTTAGAGATATGAGAGTATAAACTGAGGTACCACATAGGAAGCCACTTTGAGTTTCCAGGTAAGAGGTAACAGTGGCTCTGGAAAGGGCCATTAGAGTTCTCAGACGTCACTAAGCAACAGAACTACCAGGACCTTGAAGCATATACTAAAGATGGAGCCCTGCTCTCCAAAAATTCATTTTAAGGATGCCAGGGTACCTATTTTTAAGTCTCCAGGGAGATATGATACAGGTGGTCTAAGCCCAAAGCATTGAATTACCATCAAGAGCATGGAGCCTGAGCAAAGAAACGTGGGCCTAGGAATTCAGAAATTACTGAAGCCATTTCCAGAAAGCTGTTCATATCGACTGCTTAAGGCAAAACTTAAGGAACCTCACACTCGTTGGTGGCTAAAAATAATGGAGCTACATAAAGATGACATTTATAAAGAAGTTTGTGTCCTCAAAAGAAGGTATGAACGTCAGACACCAGGCAGACTCAGCAAGCAGGGTCAGCTGATGCTATTTTCTTCTTTTCCAAAGAAAGGCAGGTCTGTGCCTGTCTCTCTGAACCTGCCATGTGGGGTCTTCACACCTAGAAATTATATTAATCCCTCATGTTCCCAGATGTAGTAGAAATAGCTCAAGGACAGAGCTCTTACAAGTTTTCAAATAGCCATAGTCTATGCTGTTTTAGAAAAGTGAGGGAAATTTTTTAATTTCAAAATACAATGCAACTACAAATCTATTATTTTCGCCTTTAAAAACATGCAGCTTGTGTACATTATATGTGTAAATGACATTCACTATATGAATTGTGCAGTAACTATGGGTACTGCTCATGTGCTGGGCTTGTAAATTTTAATTCTGTGAACTGGCAGCTTCCAACTGGATAGGTGGGTGGAAGCATCTTTATGAATTTTCATTTGTGTAGGTCTAATTTCATTCCATAAAATATCTCCAGGGTGTCTCAAAATGATGTGCCATTTCAGCATTAAAACCAGTTCTCCTGATACGTTTATATTTTAAAGTTAATTTGATGCTATTGAAACATTCTTCACAAAAAAATTCGTAACACACTTCTATTGTGATTTGTCAGTTTCTAAGAATGCAGAAAAGCATTTCTGAATAAAAATCTCTATACTAAGTGGAAGATGAGGACAGAACTGGATTATTCACCAAAAAAATGCTTCATCAGTCACTGCCAATATTTATCTTCATAAAAATGCTATGAGACAGAGATGGGCTTAGAAGAGTAACTCCACAGGAAACAGTTATATTGAGCAGGCTGCTTTAATCTAGAAACCATCATGCTCATAATGAAAGGAGAAATATCCTTATCCAGAAGGATGAGAGAGGCAACTTAGGTAGCATTACCCTGAGAAGCAATAAAATGGGATAAATTGAATTAGATTACAAAAGTAATATAAAGTTTCAACAAATGAATATCATAGATCTTTATGAAAAATGAACTGTCATTTTGTCAATGCTCTAAGAGTCTGTGTAAACTCTTTTTTTCCCAAGCACAAATGACTGATACTTCATGTGTGGTATTGAAAATCTCCTAATTCTGAAAGAATGATCATTTGCAATTTTCTGCCAGGGATGGAGACATTTGCATTCCTTGGCTACATGCTTTGTCAAGGTGAAGAGGACAGGTGTGTCTGTAGTAGGCAGAGTTCATCCCTATGGTTGGGAAAAAAGATTATTCACTATGTAATGAAGCAGTAATATTCTAACTACAAGCATCCTCAAAGGGGGTGACACAATGGGCAGTGCAGGACAATTACCCTCATTCAGGAGGAACAGCCATTGTGTTGGTCTTGTCTTTCTAGTCTTTATTTTAATGCTCAGATGGCTGGGGCTTTGCTAACCTTGGAGAGTCTCTGTCTCCTAGGGATTATCTCATTCCTGGAGATAGAAAATCATGCCTGTAAGTACATCATTCATATGCAAATTCACAGCTCACAGCTAATCTTTTCATCTAGGATATTCCAGGATTCCTCTCACATTCCAGGTCATTACCAGGACCAGGCTAGGGACTCAGCTAGGGACACCTCTGTACCCCAGTCCTTGTTGCAATTCCCACTAGTCAATGCTAAAGCTGCCTGCCCTGCCATACCTCTTCCCTTGGAAACCTTTAGAAAGGCTTTACCTCTCAATTCTCTCTCTTTCTGCCCATTCCTCTTGCCTCTGTGCTTTCTTGTGTTGCCCTTTTACTCTGGGCATGCCTCCTGGATCTTAAAAACTACAATAAAATGAACCTCTTCTTTCATGAAAGTCATTGCTGTGTCTGTGTGCTTTACTGACACACAAGTTCTTGGACCCTTTGGAACAACCAGAAAGCAGGAGACCATGACTGCACCTGTATTCATCTCTACACTTACTGGTAGAGATCAAGCTGTTGAACAACTCAGAGCTGAATGACTCACCACTTCAACCATGTGAGATACCCACCCCTCTCTTGTGATCAACAGCAAATGAGAAAATACTAGAAGCAAGGACAGCAGTGAGCTCCAGGAACAAGAGTTGCATTCTACTTGTGTTCCAGATAACTTGCTAAACAACAAAGTAATCTATCCATAAACATGTCTCTCACTGTGCCCTAGGTTTAGTTGAAGAGGAAAGTGACTGTTGAGGGAAAGAGTGGGATTTTTCCTAGAAGAGGGGTTTGACAAGCTACCATTGATATTTGCCATTACCAAGGAGAACGGAAATGACATTGCTGAAAACAGAGTAACATTGAGTTGTACAAGGGCTCAATTTTATTTTTATTTTATTGTATTGTATTTTACTTTGTTGGTCGTGGGCCTGAACTCTGGGCCTAGGCAGTGCCCCTCACCTCTTCAGCTCAAGGCTAGCGCTCTACCACTAAAGCCACAACACTACTTCAGCTTTTTCTGCTTATGTGGTGCTGAGGAATGGAACCCAGGGCCTCATGCATGCAAAGCAAGCACTCTACCACTGAGCCACCTTCCCAGCCTGAGTTGTATAATGATTACGTTCTATAAACCTTTAGAGAGTCCCAACAGCCAATGAAAATTTGGCAGGAGCTACATATTTTCTTCTATCTTAAGAATTCCCAGTGCTATTTATTCACAATCTAAAGAAGATTTGTGAGATTTGGGCTATCTTCTCTACCAAATCCTAGCTAAAACGCATTCTCCTAAATCCCAGGTTAAGAGCCCTTATCTGATATAGATCACATAATCTACATTGCAAATTCTGCAACAACCAACTATTCTTTGTATAATCAAAATATGCTCTTTCAAGGAAAGTGCTCACCAAATTGAGACACAAGTTTATTTACACATTCATTCTTTGATGATTTGGAGAGTACATGATATTGGCTACCCACACTCTGACCCAGAAAAGTCACGTTGGGAAGGAGTTCTCATATGGAGGTACAAGAGAAGACTGCAGCCCTGGAAGAGATGAGGCATCACTTTAAAGCTTAGGTTTTTATGATGCCCATCATGTCACAGAGACTTTGCACCAAATTTAAAGAAGCAAAAGTGGGCAGTGCACTAAAGATTCCCAGCCAACTCAGTTTTAAATCCACAGAATCAGCACAGTGCTTGGCACAGAACCAGTCCTCAAACACTTGTTCATAGACCAATAAAAATCCATGTCTGTGTACACAAATCCATCTCCAAGCATCAGGCTGCTAGCCATAGGTACAGTCTAGGATTTGCCTGGCTGGGGAACCCTTCTTTATTTCTCTTATCCTCCCAGACATCAGAAGATGAAGTACAGAGAGTTATTTGCTCCCAGGTATGTCCTTCATTCCAGAGTCAACGTGAACAAAAAGACAAATTTGCACATACTTAAATGATCCAACTAGCAAAACAAATGAGAAAATCCATGTAGTAAAGGGTAAACTATTGGCTCCACAACCTCCTGTGTCCCCCCATTGCATCTAGAATATTCTATATGACAGTCTCCTCACCATAGCTGAGATGCCCAGAGAGACTCAGAAAACCCAACGAATGTCCTTTAGGACTTTCCATTCACTTTTCCCACAACCTGGCATAACTAGCACAGAAATGATCACATCTTTAACACTTGGGACCTGAGGAAACTCTTAACAAAAGTCTCTCCTCTGCTCTACATTCAGTAACAGCAGGTGGATGATATTGTTTAGTGGGAAATGGGGTCAGGGAGGCGCACAGGTTGAGCAGAATACAGGGTTACTCTAAGGTCTCAGAGTCAGCTTGCCAATTAAGCCCTGATCTGTGTCCCTATATGTTTACAAAAAGCTGTTAAATTTCTATTCCTTGATGCTGTGTTGATTTCCTAGTGTGACATACAAATTCCCACCACAGTTGCAACAGTTTCTTTATACTCTTTTTCGGAAATTCCTGTAGTCCACATGACACCTTCATAACACCTCTTCTTGGAACTGACCCTACTCCCAAATTCCCATAGTCTACGTAATGTGACCCAGGTGACTGCCCACATGACCCATGTTACTGCCCCCTAAAATTTCATTTAAATTCAGCCTACACCTGTTCATGGCTGCTGCCTCCATTCATGCTTGGAGCAGCCCGGCAGGTGTGTCCCGCAATAAAGCCTTGAGCTCCTAGTGGTCGCTTTCGCTCACCTCTCATTTCTTACAGTTACAAAAAGGGTTGATAGTTAGATACAAGTATTTTCAGACCAGGGACTTTCCTCAAATGGGTTGGAAAAAGTTGGGAGATGATTTGAACTCTCTAACTCGGGAAGCGGTAAACTTCATGGGACTCAAATGCAAGGAATTTGGGTAAATTTTCTGAATAATGTAAAATGCGGGAAAAGAAATAGCTCTTAAAGGAGATCTCATCTTGAAGCTTCTCATGCCTAGGCTCTAAAAAGAGCAAAAAAAATCAAAAGGTCCTGGAAGTATGAAGTTTGAAGATAAGACTTGGCTGGGCCACTCTAGCTTCAGCGGCAGGCTCCTCTTTTTTTTTTTTTTCAAATGTTCTCTACCTGTGTTTGATTCCCTTTACCTCCAAGAAGGGGCATAAGACTAAAATTCCTTTGGCTGTGGGTATAAATGGAGTCCTTGTGATTTTGTTTTTGTTTTCTTGTGTTGGTACTAAAAGGTGAACTGAAGGCCTAGAGCTATTACTTGGCTTTTTGCTCAAAGCTGGCTCTCTACAACTTGAGCCACAACTCTACATCTGGCTTTTGGGTACTTAATTGGAGATAAACATCTCTTGGCTTTTTTTCCTTGAGCTGGTTTTGAACTATCATTCTCTGATCTCAAAGGATCACTGAGTAGCTAGGATTACAGGTATGAGCCACCAGTCCCTGGCTCCTCTCGATGATTTTACTGGTTGTAGGGCAAAGTCCCAGTAAGCAGTAAAACGCCTTGGATGGAGTGCCACTCTATGGACTACTTGGTGATCAGCACAGCAGCAGGTTATAGGTCAAGGATTCTGGAGTTCGGAATTTTGCCCAAGTCATTCTTAAACTCATCCAAATCAACAGCTGTTGTGGAGTCTAAGATAGCATAGTTGCTTCCTCCCAGGGTTCCTATCACATCTATTTTCCCAACCAGCCCTCCCTGTCACTAAGAATTAGTCCAAAATAGAAAATAGCAGTTTGTGCTTTCACTTCACCTACCACCTTCTGGGACATACTGTTTTGAGAAAAGTCAAGCACTCACCACACAACTGTAAGGATAACACTGAGGACAGTGTTCACTCCATCTTACCTGCTTCACTTTAAAAAGGCAGGCAGGTAGCAATAGGGCTCCTTGAGGACAGGGAAGGGATAGCTTGAACATCAGAATCACGTGGAGCAGCCCTCCCTCACACCAAATCGTTACCCGATTCCTGCTCCCTAGTTATAAAAAAAAACTCTTAGACGCTGTAGACACATAGGGCAAAAAAAAATCTTTCATGGTCTCTTCCCTCATGAAAATGATACATTCTTGAAATATGTTTTATGGAATAAGGAAGGCAAAGAGCTATGATGCCCCAAAGATAGGTACATATGAAAAATGCAGAAGGACTTGTTGTTACTGGCCACTCCTGACTTCTTAAAAGCCACAGGTTAGGCAATGCACAATGATTCATACTTGTAACCCTAGCTACAAATAAGGCAGAGGTAGAAGAATTTCTGTATGAGGTAAGCTCTGGGCAAAAACACTAGATTCTATCTAAAAACAAAACTAAAACAAAACAAAATCAGGGACATGGCTCAAGTATTAGAGTAATTGTCTAGTAAGCATAAGGTCCTGAATTCATACCTTACTACTAAAAAGAGATGATTAAAGATTCTCCTCAAGTTTTGGTACTACTTCTGTCTTAGTTTAGTCACATGTTTTAGAGCAGGTACCTGTTTCTCTCTCTGGTCAAGGGGCCTGGGTTAAGAGTCTCCAGCATCATCTTCTAGAACTGTGCTCACCCTCATGCCAAATGTCTCAGATTCCTGAATACGACACATGTAGTTTTGGCCTCCAAAGCTCCATCTCCAGAGTTTTATAAGTGCTAAGTGGTTCTTCCCCAAGTTTCCCAAAACGGTGAGAACATTTGACAGAAGAATCCTTCCTATCTTTGTAATAGAATCTTTTCCCCTAACTCTTTGTCCTTCCAAATGACCATTCAAAGGACTCTCACTTCCCTCACCCCCGAGTCTTACAGGTAAAAGAAAAGTACAAAAAATGAAGTAGTATTTGTCATAGAAATACGTTGGTAGAAAAGGCATGGTAAAAGAGGAAGACTTGGAAGACTTGGGATAACATGATCCCTGATCTCTAGGAGCCTTCCTTCCATGGAGTGGAGAAGCTGAGTAAGAGCTGGTGTGGCATGCACAGAGGTGAAGGCGAGGGATAGGATGGGGGAGAGTCAGCAAACAAGTCTGGGAAGTGCAAACCTAGAGGAGTTATGCATTGTGATTGTAAAGTGTACATTCGCAAAGGCCAGTCTGAAGAGTGTTTCCTCACCCTCAAGATTTTACTGGGCTTTAGAAGGGAAAGACGGGTCAAAATCAGAGTCCCTGGTGGCCATTCAAAGTTTGCAATTTCCCATTTAAACACCATTTCTGGGAGATTGGAGAAGTAAGTTTGAGCACATGTTTCTGCTATTCTCTAGCACTGGAGCAAGTGGCCAGAATATCTATCACATCCTGGAGACATACTTTTGCAGAGGACTGAGAGACTTCTGATAATAGCCAGTGCTAAAAGTAGTCCTAAGAGCATAGATTGGAGAAAATATAACCAATTTGGATGATTCTTGCTAAATACAATTATGGTGATATTCATGTGCTTTCCAAATGCCCTAGTCCAAGCCACTAACACCTTTAACCTAGATGAGCATCTGGGGCTCTTATCTGAATATTTTCATTACTGTCCAGTCTCTGAAACCCAGAGAATCACCCAGAATCCTTCACTGAAAGCTGTGTGTGGCCCTTCCTTTCTTTTGAGACCTGAAGACCAGACTCAGATCCTTGACCAGTTCTATAATCCTCCTCAGTTTATCCTCCCCCATGCCAACTGACAAACTTCCATCTACTTCCTTCCTTTCTTACATAGCCTTATTCTAATTCCTCTTAACACCTGAAGTTCTTTCCTGACACAAGGCTTATGTACACACTGCACTGACACATATTAACATGGCCATGTCATTCCCATTTGTTAAGCCTCATCATAAAATTCCCTCTTCCAAAAGCTCCTTCACACTCACCTTAATTATTACAAGTTCCCCTTTTATTTTCTACCTCTGCTCATATTAGTTTTCTACATAATGATTAGTATAATATACACTTATTTTATTTGCCAGCTGGTTTTGTTCTTTTCTTCCCCCAACAGAAATGTAGCTCTCATGGACTTTTTCTGCTCAACTGGCTTTGTACTTCAATGCTCAGATCTCAGCCTCCTGAGGAATATAACCATAAGCCATCAGTGCCTGGACTATAAAACTTTTTAATAAGAATGTCTTTAAGAAAAAGATAGAGATCTCTCTCCATTAAGTTCCATTCAACAAATACTTTCAGGGCATCACTATGTACCAGGTTGTTGTATACAGTTACTAGGGGTATAATGGTGACCAATCCCTTATTCCACAAGGCGGTACAGTTAGTTATATGCACCACTGTCAGCTAAGTACAGGAATGTAGGAACAGAAGCACAGAGATGCTTCTGTTATAGAAATAGTATACTATGAAACAAGATTAAGAAATGTTCTACCACAAATTAAGTAGAAACAATGCCATCCCATAGTGCCTCAAAATGGGTTAGGCCAATAGCTATGTGAAGGATCATCCTGAACTCTTGAGAACAAACAGGCAAGTCCTCATTAATTCATGAAGATGAATTATTTTCATGGAATTTCAACTTGTATTTCTAACTTTTGGAAAGCTTCTGGCCTGAAGGATGTCTTCAGCCCAGTGTGATGTGTCAGCCCTAAGAGTAAATATGAGTTTTTGAGATACTGCAGCAGAGCTTCCCACAGATGAGGGCTCAATGTCCATCTCTACCATTTGTAGACCATAAAAAGTGTTGGAGAGATCCAGCAAACCTTATGCCTATAGAAGATTGTCTAAGACAGGTCGAGAAAATTATTAAACCAATAACAATAATAATAATATCATTATTAAATGATTAAATTAATAACAATATACTTTGCAGGTCACTCTGGTTAATATTTTGATCTTTTGGGGGGGGGTCAAAGAAAATAGATAAGAACACTATAGTGTATTCCCTGTTGGTCTTGATGCTAAGACCTTGAGAAGGACTACATGTAGTGGCTTAGGGGCTACAACTCAAGCCTTATAACTACAGGCCCTAGGCCAGCCTCCTGTCTCAGCAGATAATGAGTTTGGCAATCTGTGATAGTCTTTTCTGGATGCTAATCCCCATCACACAAATTCCATAATGCATGATATAATTTAATACACCTGGCAGACTCACTATGAGTTCCCTCTTTTGTTATGTAATAGCCCAAAGTGAAGCCTAGGGTGGTTAATGCTCTGACAACCAGCTATTATCCCCCATAGCAAGCATTTTCAAAGGATTATTACAATCAGAAACCATTTCGTAGTAACTGGCAACTGGAAGCCCATGTCACAAAGTCTGTGGTCTCAGAGTTGCTGTTTAGTTTGCACAGATCTGCAGGGGCTTTCAGCACCAAGTGAAACCACCTGAGCTGTGGTGGAGCTCATAAGCCAAGAAGATCATGTTTGAAAGATTCATGCCTCAGAATTAGCCCTTGGAATCTTTCTATGTTGATATGACTCTTCATCTTCTGCCCCATCTTTTCCCGTTTATATTATTCTGGCTTCTAAGAGCTTGCCTCCAGGGAAGACACAGTGGTCCTGGCGATGTTTCTGCATATAGATTTTGCTGTAGAATGCTCTTTCTTGTGTGGGTGAGGAGGGAAGTAGGAAGTGGAGCACCATCAGGAGATTGACGCTAAGGAATGTCTTTTTTGAGATGCATGTCCTGGCTTAACTGAATTCCACTCCAGGAAGTATGTTGAGTTGGATATGACAAGAGAAGAATGAGTTACTGTCCTGAGCACATAAGGTATTTGGTAAAGGCAGACTTTATTTAACACAATGCTACCCCATTACTAAGTCAGCTTAGCCTTGCCTTACAGGAGATTTCCTTTTGGGGAGCAGTTTTGTCAGACATAAATCCTCTTTTATATAAAAAAAAAATAGCCTACAAATGAGATATCTCCTTAGGATAGTTCTCAAAAATGCACATCTATCATCTAAACTCAAACTCCAGATTCTGAAACATCAAGAAGGTGGGATTTTTTTTATGTTACTGCTATGATAAAATCACAGAGTTCTTTGTACTTTACGCAGATTTCATAAATCCCAACTGTTTGAACTTGGGCAACAGTGTTCACTGATGAAATTAAATCGACATCATCTCCCTTTATCTTGACAGTTCAGATGACTGGAGGCAAATACAGCTCTGGCTGTCAGGTTAGGACAGTCAGTGTGAAAATTATTATACTGCCTTTAAGTTTATCTTTGATTAAAAATTAAATTTAACTTCCCTTTATCATTGTCCATACTCCAACAACATGTATGTGTTCACCAAGTTAAATCAAGATGAGCTAAATATTTAATACCTTGTTCTAATTAGCTACAACTGTTACCTGATTTCTCTCTGTAAATGAATGTGAAGGGACCTGGGAGACCTAACGTTAACCTTCATCCACTCTCGTTATAGGAGAGAAATTACAGGCTCTAATTAGATGCTTCAAATTGCAAAGAAATAGAATTTTCATAACCAGCTTATTAAAATCCTAGGGCCCCTTTGGGATTGTGCAAATTGCTTCTACGCTGAGCTGCTTATCCTAGTACAACAGTATACAGAAGACTCGTGTTGTCTGCCGTACGAAGCTCATATTTCTCCCAAATTAATAAGTACGCAAATTATTCCAGCTGCCCTCTTGGCACAAGGAAAAATTGAAAATCTATGACTGCCAAGTGACATGGGAAATTCAGCTGCTAAATAAAATCTGCTTAAGGGGACACAGCTGTTGAGGTGCCTATTTACATTAAAATTACTAAATCCATGAACACAGAACAAATGTCCTAGGATAGTTAAATAGTGTTCAACTCTTGGGCAAGGGTTCCCCACAGTGAATCAGAAACATAAGTGATTTTTTTTTGTTTTTGTTTGTTTTTTCTTTACCACATTGCTCTTCCCTCCTGGGATGAATAGCTAGGTATCACAATGGGAGACACAAAGGAGCAGTCCCTAGTGGTTCTCATTCTGGGGAGTTCTGATCAGTTTTCCTCATACTGATGTCTAAGTACAAAGTCCAGACTTCATTCTTACTGAGATAGATTCAAGTCTAACATTTCAGGATTCTTTCTTCTGGGCCCTGACCATTTCTTCAAGGATTCACATAAAATGCTGACCACTAAGGTGCAGATACTAAGGAAATGTCTCAGCCATTTGATGGTCCCTGAATAATTGACTGACACTGAAAGAAGGAGAAATATGGGAGAATAGTTGGGAACAAGAACAAGATATAGAGCGGGTCCAAGCATATATTTATTCTTTTAACACATTCATATGAAGTGAACATAACTTTCCATACCATAAGGTACTAAGAGATTTTATTCAAAAGTCTCCAAAAGCCATAGTATGATCCTGATCAATAATTTTAACCTGAAACTCAAAGGTTGAACTCCTATCCAGACACATGTGTCAACTGCACACATACCCTCAAACAGCTATCAAAGTAATTCTTGGGTCACCAGAGAATGTATCAACCATTACTATCTTCTCTTCATGAATTTCTAAGTAGAGTTGTTTTTTTTTTTTAAAAAATAATAATCACAAGTGTATAGCTAGGTTCTCACTGGCTAATTAGAAAATACTGTTTCGTTTACTGTCCTGAACATTCTTCCCTGAGTACTTAGCATTGTCTAAATCATGTAAAATTATAAGATGATGTCATCAAATACATCAGGCTCTGGGGAAACAGATGAGGATTCTATAAACACTTTTCACCCTTGCATACATAGTCTAAACGGAATGCTTCCTCTCCGCACAGGAGAAAACTGGCACCAAATGAGATTGTTAAAAAACAGAATAGGACATGTGAACATCAACCCACAAACATTTGAAAATGATTAAGGAAACACAGACATAAATAAAGATAAGAGGAGAAATGATGCTTTTTAGAATGAAGAAAAAGCCCTCCATACAGAAAGAACCCAACACAGTCAATTTCAATTACATGGTGATGCTGTTGATCTACACCATGGCCAGGCACATTTTGCTTACATTCATGTTTGTCCAAATACCTGAATATCTCCATGGAACACATTACTTGCCCAGCTGCTTCATTTAGTATCTGAGAATTGAACATTTTATCACATAGTCCTAGAATTCTGGGTCATGTTGAAACCCCTAAATTTTGGCAAAGTAATGTTTGCAGGTATTCCTAAGGATAGTATCACTTCCTTCATCATGACACTTCTGACTCCTTGAGGGCCTCCTGATCTCTAGACAGGTTCTGAATCAAATGCAAAATCAGTACAGGTTTGATATATAGGTCAGGAGAACTTTGAATGTAAAAGATATAGAATCAAGGGTGGGGAGGAGGATTGGGTAGGGGAGTGGGGGGAGGCTGGGAAGGGATGGGAAGGGGAAACAAAGGAGGAGGCTACAATGCTTGATAAGAAATGTACTCATTATCTTGCCCATGTAATTGTAACCCCTCTGTACAGTACTTTCACAATAAAAAAGGATATAGAATCAAGTATCAACTATCCATACATCATACTAATACTAGCAATTCTCACACAGTCTGCAGAAAAATACCAAAGATACCAGCTATCCATTTCAGAAGACAACATGAATATTTTTATGATGATGTATCTTTCCTAATTTCCTAATAAGAAGCCCTGCTAATCTTCTTATGTGGAAAAATACATATGAAAATATTTATATATATATATATATACATATAAATACATATATGCATATACTGGTATATACGTATATACATATATACGCATATACCAGTATAGACATTTAGTTCCATAATCACACGAAATCACATGACAAGTTTATGTTCTATCAGTGACTAACCTCTAAGATGTTTTATCGCATGATTCTCATAGGATAATGACCATCCCAGCTCTGTATGGCAGATCAAATGCACTAACTGTCTTTAAAAGTATACTTCCCTATTGTTCATCCTAAGGACACTGTTACTTGCTCTCTTGTCAGCTTCAATTTAGAAAATCAACCAAAAATACGTGTTTAAAGAGAATTTCAATTAATGTCGTTTCAGTAGTGCAGCAATGCTTATACAAAGGTGTGACAATGCATAGCCAGGAGTCAGCTTCATTTTCATGCAATATTGTCTTTTAATCTAATTTAGTCCCAAGAGGAGGGCAACACCCAAAATGATCACTCCCACCAGGCATGTTCTTATGTTTCCAAGCTCTCATTGCTTTTTGAGTTGTCAGGGAACACTGAAAACAGAGGCAAGGCCCAGGAGTTCCAGACAGGAATGCAACGTTTCACAGATACATTTTCTTTCTTTCTTTCTTTCTTTCTTTCTTTCTTTCTTTCTTTCTTTCTTTCTTTCTTTCTTTCTTTCTTTCTTTCTTTCTTTCTTTCCTTCCTTCCTTCCTTCCTTCTTTCCTTCCTTTCTTTCTTTCTTTTTTTGGGGGGGGGGTCTGGTCGTGGGGCCTGAACTCTGGGCCTGAGCGCTGTCCCACAGCTGTTCAGCTCAAAGCTAGTGCTCTACCACTTGAGCCACAGCGCCACTTCCAGTTTTTTTCTTTTTGCTTATGTGGTGCTGAGGAATTGAACCCAGGGTCTCAGGCATGCAAGGCAAGTGCTCTACCACTGAGCCAACTTCCCAGCCCTCACAGATACATTTTCTGAGTGCTGCCATGGTATCTACTAAGCAAACTCGGTGTGCAAGTTAGATGCCCGAGAGGATGTTTCCTGTCTTCTTCATTACTGTCCCTTCAGCATCTAGAGCTGCAAAGTTGAACACATTAGTATGGAAAGGAATAATGTGGGGTAGACTGAGACTTTCTAGGGTTTGCAAACATATTAGTAAATAAATATATAGATTCTCTATGAAAGTTTAGAGAACTGCATGCTCTGTGAAGAACTACTTCATAATCATACTGAGATAGAGGCAATGAGGACATTGCTAGTGTGTGGATAGAAGAAAGCTGGCACTTCTCTGCCAAGCAGTTCATCAACAAAATCCTTATTACCTGATGGCTGTACATAAGCAGTGATGAAGCCAGAGTCCAACTTCCAGTGTCAAACAAATTTTACAACTAAATTAAAAAGAGTAAACTGGATTTTTTAAAAATTAGGTTTGTCACTATTAATCCTAATTCTTAGAACTTTCTATTATTTCCCGCTACCTATTAAGCCAGGAGAAACACACACACACACACCACAACTGTCAGAGAAAAACTAGCAACCTGGACTGAAGGCAGCAAACTCTAAAGTGAAGATAATTCTGAGCTACAAAGCCCTATACCTACATATATCCTATACCATTTCTCCCATCATGGTGTTTGCCAAGTCATGAGCCAAGACATGAAAATCAAATGGAAAACAGCAATCTAGAATCACAGGTAGCCTTAGTAAAATAGGAAGACAAAAATTGGGCTGGGCGTTAGAAATGTAGTAAAATTTTTAAAGAACAGGGAACTCTAGAAAAGTACTTGATTCTGCAGGCAATTTTCCTTTCAAAGCCATTTAGTAATTCTGAAGTTCTATTTGTATACAAGCAGAAATTGACTGCTAAAAGAGTGAAATGTTAAGGAAATCTGATAGGCACAAAATTCTGGGAAGACAAAATTTAAAATTAAAGCCTGTCCAGAGAGGAGGAGCCATAGGAAGGAAGAACAGGCTTTGTTGAAACCTCTGAAACAGTTGGGCCATAGCAGTGAACAGAAATTATAAACAAACAAGTTGTAATTGGATCAAGATATTCTGTATGTATTGTGTCTGCCTGTCATGAAATTTATTTCTTTCAAGAGGAAGGTAAGAACATCCTAAGCCTCAACAAATTTTCATTTCATTGTCAGGCAAGCAATCAAAACCAGGCATGCCCAACTAGTCAGGTAATAAAAATCAAGACAAAAAAGATCAAAGTAATAACAGATTTGCAGGTGATCCAGATATGACAGTAATCAGGTATAAACTCTAAAGTAACTATGATTATAATACTAAAAAATGAAAATATGAAGTATTAACTGTAATTGAAAGGCATTTCAAGACTTGAAAACATTAAAGTTAATGATTCAGTATATAAATTTAATAGAAGATTAGACACCATAGAAGAGAATCCTAATGATCTGGAAATAATACCCAGAATGAACTTGAGAGAAAAAAATAATGAGAAACCAAGACAAAACAAAAAATAAGACATGCTCTTATAAAATTCCTAAAGGATTTAAGGGAAAAAACAGGGTCAGGAGCAATAATTAATAAGCCAAAATTTTCACACTGATGACAATCATGCAGAAGTTAAAGAAGATACATACACCAAGTAAACAAATGTAAAAGAAAAATATATATGTACATATTATTATAAAACTTTTACAAACTATACCAAACCCCCTTAATATTAGTGGGGAAAAATATAATACCTATGAGTAATAATAAGACTAACAGTTAAACTTACCAACAGAAATAATAGAAGGTAGAGAATAACAGAATACTTTTTCTTTTTAATATGCTGGTACTGAGTATCAGGGCCTTGCACTCTTACTTGTCATCTTTTCCTCTAAGTCTGGCACTCTACCACTTGAGCTACACATCCACTCCTAATATTTTGGTGGTCAATTGGAGACAAGAGTCTCATGGACTTTACAACCCCCTATGGTTTTGAACCAGGTCTCAGCCCTTCGAGTAGCTCAGATTACAGGTATAAACCACCAGCACCTGGTCAGAACACATTTTCAAAAGTCTAAGAACACATAAATCTTGAAGCACAATTTTGTTGTTGTCAGTAGTAGGTCTTGAACTCTGGGCCTGGGCTCTGTCCCTCAGCTCTTCAGCTGAAGGCTAGCACTTTACCACTTGAGCCACAGTACCACTTCTAGTTTTCTGGTGGTTTACTGAAGATAAGAGTCTCACGGACTTTCCTGCCCAGGATGGCTTTGAACCATGCTCCTCAGATCTCAGCCTTCAGAGTAGCTAAGATTACAGGCATGAGCCACCAGTGCCCAGCTTTGAAACACAATTTTATACCCAGTAAAACAACCCTTCAACCAGCAGCAAATTTTTTTTAAAAATGGGCTGGAAAGGTGGCTCAGTTATAGAGTGAGTACCTTCCATGCATGAGGGCCTGGGTTCAATTCCTCAGCACAACATAAGCAGAAAAAGCCAGAAGTGGTGCTGTGGCTCAAGTGGTCGAGGGCTAGCTTTGAGCTGAAGAGCTGAGGGACAGTGCCCAGGCCCGGATCTGGTTCAGGCCCCATGACTGACAAAAAACCAAAATAACAAAAAGACAAAATATTTTCAGGCAAACATTATCACTAGAACTTTTAAAGAGTAATTAGGCAGAAGGAAAATGAATATAGTAAAGAATCAGAGGATTTCAGAACACAGGAAAAGGCAATAGGTACCTCATGAGTAAATCAAACTAAATAGTATCTGTTTAAATCAGTGATCATAACAATTTGAGAGCTGAGTTAGCACCAAGGGTAGGATTAGATAAAGTTGGTGCATTAGCTATAGAGTAGCTATAAAAATAATTATTTCATATAGGTTATAATAAATTGAGGAAAAGTAATTATAATATCTATAACAACCACTAGAGTAAATAATAAAATAATGAACTATTAAAAGCTGATAGAGGAGAAAAATGCATAATAAATATCTTTTCCTTCAGATTTATGGGGTAGGGAAAACACGGATGAGAAAAGAAGCAAGATGATAGATAACTCATATATCATATTGAAATAATTAAAAATCAATTATTTTCAATATATTTTATCCCATATTTTTACTTTCAAAATAATGTAAATGCGGGGAGGGGGGGAAGGCGGAGTGGGGGGGGGGGATTGGGTGAGGGGGTGGGGGGGAGGCTGGGAAGGGATGTGAAAGGTAAACAAAGGAGGAGGCTGCAATGCTTGATAAGAAATGTACGCATTAACCTGCCCATGTAATTGTAACCCCTCTGTACAGTGTGTTCACAAAAAAATAAAAATTTAAAAAAAGAAAAGTTCAAAAGGACCCATTGCAACAATGAGATGTACAAGATGTTATGTCGAAAAACGAACTTTACAACTTTGGGGGGGAGGGGCGCAGGCAGAGCCGGGGAGATGGGAAGGGATGGGAAGGGGAAACAAAGGAGGAGGCAACAATGCTTGATAAGAAATGTACTCATTACCTTGCTCATGTAATTGTAACCCCTCTGTATGGTATTTTCACAATAAAAAAAATTTATTAATTAAAAAAAAGTACAATGTAATTGTAAATATTATGATTTACATAGATACAAAATATGATTACCCAAAATTTATATATTAAATAGTAACAGAATCAAAACAATATGTAAGATAAAAACAAAAAGAAATACAAGAACATAGTAAAATATTTTAATACATCTCTCCAACTGCTAGAATATGAAAATAAAGCACTGAGGAGAGACACCGACCAGATGTTATAATTAACCAACTTGGTCCTATGTTATACACAATACAATGTACTCATAACAGCTTTTACAAGTACTCCTAGATGACCAACTAAAATATTGTATATTCTCATCTATAAAGCAAGGAGGGGGCTGGGAATGTGGCTTAGTGGTAGAGTGCTTGCCTAGCATGCAGGAAGCCCTGGGTTCAATTCCTCAGTACCACATAGACAGAAAAAGTGTGAAGTGGCGCTGTGGCTCAAGTGGTAAAGTACTATCCTTGAACAAAAGAAGCTCAAGGACATGGCCCAGGCCCTGAGTCTAAAGCCACAGGACTGGCAAAAAAAAAAAAAAAGAAAGCAAAGAGGATACAAATGTATACAATATCTTAGTGGAAGAACCTATAAGATCACAGAATATTTAACTAGAAAATCTGTCAAAATTAACTTATATACTTTTAAAAACTCATGGGACAAAGAAAGTTCACAAAGAAGATTAGAAAATATTTGGGAAACAATGGTAATATAATTTGATGCCTAAAAGGAAGAGCACTGCAGGAACTATTGCACTTTTGTTTAATTAAAAAAAAAAATCAATAACTAAAGGCCACTTTTGCATAGGCTAGACACGTCAAGCTTAATGCAAAAAAAGCAGAAGGGAAAAATAAAAATATGAAGAGAAATTAATGACACAAAACGGACATAAAGTGCTAAAGGATACTTCTGGAAAAAAAACACATAAATTGGTGTTTATGAACCAAGCAAGATACATTTACAAAAAAAAATGAGGACAAACACAAATTAACCATAATAAGAATGAAAAAGAGAACAATTGTACAGATTTTTGTATGTGAAAAAGGAGACTTGAAAAACAATTTTAGGTCAGTAAGAATGAGAATTTATGGGAAATAGGCACATTCCTCAACGAGCACAACTTACCAAAACTGATTCAAGATGAAATGTCCAAGTCAGAATGGCCTTCCTTCTATTACAGTAACTGGATCTACAGTGAAAACTCTCCTCCCAAAGTAAACTACAGTCACTTGCGGCCTCACTATTGACATTTCCCACACAATTAATGAAGAAATAACACTTTTACACAAATCCTTACCGAAAATATAAAAATTAAAAAAAAAAAAAAACACAGCTCACGTTGAGGCAAGCATATGCTATACAAAAACTTTAAAAAAGAAGTCAGATAGGACAAGAATAGTGGCTCATAGCTATAATTTTAGCTACTTGGGACTGAGATTTGAGGCCAGCTTAAGCAAAAAAAACTTGGCCCATTCCATCTCAACTTATAAGCCAAGTGGGGTGACTCATACCTAAATTTCAGATGTGAGTGGCATTGGAAAAGTAATTGTGATTCAAGGCTGGCCTGGGCAAAAATTGTGAGACTCTTCCTGAAAAATAACTAAAAAGCAAAAGGGCTAGAGACATGGCTTAATTGGTAGAGTGCTTGCCTGGAAAGCACAAAGCCCTGAGTTCAAATGGCAGTATCACAGAAAAAGGAAGAAATGAAGGAGGAAAGGAAGGAAGGAAGGGACGTGGGAGGGAGGCAAGGAGGGAGGAAGGGAGGGAGGTAAGGAGGGAGGGAGAGAGGGAGGGAGGGAGGGAAGAAGAAAGAGATAATCTAGCATGGTAATAGAAGGTTATAATCCCAGTACTCAGGAAGCTGAAGCAGGAGGATTAAAAGTTTGAAGTCCACAGAGGTCTCGGTCAGCTTAGGTTATATAGCAAGGCACTGTCTCAAACAGTAATCAAACAAAAAACCAAAAACCTGAAAAAGCATTAATTACAGAAAAGGAAACTTCAGATCATAATATCTCTTTTAACATAGATGCAAAGATCTTGATACTGCAGGAAACAAAATGTAGTAAACCATAAAGGTTAAAATATTATGAAAAAGTGGGATTTGTGTCATAAGTGTACTTTATTATTTGAAAAAACAATGAAATTCCTGGCATTAAAAAAGAAAAATATATGATAATAGAAGTATATGCATTTGATAAAGTTTCACATTAAGCTGACAAAATTCTTGCTATCCTAGGAATATAGGAGCACTTCTTTAGCCTTTAATAAAACTCAGCTGGTGATTCAAAATTTTGCCAAAGTAGCAGGGTATAAAAATAACCTTCAAAAATCAATGGCTTTTCTGTATAGTGTAACTTAAATCAGGAAAGCAACTCCTTTTGTAATAGGCCCACAAAAAATAAAATACCTATGAGTTAACTAAAGAAGTGAAAGATTTCTATGATGAAAACTTTAAAAACCTGAAAAAGTAGTTTAAAGTAGGACTAAAGGAGTGGAAAAACTTCCCATGCTCCTGGATTAGGAGGACTAACATCATGAAAATGGGAATACTTCCAAAGGCTAACTACAAAATCAATGAAATACCCATCAATATCCCAACCTCATTCTTCAATGAAATACAAGAAGCAATCCAAAAATTCATAAGGAATAATAAAAGACAAACACAATCCTTAGCAAAAAAAACTCCTTAGCAGAAAGAACAGTGCTGGAGGAATATCAATAATAGACTTTAAACTCCAATCAAAGCCATAGTAATAAAACCAGCTTGGTCCTGGTACAAGAACAGACCTGAGCACCAATGGAATAGAACTGAAGACCCAGAAGTAAACCTACAGACCTATAGCCACCTAACCTTTGATAAAAGAGCTAAAAAAATAGAATGGATGAAAGACAGCCTCTTCAGTAAATGGTGTTGGCAAAACTGGTTAAACGCCTGTAGAAAACTAAAGCTAGATCCTTATATATCACCTGCACTGGAATCAACTCCAAATGGATCAAAGACCTCAAAGTCAAAGCAGAAACCCTGAAAACATTACAGGAAGGAATAGGAGAAACTCTAGGGCTCCTTGGCACAGACAAGACACAAGAAACACAATAAATAAATAAAAACAAAAGGTTGGGATCACATGAAACTGCAGAGTTTCTGCATGGCAAAGGACAGAGCTAACAAGATCAATAGAAAGCCCACAGATTGGGAGAAGATCTTCACTAGCCATACAATGGACAAGGGTCTCATATCTAAAATATACTTCGACCTCAAAAAATCAAATCCCCCAGCAACAAATCCTCAAAGATAAGTGCCCAATTAATAAGTAGGCTAAAGACTTAATGACACACTTCTCTAAAGAGGAAATAAGAATGGCCATCGGACACATGAAGAAATGCTCAACTTCTCTAGCCATAAAAGAAATGCAAATCAAAACATTAAGATTCTACCTCACTCCAGTTAGAACGGCTATAGCCAAGAACTCTAATAACAACAGATGCTCGAGGGGATGTGGCCAGAAGGAGAATCCTACTGCATTGTTGGTGGGAGTGTAAACTTGTTCAACCACTTTGGAGAACAGTATGGAGGTTCCTCAAAAGATTGCACATAGAGCTCCCCTATGTTCCAACAATCCTACTTTTGGGCATTTACCCAAACAATCACAAATAAGGGTATACTAAAGCTACCAGCACAACTATGTTTATCACAGAATGATTCACCATAGCTAAGATATAGAACCAACCCAGATGCCCCTCAGGAGATGAATGGATCAAGAAAATGTGGTATATATATACACAATGGAATTCTATGCCTCCATCAGAAAGAATGACATTGCCCCATTTGTTAGGAAATAGAAAGACTTGGAAAAAATTGTATTAAGTGAAGTAAGCCAGGCCCAAAGAAACATAGGTCCCATGGTTTCCCTTATTTGCAATAGCTAGTATATATCTAGAATAATTTATCAGGCAAGCAGAAAAGGTCAAAAGCTATATACATGTTACCATATAAGATGATGCAAAGCAAAATGAACCCCAAGATAGGTACACAGAGGTTTTATCTTTGTTGATGTTGTTCTTAGTGTACATTGTGATTTTTTTTTGTTTTTTTTGTATGTTCTTCCCCAAGGTATAACCCCTTTTGTTACTGTATTTGATTGCGGTGCCCTGCATCTTGTATATAGATTTTTCTAACTTAGGGAGGGGAAAGGAAATAACAAAATGCTGAAACAAGCATACAGATTGACCCATTGTAACAATGAAACATACAAAAAAACTATGTTGAAAATGAACTTTACAATTTGGAGGGGGAGGAGTTGAGGATGTTGTAAGGGAAGTTTAGTAGGGGAAAAACAAAGGAGGGGGTAACAATGCTCAACAGGAAATGCACTTATTATCATACTCATGTAACTGTTACACCTCTGTACAGTATCTTTACAATAAAAAATATTTTAAAAAATCAGCTGGGCACTGGTGGCTCACACCTGTAATCCTAGCTACTCAGGAGGCTGAGATCTGAGGATTGTGATTCAAAGCCAACCCAAGTAGGAACGTCTATAAGAATTTTATTTCTAATAAACTACTGGAAACCTGGAAGTAGCACTGTGGCTCAAAGTGGTAGAGTGCTAGGCTTGAGCAAAAAAGAGCTCAAGCATATCTCACCAGTCCCTGAGTTTAAGCCACACAACCAACAAAATAAAAATCATAATCATAATCATAAGCTGAGGAGTAGAAAACACCTATAATTCTAGGCACTTAGGAGGTTGATATCAGAAGAATTGCAGCTCAAGACCAGCCTGGGGAAAACTTTCATGAGATCCCAATTCAGCTAATAAAAAGCTGGGCTTGCTGGCTAACCTGAGCAAAAATGCAAACCCTTGCTGGCTAACCTGAGCAAAAATGCAAGCCCTATTTGAAAAAGGTAGCAGAAGTCAAAAGGTTTGGGGACCTGGCTCAATTAGGTAGAGTATCTGCTTAGTAAACATGAGGTTCTGAGTCTAATCTCAAGGGAAAAGGGAAATTAATACAATGCTTAACAATAAACATGGTGAGAACACTCGCCCTGAGATCCTGAAAATTTGGATGGAATAAGAATGTCTGTTGGCTTTATTTGTGAAAAACAGAAGAATGTCTTCTGACCCTGAAGTATTGTCCTACTCATACACCAAGACAAGGAAGAGAATAAAATGCATAAAGGTTATAAAAAAGAAACAAAACCACCACCACTATCTATACAGGAAAATGTAAAAGAAGTATACATTAGGAGCAAGGATCAATACATGAGCTTAGTGAAACTGCTAATATAATATATATAATGCATCTATATAATACATTTACATAAGATATATGTGTCAATACAAAAAATGTCTATTGTGGCTTAAATAACTGTAACCTCTCTGTATATCACCTTTACAACAACCATTAAAATACAATTTAAAAGTCTATTAGCAAAGAAAAAGTAGAAACTTTATGATTTACCACTGTAGCAAAATCACTCAAATACCTGGAAATAAACAATATTATTGATACACTCAATATTATAAAGATGTATCAGTTCTCCTCTAGTGAATTTTTGCATACAATTCAATCCCAAATTCCAATGGATTATTTTGTTGAAATCAATGAACTGATTTTAGCAATGCAAAAGACCAAGGAAACAAAGATAATTTTTTTTTATTGGGCAGACCCATTTCTTTATTCTTTTTTTTTTAATTTAATTTAATTTTATTTGTGAACATACTGTACAGAGGGGTTACAATTACATGGGCAGGATAATGTGTACATTTCTTACCAAGCATTGCAGCCTCCTCCTTTGTTTACCCTTCACCTCCCTTCCCAGCCTCCCCCCTCCCCCCCCCCAATCCCACTCCTTCTCCTTCACCCCCCTTCTCCTTCACCCCCCTTCCCCCCCCCCCCCCCGCACCGACGTTGTAAAGCTCGTTTTGGACATGACAACTTGTACTTCTCATTGTTGCAACAGGTCCACCTGTATCCTTAAACAACTGGTTTTTCCCCATCTCCTCCACAAGTTATACTGACATCAAATATAGTGAAAGCAGGGGTTATACTGTGGGGGAGGGACATACAAAGCAACAAAGAGATAGTCTTATAAATGCGTTAGAAACACATGCATGAAAGAAAAAAAAACATTAAAATACATATCTAAGGGTTCATTTTCCTGACATCACATTATCTGACCTTTTCTGCTTGACTCATACATATACTAGATATTGCAAATAAGGGAAACCATGGGACCTATGTTTCTTTGGGCCTGGCTTACTTCACTTAATATAATTTTTTCCAAGTTTAACAAAGATAATTTTGAAGAACAAAATCATACCAGAAGACTCACACAACCAAACATCATCACACATACAATTCAGGTAATTACAACACAGTGAAACCAGCAATCACAGGACATCAGAGTGTCTACATAAATACCTAATTTTTTAAAAGCACTGCTACAGTGCAATGTATATAGGGAAGATTTAAAATAAGGGGACCCACTGAGTAGAGAGAAATGGCTATATTAATTTCAGAAAGATCTGAACAACAAAGCTTAATGAAGTGAACTGTAATTGCAGACACTGATGAACATCACCCATCTGGGATGGGAAATATTTGTTAAACAAGCACTATCCAAGGGAAAAGATAAGCACATTAAGCTTTATCAAAATTAAAAACCTTTTCTTTATCAAGAGATAGTATTAAAAGAGAACCAAGACAATCCAGTAGAAGATATTTTCCATATATATGTCCAATAATGGACTTGATCTAGAATATATAAAGAATTATTATGAATCAATATAAAAATCTAACCACCAAAGCATTTAAATAGGCAAAAAACAGATATTTCATAGAAGAGGAAACTCTCTGTCTCTTTCTTCCCCCTCCCCCCCCTCTCCCTCTCTCTCTTTCTCTCTCTCTCACACACACACATACAAACTGATCAACACTACTAGTAATCATGGATTAAAATGACACAATATACAACAACTAATTAGGAACACTAACAATATCATGTGTTGGCTAAGCACTACTAGAATTTCCATTATTGTGACCACTAAGAAAGCTCTTTGGTAGTATCTACTAATGTCAAACTTATATACAGGATGATAGGGTCAAGGGGTAAGGGGTAGAAGCATGAAGAGGTTAAGTGAGGAGAATGCAGGTAAGTATTCATTATATATACCTCAGAACTGAGAAAAATAAGGGAAGGGGTGGGTTTAAGGGGGGGGATGAATATGTTGAAGAGTGACACAGATCACAATGCATTTTATACATAAACTGCTTTTTTTGTTTCTTTTTCCTATGGTTTATCCTCTGTTGCCGCTGTATTTGATTTTGGTACCTTGTGTATTGTATATATGTTTATCTGAATTAGGGAAGGGAAGGAGAATGACAAAATGGTGAGACAAACTGCTTTGTTAAATGGGAAAATTTTCAATTAATAATCTAAAAAATAGAAAAGTGAGGAAAGGGGTAGGTTAGGAGTGGGTAAGAATGTTGAAAAGAGTGACTGTGATCAAGATGTACTTTATTCATAAACTGCTTTGTTGAATAGAAACTCCTCTGTGCAACTAAAGATAATAAAAATATTCAGAAAATATGAGCTAGTAATTACCTGCTTAGGTTTAGCTCCAACAGAAATGCACACACACACACACAAGTACGCACACACTAAAATGCATGTGGTTGATTTGTTTGCTACATAATTTGAAATAGTCCAAGCCAAAATGAACCTATGTATCCATCTACCATAGATTAGATATAACTGGTATACCTCCATCCCACAGAATTCACAGCAGTGACCAAAGCAAATCCTAGCACACATAAGAGCCTTGCTGAATCTCAGACATCACACTGGACAAAACTAACAGAAGAATATCTATAATCTGGCTCTGTACACACAAAGTTCAGTAACAGAAAACACCAATCCATAGAAATGGGTAAAGGAAGATGGAAGGAGCATAATAAGAAGGGATCTGGAGAGGCTTCCAGCTTCTGACTTCCTTACTGTGGTGTTGGTGTGGGACAGGAAATCTGGCAAGGGGTCAAAAAGCCGTGCACTTAGTTTTACATGTCTTATCCATGTGTGTTTCTGAAGTTTCAATAGAAAAGGCCTTTACAAGTTAACCATAAACCCACCTTCTTCATAGACTACACATAAGATAATAAGTTAAAAGTAATAAAAAATAAAATGAAAAATAATAAATTTAAAAATAATAGATAAAATCAAAATAAATTTTAGAAACAAAAATGTTAAATTCTCGTGTGTGCATTACACAGTTCAGTTGCACACACATCATTTCTGAGTTATTAACAGTTGTGTGTAAATCACTGGGAGATTTGTGAATGTTTTCTCGCCCTTATTTTTTGAAAATTTACCTCCTCCTAAGCAAATGGGGCCCCTAAAACATAGTAAATATAAATGTGCTTAATGTAAGTGATAAAGTGAAAATATGAGATCTAATTGAAGGCATCCTGTCTTTAGCACATGTTGGACAGTGTTATAGGAAAAATGAAGCAAGCATATGCGGTTCAGCAATGAACTCTATATATTCTGAGCAATTGTAGCTTCTTCTTCGTGGTCTCCTCAGAACTATATACCTGTAGATGCTATAGCTCTAAGGCAATATTGTATCACGATGGGAAGATGAGGAAGGGTACAGGGGAACGCTTTTGAAATTATTGAGAGTTCAAAATTATTTCAAAATAACATTTATTTCATTTCAAAATATTTAATTGAGAAAGATTAAATATATTTAAAGTGTACAATGTGGGCATTGAGTAGTTGTATAGATGATGCAATAAGAACCACCATCAAGTTGGTATATCCCTCCTTACCCATGCTATATGTTTGCTCCCCAGAACAGGAACATTTTATCACTAAAAAATTGTAGCCTTTGATCAATATACTCTCATTTTGCCTATACTCAGCCTCATATAACAACATTTTACTTTTTGCTTCTATCAGTTCAATGTTTTTATATTTCACATAGAAGTGAGATCAGACAGTATTTTTCTGTGTCTGACTTTCATATTGTCCTCCAATTTTCTCCTTCCTTCATGACTGAATAATATTCCATTTCACCCACAGACATGCACACATAAATACAAACCTTCCTTTATTCATCAACCCATTTATGCAGAGGTAGTTTCTACACCTTGACTACTGTGAATGATGCTGCAATATATGTAGGAATATAGATATCTCTTCAAAATACTGATTTCATGTTGCTGTTGAAATGTTGTTGGTGTCTTTGTCACCAAAAATTCCAGTCTGCTCTACCAAGAACATTCAGAAACTATAATCACACACAGAACATTCTCAGTGAAACTCAGACCTTTCTGAGCTCCACTTTCCAAGCATGGCCATTATTATCATCAATAAGAAGCGAATGAGTCATGAGCAACATGGAGTACATAAAGGAATCTCGAGAATGCCTATGATGCAAAGTAAGATGAATTCTTAGGCCTGTTCTCTGGGAAAACTACCCCATTAAGACTACTGGATCTGAAGGATGTATTGGCCCTGACACAGAACACCACACCCTTCCATCCCAGCATGGAAAGAGCTTCAGCTTTCATGATTATTCTTTTGAACTGTAATCTTGAATATATTACTGCCATTACTAATCTCCCCTAGATGAACAAAGACTGTCTACAAATAATAGCACCCTGTTTCCAGGCCCAGTGCCATTAAATTATCATCTCTCTTTCATCATCTTTGCCTTTATCATCAGTTACTACTGATGCAGGGTGACAATGGCTCAAACATCTTATTGCTCTTGCTAAGTACAAGATCTGAGACATATTTCCTATCAAGAAACCACAGCTTTCTGCTGGCTTTTCCTTGGCCCATTCACCATGATACATCCTAACCAACAAATCCACTCTCTTCTTCACCTTGAAGATTCAGAACTATTATCAGTTATGTAAGACTTAAGCAATGGCTACATTCTCCAAACATTTTCATCTCACAGTTACATATAGGAAGGATAAACATTCACTCAGAAAGCTAACTGCATGACAGTAGAATTTTGAAAATAATGTTCAGAGTCCTTGCACTCGGAGGACCCAGACTAATAAGAGAATGGTTCTCTTAATTATTTTTTAATGAGCTCCTTATGGGGTACAGAATATGCTAGAGCCATCTCTGGTCTAGAACTTGCTGCCAGGCCTTCACAGTTCCAGGTAATTCATCTGTGTTAGCTCATCCAATTTTGAGTTAGGTACTACCTTAACCACATCTGATTGATGGGGACACTAAGGTTTGAGGTCATCCAACTAAGTAGAGGAAAAGAGATTCCAACTCTAGGGCCTGTTACCTTAACTATACACAGCTAATGAAATTGATTCAGGGAGTAGTAGATCCTGTCTTTTCTATTCGTCACTTTTCTGTGAGGATAATGTTATCTTCTTGGATCTTGCCTTTTTTTCATTTTTATAACTTGTACAATTGACATCACAAACCATATGTTTTCTGTAAAAGATCAAGTAATTCCAAAGGCATCGCCTACTTTTCACTTTGGCTTGAGAAATCAAGGAGGAATTGGCTTTGACTTATCTAATCCTCTTATCATCACTTCCAACAGTGAGAAAGGTAGCATCAGATTCTTCCTCGACAGAACTGCCAGTAACCTATCCCATAAAAAACAAATGTGTAAAATGACAAAACATAATGAGGTCATAGTGGACAGTTATTGAGCATTTGTTTATGATTTGGTGTTTTCTAAGCCATAATAAAAATTATTTCAATTAGCCATTACAACATGCCACAGAGAAGTATAAAGGAATGAAAATAATGTACTCCACCACTAGCCCCTGTGATCTCTGGATTTATAATTATGTGGTACATTACAAAGAGGAATTGAGATTGCAGATTAATTGAGATTGCTAATCGAGGGATCTTAAAAATAATCTCTCTGGACCACTACTAAATATCCCCATGCTGCTGATCACAAATATGGTATATAACATGTGAACACTGTTACATATTACAGACTGTGGTAGACAATTTGCTCCAGGGAAGTTAGAATGAACTTGTGACTTTGAAATTATGTAATCATTTAATCACAATAAAAAAAAAAAAAAGAACCTCGGGGAAGGGAGGGAGGGAGGGGATGGTAGGGGGAAGACAATGGAGGGGGTAACAATGTTCAAGAGGAAGTGTACTCATAACCTCACTCATGTAACTGTAACCCTCTGTATAGTAGCTTTACAATAAAAAAAAAAAAATAATCTCTCTGGGCTAATTTTCTGCAACCACAGACAATGAAAGAGGAAGAGGTGGTGAGTCAGAATGATACATGAATTACCTAGCCAGCCAGGGTTGGTTCTGATGGTAGTAGGGAGCAAATTCTCCCATAGAGTGTCCAGGAAAGAATATGATCCAGCTTACACCTTCATCCGATTCCACTAAGGCCTATCTCAGATTTCTGACCTACTGAGTTGTGAGATGATAGATCTAGGCTATTTTACTGCATTTGTGTTAATATGTTATAGCAAAAGTAGGAAACTAATACAAGAAAGTTTTATTTTAACCAGAATCTCCATTTTACAGGTAAAGAAACTAAAGTACCAAGAACTCTGGAATGTTACTGAGGTCATCTAACTAGTAACTGGTAGAGCCAAAATTTCCAAGAGTTGTTCAGTCTTCCTTATTATTATACTACATCTTCCTCCCAAGTAAGTTCCTATTTTTCCTCAAAATAAATCATTCCATGGATCAAGAAAATGTGATATATATATATGTATATATATATATATCTATATATATATATAGATATATATATATATATGAATTCTATGCCTCCATCAGAAAGAATGACACCGCCCTATTTGTTAGGAAATGGAAAGACTTGTAAAAAATTATATTAAGTGAAGTAAGGCAGACTCAAAGAAACATAGGTCCCATGGTTTCCCTTCTCTGCAATAACTAGTATATGTCTAGGGCAAGCAGAAGAGGTCAAAAACTGTGTACATATGACCATATATGATGCTAAGCAAAATGAATCCAAAGATAGGGACACAAGAGATTTTATCTTTCTTGTTGTTCTTTTTAATATATTTATAATGTACTATGTGATTTTTTTTTGTTTCTTTGTATGTTCTTCCCCCATGGTACAACCCCTTTTGTCACTCTGTTTGATTCTGGTACCCTGTATCTTGTATATATATTTTTCTAATTTGGGGAGGGGAAGGAGAATAACAAAATGCTGAAATAAGGATACAGGATGACCCATTGTAACAATGAGATGTACAAGACAGTATGTTGAAAATGAACTTTACAACTTTGGGGAGAGAGGGAGGGAGGGAGGGGAGGCAGGAGTTGGGGAGGTGGGGAGGAAAGGGATGGTAGAGGGAAAATAAAAGAGGGGGTGACAATACTTGATAGGAAATGGACATGTAACTGTAACACCTCTCTACAGTATCTTTACAATAATACATATATAAAGAACAAAAATAAATAAATAAATCATTCCATATTATTTCTTTCAGAATCAATGGTTTTGTGTTGTAAATACACCATGTAATACTGAAAAGGGAGGGAGACAAAGGAAGCAACCTTCTTCTGCGTAAGACACTTTATACTTATCTGCACACACATCCATGTGGGAGTTACCCTAAAAGCCAACCTGTCATCAGATCTCAAGTAGACTGGTGAAAAGACTAGCAGGTGAAAAGAGGCAGCCTTCTGACCTTCCGCCTAACCGCCTTCTATTACACTCTTCTAGGGGTTTTCCTCAAATAGTTACCCTCCCTTGAGTTCAGAGATGATGCTCCCTTTCAAGTTCCAGTGAAGAATCATGGTTGAGTTAATGATGGTAAGTCTAATTCTTTTGCCAGTAACTGGTTCTGGCATGAGCATGTGTTCATGGTTCTCTTGCTGGCCAAAGGGAGCTTGGGGATGAGAAGGATTTCCTTTTAAATAAGACAGAAAGAGAAAATGTCTGCTGGTGGCTCTTCAGGACTGCTGTCACCACCTGATGCTGTTACTGTTTCTAAGGTGAGAATGGTAGAAAACAAAAGCTATAAAAACTGCTTTGAGTCATGAGACAGGCCAGCTTGAGAATTGTTCTGTTTCTAGATACCAAACTTTTTATTGGCTCATCCAAACCATCCACTTTGTGGATGTTCTTCACTAGCTGTTACTTAGTAAGACAATGTGACATGTCCAGGCACAATATTATGCACCCTGTACCCAGTGAACAATAATTGTTATTCTTGTTTCTCACATGAGAGGAATCTGACTCAAAGAGGTTTGAGAAAATTCATATTATTTAAGGTTAGATCTAGGCATAGAATTCAGCCCTATATAAGTTGAGTTTCAAGCTTGGGGTCTGTCCATCAACCAGCCTCTCCCTTATATATTATATTATTTTATTTTGTTTTGTTTTAAGTTTGACAGAACAGTCCTAGATGCTGTTAAAAAAGCAAGAAGTGCCCTACAGGTGAACCTGCTGTCTGAATGACAGTGCTTCCTGCTAGAGAAAAAAAAAAAAAAACAAAGGATCTCTTCTTCTCAGCCCTTATTCTCACTCTGTATTTACCTCCTTCTTCTTCCCTGCCACTCTCAATGAAAAGAAATACTTACAAAATGATTATCCAGTCCAGAAATTTGCATTTCTTTTTGTAACTTAATTTACTTCATTGTGATTACAGAGGTGATGTACAGAGGGACTGCAATTACAGGAGTCAGGTAATGAGTACACTTCCTTCCGTACAGTGTCTTCTGTTCCCCCACTCTCTCCCAAGTCCCTTCCTCCCATCTCCACCCACAAGTTGTATAGTTGACTCTCATCAGTATCCAGTGAGCTCCACTGCCGCGCTTCTTAACCTTTTTTCTCTTAAGTTCTGTGCCCTCCCCCCAAAGATGTAAATTTTATGTATGGTGTACTTTGTGTGTTATTTTATGGCAAGAGTTTTACCTTTTATCAAACTATCTTACACAACCGTGGAAGAATGAAAAAATCAGTTAAGCACATTGTTCAGTTAACCCAGATTGCAAATCCATTACCTTCCTCAGCTGTGCCTCTAACTTTTAAACATTTCCGATCTTAGGAAAGGAGATTTAGTAATAGCCTCCCAAGTCATAGCCAATCTGTCATACCAGCTCTAAGATCTCCAAACATATTTAAAATGTAATGCATTCCCATTGCCCTCTCAATGTAGCTAACAATTAATATTCTAATTACTGGTTAAAAATCATTCCTGAAAAGAGGTCCTTCTGGACTTTAGGTCTAAATGAGGTCTTTCATTATAATCAAGATGCTCACCAATTGTTTCCTCTTCCCTCCACTCCAGAGGACTGTTTTCCAGATTCCTTTGTGTGATATAGAGTTCATGTGGCTATGTGTAGGCATCAGAATAAGAGCAGATATGATACGACATGTTTCAGTCCTTCTTTCTTGCCACAATTTTGAAGACCATATTTTGAAGTTGATGATGGCAGTGATATTTAAGGACTAGACCTCCACCTCCTATGAGAACTATCCAGCCTGTATTATATCAGGAGGTAAGAAGAAATAAATCTCTGGTTTTCTAATGTAAATTTATTATTTATTATTATTACTGTTACTATAACATACTTCAGCCTAGCCTTATTAGAAGAAATTTTTCTTCATGAAATTACTTTACTTCATAACATTTAAACAATCTGCTATTAAATATTTAATCTGAAGTTGACTTGTTTACTTCCTGACTCCCCAATTATTACTGTCCAGCTGTGTATCCATCAGCATCAGTTCAGTGAAAAACAGGTGTTCCACAGAGAGTTAGCCAATGGGTAAATAAATGGATACTTAGCTAATGAAGGAATCCATTCCATGAGTTTTGTATCCAACATCGCAGTTTATGTTCTTGTGAAAGTCCGAGGTGTATTTGCTTTTAGAATAATGATATCTCTACCAGGTGTGTCAGATTTTAGGGTTGATGAATAGATGTAGCTAACAGTTACTTAAAACTAGTCAATATATCATCATACCAGAATTAACAAAAAGCCAAAAAATGCCTTTCCTATTTATGGCATTAAAAAGAAAGAAAGAAAAGAACAAAAATTAAGACCTGAGACCAAAGTTAAAACCAAACTAGGCTAAGCACAGAAATGATGGGTCAAAGGGTGAACTAATTCAGTAGTGATACTCACTGAACACTATGTTGGAAATGAACTATACAACATGGGGGCAGGGGGAGGACTGAGGAAAAAAAACAGGGAGAAAATGTACAAGAGGGCGACACTGTTCAAAAAGAAATATACTCAATACTTATGTAACTGTAATCCTTCTGTACATCACCATATATATATATGTAAATATATATATATATATATATATATGTGAATATATATATATATATATATATATATATATATATGCATATAGCTGGGAATCCTAGTCTAAGCTTGCTAGGGTCTAAACCCCCACCTACAAACTTTAGTGCAGAGATGGAAGATTTCTAGGCCTCTTAGGATTTGGGCATTTAAATTACGGTTTAACTCATAAATGTTCATTGAGAGCATTCTTCTATAAAATATCTGGTTATCTGTCTCTTTTCCTCATATATCCTCGGGCCAAAGCTGGGGTATTCTAGGCTATGATTCCAGCTTTCATGTACCTCTCCTCAATCAACACACCCTATTATAAACAACCCAAAGTCTAACTTGGCTGTCGTCCCAAGGTCTCTAATCAGAAGAATCTTGTTCACTTCCATTCTTTCACAGGGTGTTTATTTGGGTTACTTTTCTATCACTTTGTCTCTAGTGTCTTTACAGAGTAGGCCACGCAGCTAGAAATCTATAGCTTAAAGCTTATCTCACAAGATTAAAACATCCATGTTTTATTAGCACATTCAAACAAAAGTGTGGTGGCCTGACATCCTATTAGGTAACAGCTTTGTGTATATAATACCATCCAGCTACTTCTTCTCAGAGATTAAGCATCAGTGAACTAGAATGGAATATTCAGTCAGGAAAAGTTTCAGGGAAAGTTTTATATATATACTTCGCTTAACTCAAAGCCAAAGATATGAGGTTCTTGAACTCCTAAAATTATATCTTGCCAATTTCTGAATTTTGGTTTAAATAATAAATTGCCTTGTCAGGCCCTGACCTTTCCCATTGTTCAAATATACCTCAAATCTTTAGACAATGTACATCTATATACTCCATGGATACAGGTGGACTAAAAGACAGATACATAAGTCTTCATTATTATTATAGTTATAATCCAACTCTAGCAGAAATAAAAGGAATGAAAACAGGATGTGGAGGAACTTTTCTACCATATGAACAGTTTCTCCAGCAGACAAATGGAATGTGCCTATATTACTCAAGGACTTTCTCACACTGTAAGTTCTGGGTAAGCTTTGGAAGATTAGCCACACCCAATCATAGGACTGCAAAGAAGATTCCACAGAGATTCTGTCCCTGAACAGAATCAGGGAACTTTCATATCCAACTATCACACAGAGTCTGTTTTTTACTTGTACCCTGTGTTGCTCTGTGAACCCTTTTCATACAAGGGTAGATATTTTTACACAGATGCATTAAACTGACAGACGAGGAGGCAGAATTGACCAATTTATCTGACCATTGTCCAAGAATTAAAGGCAATGAGCACATTCATTGAATGCAATGGACAAACTTCAATATAACATGCCGGAACTACACATGACAAACTTCAAATCAAATCTCTCCTCTGACCTTGAAAACAAGAATTGCCCTTCAGAACTGGACTGGACCATGGCCAATTAGGTCTGAATTCACTACATATGTTTTGGGGGATGGGGTTTTTGCCTGCACTCATCCTAATGAATTGTTCAGCCTTCATTGGAAGTGCTATAATGACAATAATTTTCTGGAAGTTGCTGGTTCTTGCCTTCTTTCATTTGCTAGTTCTTAATACACCTCCTATGAATTACTTAGATTAAGGAGTTTGTAAAGGAGGCCTTTGTAAGAGAAATAGCTTGGGCAACAGTGCAGCAGAGCATGAAATCCCAATCTGGATGGTTGGCTGCTTTGTAAAATTCATCCAGGAATCAATTGAGAAGCCAAAAACAGAGGTAGGGAACAGAGTGGTGGAGTTCACAGTAGCTGATGGAAAGTTTCCCAACCATATCATGACAGTTGGCCTATGCAGGGCTCCAAATGAAATCCATTATGTTGCCCATGGAGCATGGGATTCTGGCAGAGTCAGTGCAAAACCGTTTCCCTCTGTGAGCTCTAAAAGGTATCAAGCTGCTTCCTATTGCTCCTCACTCTGAGGCTGAAAATCTGGAGCTGGAGAGAGCATCAGTTCCCACAGTAGCCCTGACAATCAGTTATAAGGTCAGTTTGGGAGAGAGTTGAACACAAAGCATTTCAGCAAAGATATAGTGCATTCAAGGAGAGCTGATCTTAATGGCACCATGCTACTAAGGAAAGTCCAAGAACCAAAGTCAGGAAATCTGTGCCATTTTAACATAAATAAACATAGAACTCAGCCATACTCTTACAATGTCACCCAGCCATCTTGCATCCCACACAACTTTCCTGAATCAAAGTGAAAGGAATGGCTTGTCATTCTTGGTGACCAATGACATGATGACTTCATACATGGCTTCATGCATAGTGAACAGCATCATTGAGAACTTCTTCTACTTTGGGAAGAAAATGTTCCTATTCAGAAACAAATCACCCAATAGTAATCTCCCACTGAAATTTAAATTCCAGAAATAGAATCGGTGGCGCATAGCTATGCTCCTTCTTAAATGAAGAAAATGCAGGAAAGTATATTATTTTGATAAAATGAGTCTACTTGAATATAACAAAATAGTATACCTAGCAAGGTCTCCCTGGGGATGCTTCTAATCAAAGGAATTCTGGATTTGTGGAGGGATTACACTTAGATGTAGGGATAATTCACTGGTTTATTTGCTCTCATAATGTGGGAATAAGATAGTTATTATAATAGATGAGTTAGCCATGCGATCTAAAGGAAAGCAGAGAAACCAGAAGCAGATTAGCCTTTTTAAAACTTTTTGCCGGTCCTGGAGCTTGAACTCAGGATCTGAGCACTGTGCCTGAGCTTCTTTTGCTCAAGGTAGCACTCTACCACTTGAGCCACAGCACCACATCCAGATTTTTAGGTTTGTGTGGTACTGAGGAATTGAACCCAGAGCTTCGTGCATGCTAGATAAACACTCTATCACTAAGCCACATTCCCAGCCCACCAGATTAGCCTTCTATTACTATTTTTATGAGAATTATATAAAGAAAAAAATCATCCATACAAGTCTCCAAAACTGCATTATGAGAGATAATCTTAGCATCACTGACATCTTGTTGAGCACAAAATTTAATCACAGGTATGAACTGGACAACAGGCTGGAGACACTTAGTGATACTTTGTGCCAAATCAAAACTCATCAGCAAAGTACTGGAGGCAATTTATATTGTATCCAGGAAGTTGTTCCATTATTTTGTAATCATGTAAAATCGTGCAAATGGAGTTAAATCAAAAGTTAGTTTCAAAAAGATTAGGAGGCTTGGACTATTGAATTAAATAAGCTTGTGTTAAAACACTCATGAAAAATACTGGTCACCAATTAAAAGAGAGAATGTCAAATTGTTGCTTAAAACTCTTAAGTTATGTTCTACTACAAAATCATCATTCATTCAAGACAGATAACATCAGAAAACCCTTCAGAACCAAGAGTAGCTTGTTACTAAGGGTTGGAGACAGCAGCCTAGAAAATGTCAAGTAAGTAGTCTAAAAGAGAGGGGAATCTAGAGAAGGCCTACTTATAAATAAGTTAACATCTAACTCTAGTTTAGTAATATCATTCCTACAACACGGGTGCCAACAGTACCATTTGGCAGCACCAGAAGCTAATTCTACTTGGGAAAGTAAGTCACATAATATCAGGAAAAGGAAGATGGCAATAAAGCCTGAAAACATAGCAAAATATAAATATTGACTAATCCAGATAGCAGGAATTCAGTATACTTGAAATGTTCAAAATGATCTGCAACCACTGTACTCTAGCTTTTTAGAACCATTTTTGGAAATAAAAAGAAATGCTGTATGCAAGACAACAAAGGACTATGTGAGTATCACCTCTGGAATCCATGTATCCCTGTACCTCATAGAGCTCAGAGAACACAGGAAGGCATGAGAAATGTCCAATATTGCTTTCACTATAATTCACAATTCATTCTTACAGAGATATTTCCCTTGGAAAAAGAATCTCTCATTTGGGTTAAAGAAGAAAAAGTGTCCAGAACTTGAGTTTGGAGAGTGAGGGAACTGTAATGGACATGGATATCTAGGTTTGCATCATATCTTTCAAAAGGTAATGGACCTGTGGGTTGAAGCCCCAGTATCCCTTCCCCTGAAAAGTTAGTGAAATAAGACACTTTTTACAATAGAGTACATTCCCCACATTTGGGACACTGCCTTTGGTTAGATGGGTTTTGTTTGTGTTTGGACAAAATGATACTGGTTGAAGATATTCCACTCCAGACTGGACCACATACTATTTCTGATGAGAAGAACTATTCTCCTACCACATCAAAGAAGAAAATAACTAGCTCAATGAGTTTTTATCAAGTCCCTGAGCCTATAGCCACCACCAGACAGAAAAGGCAAAAATGCATTTGTCAAGTATCAATAATGGAAAAAAGTAAGAAGTGGAAACTCTGTATGGATTGGAGATTCAGAGTCCCCCCCCCCCCCCACCAATAGAAGATATTAGGTGTTCTTAGAAAAGTCAGTTAAAAATGTTTAAGGAACATACTTGGACTGCAGCATTTCTAATGTGGCTGTCACACTACATTTAATGCAGAAAAGATGTATTTTCAAATGATCCGGTTACTCCGAGGGCTTTGGCTTATAAAAGCCTTTTTTATTGAGATTCTAAATTCCAGTCTGAATAACCTTTCAATTTGTTCCAGTAATTTTTCCCCTCCTGCATTTGCATTGGCAATACAGCTGGAGTCATTTCAAAGCCCGGGCCCTGAGCACTGAGCCTTTTGTACCAAGTCTGCCCCTTCAGCACAGACTGTGGGTGCCAGATTTGACATTTCTATGAAGCTGTTTGCACAAGAAAAACCACTTGCTTTTCAAAGATCAAGATTAAAGTGAGCTTCCTAAAAGAAAGAGAACATGTAGCATTATTTTTCATCAATCCTGTGATTACCTGGTAGGGGTTGAGGTAGGGGCTTCAACTGAGAATTAAGTTGCTTCAAGATTCCTGTAGTAGTTAAAAGTGCTGCAAAGCAATGTTGCTCTCTGCTAATATCTGCCTACATCCCGAATTGCCTGTTTCATTATCTGCCCATCAGTTTCTTTTGTGTTGCATTGTTAGATCTCTGACTATGTTTTCCAACTTGGCACTCTGGTGACATTCACAACAGAGCCTTAATTCAAAAGAGGGAAGATGTGTAAACTCTACTGCTCTTCATGTGACTGTGGCTCTTTCTCCCTAAATACTAACAAGGAACAAAGGATTTTGCCTAGATGTGAGAATTGTGAAGAGTTTCCAGGTCATTCTAGGATTGGAAAGGTTTATTAAGTCTCAACTAGAGAGCTAGCACAGAGCAACATGCTTCAGAATTTTTTTTAAATTTTTTTATTGTGAAAATACTGTACAAAGGGGTTACAGTTACATGAGCAAGGTAATGAGTACATTTCTTAACCAGCATTGTTGCCTCCTCCTTTGTTTTTCCCCTACCATCCCTTCCCTCCCACCTTCCACGTCCCCACCCCTCCCACCCCCGCCTAAATGAGACATACAAGACACTATGTTGAAAAACGAACCTTACAATTTAGGCTTCAGTAAATTTTTATCCAAGGAGACCACTGAGTAACAAAAGAAGCTGCCATTTCAATTGTGAGGATATTGGTTATTCTGAAGAAAAGTTAATACCTCTCAAGAATTTGAAAACTACTTTTACATTTAGTTTGTTGGGGTGGGATGAGGCTTGTAAAATCATTCTATTTTATATTTGATTTTTGCTTTAGATATGAGGGGGTCTCAAAATTTTGTTGGGCAAGTCTCAAATTCATGAGTTCAAGTGAGCTTCCTGACTTATCCACCCTAGTAGCTAGAGCAATAGTCACAAGCCACTACAGCCATATAGGTCAGTATAATTCTTAAACATAAATTCGAATCCCAGATGGATATAATTAATGCCATGGAGGTTAATAATGAATGTCTCATGGCACTCTATTCAAACTAAAACCTTTAAATGAGCTATTATAGGGAATGAACATTTGTAGCATGTATTTACCTCTTTTAGTTTTTGTTTATGAGCAGAAGCTAGGAATACCAAGTATGGAAAGACTCTTTGGTAGCATTTCTGAAAAGCCTTACAAACAGCCATTAGGCTTTCTACACAGAACACATTTCATTTTCAATACTCATAACACAATCTAAGTTCTCCTATAGTTGGTTGGTTTCAGATCCATTTTCAAACATCAAATGTTTGATGATTGCTAATATATATTGGTAAAATCGTGGTGGGAAAAATGTTTGTTGTTAGTAATATGCACACATTTTAGGTTTTAGAAATTAAGACAACCTATAGACTAGGGATGATTTTTAAAAGCCTACAAGGACATTTCAGCTTGTAGCTAAGTGGGTTTGTCTTGGGAACTGTGCTTGTGAAGCATGACTGGCAAGGACAGAACCTTACTTCTTTCACCTAATATGGCCTACTCTGTTATCTTTATAGCAGAGTAATGTGCTGCCTCTGCTTTTGGACTAATTACTGACAAAATCCTCTGGTGTAACACCTTTGTGTTTTGAGGGAAGCAGTGGAATGACTGAGGGCTATAGCTGTAGAGACTAATACACTGATGTTAGGGCTTTGTTTCTTCATTGAACAGTTCTGACCTTTGTACCATGACTTTTCCTCAACTGCATTTAATGTGTATGGGGATACTGGTGAGCCACAGGGCCACACACAGCACAAAGTCAGCTAAATAAACAATCTTTTCATAGTAAGCCCATTTGTCACTCTCCTACCAATTGACTCTATTTAAAATCTCATACATACAGAGCATGAAGGGTTTCAATGTAAGAACTTAAAATCTTGACTTACTTGAGGTATTTTCTGGAGCAGCATTGTGAACAGGACTAACCAAAATGATGAGAATAGGTTTGCACTACAAACCTATTGATTGCCACAAGCCAAATGGAATTATGCAATACTTAACACGTGACCAGAGCAACAGAAGGACTGAATTCCGAATTTCAGTTAATTTTAATTAACTTAAATGTGAATTTAAATGGCTACATGTGGCTCAAGGCCACCATATTGCACAGCACAGTAAGTCCTGGGAGCGAAAGGAAAATAGACCGAAGAACATAGTAAACAAAGAAATGAATGTTAATAGGAAATGTCATATGTGGAGAAAATTACTTTTCCCTTTCCCAGCAAGTACTTGAGACATCCAATGGAATTTTAAAGTTGAGGTGGAGTTGAGCACCAGGCAGTCTTGAGGTCAAATTCAGGGTGCATCAATTATCAGCTATATAAGTCTGGGTAATCCACTTGCTTCTCTGAGTCTTAGTTGCTCCTGGCTGTAATTAGATGGTCCAGATGAATAGCAAAGGGTAGGATGAGGGTCTGCTTCCTAAGAAAACCTTGTATATATCTGTGTCATGTAGATAAACATCCATACAATCCCACTGACCTTTAACCTTCTGGCATCTTAGGGCAGGATCAATAGTACTATCCACATTTTATGGAGGCTACAAACTGAGATACAGAAGGATTAAATAGCTCACCCAAAGAAAATCAGCAGAGACAGAACCCAAATTCGGTGTGGTAAAGTTCCAAATCAGAGAACCACTGCTGAGAAATATAATTGGCAATCGAGATGCTTGATAGGGAAGGTAAGACACAAGCCCAAGGCACACTAACACAAATAAAACATCATCACAGCAGAGAGGAGACGTGGCCAAAAGGAAATGCTGGCTCCTGAGAAAGTTTCTAGTAGCGAGATAGACAAGTAGGCTTCCCAAAGGAGAGAAAGATTTTGGTTAATTATAATAATAGTGAGCCAGGTGTAGTGACATATAACTTGCTAAGTGGAAAATTTGATACTGAAGGATACTTTGATCCCAAAAGTCTGAGGCAAGCCTGGATAAAATAGTGAGACCATATCACAACAACTAATTTATTTTAAAAATGACAAGAGTGTAGCCTGGCACTAGTGGCACATGCCTGTAATCCTAGCTACTCAGGCAGCTGAGATCACAGTTGGAAGTTAGCCAGGGCAGAAAAATTCACAAGACTCTATCTAATCTGTAATTAACCACAAAAAGCCAGAAGTGAAGCTGTGGATCCAGTGATAGAGTACTAGCCTTGAGCACAAAAGCTTAGGGACAGCGACCAGTTCAATCCACAGGATTGACAAAAAATAAATAAATAAGTAAATGAATGAAAGAAAAGAAAAGAGTGGAACACTTGTCTACCCGACTTATGGAAGAGCTCACAGGAAACCCTCACCTGGCTGAAAGTGATAAGGCAAGCCAAGAGTGTCCTGGGATCAAAAGCCCTCAGTCCTGGAGGATCCTGCCCATTCCCTTCCTTCCCTCTGGTCTTCTGCCTCTACTTCTCCCAAGCATCCTATCAGATGTGAACTAGAATGGGGTTAAAGAAAAGAACTGTTCTTAAAACTGGAAAACAAATGCCACCAGGTACCCGACTTGTGTGAGTTATTTTTTTATCCCAATAAATTTTGTCACGCTTGGATGCCTTTGTCTTATTTTCATTGGAAGGTTTTAGGCAGGCTCAGAGTCTTCTTTTATGTTTCCAATGAAACATACTGTCAGCACTCAGTAGTCACAAAATAATAACAGTAATTACACCCTTCTTACCTTAATGCCTCCTGTGGTTTCAATAATCTTCAATTCCAGTTAAAACTCTTGCTGAGCTGCCTGCATTTGTGTGGTCATTAGTGATTTGTACAAGCTTTTGCTCACTTTCCAGACATCCTTGTACTCTATAAATGGTTATATTTGGGGGGACACAAAAGGAAGGATAGAAATATATATGCAGGCCATTACCTGGGCATCAATTTGTAAAATGCATCCTGAGAGATGAAGTGTCAGGAAAATGCATTTCTAATTTCTGTGCCACTTCCATCTCTCTGGGTCACATCGAATCTCCTTCTGCAAATGTTCTAGTCATGTTTTATTCTGACTGTACAAATTCTCATCTCTTCAAAGGCGAATCCCAGGCAGGAGGCATTCAGTTTTAATCCTCCGCTTGCCCTCCTGAATGTAAAGTATTTAGGTTTAGCATTTTCAAAATCAGTAGGGACCAGAAACATATCAAAATGAATATCAGATTGTTCAGAGCAGAATATTAAACATGTCTTATGTTTGTCTAAGGCGAGTTTAAAAACAGGACGGGCAACAAAGCAAGTTGAAAGTTTATGAAAACAGACAACTCTAGCTGTATTCTATTTCCCTTTGTCTGGAAGCCAGTTCTTTTTGAAAGAGTTCAAAGGAGAACTGAATTGTGGCTCCTCTTCTAAACAAACAACATCCTCCTTGCGTGTCAATAAGTTTACCCCTCCTCTTATACCCTCAGCTCCTGATGGCCAAACTCACTCCCCACAACTTGCCATCCACATTCCTGAGACTCTTCCTGGGTTACAAATCTGCTGTAGATGCTACTTCATTCTGTATCCACAGGCAGTTTTCTTGTGAAGCAACCGTAAGTAATCAATTGTTGCAAGGATCTGACAATAGCTTGAAAATATTGTGTTTTTGGATTGTGTGCAGTTGATTATTTTAAATGAAAGGAGAGCGAACAGAAAAAATGACAACATGGATTTCCAAAAAGGGACAATAAACATTATTTTCTGTTTGTGGAAAGTGTTGCTAAGATAAAATATTGTGTATAATTTAAAAAAAATAATGAATGGCAGGCCAACAATGCAGATTACCATGCCCAGAGGCAAAATGAGACTCTGGAAGAAGAAAAAGTCTGGCTAAGGGAAAACTGAATTAAGTGCTCATCTTAAAGATATTTAACAAAGATTCCCCCCCCCCACACACACACATACACAAACTTCCCCGGCATCCATTAAAATGAGGAATTTGAATGCACAGAAGGTAGTTATGGTAGAACTAGAAGTGTCTTGCCTACAATGTTCCTGCTCCAACTCCCTCTCTCTGGAATGCATGAAAAATGAGTTAAGTGTGCACACAGCTTCATTGCCTTCCAGGCCACAAAATGAGGGGCACCTTGTAGCCAGAGGGAGGAAAGAGAAGGGACCAAGAAAGGGCAGTGAGCATGTATTACTGTGAGAAGTCTCCCTCAGAATGACTAGGCAGGGGCTCTTCCCACAAGCTGGCAATCACTGCTCACCCAGGATAACAGGAAGAGCTGACAATAGTGCACCCCAAGAACCTAGAAAAAGTGGGAACCTAAAATGGGAAGGAAATTCAACTGAGGGCAAGAGTCTCCTAGAAACACAATGATTTCATATTTCTCTTGGAGTGTCAGGCAGGATTCATAGACAATTCCAAGGCATTAGCCTCATGGAAGACACATCATCATTTGTTAAAATCATCTGTGCCACTAAGTCCAATATCCTAAGGCCAAAGCAGGTCCAAATGGAGCGTGTGTGAGAGGATGTGTACTGGCCCACTAGTCTTAACCATTTAGTGAAGGGATCTGAGCCTGAGTGTGTTCCACACATAGCAAATGCTCTAAAGAAGCATGAAGGAAGAGCACTAATGTCTCAAAATACTCTGCTGCCCATCTATATTTCTCTGATAACCTACCACTTCCCCAGATTCTCATCAGCCAAGATGCCACATTTTGTCCATCTTTTCCAAGAGGGCTTTGCTGTGTGGGAAGCAGATGCCATAGTGAGTGAGCCTTGGGTCTGAGTGGGCTTGGGGAGAGTCTGGACTTTGAGGTTGGGGAGACCCCGCCCTTTCTACATACTCCTCAACTGTGAGGTGGCATGTAGTGAAAACCACCCTCTACAGCTGATCTCTTGTTCTCTAAGCCATAATCCAAAACTGTTGTGTGGATCAGAATCGCAGAAACTATGGAAATAGATGAGAATCTAAAGAGAGCTCCAGAAGATTCTAAAACCAGGGTCTTGTAGATACTCCTTCTCACCACTAGGCATCAAAACACACAAGAACTCTGCTTGTGATCACAGACTTGCCAAGAAATATGGGTACTAAGAAAGTTCAGCATACTATTTCCGACTAATTTCAGAAATGACCTCCATATTAGCATTTTTTTAAATGTTCTCTGGAAATGGAGATTGGTGGCTCATGCTTGTAATTCCAACATTTGGAAAACTGAAACAAGAGGATCAAATGTTTGAGGTCAACTTGTTTCTAAAGGGAAAAATAATTCCAATAAGGCTAAGGGCTGAAGGGGTATAGCTTTGTGATTGAGTATTTGCCTGGAGTGTGAAAGACTGTAAAAATAAAATATTCTGGAGAATTTAACTCAGAGGCAGAAAATACAGTCTATAATGAAAAAGAGCCAGAGAAATGAATGTGCTAAGTGATGTAGTGACAATAGGTGCTTATGAAGCCAGTAGCGATGAGCAGAAAGGATCCATCAGTTCAAGACCAAGCTCTGCTCTTCCTTCAGTGGGCTTCCTGACATGCACTACTTTGATGGTAATGTCATAGACAAGAGCGCATTAGGTGAGGTCTATCAAGGAAGCCAAACCTCCTCCTAAGGAAACATCCATGGTCAAAAAACAGCGAGCAGCATGAATTACAGCATCAGATGTTGAAGGCAGGCAAAGTTGTTTCTATACACCCCAAATAGCATTGGGCATCACAGACATTTTAAAATTGTTTCTATTTTAAAATATTATTGTAGAGATGCTGTACTGGGGGTTATAGTTCCATGAGAAAGGCACTGAGCACATTTCTTATTGAGTGTTCTTACCCCTTTCCTTGTTCTCCCACTATCCCTTCCCTCCCCCACCTACCTCACTCTTCCCCTGCTCCCACCCGAAATTGTAAAGTTCATTTCCAATATACTATTGTGTGGATATCACTATTGCAATGGGTCATCCTGTGTCCTTGTTTCAGCGTTTTGTTATTCCCCTTCCCCTCCCCAAATTAGAAAAATGTATATGTCACTGTACTTGACTTTGGTACCCTGCATCTTGTATGTACATTTGAATATAGTTTCATAATGTGAATTGCAGCAGGTAGCAGGCTTTTCTCCAAGTCACAAAAAAATGCCCCTGCTTCTGAATGGGTCTTGCTACCAACCATCTTGAGATGAGATGTAAAAGCTGCAGGACTCCCCACCCCCAAGCTGCTGACCAAGGGAGGCACTGGTCCAAAACACAGACAACACCAATAATTACTTGTGAAGTTATAGCTGTCAGCAGCTATAATTGAAGCTACTAAGATTTTTATCTGGATATAATGATGGAGTTACCCAAAGCCAGACAGGAACACATACCAATTCTTGATCTCGTTCATGCCGCCCAAACTATCTCCAGTCTCTTGGTTCATGGTGGGAACAGAATGAAGAGCAAAACCAGAAAAAGATGTGGGAGGAGAAAATTAGGGAGCAGAGGTCTTTTCAGGAGCACTAGCCAATGCAAAGGGGCAAAAAGTAAATGGCTAATCATCTAAATTCATTAAAATCTTTGAAACTTAAAATTTTTATTGATTTTTAATTGTTATTATAAAGGTGATATACAGAGAGGTTACTGATTCAAAAGTCAGGTAATGAACACATTTCTTTTCGGATAATGTTGCCTCTTCCTTCATAAACTTTTAAATTTTGACATGAAAAATGCTACCATAAAAATCAGAGGACAAACGGAACACTGAGAAAAATGATTGTAGAGAATGACAAAAGCATCTCTACATAAAAAAGACCTCTTTCAAATCAAGAAAGAAAAAAAGCATATTCCTTGAGTTAAAAGGAGCACAGAAGGACAAAACCTTATGAGGGATGAAAACCTGCAGATGCCCATGCAAAATCAGCAATCATAAAGCCTAAAGTTTTGTCAAAGTTTTTCTCTAGCAACAGATGACAGATACAAAGAAGACAATCCCAGTACAATACCTAGAAACAACTTGTAATCTGCACTCAGGTTATGAAGAAGGGAGAGAAGGGAGAGGGAGGAGGAGGAGGAGGAGGAGGAGGAGGAGGAGGAGGAGGAGGAGGAGGAGGAGGAGGAGGAGGAGGAGGAGGAGGAGGAGGAGGATGACGACGAGGACGAGGAGGAGGAGGACAAGGAGGAGGAGGAGGATGAGAGGAGGAGTCTAACACAAATACCCAGTGTCTCTCTGATGTCCCCATAAATACAAGTACTATATCCAGCAGTATGGCAGGACCAGGCAAAGGAGATGTGTGAAGTAGAATTTGCCACAATTCCTTCCTTGTCAGAAGGGGAACTCTCAGACAGGGAGAGGGAAAACCAACTCTGACAATGGAATCAATGGCAATAGAATATTCTCATTACTTGAACTGTTTGTTAGCTACTTGTGATGGATGGCATTGTGGCAACTTGAGGGCTGTTCAGAGTTGTAATCTGAAGATAAAGCAAGATTAATAGAGAGCACTACTGTATTTTTCACCCCTGAATCCACTCTTGAGGCAAGAATATCATACAATTTTGCAAATGTTAATATCTTGCTACTCATACAGTAAATAAATTTAAAACTCTGTCCTACTAAAAATGCAGCAGCTTACTCCCCAAAACAGAGGCCCCTGAGCTGTGCACATACACACACTCCTCCACTGGCATCTGAAGAAATTCAGCATTTGCTCATTTTCAAGTTAATAAAGGAAGGACTTGGAGTTACAGATTACTATAGTTATTTTTCTATATACTTCCATTACCTTCTATGGTGTTGTGATTACCTCTCCCAGGCAAGCATTTAAACAGGGCCAGGCTTCCCACACAACCTCCTTCTCTCTTCCTCACTGATCTCACGGTTGCTGTGATGTATGCCTGGAAGCTAATCAAGTGCTGGTTCTACCATAGGGCTTTTTGCAAGAAGTGTAAGAGCCAACGGGCATCACCTGGTAGTAGAGTGAGCAGTTGGCACCAAAATCTGGTCAGAACACTGGGGAGGAAGAAGGGTAGATCCACAGTACATGTGGAGCACACACTCAGCAAAGAAGAACACAGCTATCTCCTGATATTTCTTTACTCATGAGTTTCTTCATACACATATACAACATATCCAGGTCAACACAATTTAAAACAATGCCAACGTGTTTCATTTTCTGTTTTCACACATGCTTATAAAGTAATTCAGCCATATTCACCCTCATTCACTCTCTCATTAGTTCTTCCCCCAGACCCTTCCACACTTTCTGTCAGTCTATATCTTTTATATAGAAATTCCACAAAGACTGAAAATGTGACATATGGCTCAATTAGCTTGGTTTATCTTGAATTCAACATGATCTCTAGTTGCACTCATATTTCAAAGGTACTTAAAGCTCTGTGATGCAGCTTCAGTTTCTTTCATTCTGGGCTCAGCAGTGGAAGACTTTGGCTGATTGAAACTTAGGTCTTTTTTCCTAAGAGTGGATGAAGTTTAACCCCATTAAAAGTGATGGCTAAGATCTTTGTGAAATCATTTTCAAACACACACAAGAAGGAATGAAGGGAGGGAGCAAGGGAGGAAGGGAAAGAAAGAAGGAAGGAGAGAAAAAAGGAACAGGTATAATCTGAATGTTGTCTCTGAAAGGCCTGTCTGTTAAAGAATTAGACCTCAAGGTGGTGCTATTGGGAGGTAGTAGAATATTTAGATGTGACCTAGGAGATCCTGAGGTGATAGGGAATGTGCCAATCAATTAATGTATTGTAAATTGTATATTTCCAGCCTTTTCTTTTCTTTCTTTTACATTCTGGCTATGAGGCAAGCAGTTTTCTCTACCATGTGCTTCCTGGCACTTCATCAAAGGCCCAAAGCAATGAGTTTTCCTAATCTTGGATGGAACTTTGCAAACCATAAACTGAGCTAAATATTTTCTCTTTATAAGTTAATTATCTCAAGTATTTCATAATAGTGACAGAAGGCTAAAAAGAAAAGAAGAAAGATAAATTCTCAACTGACAAATTTTATACGTTCTTGCCATTTGTAAGACACACAGCACCATAAACTATAACACTAATGATAGTATAAGAAGGAAGGACAATGCTATAATGCAGCAGGACTTCGCTGCATCATCTCTGAGAGAGCACTTTCACTTGAATCTTTCCAGAACTAGTTCAGGACTTTTTTTCCCTCCTATTCTATACACACTGAGAATTATAAAGGAAAACAAAACAAATGACAAAATATCTATTCCCTATATCCTGACAAATTAATTGCATTTATAAAACAACATTTTCCCAAATCGTTTGCCTCATGTTTCTTCTTCAGTTAGATATAATTCTGATTTCCCAAAGAAAGAGGCTGTTTGGTCTAATTAATTGTCCTAAAACAATATCCACTTAATATTAACCCCAAAGCTCAATAATTTATTCCTTGGAATGTAACCCAACTGAGCTGCTCACACAGTAAGATAACAGAAGGGCTACTGCTGCTTCACTCAACAGATATTTACTGAACATTTGTCATGTAAGCCTTGCTATGAGCATTCAGGATCCATCAATGAGTAGGTTGAAATGATTGTTATCCCTCTAGTGCTAAAGATTTATGTGAAAGGACCAAGCAGGAAACACTGCAAATACATGCATCATACTTCCACACATACAGCATATATATACAGAGGTATATATATATACATATATGCATGCATTAAGTGCATAATACAGGAGAAAGTAATACGTGAAAAACCTATGACAGATTATAAGTAGAGCAAATGGAGAACATTGGGAGTTTCCCAATCAGAGTTAGGAGGGAGATGACATTTTATGGAGGTGTTCCTGATAGCCCTTTTGCAGAAGTGATATTTGGGCAAAAACTGAAGGGAGATAAAAAGTTAGTTATGCAGATATCTGGAAAAACTATCCTGAAAAAAAAGGTACAGCCAATACAATGCTCCTGAGGCAGCAGTTTCTGGCTTATCTCAGGTGGCAAAGAGGTCAGACAGGCTATAGACACATGAATGAAAGAAGGGATAAGGGCAGTTAGAGAAACAAAATGTAGATGGGTAAAACAGGATTTTTTTCTAAAAATTTGGCTTATACAAAGAAAACATAGCAGCCAGTAGGCTCCTATTTGTGAACAGTGAGAAACATGGACAAGCCCATATTTCAAAAGAATCACCTGGCTACTTGTTAAGTGCAAATTATAGGAAAAGAGGGTCAAGGAGACAAGAGTGACCAGATAGAATACTAGATCCAGATGACTAGCCTAGGCTGGAAGCTGTGAGGTAGAGTGTGTATATGTCCTAATAGGGATAATTGAAAGTACAGCCCACAGGATGACTGAATGGTAGGAGAACAAAGAACAAACACGTATAAATCTCTGACTTGTATTACTATAGAATGGCTCTACCATCAGACACAATGGTAGGGGTGGAGGGGCATAATTTAGAAAATAGACAAGGCCTGTAATTCAGGGATGGTAGAAGTGTGAGATGCTCATTAGACATCCAGGTGGATATACAAGATCTGAAGTTTTAGAACAAGGTTTATCCTGGAGATTAGTAGACACTTTTAAGGTGTCCATGGACAGAATGAGCTTTGATCAAATCACTGGCCACAGAGGGAATGCAGGAAGAAAAAACAATATACCCAGCATGACATTGGAGCATGTGAGAGGAATGAGGGCACCTGAGGGGGAGACAGGAACTGAAAAGAAGCTGGTAAGAGAAACCAAAGAAAGAAACAGAGATGTCCTACCAATCAAGAGAAGAAAATTCCTCAGGAGAAGGAGGAATGAGTATGTCCACTGCTGCTTCTAAGGGAAACTAGGGCAAAGTTGATATCACCTACTCCATCTAGCCACTACCGTCATGTAGTAAGAACAGTGGTGGCTTTTGATCTTTTCTCTGTGTTCAGAATTATGACAAGTACTTTATGTATATTATCTCATTCATTTTCTACAACTAGCCTTAGAGCCCATTTGATTGTCACTTTAAAGCAGAACTGAACATTGAGATTTGGAGAAATACAATGTACGTAGCTAGATCAAGAAGGGAGAATAAACTGTGAATTGCCTCAAGACCAACATGACTTCCCTGGACAACCGTACACTGGACTTTCTCTTTTTTTCTTTCCTACTTTTCTTGCCTCCATTCTGTACTTCTATGATATTCATCGTAAGAAGCAGAAAGAAAGGAGAAAACAAAAGAGGTAACAATAACAAAAAAAGAAAGTACTGAGAAGAGGAACAATAGAAGGGACTAAATTAGAGCTCCTATGGATACAAATGGCTTCTATTTGAGCTATCATCAACACGTAATTTGGGAGACACAGGATATTTGTATGGAATATCTAACAAATTAAGACAGTCAAGAATAAGAATTTGTAGTTCAGAGAAGGTGGAAGAAAGATAACAGGAAACAAACTCTCAGAAGAAGCAGGGTCATAGGAGCATACCAGGCTTTCCATGTCTAGAGAATTACACTAAGTACGCTATAATTATACAGATATTTATACCACAGAAGAAAATTATAAACTGCCTTCATAAGAAGACAGAATTAAGCATCCAGCAGTGGCAGTGGTGGCAACACTGGCAGCAGTGGCGGAACATGCAGGCTTGCCACGTACCTTCAGCAAGAATTAAAAGACCAGGAACAGGACCCCACGGCCCAGCTGGCCATAGTGGGACAAAGAGACAACCTGACACATCAAAGATGGTCCGAAATACCAAGGGAAAGTGTGAATACCCCACAAAAGACATTCTCCTTCCCAGAGAACAGTATCTGGAAGGGAACCCCTTCCCCTACCCGAGAAGAACGCCATTTTCAAAAGTGACAAAAAGCCTTCCGGAGCACCTGGCAGGAAATACTTGCCAGAGAAACAGTGTGATTTTTGAAAAAGGGCAAAGGAACCGGATACCCTTGCATCTTGGCCGCTTTGGCTAAAAACTAAAGGCCTGCCCAGGGGGAGGCAGTCCCCGCCCCTCAGCAGCAAGCCAAGTAGAATGTTCCAGATACATTGCAGCTCAGCTTGCGGCCAGCCTAGCATGGTGGAATTACAAAAATGAAAGTCTCTAAAATCTCACTGGGGAAAAAAAAAATTAAAAAAAATAAAAACACAAAAAACAACTGGACAGGTTGTAAAAACTGAGGGCAGATTCAGGCTGGGCTAAGCAGAAGATTTCAGGAGCTCTCCCATCTGGGAAAAACCACTGATGCCAGATACTGAACAGAACAGCCCACACCCAACTGTGTAGCAGAGACTCTGGACATCAGATAGCATACTGCCCTGTTCTAAACACAGAAAATCAAGGACCTAAAGAAGCGCATACAAGGCCTAAAACAAACTTTCTTTTTTTTATTTCATTTTTTTTTAATTTAATTTTATTTTATTTGTGAACATACTGTACAGAGAGGTTACAATTACATGGGCAGGATAATGCGTACATTTCTTACCAAGCATTGCAGCCTCCTCCTTTGGTTTACCCTTCACATCCCTTCCCAGCCTCCCCCCTCCCCCCCAATCCCAGTCCTTCTCCTTCCCCCCCCCCCACCGATGTTGTAAAGCTCGCTTAAACAAACTTTCAACAAAGACATTGTAGATATCAAAAATGATCATTTAGAAGGAAGGAAAATAGAAAACAACATAGAAAGTCTTGACAGCAGATTGGACAACATAGAAGACAGTCTCTGGATTCGAAGATAGACTAGATATTATGGAGAAAGAGTAGAGAATTAATGAGAAAAAAATTCCAAGAAACAAGAAATGCCCTTATAAGAACTCTGGAATTACTTAGAAGACCTAAGTTAGGACTAATAGATATTGCAGAAGAATAAGACAGGGAAGATAAAGGATTAGGAAATATATTTAACAGAATTCAAGCAGAGAACTTTGTGAACATCCAAAATCATAGGCCCATTCAAGTAAAAGAAGCCTTTAGAATCCAAAAGAGACCAGAACAGAACATCATACTAACACATTGTAATCCACACAAAATCAATAGAGACTGAGGAAAGGATCCTTAAAACTTTCAGAGAGAAAAGATTAATTACTTATAAAGGAAAACCAATAGAATAACTACAGATTTATCAACCACTACTATGAAAGAAAAGAGAGCCTGGAATGAGGTATACCATGCCTTAAAGGTAACCAACTACCAACAAATAATAGTGTGCCCAGCAAAGCTCTCCTTCATAACCTTGGGACAAATAAAAACCTTCCACAACAAGGAAAAATTGAAACAATTTATCTCCACCAAACCAGCATTACAGAAGATATTTAAAGATAGACTACCTATAGAAAACCAAGGAACACGATATTGGAAGAGAAACATCCCCTTACCAAAGAACTAGATAAATATAGGAAGAAATGATAAGGCATAGCTCCTAAGAAGGTGGATAACATGGTAGGAACTACCAAATATCTCCCAGTCCTCTCAATATTAATCGACTAAACTCTCCGATTAAACAACATAGACTGACTCGTTGCATCAAAAAGCAAGATTCATTCATCTTCTGTCTTTAAGAGACACATCTTGCCCACAGAAACAAATATATTCTGAAAGTGAAAGGCTGGGTAAAAAAATCATAAACAAGCCAGAATTGCAATGCTAATACCACATAAAATAGACTTCAAATTAAAGATAGTAAGAAACAAAAAAATAACATTGCATACAAATAAAGGTATCTCACCTACAGGAGGATAGAACAATTCCAAATATCTATACACCAAAATACAGAGCAGTCAACTTCATCAAACAAATACTACTTAACCTATAAGCACACATAGATCCAAACATATTAATTGTTAGTGACTTTAACAATCATTGTCACCTCTGGACACATCAACCCCACAAAAACTCAACAGAGGAACCCCCACACTAAATAATTGCATTGACCAAGTAGACTTAACAGACTTCTACAGAATATTTCACCCATCAGCATCAGAATATACCTTTTTTCAGCAGTACATGGAACATTTTCAAAAATAGGTTATATTTTAGGCCACAAAGAAAATCTGTACAAATTCAGAAATTTGAAATGATTCCCTGCATTCTGTCAGACCACAATGGAATAAAATTAGAGCTCAACAACAAAAGCCACCATAGAAAATTCTCTAAATTCTGGACACTGAACATATATTATTGAATGACTAGATCAGACCAGAAATTCAAATGTTTATGGAATTTAAGAAAGCAGAACACACAAAATACCAGCTCCTCTGGGACATAGCAAAGACAGTACTCAGAGGAAAATTTATAGCTCTGTGTGCCTACACCAACAAATTGGAAAACTCACAAATCAACAATTTAATGCTGCTCCTTACACTCCTTGAAAATGCAGAGCCAAACCCCAAACCAGTAGACAGAAACAAATAATCAAATTTTAATCAGAAATAATGAAATAGAGACCAAAAAAATAAACAAAACAAAGAGTTGGTTCTTTGAAAAAATTAACAAAATTGACATATTTAGGAATTTTAACCAAAAAAAAGAGTACACACCCAAATAAATAAAATTAGAAATGAGAATGCAACATCATGACAGAAACAAGCAAGAACCAGAACATTATCAGGGAATAGTCTGCAATCCTTTATGCTAACAAATTCAAGAATTTGGAAGAAACGGGAGAATTCCTAGCAAATACTAATATACCCAAACTAAACAAAGAAGATTTAAACCAACAAAATAGACCCATAACAAGTAATTAAATAGAAACAGCAATAGGAAACCTCCCATTCAAGAAAAGCCCATGACCAGATGGATTCACAGCCAAATTCTATAAGGCCTTCAAAGGAGCAATCATTCCAATACTCTTCAAACTCTTTAAAATGAAAACGAAAGATCACTACCAAACTCATTCTATGAAGAAAGCATAATCCTCATCTCAAAGTCAGATAGGGATTCATCAAAGAGAGGGAAGGGATGGTAGGGGAAAATCAAAGGAGGAGGCAATAATGCTTAATAAGAAATGTACTCATTACCTTGCTCATGTAACTGTAACCCCTCTGTACAGTAATTTCATGATAAAACTTATTTTCAAAAAGAAATAAGAAAGAAAAAAAGAAAGAGAACTTAGACCCATCTCTTTGATGAACATAGATGCAAAATTTCTCAATAAAATTCTGGCCAACTGAATTCAACAACTAACAAAAAAAAAAAAAATCATCTACTATGATCTAATGGGATTCATTCCAGGGATGCAAAGCTGGTTCAATTAATGTAAGTCAATTAATATAATTCAACACATCAATAGGAGCAAGGACAAGAACCACATGATCATCTCAAAAGATGCAGAAAGAGCATTTGACTAGATCTAACACCCCTTTACGATAAAAGTTCTGGAGAAGCTAGGAATCTATGGAACATTCCACAATAAAGTTTGTATATGACAAACCTAACATTATACTTAATGGTGAAAAGTTAAAACCCTTTTCTCTAAAAACAAGGAACAAGAGAAGATATCTACTCTCTCCACTTCTCTTCAATGTAGTATTGGAATTCTTAAGAGACATACATGAAGGGGATACAAATAGTAAAACTCACTCTTTGCAGATGACCTGATCCTGTACTTGTATCAGGACATAAAATTAACCCACAGAAATCAGTAGCTTTTCTGCATGTCAACAATGGGAAGAGCAAGTCTGAAATCAGGAAAGCAACTCCATTTGTAATAGCTTTTTTTTGGGAGGGGGGTTCCGGTCGTGGGGCCTGAACTCTGGGCCTGGGTGCTGTCTCTCAGCTCTTCAGCTCAAGGCTGGTGCTCTACCACTTGAGTCACAGCGCCACTTCCGGCTTTTTTCTTTTTGCTTATGTGGTGCTGAGGAATCGAACCCAGGGCCTCATGCATGCAAGGCAAGCGCTCTACCACTGAGCCACCTTCCCAGCCCTGTAATAGCTTTAGAACAAAGAAAATACCTAGAAATTAACCAAGATGTTAAAGATCTCTATGATGAAAACTTTAAAAACCTGAAAATGGAAATTAAAGCAGATTTAAGGAAGTGGAAAAACCTCCTATGCTCCTGGATTGTGAGGATTAACATCATGAAAATGGCAATACTTGTAGTGCCCAAAGATATCTATAAATTCAATGAGCTACACACCAAAATCCCAACAACATTCTTCAATGCTATAGAAGTAATCCAAAATTTTACATGGAATAATAGAAGACCCTAAATACCAAAAACAATCCTTATCAGGAAGAACAGTGCTGGAGGAATACCAATACCAAGCTTCAAAGTCTATTACAAAGTTATAGTAATAAAAACAGCTTAGTACTGGCACAAGTTACAGGCCTGAGGACCAATGGAATAAAACTGAAGACCCAGAAATGAATCTACAGACCTATAGCCACCTAATATTTTATAAAGGAGCCAAAAACACAGGATGGAAGAAAGGCAGCCTCTTCAACAAATTGTGCTGGCCAAATTGGCTATATCTGTGCAGAAAACTGAAGTTAGAACCTTATATATCACCCTGCACCAGAATCAATGTGTCAAAGACCTCAATGTATGACCAGATACAGGATATTACAGGAAGAGATAGGGGAAAGACTAGGACAATTCTAAACACTGTAGTAAAAAATCAGTTCCATAACAACTGAATAATTCAGCAAGCACTGATCAGTACACTTGGGGTGAGTGCTGAAATGAAGTACACAGACATAGAGCGGTCCTTGTCCTACAATACCCCATGGTCTTCATGGAAGCACACATATAAATCAAGTATTACTGTTTGGAAGTACAGAGGAGACTAACGATTTTCATGTGCTGAGCAGAGGAAAGAATCAGGTGACTACACTGAAAATCTCCAAAAAACACAAAATGACCAAGGGTGCCCTTTATGATCAATAAATCTTTCTGCAATTGTCTATAGTACTAGCTAACTACCAAGAGTTCTTTTGTAATGACTCTGAGTCCGCCTCCTGGTAAGCACTGTATGTGTATCATATTATTTTCTCAGATGGGAAAACAAACTATGCTTATAAGACTACTCAATAGCAGAAACAAGATTTGAAGTCAAATAGTCTTTCTCTAGAGTCTGGCCCTTTTGTCACTGAACAATTCTGCTTCTAGAAAAATAAACTATCAAGAGGAAAATAATCAAATGGACTGATCAGTTCACTAGAGATTGGTAAACTATGTTCCAGGAGCGAAAGCTAGTTTTTCTGTTTTTGCAAATAAAGTTTTTTTTGTTTTTTTGTGTTTTCTTGGGGTCCGGTCGTGGGGCCTGAACTCTGGGCCTGGGCGCTGTCCCTCAGCTCTTCAGCTCAAGGCCAACGCTCTACCACTTGAGCCACAGCGCCACTTCCAGCTGTTTTCTTTTTGCTTCTGCAGTGCTGAGGAATCGAATCCAAGGCCTCATGCATGCAACGCAAGCCCTCTACCACTGAGCCACCTTCCCAGCCCCGTAAATAAAGTTTTATTAGAACACTCCCATGTCATCTGCTTACATATCATCTACAGCTGCTGTTATGCTAAAGTAATAGTGTACCTGAGACAGCAACTGCTATGGTCTTGAAACCCTAAGATGTTTACTGTGGGGCTCTTTTGAGAATCCCTGATCCATTCATTCATCCAATGCAAGGATTTTCTGTTACCCTTTTCTTTTTTGGTTGTTTTTTTGTCCTTTTTCAGAGTTTCTCCATGAGTTCCTGGCCTCAGTTCCCTCTGCACTTTGAGCTCCCAAGTAGTCCTCTGCGACACACAAAAAGACCTTTGTTTTCTGTATTATCATTATTTCCACATTTGACCCTGCCTGCCAAGATGCAAATGTAGGCACTGATAGATTATAAGGTGACATTTAATCAGAGTACCTAAGTCTTGCTGAAACTGAAGGTAAACAGATAGCTGTGCAGAGTAACTACAGTGACTCCTCATATTTGGGAAACACTCAAAGCAGCCCACTAGTGCTCATCCTTAACCCTCAGGGCTGCTTCCACCAATCCAATGATTAACAGAGCTTCCCAACACAGGGGAGATTTTTCTGAACATGACAAGCATTTAATAATAGTTTTCAATTTTGTATGTTATCTCCTGTGCCTCACAGGAAATGAAAAGGTAAGAGAGTATCTCCTGCCATTTGATCAGATCACAAACATTTTGAGGGAAAACAAGACAGAGGAAGGCCAATAAAGTAATCACAAAGCAAATGTTAGCACAGTTTGCAAAGTCCATTTAGAGGTGTAGAGAACACACATCAGATGACAAAGCAGGTGATTTTCCACATTGCCTAATTCAAGATGAGGCCAGGGCTCCATCCTGCTTAAAATAAAGATGCACTTTGCTGTGGATTGAATTGTATCCTCTCCCCAAAATTGTATCTCAAAAATCCTAAACCCCAGGACTGGGAATGTGGCAGTCATTGATAGCAGTTTTTGAGGACACACTGTGTCAAGGTGGTCTCTAAGCAAATAACTGGCATTCTGTATAAAGACAGAAACCTGGGCAGGGGCACTGACAAGTGGAAAGAAGGTAAAAAGGAGGCAGAGGTTAGGATTGTAGTGAGGGTCGTGTAGCAGATCCAATGATTATTGGCAACCACTAGCTGCAAAGAAAGGCCAGGTATGCAGCAAGTTCTTCTCCGGAGCTTGCAGAGCCATTAATGTCAGACTTCAGCTTCCAAATGATGAACGAATCTAATTATTTTGTTTCAGACCACCCACTTTGTGGGGTTTTGTTAAGGCAGCTCTAGAAAACTACACTGTTGGGGGTGGTGCTCATAAAATAGATGAAGAAGGAGAATAGCAGCAGACATGGAGGAGCAGTTTGCCATGTGCTGAGCATCATGCTGGATGTGATGTGTGCATTATTTGAATGCTTATCACCTTTGAGATAAGTATTAATTTTAACTTTATAGTTGAAGAAACTGCTCGAGGAGAGTCTGTCCACAATGACAGGGCTAAGCAAGGCCTGGGCTAATCAAGGGATAAACAGCAAAACCTGAATCTGAATCCTCATGCACAAGAATCCTATTCAATTCTTACGACCATTACTCCATACTCTTCTAGCCTAAATAGAGGGTATGTACTGTATATATCTTTTTGTTTTCATTTCACAACCTAGTAAGCTGTCCATACAGAGAGGCTGGCTCCAAGTGCCCTTAGCCAGGAAGATAAGAGGGTTGAGAACTTTAGTTATGGAATGAGCTATGTCATGTAACTTCCCTTCTAGCCACCTGAAGCTGGATCAGCCAGGTACACTGACGAGGCTCATCAGACTTATGACACTACACTGAGCATCCCACTTCAAGATTAAGTTTCCAGTTCTGCTCTTTTCTTTTATACTGAGGTCATTGACAGTGGGTGTGGAGGAGGATGATATGATCTGCTTGGTTTGTTTATAAGACCCTTTATCTATTTGCCTGCACAAGTTAACAAGAATTCAGTTTCTGCTTTTCACAGTTTTATTGCATTGCTTTTGTCATATAATTTAATCAACTCAGAAGCCAAAGTTGATAGCTCAGCTTCAGGGCTGAACCAGCTTTGGAGAAGGTGGTGGGGTTTCTTGGGATAGTAAGAACACAGTGTCACCAGCAGTGCTTGGCCTAAGTGTGATCATGGAAGCCTGAATCACCACTGGTGATCTTCTAGATAGATTAAGTCCACGTTTTCAGATTTTCCAAACTTATTTATGAAAGAGGTTATACTGAAAGGCCATTCTGAAATCATTAATTACACTTAATTTTTGAACTTGCAGTTCTTTAATTCTTTTCCCCATTGCTTTGATCACCAATGTTGTAATAATGTAAAATACAGAAAAACTTCAAGTCCACACATAATTATGCTTCTCCATTTCATTCATATATGTAAATATTTTACTTTGCTAACATCACATTATTAGTGTATATGGTATAGTTTTGATGTTTTGGTTTTGTATAAATGGATACAGCAGGAGGAAGTATGAAAGAAATAGAAACAACAATCTGTAATTATGACAGATTTGGATTCAAATTCCAAGTCCCCTACCTATTGGTTCTTGAGCAAGTCACTTATTTTCCCTGAGCCTAAATTGTTTTCCAGTTCGAGTCAAGCATATAGACATTTCATTTTTCCTAGCTGTTATAGTTCAGAGCTGGCTTGTTTCTCAGTAACTCTTGTTTCTTTGTTGGTGGTACTATTGGAAGGTGTTGGAAACCTGAGGAGGTGAAGCCACTGGGTAAGTCACTAGGGGTATATTTTTGGTGGGGGGAGGGATCCGGTCGTGGGGCCTGAACTCTGGGCCTAGGCACTGTCCCTCAGCTCTTCAGCTCAAGGCTAGCACTCTACCACTTGAGCCACAGCGCCACTTCTGGCTTTTTTCTTTTTGCTTATGTGGTGCTGAGGAATCGAACCCAGGGTCTCATGCATGCAAGGCAAGTGCTCTACCTCTGAGCCACCTTCCCAGCCCCTGGGGGTATATTCTTGAGGAGTATAATGGGTCTCTGGCTCCTATCTCTTTCTTCTACCCTGTTTCTCCTTTCTAGCTGCTTGAGATGGGCAGCTTTCCTCACATACCTCTTTCCACACACTCTTGTCCCCTTACCATAGGCTCAGAAACAACAGGGCTAAGTGACCATGAACTGAAACCTCTGAAAACATGAGGAAACATAGACCATTTCTCCTTGTCAAGTGTTTCTCTCGCGATTTTGTCAATTATGAAACAATTACTGGTATAGCAGCCAGTCCAACCTTTCATCATCTGCATATCATTGTTTTTGTCTCTTTGTAATAGTTTAACCATGCTTTCTGTGTGCATACACAACAACACAGTATCATAAGTTTAATAGGTTGCCCACAAGTTGGAGTTTTGTCTTCATTTTGCCCACATTTCATAAGTCTAGATCATTTATCATACAAACTGCTCAGAAAAAAATGTTACAGTAGGAACTTCATATAGCTATACAATTTTAAAAAATGTGTGCTATTAGATAATAAGCAAACACACTAATAAGATATGCCCTCTTTCTTAATAGCAGAGCTGTCATACATAGAAGCTATATTCCAAAGAGCAAAGTCTACATCTTCTCTCTTACCACCATTAGGCCAGCCTAGTCCTCAACATGCAGAGATTGAACTCTCACTATACATTTGGGGAATAAATGGTGACAGAAGGGCTATCTTACCTCTATCCTCTATTAATTACTAATTACTCTTAATTACTTCTAAAAGCTAACAATAGAACTGCAACTCCAGAAAACCTCCTAAGCTTCCAAAGGTGCTAAGTGCAATTTAGAAGTGGTCATTCTTCTTTTAGGTGCATGATGAAATTGCTTATGGAGCACCTCCTCTGTTCATCTATTCTTGTTATTAAAGGAAATAACCATCAATAGTGCGTTGGGCATTTTGTGATCCTACTGCTAGGTTGGCAAATGCCATTTTGCCCTTCTGATATATTTTAAGTACAGAAGCAAATGGAGGTACAGGTTGGGGAAATCTGGGGGTGCTGAGACAGTAGAGCGAGTCTTAGACAAGATCCAGGCTGGGGATGGGGCAAGTTAAGAACTGTAAGCACATTTTTACTATCTGAAAGCTACATATAAATTCAATAAAAACTCCATTCATCAGCACAGCCTCAGAAACTTGCAAACATATAAACACACACGGAAAAATTGAAAACATCTGTGTAGCCAACAGAACAAAACCTTAAAATAAAAAGGAAGTATTGAGCTGGGCAAAATTATCAGCTTCTCCTTTCCACAATGTTGTGAATGCATATCTTCGGAAATATCTATATTTTTGGTCCAGGGACATAGTTGGTATTTTTTTTTTCCTCATAAACAACTTTTTGGCTTCTAACTGAATTTGGAGGTATTTTAAATTTCAACCTTTTCCATCATCCCCTATAACTCACTCTTAGAATAGTTCTTTGCATGAGGAAAACATCTTTTGCTCCTGAATGAAAGATGCAAAACTAAAAGTATCTCTTTGTTATTCATTTTTTAAAAGTTAAATTTTCTGATGATCAAATGAAATCAGTATATTCATAGATATTATGTGAAAAATGAACTATATAACTTGAGTTTAAGGATAAAGGGGAAAAATAGAGGAGAATAATGGAAGAGGTGACATTGCCAATAAGCATTGTACTCATAACCTGACTTATGGAATTATAACCCTTTGAACAGCTACTTAATAATAATAATATAATAATAAAGTACAGGGTTTTGAAGTTAAATTAACAACAAAAATTGCATACTAGGCCAATATGATATTGGATTCTGTATTTAAAAAAAAGGTTCACAATCTAAATTAATTCAAAAGTTTGGTAGTTGCCATAAAGGTAACTTTATTTTACTATAGAAAATATTTACAGGAGATCCGCTATTGCACTTAAAAATATAAAACAATTAAAGGGGCTGGGAAGGTGGCTCAGTGGTAGAGCACTTGCCTTGCATGCAGGAGGCCCTGAGTTTGATTCCTCAGCACCACATAAGCAAAAAGAAAAAAAGCCAGAAGTGGCGCTGTGGCTCCAGTGGTAGAGCGCTAGCCTTGAGCTGAAGAGCTGAGAGACAGCGCCCAGGCCCAGAGTTCAGGCCCCATGACCGGACCCCCCCACAAAAAATTAGATCCTATTCATTAGCTTAATTATGATCTGATCTGATTTTATATTGTGTTGATCTTGAACGTATGATGAGGGACATTTTCTGGTCCTCCAGGATGCCCCAATCTATTTCCTAAGGAAGCAACTGCTAGAGACAAATGAGCTTGATAAAGCAATCAAAGGGATCAACCTAGGCAGAGGGTATGAGATTAAACAAAGACATGAAGGTCCAGCTTTTGTGAAAACTACAGGAACCAGAGCACATATGAACTCCCAATGCACACTGGGACATTTTTTTCTGGGGGAGGGGTCCTTGGTCTCTGCCTCAGAGTTCTTGTGTTTCTTCCCATTCATTCATCTTGATCTAATGATCCTCTCTCTGATCTCTCTAAGGCAGGATAAGAAAGGGTACTCTGAGTAGATCTGGGAAGAGACAGGGTCTCTACACACACACACACACACACACACACACACACGCACACACACACACACACACACACACACACACAATAATACTGATGACTATGATAAAGCAGTCCAGTTTTGGAAGCCTGAAAGTTCTGATTATTTATACTCAGCAATTCAAAAACTTCATAATGCCTGAACCTTCCAGAGCCTAAGAAAACCTTACAGCGAGGAGAACATGAAGAGTTTGGGGCTGACAGGTCATTTTGGACCTTTGTCCATCTCTGGAGTCAGGGAGGATAGTACTGGAGATTGAACCCAGGACCTCATACTCAAGGGCTAAACTACTTTAGCCTTGCCCTAGCCTTTTTGTTTCCTTATTTTGTTTTTGAAATAGGTTCTCCTTAACTTTTCCCAGATTGGCATATAATTTATTGTTCCCTGTCTCTGTTCCCTGACTAGCTGAGATGACAAACATGTATCACCATGCCAGGCTAGCACATTGCTTTTAAAGGAATGTTAAACCTCAAAGCTTTTCTGAAGAGAATTTAAATATGGTTGTCTTAAAACAGAGGCAAAGCTTTTTGATCGCGGAGTACCATTTGTAAGCTAAGGTAATGAAAGTTAATTTTTTTCTTACTTCAAGGAACAATTCAGTTTTGCCATTTTTCTTGGGCCATGAAAAAGAGAAAGGAAGAGTAAAAGAAAATTGGGAGCTGGGCACTGGTGGCTCATACCTATAATCCTAGCTACTCAAGAGGATGAAATTTGAGGCTAACAGTTTGGAGCCAGCCAAATCTTCAAGCACACAAATCTTCAATTCAGGGAAAAAGGCAGAGGTAGAGACATAACTACAATAGTAGCATCCAGCCATGATCAGACAAAGCTGAGTTAGAGTGAGAGGCCCTGAGTTCAAACCCTAGTACTGACACAAGAAAGAAAAAGGGAGAAGACAGAGTTGATGCAGAGGGAGGAGGAGGAGAGGGCAAGGGAAGGGAGGGAAGAAAATTATGTTGAAATATAACATATATGCACAAGTTTGCCTTTCCTTTGTGTTTTCCTTCTTTTGTACATCAAGTCTTCCTTGTATAAACTAAATCACGTGAGTGTATATTCTGGTATACCATAAGACTCTGAAGATAGCCTTATACTATAGCCTTAGAACTTATCAAAGTATTTTCATTGCTTTCCTTTCAAGAATACCTAGCATTACAATCATTTTAAGTTTTGCATATAAAATTGTATATTGAAAGGCAGGAAGGCAAGCAGGCAGGCAGGCAGGAAGGAAGGAAGGAAGGAAGGAAGGAAGGAAGAAGGGAGGGAGGGAGGGAGGGACAGAGGGAGGAAAGGGAGGGACGGAGGGACAGAGGGAGAGAGGGAAGGAAGGGCCTGTAAACTAAGTCAGATACATTTTGTTCCTGACATCTATTTATTTAACTGTAGTACTATGCTCAAGGTCACACATGTAATGATTCCTTCTTGATTCTCAAATACCATATGTCATTTGAGAAAGCCAACTCCCTAAATGTGCTGAACCAGAACTAAAGCAATATGGAAGCCTAACTCCTTATCTATGGCCAAAATAATTTCTTCACCTCAGTCGTTTTAGGGTTAAATTCAAGGAAAATGGTTTCAAACTCCGAGCCTTGGTCCATCTATCTTCCCTCCACTTACCAGGGCAATTCCAATCAGGGGTTTATTTTTAGGTTGAATTAATCCTCTTCCCCCACTTTTGGCGGGCAGCTGGCAGCCCTCCCTTGACCCTCCTTGGCTCACAACATCACAGATAAAGCTTTCTCCTTAGAGAAAGTGGGTTGGCTCTATGTTCACTGGGATTCCTGCCAGTCAGTCCATTGGGAAGGGCAATCCTGATGATCTAGATCACCAGATGCAGCAGAAAGGAGGTTTTTTTTTACATTCTACCCATCTGGCTCTTCTATCAAAACCCTTTTATCCTGACCACAGCCCAACACAGTGTTCCCTTACCCCTGCCCAACAATACTCCACTACATAGACCCTGAATGGCCCAACAGGGACATACATATTAGAGAATACATTAGAGAATGATCTAAACTCAGGCACTGCACTGAGTGTTGGGAGAGCTGTGCCACCATGTGCAAACACAAGCTGGCAATGAAAACAACGCATCCATATTCCACATCCCCATTTGCTATCCGTTCATTCAGCTCTACCAAATGCAAAAAGTATGGTTCCTGCAAAGGATGGAGCTTGCAATTTTTGTTTCACTGTCTAATGTCCATGGGACTCCTAGGGAAAGAAGAAATAAACTCATTTTTATTGAAGTCCTGTACATGTGTCAGTGCACAATTCTCACAGCCACCTGGTAGCTGATGTTCATGAAGTAAGGTCACTTGGCACTGAAACCTAACACTTCTAGAAGTATGTCCCAAAGAATCTGCCTCTACAGAATATCAGTTAGAGTTCTAAGTACAAAGTAAAAATGATCCAAAGCCCATGTCAAAAGAAAGGTGGTAGGTGACTGAAGTGGGATTGAGGACACCATAATTGGGAGTAAAAGTATTCAGGAAATGAGAGGACAGGCTTAGAAATGCAGAAGTAAACAAAGCTGCAAGAGTATGCCAGCAGGGGACACAAGGACATTGTCAATGGCCCCAGGGACACCTTAGAGACAGCAGGCTCCCACACTTCCTTGACTGTTGAGAGACTTTTTACTCGTAGTTTGTTTCAAGCAGGATATAGAACTACACACCTGTAGGGGCTACGCTTGGACTGCTGATATTGAGTGAAGTCCAGGAATGTGCAGCATGATGACTTTGATCCCCACCACCCCAGGGCTCCTGCCTCTGCCTCAGCACTGTCCTCAGCAGAATTTATCAGACCCACAGAATCCCAGCTCACCCAAGACATGAACTTCAAGAAGAGATGATTTCCCATCAGAAGCCACAAGATCCTTACATCATTGTTCTCCCTCATTGCCAGGAAAGGCTCAGAACAGAGACAGGTCCATCCTCATAACCCAAATCCTTACCTCTAGAATTTCCTTGGTCAGTCCCTTCCCATGGCCAGGTCTTGGCTGTCCCAAAGTGCTTGTCTGTGCCTTATGTAATTCCAGGTCTAGCATCAGCAAAATCCACCTTATGCTCAACTTCTTCTCTCAGCATTACCTCTACCTTTGTATTCCATCTGGCTGTCCAATCTAGTTCTTGGTGAACTCTGCCTCTTCCTACCTTATCAAACAATGGCTCTAAATCCCGTACACTTTGCCTATCATAGAGCCTGGAAGTCCCATAGGGTATCTCTTTAATTACTTACTGGCAAATCTAAAAAGTGTCCCTTTTCATGATTTTCTTTCTGTCAGGCTAGACAACTGTTGTTGCTTTCATCTCCTGACCTCCTGATCACTCATGAATAACCAGAGTTCACTGTCCCTCTCTCCATTGTCTTCTAGTTGTCATTCTTGGTGACATTAACATTCTGGCCCCTGAATTCCTTAATAATATCTTCCAAATGGCAGTGGCCTCTCTTCCATTTCATCCATCTATTCCCATGGTGATACCTTAGATCTTTCCTCTGTCTTTACTGAGTTCCCTCCAAATTTTCATTTTTCTAAATTCAGCTAACCAGCTCATAGTCACCAAAACCATGAAACACCAGCTCATTTCCTCCTATTAAGTCTTCAAAAATATTGATCCTCCAGAGTCTATCACTTCCCTCTATTCCTATCTTCCTTTACCCTAGATTTCAAGGTACATTCCCTTTCAATCAACTCTCAGTTCTGTTGACTTTCTTTTCATCTAACTTGTGTCCAAACCCTTGGTAAATCAACTTCCCACTTCTTCTGTAGGACAACTATGTTAGCCAATCTCACTTCAGACTTAAAACCAAAACTATCAAGGGTTTCTTTCTCATTGCTGGGCATCCTTCAACTTTTCCCTAGTCAGTTCTCTGCCTACCTTTCCATGAACAACAGTTACACCCAATATTTCCCAAAAGTTCCATCCCCCTTCCTCATCTTTTAATCTTCAAGACTTCCTTCTCTCTTGTCACTCACTGAAGAAAAAAATGAATTAGTTAATGAAATCAGTGCTCTGTGGTATCCCTTTGGATAAAAAGAAAATGTGCCATTGTCATTCAGCAAAAGAGAAGGTATTGAGGACCATATGTTACAAGCATATTTTGAGCTTTTGATGACTAAAAGAGTACAATTAAGCACATTGTTATAGAACATTATTCTTAACAAAACAATAATTTCAACAATCCTCAGAGGTGACAATTGATCAGTGTCATGAAACATGAGAAACTATCTACTATTGAGAAACCAATACAAACTTGTAGGTTTGCAGTACCATCCTGGCTGTTTCTTTGCCTTTCCTCACGGGCCACCAATGTCGGCAATATCAGTACTCATGCAAAGACAAATGTGAGGCAGTTTCAGCAGCTGAAGGGGTGAATAGTTTAAGGTCAGAGAAGACCCTGAAAGTATCTTTTCTTTCCCAGTTCTTTCATGTAAACCATCACAGATCAAGGTCAAACTGTGCCCAAAGGGTGAGCCAAACCATCACAACAATTTACAGTTGAAGCTGAAACTCTGAATAAAAAACTTATTATAAATGTTAAGGATTACTGTAGTGTTTTAACAAACATCTTTGATAGTTTTCAAAAAATTGTTTCAAACAAAGACAAATCATCGTGTAAATGTGACCTTTAGGCAGTTTCATTTTTTTATTGTATGTGAAAAGTTCATAGTAGGGAATTGGTATTCATTAAATCATCTAAGTTTTTGAGGCTCAGATTTTGACAATTTGGAGATTTAAAAAATGGACGTTAGGAATTGGCTAATTTTTCAAAGTCCATATTGTGCAAATTATTTTCACAAGTTACTCTTTGAAAAATAAACCATCAGGTAAGTTTGGAAAGAATAACATATTCCTCTCGGTATTTTCAAATGTGTTAAAGGTACTGAGATGTCCCACAATAAAGAACCTGCCCTGATTTGTTAAGTTACACAAAGCATTTCCATACTTATTCAAGTAATCTTTTCTATCTACACCCTTATACATCTTCGAACATTCAACTGAATTCTTCCAAGGGGAATGGATCTTGCCATTTTAGTCACTTAGGATATTCGCCTTGAAGATAGGTGGATTTATCTTAAATAACACAGCTGTGTAGAACAGAAGGAAAACCCTAAAGTGATGGCAAATGCGTGGTACCTGTTCTACTGTGCTTAGTTCTGTATCCAAAGTCTCTCTCTGAGCCCCAGTGGAGTCTCAAAAGCTTGCTCAGTACAGTTATTCTATCAGTAAAAGTTGGCATTGTGGGATTACTAAACTAGCCTTTAATATTTGGATTTCCAAAGACAAAATGTCCTTATCATTATCATAGCTCTTATCTAGTTGGTATTCACTTTGTACCAGGTGCAGGACTAAGAGTTTCCATGCAGGTTGCTTTAATCTCTGCAATAATCCCAAGGAAAAGCTCACATGATCTTCTCTGTTTTACACACAGGACAGCCTCATTCATCTTGCCTAGGGATTATCAATCTGAAAGTAACTCAGCTGACATGTAAACAAAGGGCAAGCATGTCATCTCCAGGATATCGTTCCTCCTAAGTCCTTTGGTAAGTGTGATACTAAGTTAAACAGCCAACATTTTCAGGCCTGAGATATCACGGACCATTCCCAAAAAAATCCATTTTGTCTTTAGCTTTTATTCTGTAAATGATCCATAAAGATTGAAGCCAGAGACTCTATCAATACATTTTAAAGAGGGGAATATACTTGTTAAGTACAAGCTTTACAGTCTACTCCAATCTCAGAGAAAGAGAATAGCCTAAGTGGTGTTAGAACTTGCAAGTAGTTGTAGGGTTAGAACACACATTGGAGGAGGGCGGGGGCTGAGCCAAGAGCCTTTGGTTGTTTTCTCAGCTGGCCTCTTGTCTCAGAGGACATAAGGTAACCCTGCTTCTCTACAGACTCTCTTCCCAAGGACTGCAGAGAGCCCCTTTGATAAAGAAACTCCAACCAATAAAAGCACAACTGGTTCCAAGAGCAAAGGTGCTAATTACCTGCTGTGGCTCAGCCAGTTTCAAATGGAAACCTTAAAAAAGCAGTCATGTGTTCAACATCCTGTACCAAATGAGGTCTCCTGATACTCACTTGCTCTGCCCTAGAGCAAAAGTCCTCAGCAGGGCACATGCCTCATTTGGTTCTAGTACCCCAATATGCAGGACAATGAGAAAACTTAGCAACTGTCCTTGTGAAATCCCTTTGAAGGGTAGGCTCATTTATCTTCCCCTTGTCAGAACACACTCACCAGTGAACATATTACTATCCCTTGGTGACCCCAGCACTCACTGACTTTCCCATTACAGCAGAGGTGGGCGGGGCAGAACCACTTGTGGTCAATTACTAGCTCTTCTAGGATTTTACTTTCTCCCTGAGTCTTGGGGTGCTATGTACTGGTAACTCTCAATTTGTAAGAAGCAGTTGCTTCAGGTCTCCACTTCTGGGACTGCTTTGGTCAGAGGTTGACTTTGCTTCCTCCTCCACAGCTATTGCCTAAATCTGCTGGGAGAGTAGCTGAAGATCCCCCATGCCCGGCAAAGCAGCTGCATTTCCTTGCAGAGTCTGTGAACCCTACCTGGTCATCTGCTACAGGAAAACACTGGAAGGAAAGGTGTTGTGTAAATAGGAGGGTAGCTGAGGGCTGATGGAGGAGCTCTGTTCTCCTTGTCACTTTTGATAAATCACGCCTTCCCTCACTTGCTCTCTCTGCTGACTTCCCAACAGCAAAGTGATTACAGAGGAGGCACCAACCAAGCCTTCCTGGAATAGAAAGAGGTCTGGCTGGATGCATTCCACACTCCAAAGGTTCACCAAAGACTCTGTGTGCAAACAAAGAGCAGCCCAGATACCTCCTCACCCCCCTCCTCACCCTAGCCTTGCTAAGGGCAGGAACACAGATGAGCCACCCTGAAAAAGGAAGGAAATGTAAGAGAGCTTCTTTGGCTGAACTAGTTGTAAAATTTCACCCAATGGAATGAGATCCAGCTACTATTCACCAAGGAAATGACCAGTATTTACTGACTTCCAACATAAGGTTGGACCCTGTATAAAGAACTCAAAATTCCTTTGCTTTATTTCTAGGTGCTATTTTTAATATGATTTGTGCTCCTTCCTCTTTCACCTTTATTTTCCTTCTGCAACTAGTAAGCCTCCACTAGAGACAAGTTGATTTCCCAGCCAAAATAATCCATTTCTGTCCATCATCACATCATTAGTAATTTCCATATTCACTTGACTTTCATCACACTTCCTTTTGCACTAGGGAGAGAAGTCAGGGAGACAGAGAGACCTGGGTCGGGGAGGGGGGGGGGGAGGGGGGGGGGTTGGGGCAGAACTGTCTTCACTGTACCAGGCCAACATTCCCATTGAGCCCAGAGCACACCTCTTCAGGCAATGGAACAAAGTATAAATCAAAGTGAGAGATTCCCCACACCAGGCTGAGGTGTATGTCTAATGCACATCTTGCCAGGCAGCAAACAGGTCTGAAAATTAAATGTGAAAAATCATGGAAGATCATGGCTCATCTCAGGAAGGGAGAACAGGCCCCTGACAGTCCAGCTAATGCCTATAATTACAGTGATAAAGACTCCTAACCAGCTTCATTCCACCTTGTCATTCACAGCTCTAGAAGCCACCCCTCACTCCTATTACCTACAGTGACCTTTGTGATGCTTGAGGAAACAGCTTCCCGCTGTGAGTTCTCTTACAGAGCAGCCAGATGGGGCGGTTTTGCTCCATTATCTGTGCCTGTAAAAGGAAAACGCCAACGGAAAGATTCATGACGATCCATCCCATCTCTGTAAAGCTTCCCTGATTTATTAGGGCATAAACTGCTGTACGGACGGTAATGAGACATAAATGTTCTGCAAGGCCTATGACCTCCAGGAGGAAACACCTCACTACCACACTTCTGTGCACCTAATTTATTAACAGCTTGTGCCAGCACAGCCTGGAAACTCCTGCCAACTTCACAATCTGTAGCAGTCACCTTTGGGGTGGGCAGAGGAGAATAGGAAAATGTGTCCAACCTAGACAAGTGACAGAAAACCTATGGGCAAGTGCATAAAACTGTAAGGCTTATAATTCTCCAAGTACTGCATGGCAGTCATCTGGCCATGTTTACTGGTGGGAAGAGTTAGGAATCCCCAGCTGTGAAATGGGCAGATCCAGCTAGATATTTTGCTGTTTCAGTGTATCCTTGGCCCTGAATGAGTCCAAGAGAGAGAAAGAGTTTATATTTATTTCAGAAGAGCCTCCGTTACTGTCCTAACTTCCTGGATCGTTCAAAGTATATTTTCTCCAATCCCATTCTTACTCTAGCTCATTACAATACATTTTGCAAGAAAATTAACATTTTTGCTTTCTAAACATTGCTCTTTTAGTGCCAAATATAAAACAAAATATTAAGAACAGATTGATCCATTTTTATACTTCTTAGAGTTCACAATATTCTATTTCATATAGATCATAACATATATATGTGTATATATATTTAAGTTTAGTTGCATTTGCCCAACTCTCTGAAAAGAGTGAGCTTAAGTAGTGAGCCACCAGGAGAATATAAAACACCCAGACTTGGTATTAGGTATTAGCCTTTCTACTTCATGCACTAATAGAAAAAGATCACCTTTGGTCATGGAAACATTCTTTCCACAATAGTTCTTGTGTACATACCATATGTTGGAGATCTAGCAGGAACAGACATGGCCACATTCAGGAACCAGCTGCTTAATTTGCAAAGCCAGTAAAAAAAGGAAATCATGAAAAGCATTTAGGATTTTAGCTTTGTTTTGGCATGGTAGCTCACACCTGCAATAGGGGAAGTGGGAAGCCGACTCAGGAAAACAGCAAGACCAATAAATACGTTGGGTGTGGTGATCCCAGCTATATTTGAAGTGTAAATAAGAGGATCAAAGTCCAGGTAGGCCCAGGAATAAAAAGGAGAGCTTATTTGACAAATTAAAGCAAAAAGCACTGGTGGCATGGTTCAGGCATCTGCCTAGTAAGCACAAGGCCCTGAGTTAGAACCTGGCAACAAAAAAGGAAACAAAAGAAAAAGAAAAGAAAGTAGCACAGTATAGGCCTCTCTGAGTGTGGAGCACTGTGTGATGTCACAGTAACACAGTAGTGTTCCTATGACTCTAGCCTTGACTCTCGCCCCTACTCCGTCCTGTGCAGATTATAGTTAAAGGAAGGAACCAATCAACAGAACTAATGAAAATGAAAGTAACAGGCATGAATGCTCCGAAGGAAAGGAATACTGTCTACATGGAAGTATGATAAAGGAATAAGACTGGAGCACTGGAATCAGTGAACTCATTCCCATTTAAACCCTCCAAATGTCTTGCTTTCTCTGGATTAAAAGGAGTTTTGCAGGAGTTGCAGGCACATGTGCAAATTGGGGACCAGCTTTTGCTTTGATGCAAAAACATCCCAGGTTTAAGCCTGAGAGAGACTCAATGCCACACCTCTGGAGGGCCTTGTAGGAGATCTGAAGACTACAGTCTTGAAGCAATGTTTGCAGGAAGCACAGAATTGAATGTTTGTCTGTCTGTGGTTCCTTCTTACCAAGGAAATGTACATAAACACCACAGCTTCTCTCCATCCTGTAGCTATCTGAAGAATGAATAAAAGAGAATGAAGGACTTGGCATCTCTGTTTTTCCCTTTGCAACCTTAAACAAATTGTATTTGGTCTTGCCTGTAGATGAGTCGATTGCCTGCAACAGTGGGTCTTCTGCCCTCTGTGTTTCCAGCTGCCATGAGCTTAAATGCCTACAGTCCTTCGATGCTTACCCCACCTCTGGTATTAAGCACCTGACATCTTCCAGGCAAGAGGATGAATGCTCATTGGCTATGTCAGCAAACCAAAATCTTTCTCTCCCTTTGGTCAAAGAGCAACCTGGTCTACATTTTGGTCTGTGGAGGCTCCTTTCTTCTTGCTTTTGGTAGCCAAAGCCCATACTGAATTCTAGCCTATAGGCTCACACATGTGGCTTGGTCTCACTTCTATTGCATCTGACCCCAAAGACCCCCAAGTCTCTGGAATAGCTGTCATCTACTGTCCTTTTTCCCAAAATCAAGCATCACCACTATAACCATCTCTGTAGGCTGGTGAAGATATTTACATTTCTAATACCAGAAGTTGCAGGACGAATTTGCTTACGAAGTTAAAACGCTGAGAACTCCCAGTGCTACAAAGCAAATGCCAAGAGTGAGCTCAGAGGACATTCTACACCTGAGCAATAAGCCTGTATCAACCCTGACTGAAATACAGTCAACAGAATTAACACAGCGAAAGGTCAAGAGTGTCTCTTTGCATAATGGTGGATGAGGCCTACCCATACTCTACGTTCGTGGTCCCTGGTGCATCTGATCCACTGAGTTAGCTGAAGTCTTAGTGGCTGATCCTGGCTTACTGGATTCTGACAGATGGTTTGCATTTGATGAAATGTTATTGGGCAAATGCAGAAAGAAGCCTAGGTAGGGACTTTTGCCTGTTAGCCCTAATGACTGGATGGAAAAATCAAAGAAACTCAAAGCACTGCATGTTTAATTGATTCATTTTTTAAAATTATGCATAATTTATTACTAATATTTAAGGCCGCATCACCTGTGTTAACAGGATTTGATTTTCTGAGTCTTGTTTTCTGCGGCCTAATAGTGATCTTTGCTTTTAAGACAGTTTTCCTTAAAACACAGCAAACACATTAAAAAGTAGCCCTCAAAATTTTTGAATAAGAAAATTTTTCATGTCAAATAAACTATTTTGCATCTGAATTGATTCAAAGCTCAAATTTCAAAATGTCTACTTTGACTATTTTAATATATGCTCCAAATATTTATCACTTTTCAACAAACCACACTGGCTCTCTCCTTTAACTCAGCAGAAAGTGTTCTATGTGTTGACAGCCAATGCATCAACTTTCCGGATTCAATACCCTAGAGTGAGAGATGGGAGGGAGGCATCTGCGAAGGAGCAGACATAAAAGGAAAGCATACACATCTGACCACAGCAAGCAGATGCACCCACTCACTGCAAGTGGCATCTGACCTTCTTACTGCAACCTCAGGCTTCTGCTTTGGATGCTGGTTAATAATTTTGTATCCAGCTAGCCCAAAACAGAACTTACCTGTAGATCTCATAATCCAGTCTTAAAAACAGACTCATATCTTTCAGTCTTTTAAAAAGCACCTTCAAATTCTGAGGTTCGGGGCGTTCAACTTTGTGCTGGAAAAAAACAGTTCAAAGGGAGTCTCCTTTGCATGGACCCAAGAAGGAACATTTTGAGGCAAGTGCTCAATAGAGTAATCACACTGCCCAGTAGGGTGCAGGTGAGAAATGTACATGAGAGGAGATTTAAGCTAGTATAGGGTATTTCAGCTCAAAATATGAATGAATGAGCTATTCAGACAATTAATGTATAAATCCTTATGTATTTATTTTTTTTGGTTAGTCAAGGGGCTTGAACTCTGGGCCTTGACACTGTCCCTGAGCTCTTTTGCTCAAGGCTAGTTCTCTATCATTTTGAGCCACAGTGCCACTTCTGATTTCATGGTAGTTATTTGGAGATAAGAGTCTCATGCCCCGTCCTTCCCTGGATGTCTTTAAACAGTGATTTTCGGATCTCAGCCTTTGAAGTAGCTATGCTTACAGGTGTGAATCACCAGCACCCAGCTTCATGTATGAATCTTCTAATAAAGGAAATTCCACCACAAGAGCCAGAGAACTGATCACAGACAAGAAGCCAGAGGCTCAAGCCTGTAATCCAAACTACTCAGGGGGTTGAGATCTGAAGATCAAGGTCTAAAGCTAGTCTGGGCAAGAAAGTCCCCGAAACTCATCTCCAATTAAATGTGTGCACATGCATACGCACACACACACACACACACACACACACACACACACACACACACACACACACACACACACACACACACACACAAAGCTAGAAGTAGAGCCAAGACTCATATGGTAGAGTGCTAGCTTTGAGCAACAAAGCTCAGGGACAGTGCCCAGGTTCTAAGGACTAGCCCCAGGACTAGCACAAAAGACGTCCCATTGGACATCAGCCACCAAACCACATGGACAGGTTCTTATGAAGATTCTTCTGCCACCCGTAAATGGTGAGGTATAAGGTGTTTGATGGCACCATAGTTCCAACACAACTGGAATTCTAGATCTTCCTCCAGGCAATCCTCAATGCATCTTAACTACTCAACCACAAGTAAGTCCTTTTGCTTCAGGAAAACTTGGCTTAATATCTTTCTATACTTTTGGGTATATATTACAAGGGGAAAATTTGGACATTAAGTGACTTCACAGCAAAAATGCAGTTAGTACCTGCAGCCATTGTAAGATATTCACAAGTCCTTATTCCAGAGGAGGAAAATGAACAGGCACCCCGATGCCTTTCTTTACTGCTGCTTCAGCAAGTGAGCAATGTGAGCAATGCAGGAAGAACTCTCTTGGTTATGTAGAATCTCTTTGGATGGATACAGAAATGGAGATTGACGTAATCTTCCCTAAATGTCACTATGAACAGCTCCTTTTGGACTCAGGCCATTCACTAATGTAGTACGAAACAATATATTACTAAAGGAAAATTAGAATAAAATCTTATGTATTTACCAAGAGTACATTTTTTCTAGTACCTGGGCTTGAGCTCAGGGGCTTGTGCCCTCACTTAGCATTCTTGATCACAGCTGGTGCTTTTAGCATGGCCTTTGTCTGGCATTTTGCTGGTTAATTGGAGATGGAGTTTTGAAGACTCTTCTGCTTGGCCGACTTCAAACTGTGATCCTTGAGGTTTCAGTCTTCTGAGTAAATGGGATTTACATGCATGAGCCACTGAGGACCCAGCTTAAACTATATTTTATCTTCTATTTTATGCTACGAACATATAAGGCTCAATCTTAGTTTTTCTCTAAGGAATTTCCTCTATTTTCCTCTTAGCCAACTTTCCCTATATCACTGGTATTACTTTTCAAAGTTGTCTATTGAGAAGTTAAAAGAATATCGAGGTTCCTTTTTTACAGGTAATGAGTTATCAGAAGAAAATGAAATACCCTCCTTTCTCCTGTCAATTTATGTAGTCACAGAATACAGAAAAGTATGTCCAAAAGGAGATTTTTGAGATAGAGCTCTTCCATCTATATTTTTCCTAACTAGTCCATCTGTCCATTCAGATAGCTATCCTCCTTGCCATTCCAACTCTCTACTCACTCACCCATGTACTCTTTCGTCCATATGCCCACCCAGCTACCCAATTCTTTGTAAGTACCTGTGTCACAGTTTATGAAATCAGAAGTCAAAGTACTCATTATCTTTGGCTTCTGTCGTCTATCTCTGGAAGTTTTTTGAGGTATTGTGCATCTTGCTACTGCATCTGTATGATTTAGGAATGGTAGAACTACCTTACACTGGGCCATTTACCCAATATTTGAAGCTATGGGAAACTGAATTTCTTAGAGGGAATAAAAAAGAAGTACATCATAAAAATAACTTTGTATTTCATTTCCAAGTTCTGGGGCTGTAAATAAAGCTTTGCTCTCTGAGCTACAAGGCAAGCCCCAGAGGACTCACTCAGAGCTGTATGCTAAGTGACAGACGGAGCACCAGAGAAATGAATGCACTTCATTACCTTCAGCTTATTCTGTAGGCATAATTAGAATTCCTTTGAGAAGTCAACTAATTATGTAATATCCAGCAAAGTATGTGAGGATTTCATTTTGGCATTAGGCAGAATCTATCAAGCTCTCTTTTAATTTATGATTCTGTATTTGAAGGAGACCAAACAGGACAAGTTGTTTCCACTGCAATGGTTTCTGATCAGCACCATGGGCTTACAAAAGGTGGAGCATATATTTTCCCCTTGGGGCATTGCTGGAGAAAAGGCAGCTTAGATCAGCCTGATATATTATTAGATGTCCCCACTGTCCTACAGAATCACAGCTGCAAGTACATTATTTCTGGCTGGAACAATGGTAACGCAAGGGACCAGCGGAGGCAAGCACCAAGTGAACAACCTTTATTAGCTGGCCGTTTTCCCTTCCCTACATTGCCTGAATGGAGCCGGACCATCTGGTCCCAACATCAGAGGATACAGCTAGATGTTCAGGTGTCTAAACCCACAGCCATCACTTCCACTTCCAGCCACTGATTGACCCAGGCTTCTCCTTCCTTCTCAATCTTTTACATAGTCTAGGAACTCCTTCCATCTTGCTGGTTGCCTAGAGAAAGTGGTAAGTGTCTGGACCCTCCAACTTCTCCTTTTCTCACTTCAGGGAGACTCACCTCCCAGTCCTGGCCCAAGAAATGACATTGGAATTTTTCAAAGACGTTCTCAGTTTGTGTAAAAACAAAATAAAGAAATAGAGGAACAAAGGAATTTTGTAACCATATGAAAACTAAAGGCACAACCAGGCAGCTTCACTTAAAAAATAAAAAAACTTTAAAAAATAAATTTGATAAACCCCAAGTTACTCCCGGATAGATTAACTTCAGAGAGCGCTTTTAAAATAAAAGTGAGGAAGAAAGGTGTCTGGCTATTTAGCAGTAGCCTAATAGTCAAACTATAGTTCCAAAGATTTTTGATACTTTCAAGTGACCATTGGAACAAGCGCACATGGATTTCTGAGTTCAGAAAGGCAAAGTTAGAAACCACAGGAGAAGGTAGTGGCCAACTCCTGGCACCAGGGCCCCTGCTGGCCTACCTGGACTTGGAAGACTCTGCACCCCAGCCCCACTTCTGGGTACATTTCCCAGGTATGTTAGTCCTCAAAAGCCTTCCCAAGATAATGCTCCAGTAAGCCACCTTGTAAGTCTGAAGCAAGTTCTCAGGCTAGAACCTCTTTGCCACCTTAGAATCATGGAACCTCTTCACCATCTTAGAATCTGTTCATCTAAGCTGTAGTTAATGAAAGTGTTAATATAATGTTCTGCTCTTTCATTTGCTTGTAGGGATGCTGGTGAGAACTGGCTAGCTCCAGGCACTTTTAAGGAATGGAAAAATCTAACTCCACACACATGAAAGCCAGCACAAAAAGGAATGCTGGAAACAAACCAAGGACAGACTGACCATGACTGTACCATCAGCTGTAAGAAAGCAGTATGAACCCCAGGAGAAAAAGATCCATTGAGACACCATCTTCTTAGTTGTATAGAGACAGCCCCTCACTCTCACATCCAGATCCTATCCTTGGGGTACTAGTTCAGGGCTGGTGTGCACATGGTGAGGAAGGGGCTCAGACCCGTCCCTATGCATCTCAGAGATGTGTCAGCTGGTATGAGTTATCTAGCAGTGACCACATTTTGGGGAGAAATCACCCATTGATTTATCACAGGGGCATAAATCATAAATGCATTTAGTTGTCTTCATCGCCTTTCTTGTCATCTTGCCCCTCTGAAGTGAAATTAAGAGGCAGATGTCTTATCTGGGATCAATTCCAGATCCCATTTGTGTTTAAAAGAAGAAAACCAGGAAGGGTTTCACACAAACTTTCTGCCACAAATTGATCAAAGTCTTGGGGCACTGAAGGCCAAGTCTCCAGTCAGATATCTCTGAGAGGCCCAGGGACATGAGGGGTGGAAAAGTCAGCTCACACTGTCCCTGCAAGTCCCAGGTGAGGCTGAGTATAACAAGAAGTTATGTATCATCTCTAATATAACGCAACCCCTCTGTGGCTTGCAGATACCAAGGCTCACAGGGCTTCATGCACATACAGGCAGGTCCTAAAGGCCATGTAAGAACAAAGGCTGATCATTTATGACTGTAACTTTTTAAATTTAAAATTAGCCATTGCAAGGACAAAGGGGGGGGGGGGGAGGGTGTGCTTCCATATAGGTCCTGAGAGTTCTTCTCAAACACTATCAACTTTCTCAGGACTTAAGTTCCATCACGGTATTTTTGAAAAGCCTGACTCATTTACCCTTTCTTTTTCCTTAAGTTTTCTGGTCCCATATTTTTTCTTTCCAGTCTCAAGAATTATTCTTGCAACAAATCTGGGAAGGAGCAGTTTGGGCAAGGATATCTTATAAACCAGGACCCTTGAAAGACTGAGGCGATTATTTGAGATCACATGGGTCAAAGCTATGTTGAACATCAAAATTGGCCTCTCTGGGTTTCAAATAGAAGCCTAATTCTTAGTTACTCCTTCTAGGTACACCATTATAAGTTAACAATGAGAAATTATTTTCCTTTCCTGTTTCTTCTAAGTTCACTTATGCATCCTCTATCAAGGTCAGCAGCATGTAGGCTTGACTAGTGCTAGACTCACCTAGGAGAGAAGCCCAGACAGCAAGCTACTCACCTGGAGACCAGGAGTCCAGAGTCACTGACCTGAGAGCAGTCAGGGAGCTCTTCACTTAACAATGAAGTAGAGAGTACAATTGACCCCCTAGGATCTTTCTTTCTAAGGGGACTTCCTAAATCCTTCCCAACCTTCAGAGTTAGTTACTTTTTGCCTAAACCCTGCTGGTACCATGCACAGAATTTAGTTTAATGGGATGCTCATGTCTTTGTTCTGGTTATTTGGACTCCCAGGGATTATAAATAAACTAGCAGAAAGGATGTTAGGCCTCATATGTAAAGGGTTGTTGCATCATTTCAACACTGTAAGTATATGTTTTGTTTAGTCCACAGTAAAATAGAAGCTTGAGGAACTATCTCTATCCTCATTCTCTATCATTCCTCATCCATACCCCCTACTTACCATCTGTCTATACACTCTCTGTCTCTCTCTTTGTCTCTCTGTCTCTGTCTCTTTGTCTCTTTGTCTCGCTCTCTCTCTCTCTTTGTCTTTCTGTCTCTCTGTCTCTCTCCCCCCTCACTGCCTTCTCCTTCCCTCCTCCCCCTCCCCCCACCACACACACACACACACACACACACACACACACACACACACACACACAATACCGGGTATACATTGGTGACTGAAGGACAAAGGTTATGGAGTTTACCATGAAAAGAGTTAATAGTGAGGTAGACCTCAAATTAGTATATGATTTTTAAACATAAGTGATGGCATCATTAAGGAAAATAGCATATACAATGAAAATCTATAACAGAAAACATAGTGGCAGTCAGGGGATGCTTTGCTGAGAGGAAGACTTACACATTTTTAAACATATATATTCAAAACACATGGCTCAGAGATCAGCATTTTGATCTGTAAGATACCAGTGTGAGCTAACCAGCTGATCCAGTGGGAACGTATTCAAGGCCTGCAGTGCCCCCTGTGTCAGATCTTAGCCTCCACTTGTAAAGCCATCACAGGAAACATTCTGTTTGCTTTAAGCATCCTGCCTACAGAAGGCAGAAGCAAAGACCTACAGCCCAGTATCTGTACTCCACCCCTTCTTCTTCATCAAGTCAGGTAGTCAACAGTCATCTGTCAACTGGCTTAAGACAACTTGGCTTTCTTCCTTTGTTTGAGGGAGCCTGGTATTTTGTTAAATGAGAAGAGATCATAAGAGGCCATTGCTACATTGAGAGGAAAGGAGAAGTCCAGTGCTTTAGAAAGGTTATAGTATAAATCTGTGGAGGGAAAACACATTTCAATAAGTATCCCTTTGGCTCACACAGACATCCTTCTGTTTGGAGTTCTGATCCAGAACAGTCACCTTTGAAATCTTAAATCCTTCACTTTCTATGTCTGTCCCACTGAGGTGTAAAACAAATCATGTGAAAGCAAAATCGAGGAAATTCAAATTTTAAAAGCCTTAAAGCTGCCATGGGTTCTAAGGGTCAGACTCATAGAAGAAGGAGTTAAGTGTGCCAGAAATGCAGGCTTCTCACCCCCAAAGCTCCAAATGCCTAACTCCAGCCAAGTGAACCCTCCCCAAATCAGAGGACACCTGGGACATCCCTTCCATCACTCAGGAGGCTTTGTGGCCATTTAACTAATCCTCCCTTGACATCTCACTTTTGGTTCACATTCCAGCACCGATTTCCACATGGGCCTCTTTGCTTTCCAACCAGGCACGTCAGGCAGCAGGCAGCAAATTCATGCCTGACAGTTAGCACACAGCTCATACAAGTACCCCCAAAGAGGCCCATTAGTCACCATTCTCAGCTGTTTTCTTTTCTCAGTATGAATCCCCAAGGAGCAAGGAGAATAGAACAAAAATCTATTTTAATGCTCTGGAAGAGCAAACAATGAGCCAAACTCAACTAGAATATGCAGATCCCAGGAAGGACCATAAATACTCTTGTGGGAAGATAAGAGAAGGCTCTGAGAGATGCCAAGCCTGAGGAGCTGGGCTGCAGAGCTGGAATATACTCACTAAGCCCCATGACTCTGTTCTCCTCCTATTCTTTATAGAAATGTGAATGTAAGAGTATCTGGGTGGACAATATAGGTTGACAGCCAAAATCGTCTAGCTTTGGGAGCCTTAGGTTTTATCCCTGAATTTATAAAAAGCAATGCAAGAGCCAGCCTATAGAGGATATCATACTTCCCAACATCTACTGGAAGAATAAGTTTCATTTATGAGGCATAAGGGCGATCTTTCTCCCGAAACAGTTTGCTAAGAAAGCTAAACTTCCCTCAGTGAGGAAAACCTTGCAATGTGGAAAAAGCATTTAGAATCAGAAGGTGCAAGCTCATGGTCAGGCTTTGGGATTGGAATCCTTCCTGTTGGACTGTTGGGATCAAGTTCAAAAGGTAAATCATTCCTCCCCGTGGGTGTACAGCATCAGTAAGTAGGGTGGCTGGGGATTTACAGGGAAATGCCGAACCTTGCCTTGACCTAGCTCTCCTTGTTTGTTTTTTCCTTCTATATGTGTTTTTACACTGGGTACTGCATCAAGAATAAGCTTGGGGAGAGAGAATACAGGAACTAAGTTCTGCTATTTGCTAAGATAACAATGCCAGTGATGAGTCACCACTGCAATCAGCGCTTTGTTGATGTTCAGGGAGCTGGGAAATCCCTGTCCTGGAAGCTTTTCCTAATCAAGGTAGCTCCCTGAAATCCAGATACTTGTCCTGAAAGAAGGTCCATCCCTTTAGAAATGAGAAAAATTTGCAACTCCACCTAAGTCTGTGCATATCTGAGAGACCTTAACAGGGAAGCCCGAGACAAGCTTCTGTGTCTGTGTCACCCCAAGGTACTCTACTAGCAGGTGGCACTGGGGTCAGGCTATTGATATGGACTTTAGAGTAAAGTTAGCTAAACTGCTCTCAGTTCCAACTCCTGTCCTATTAAAACCACATGCTAGGGGCTGGGAAGGTGGCTCAGCGGTAGAGTGCATGCCTTGCAAGCATGAGGCCCTGGGTTCAATTCCTCAGCACCACATAAACAGAAAAAGCCGGAAGTGGCGCTGTGGCTCCAGTGGTAGAGCACTAGCCTTGATCTGAAGAGCTGAGGGACAGCGCCCAGACCCAGAGTTCAGGCCCCATGACTGGTAAAAAAAAAAAAAAAACCACATGCTATCAATAATCATAACTTAAAAGTGCTGCTGGAACAAACGAGGCAAAGCTGGCACAGTACTCCCCAAAGTGCTCAGCCAGCATCCAGCAAGGCTTCCCGAGGATGTTCTGTGCCAGGATAGCCTGGTCACTGAAACACATGATAAACAAATGCATGCCCTGCTTTTACAGCATTCTGCTTCCAGTGGGTGAAAAATCATGCACCTTTACTTCCTGAAGGCGTTACAATGTAAAAAGTGCTATGCACAGAAGGAAAGCAGTAACTGAAAGAGCTGAAGAAGGGTGACTTTAACTAGACTATCAGATTGGGCACCATTGAGAAGGTGGCGCCTGAGTAGGATATAAAGGAAGTGAGAACTGAATCCATGTAGACAGCTGGTGGCCAAGCCATACCTACATCCCAGAGTAGCCGCCAGAGCAGTGGGCTGGGCAAAGGGAATGAGAGGCAGCAGCGAAGGGAGGATTGGAATAACACATGCCTATCAGAGCATGCTGTATGAATGTAGGCAGAATTTTGGCTTGCCATTGGCCTAGTGAGGGCCAGTGGAGGTTTGGCCCAGGATCCACAGCATCATTTGCTTCAAGTTTCCAAAGGCTCTCACCCCTGCTCCACCCCTACTCTGTCCGTTTCCTTTAATGTACATATGCTTTGTTTGATGTAGTCCTCCTCAATTGTATTTGTTTTGGTGCCATATCCAAGAAAATGCAAGCCATATATAAACTATAGAACTAATAAGTGGTTTATTTCCAAAGAATATAAGTAACTGCTAAAATTCAATAACAACAACAAATATCACTATAGGCAATACATCTTTATTAAGAAATGGGCTAATGGCTCAAAGAGCTATTTCTCCAAGGGAGTCATAAAGGCAGCCAATAGATATATGAAAAGATAATATGAAAAGATAATAATGTTGCTAATTACCAGGAAAATGTGACTCAAAAAGACAATAGCAATCACCTAATTGTTAGGATAGGTATTGTCAAAACCACAATAGGTAACAAGTGTTGATGAGATTGTAAGCTGATACATTCATTATGAAAAACAGTATGAAAGATCCTCAAAAAATTTAATCCCAGAATTCCCATTTCACCAGGAAATCAGGATTCCAAAGAGCTATCTATACTCTCATATACATGATAGCATTACACATAATAGTCAAGAAACAGAAACAACTCCGATGTCCACTGACAGAGAAAAGGACAAAGAATAGTGCACATACATGCAAAATGGAATATTATCCAGCCTTATAAAGAAGGAAATCCTATTCTTTGCAATAACATAGATAGACAAATAGACATTATGTCAAGGGAACTAAGTCACAAAATGACCAATACTACATGACTCCCCTCAGATGAAACACCTAAAATAGTCAAAGGCAGAAGGAGATACAATAAAATGATTGCTACCAGGGGGCTGGTGGGATAGAGGTAAAGAGAAATAAGAGGACACAAGTGTTTTTTTCTTTCTTGCTATTGTTTCTAACGTATTTATAAGGTACACATGATTTTTCTGTTGCTTTGTATGTCCCTCCCCCGTGGTACAACCCCTGTTTTCAGTGTATTTGATGTTGGTATAATTTGGGGAGGGGAAGGAAAAAAATTGTTTAAATAGAGATACAGGTGGACCCATTGCAACAATGAGATGTACAAGACACTACGTCGAAAAACGAACTTTACAATTTAGGTGGGGTGGGGAGGGGAGCGTAGTTGTGGAGGTGGGAGGGAAGGGATAGTAGGGGAAAAACAAAAGAGGAAGCAACGATGCTTGATAAGAAATGAACTCATTACCCTGGTCATGTAATTGTAACCTGCTCTGTACAGTATTTTCACAATAAAAATATATTTTAAAAAATTTAAAAAAAAATTAAAAAGAGAGTTGTTCAGTGGGTATAAAGTTACAGTCATATTCAAATATATAATGGAATTCTATGTTTCCATCAGAAAGAATGATACCACCCCATTTGTAAGGAAATCTAAGGACTTGGAAAAATCATATTAAGCCAGACCCAAAGAAACATAGGCCCCAAGGTTTCCCTTATTTGTAAGCATTAATATATCTACAATAATCTTAGCAGATGAACAGAGTAGCTCAATAGCTATGTACACGACCACATAAGATGACCCTAAGCGAAATGAAATTCAAGACTTGGACACAAGAGGTTTTTCTTTGTTGTTGTTGTTCTCAATGGACCATGTGATTTCTTTTTTCTTTTGTGTTTTTGGTACCCTGGGTACTGTATATATGTTTATCTGAACTAGGGAAGGGAAGGGGAACAACAAAATGGTGAGACAAAGGACAAAGTGGGAACCTGTTGAACAGTGATACTCGCAAAACAACATGTTGGAAATGATCTGTTCAACTTGGTGTGGGGGGGGAAGAGGGAGAAAATGAGGGAGGAGGTAGGTAACAAGTTAGACAAGAAATGTCTTACTTATGTAACTGTAATCCCTCTGTACATAATCTTGACAATAAAACTTTTTTAAAAAAGTTACAGTCATATAGGTTAAGTTCCAAAATTGTGCTCATAATAGTTCATATCTAAAACTTTGCTGGAAGGGTATATGTCACAAAACTTCTGATAACAAATATGTCCTTCATCTGCTTACCTGGATTGTGGTCATGATAATGTGTATGTATGTGTGTGTGCTCATGCAATATATGCAAATTGCATTAATTGGTCATACACATTCTATTCTATAAAATTATATTTAAATAAACAGAAAACAAAAGAGAGGGTGTCTGGTTGCTGCCTAGTTTTGGTAACATGAATCTCAGAGCAGAGAAAGGAAAGGATTTCATTGGGACTTTGGTGCAGGTACGACAGGGTACTGGGGAGAAGAAGAGGGAGGAAGTGCAGGAGCTCTACTAGCTGCCAAACCTGTGGGCAACTTATTCCCCTCACAGTCAGCATGCTTCTGACTGAGAAAGATAAGAATTCTAGCCTCTTCTCTATCCCTGGCCTGTCCTACAAAGGGAATGGTAACAGACAATATGAGCATATAAGATGGAGTTAAACCGGCTTCCCTGTGAGGCTGATGGATAGTTTCTGGCTACGACAATCAAGGAGCCTCTATAGCAGCAATCCTCCCTTCATTTGGGTCTAGTCATCACCCCTTACAATCAGAATATTGAGAGGCTTTCCATCAGGCTCCTACAGGAGAAGATAAATTTGCCAAAAGAACAAATAGGATAAGAAAACAACTAGGGTAAGGATAGTGCGTCCAGGTACAAGTGGCTCACACCTGTAGTCTTACCTACTCAGGAGGCTGAGATCTGAGATTATGGTTCAAAGCCAGCTGCAATAGAAAAAAATGTGGACTCTTCCAATTTACCAGAAAAAAATCTGGAAATGGAGGTGTGGCTCAAGTGGTAGAACACCAGCCTTGAGTGAAAAAAGTGAATGCCCTGGATCTGAGTTCAAGCTTCAAGGGAGAAGGTGGCACTGGGAATGTGGTTTAGTGGTAAAGGACTTGCATAGCATTCATAAAGCCCTGGGTTTGATTTCTCAGTACCACATAAACAGAAAAGCCAGAAGTGGCACAGTGGTTCAAGTCGTAGAGCACTAGCCTTGAGTCAAAAAGAAGCTCAAGGACAGAGCCCAGGCCCTGCATTCAAGCTCTAGGAGTAGCATAAAAAGAAAAAAAGATGAGTGCATTGAAACCTACCCCACTGGCCACACTCATGCCCTAAGCAAGATGCTAATCTTGGATCCACTTTTGCCTTCCAGAACTAGCATGGGTTGCCTGGGGAAGTTAATTCAGATATACCTGTTGAATTTCGTTCATACTCCTGCAGACCATAACCCTCTTCTTCCAGGACCCACTCATGCGCTCCAACCCCTACCAGAACCCTATAGGAGAGTCCATCTGTGGGGTGGTTCTGGCTCCACTCTTATTTTCTAAATGAAGAAAGTTCAACATAAAGAAATTAAAGCACTTGTCTAAAGTCACCCAGCTTAGAAACAGTAAAGCCTGGACATGGAATGGGGGATCTAAACCTTGACCATTGTTCTGAAAAGGAAAAATTATCTAAATGAAACATGCTTTTCAAATCTTTTCCTTTTTCTTTTTTCTTTTTGTTAGTCATGGGGCTTGAACTCTGGGCCTGAGCACTGTCCGTGAGCTCATCAGCTACCACTTCCAGTTTTTTGGTTGTTTATTGGAGATAAAAATCTCACAGACATTCCTGCCTGAGCTGTCTTTGAACCATGATCCTCAGCTCCCAGCCTCCTAAGTAGCTAGGATTATAGGCATGAGCCACCAGCGCCCAGCTCAAATCTATTTTACATTTCACTAGTATAGACAAGCTCATCTTCCCTGAAGCTCTTCTAAATCAATTAACATTAGCTACTATTGATTGTTAGTTGATTATACCAGTTAGTTGATGACTTCTCAGAATAGCTGGATAAATGCCAGAAATTTATATCGAAAGGATAATGCTTATATTTTAATTCATGAAACAGGTCAAAGGAAAAGCCTGGAAATATTTTCAAAATGTTGCCAAGTACTTAAATCTTCTCGTAAGTCAACCAAGATACCATATAAGACACCACTAATCCACATTCAGGAATAAAACAGCACTTCCTATTTCCCACATCTCAACCAACATGGCTACTATCCTGAATTCATCAAGTATAATTATATTTTTAACCATAACTGAAGTTATTTAACCATGCAAGGGCCTGAAAATCATGGTGACAATGGTGGCCTAGTCATTATGCACTCTACTCACTGTGCTCAACATTGAGCTTGGTAGCACACCACCTTATTTAATTCTTAATCCTGCAAGATGTGTGTAATTAGTCCCAAACAGATTTGGCAGTGTCCAGATACCACTCTCTTTATAGTACACAGCAATTGCTTGATCCCACCCATACTACTCTATCCTCACCAAAACAGCAACAACAAATAACAAAAACAAAAACAAAAAAATACCCACTCAGTAGTCCAAGAGAAATAAAAATCCAGGAAACAAGAACTTGACATATCATTGACTTGCAAAGTATGCTAAACTTATTCATCAGTCTAGCCCAGTTATTACCAAGTGTGGTAGCTACTAAACTAATGTGCTTTAACATCAATCCCAGCAAGCCTTATAAGGCTGGAGCTCACTTGGCAGATCACATTTCTGCTTTGCCAGCTGCTCCTGGCTAGGGTCTGATTGAGGGTCTGGCTAAAGAGGGGGGCTACATAAAGGGAGGAGAGAGAGAAAGTTGCTTTCTCACTGCTGCTTATTCCCAGGGCATTCCCTCCAGTAGGCTTGCTTCACTGGGGTGAAGCTGGGTAACAGAACTAATTTTTCTAACATTATCAGAATTGGTCCTATTGCATCCCCTTCAGAGATTGCAATATCCCCTTCCCAAGAGTCTGGGTCCTGATCTGGTCTCACAGGACCATCCGTTGAGATCAGAGACTTCAGACTTGTTAGTAAGCATGTTCTCCTCAGAGGTCTGGGTCCCATCCCAGAGTGCCCTCTTCTTCTGAATTCCAAATGTCAGCATTGATGTCTTTTTTCCTCTCATCTTTTTACCCTCAGTCACTTAGGAGGGAGGGCCATAAACATTTTCCTAACTCAAGAAACATAATTTAGGAGCTGACTGTTAGCACTTTCACTTTGAGAATTTTGCCTGCAAGGAACAGAACCCTAGAAATATTTTTAACAATTCTCCCAACATCATCCCCTCAGTAACTCTGATGCACCATAGTGTAAGGATAAAGGATGTGGACACAATCTGACATGGAGGGCAAAGATTCAGTGATTCCTGGTCCCATACCTGTTCTGTGGCTAGTTCTCTCACTTGTAAAATGAGAGTGGCAATCACTATGCTGCCCAAAGGGAGGAGCTAAGCATTCAGCCATGAGATAAAGCAAGTGGAAGGCTGGACTCCTTCCTAGCACTGGGAGTTGGAGAGGCCAGCCTGAACAGCAGCTACCTGAGCAATCATTTGCCACCTCCACTTGGTGGAGGCCACCAAGAGGGAATGCATAGTCTTCTGCCTTTGGCCTCTCACTTTCTGAAGACAGGATTTTAAGATGGAGGCCAAGGTCAGGAAGAGAAATAGAAGCGGGGGAAGGGGATCAAGGTGCCAAGCAGCTGTCTGGAGCCGTGGACTTGAACTGATTTTTCAGTGGCTGGTAGCAGCCATGCATCAGTGGGCCTTGTTCCTAACGTGTCTTGTCATGTTCTTCTTGCTGTAGTCACTTGCTGTCTAATACCACCAGAAGTAATTAAAAATAAAGTGGGAGACAACAAACCATTTCAACTCTGCCTTTAGCTGTGAGGAAGGTCTGCATGAGCTCTTACCACGGTGACAGAAAATGCTTTTTCCTGTCACATCGTTGACTGACCACGAGAAATGAATGTTCCAGCGCATTTTCTAAGACAGCTTTAGGATTTATCGCCCTTGAGAAAATGCAGCAATAACACAAACTCACCGAAAACTTTCAGACCAGAATGACACTTTAGTCAGGGAGAATAAGTGAGTAGAGAATGCCAGGAAGCTGAACCATTTCTTGTCTGAGGGAGCAGGACTTAAGAGGAGAGGAGCAGACAAATGGAGAGAGGAATGGTGGGTAAAATAGTCACAGCACTCAATGTACATATATGAATGTGGAACTAGGTAAATGGAGGGGAGGGGAGGGTTGTAATAGAGCCGTGGGGGGGGGGGGGTTAAGATGGAAAGAGTGATCAAGATGCATTATACTCTTAAATTCACAAATTAAATTGAAATACCTTTGTAAAATTAAAGATAACTTTAAAGAGTAAAGAGGGTAAACAGAAAAATGTCAGGAAAATGTCACACACACACACACACACACACACACACACACACACACACACACACACACAATGGAATTCTATGATTCCATCAGAAAGAATGACACCACCCATTTGTTAGGAAATGGAAAGACTTGGAAAAAATTATATTAAGTGAAGTAAGCCAGATCCAAAGAAACATAGGTCCCATGGTTTCCCTTATTTCCAATAACTAGTATATGTCTAGGACAAGCAGAAGAGGTCAAAAGCTATGTACATATGACCATGTAAGCTGATGTTAAACGAAATGAACCTCAAGATAGGGACACAAGAGATTTTATCTTTCTTGCTGTTCTTGTTAATGTACTTATAATGTACTATGTGATATTTTTTTGTTTCTTTTGTATGTTCTTCCCCCATGGTATAACCCCTGTTGTTACTATATTTGATTCTGGTGTCCTGCATCTTATATATACATTTTTATAATTTGGGGAGGGGAAGGGAAATAACAAAATGCTGAAATAAAGATACAGGATGACCCATTGTAACAATGAGATGTAGAAGACACTCTGTTGAAAATAAACTTTACAACTTTGGGGAGGGGGGTGGAGAGAAGGAGTTGGAGAGGTGGGAGGAAAGGAGGGTAGGGGAAAAAAACAAAGGGGGTAACAATGCTCAATAGGAAATATACTCGTTACTTTGCTCATGTAATTGTAACCCCTCTGTACAGTATCTCTACAATAAAAAATATATATTAATAAATGTCAGGAAAAAAAGTAAGTAGAAGTAAGGGGAGGAAGAGGAAGACAGTGTGAAGTACCAACTCAATGTAGACCTGAAGCAAAACAGCATGAAAATCCAGCAGCATCTGGAACATGCACAGCAAGCAAGTCTCCCATCTAGACCCATCTTCCCAATCAACTGAAATTAATAATGAAGAGCATTAAGTAACAAATTACACACCTGGCCTTAGACTTTATCTCCAATTCTGTCAATTTCTGGTTAACAATATTTAATGATCAGCTCTCTATGTACAAATAATTGGTGAGTGTCTGGCTCTAACTGAGAATATAACTGTTTCAAGTATCTTTTTGAACTGTGGCTATCAGAGAGAACTGATGATCATCAGCCCCTGCCTCTCTCATGTCCACAAGCTTCTCATGGTACCTTGGTTAAGCAAGGATACCAGGATACTTTGCCTACTAAAGCCCAGAGGTGATATCCCCTGACTTATCCAGTCAGCCTTCCCCCAATAACACTGCCTCCAGGCTCCCAGGATCCAGCCATTTGTTCTTCATACAGCTCTTCCCACATGCTCAGCTTCTCTTCTACTCTTACATGCACAATTCTCCCATGGCTCATTTACTTCGCCCCTTTTCCCCTTCCAGACCCCACTGTTCCACCCTCTATCTTAAACATATACTGTGTTGTTTAGGAGACTGATCATTTTTCTAATAAACTGGTCACCCCCTTTCTTTGTTACTTGTGATCTAACATTCCCCTCTTTCGCAGTATCACACCAATCTCAATTCTCATGGGCTCGGATATAATGACCCGGGACAGAGTGTGCCCCAATATATACATGTGCTAGAAATTCATTATCCCAAGGACTATTCTCTTCTCTCTATTTCCTCTGCCAATATCCCCCATGATCATCCAAATTCTATATTAATTAGATTCTGTGGGATGAAGAATGACACATCCAAGGTTGAGGGTGTATGAATAGGGTATTTTGAGACCCCTACCGACATAGTACAGACGTCTTCCCAAGTTTCCCATTGTCTTAAGTGAACTCCTTCTCTATTCAGCCTGTTCAAAGGAAGGCAAAGAAAATGCTTTTAAAAAGTATTTGAAAATCAAGGAGAATAAGATGCTTTAGGAAAAAAGCAGAAAGAAAGAATACAAAAACACTTTCAAATTGCTCGCGATTACTGAAGGATTAGATAGATTCTTCAAAGGATAAACTCTGACTCTATTTGGACACTTAACTCCCCAGGATGGAGGACTGAGTTTTGCAAAACTACCCCAGAGGCCTACAGCAGCATTTTGGCACCCTGAAGGGAAATGAGACTAGATGGTCTTGAGAGGATTTATCTTCCAGATTATGACAACAGAAGAAGGTCTTTTTAGGGCAAACTACCTATATCCCCTCTTGCAGATACCAGCTTAGAATGTAAGGATTTACAGTAGCGTTTCTAGCATTGCTGCAAAGTCATGTCTCTTAAAGTCCCCTGAACCTTTCTATCGGCACAGTTTCTTTATTCCCATACCAACGGTTGTTTTGTCCCACATTGTTAGCCTTATAGTCCACATCACCCCCTGCCCCCCAATTTTCAAAGGACCTTATCCTTGGGCATATCTGTGAAGGACTTTCAGGATCATTCTCCCTGTTGTTCTTTTTTTGTTTTTCTTTTGTCATTCATGGGGCTTGAACTTTGGGCCTGGGCGCTGTCCCTCAGCTCTTCAGCCCAAGGTTAGTGCTCTACCACTTGTGCCACAGCACCACTTCCATCCCTGTTGTTCTTGAGATTAAGGATAATAAAACACAGTACATATAGCTAAAATATCAGTCACCTTTGAAGTTCCCCCATTCTTTAAAAATGGAAAGTCATTTAGTCACACCCAGATGGCTTTGGCATCACTCTAAATGATATGTTCTCCTCTTGCTCTGGCTATAAAGCTATGGTAGGTTCTGCAATCATAGAATCCCTGTCATTTTGCAGACACTCCTGCTTTGAGAGCAGGAAGGCTAAGGAAACAGAGCTGTTGTCCTGGTGATGATGTGCATAATATGTCAGCGTTTCCTGTAACTTATGGTTATTTTATTTTTGCTTTACCCTCAAGATCCCTGCAAAAAGGTTAAGGATCAGGCACACTCATTATTTGTCTGCCTGGATCAATTTGACCAAATGTTCACCGTGGAATCCTGAATCAGTTATGAAACATCTTGGCACCTCAGTTTCCTTTTCTATGAAAAGGAAATGATAATATTCCCATCTCCTATGTTTTCCATGAGACGTCAATATGCATGAAACATTTATTGTTATACTTGATACTTAGATTTCCATAGAATTAGCTAGCATCAGTTCTATTTCATAAGTAGAGGTATAAGAAATAAATTTAATACACTATTTATTGAAGGAGACTTGAGGAAATATATATATAGAACATTCTAGTACCATGAGCCATGGGAAGGATGAATTGCATGGTGACATCTAAGAACAACAAGTGGGTCATTATCTACCAGGATCATCTAGGCACTGTGTCTGCAGTAGGAGCAAGTTAATATGTGATCTATTATTTGACAGTTACTGAAGGGACAAATCTCAACCCCTACTAGGTAACACAAATGAAAATAAAGTTTGCCAACTCATGAGGAGGTTTATCCTGCCCCACAGTAACAGGGATTAGAGGGATTCCATTTTATTTGTATTCAGGGAGTGTGATGAACTCCCCTGAATTCATTTGTTGAAATCCTAGCCCACAATGTGACAGTATTAGGATTTAGGGCCTTTGGGAGGTGACAGGATTAGATGTAGTCAGAAGGTAGAATTCTCACCAATGGGATTTTAGTGACCTTATAAGAGTCTTATAAGTGTCATGGGAGAGTTGTGCTTCCCCATTCTTCTCTCCACCACATGAGAAATCAGCAGCCTGTAAAATGAAAACAGACCCTCCACAAGACATCCTGGCTCTCCAAACTTGTATATCCAGCATCTAGAAGTCTGAAATGCAAGTTTCTGTTATTAGTGAACAACTCAGTCTGTCACTGTTGTTTTTGTTCTAGCCTTTCAAACTAAAAGAGGGAATCTCTGGTTTCCTAGGCCTGTGTGAAGAGGAAAACTGATTCCTTCCAGGGTGTTCCCTCTGTAACTCCAGTGACCTGAAAGCTGTGACCTCTGTCTGTGCCCATGGCACCACCAAAACTGAGATCAGGGACCACCATGTGTAACATTTCTAAAGATCCTGCATCCCAGGCCCTGGGCTATGGCTCAAGACTCATTGTGGAAAAGTGCAAGGATCACTAAGCATTTGGGGAAAGCAATTCCACAGTAGAAAAAGAATTGCTTGCCATCAACTCTCTCTCTCTCCCTCCCCCTACCACTTATTCTGTGGCTCATACAATTCATTCAAGTAGAAAAGAAGCATAGCAAGGGAGGCAGATACCAACACTGCTGTCTTCTGTGGCACCCAGCTGAAGTATGAAATCCTGAGGACATCTCAACGGCCTGTAACAACTCACTAGCTGCTCTACCTTCTTCTTCTTCAAAGATCCCTTCAGATCAGGAGTTTGTAAAGAGTCAAAAGGCCAGACTGTAAATTACTTCAGGCTTTGCAAACTTGTCTGGCTCCTACCATTAACCACAGACAATATGACAACAAATGTATGTGCATATGCATATGACTATGTTAAGACTCTTAAATTTGAACTTTACATAATTATTTTGTGCCATGACATAGTCTCCAAATTTTTTCCATTTAAAAATGTGCAAATTATTTCTATCAAATTAAGCCCAAGGACCATAGTTTGCCAATCTCTTCAATACATCACTTAACTAATCTTTTGCCTGTCTATCCAGCCAGTGATTCTCTATGATGTATACAGGGGACGGAGTAATGAATAATGATAAATAATGTCAGGACTTCATTTTTGAGTTAGAAGAGAGAGTTGATATCAGGCCTAGTACTTTTCCTAATTTAAACAGGTACAGGTTATAAATCACAAGGAAAGTACCTTTTGTGTTGAAGAGTTCATATTTTATCTTAAGTGTGCAAGAGCTACTGTTAAGTCACTAACCAATGGATATTAAGCAAAAGTACATGGCTTCCCATAAATTAATAAATAGGTCCTCACTTCAGCTCTTAGGAATAAACTGCTGGCAAGGGACACATTGCAAAGGAATCACAACTCTGCCTTCATGGACTCATGGCTAAATGAGAAGTAATGCATTCCTTTTTTCAGCTTACTCTAAAATGTTTTATAAGCAGTTGCCTTGAGCAAGACACTGGTTAGGTGCTAAACCACTTTGAAGAATGACACTCATACAGGTATTCCCCTGTACTGCCTCACTTCTTTCTTTCCCTTTCTTGGAACCTGACTGCCCCACTACACAGGAGTCCAATCTGCTGTGCTGAGTAGATACACTTCTCAGCAGAGCTGGTTCATAGTGCAGGGATGGATAACTGTTCAGAATAGGAATTCTGTGTTTATGGACTCACCAAACAACGAAGTTACAAGACAGACCCAGAACCAGTTATGGCACTGGACACGAAGTCATGCATCCCTTACGACAATTCCTAGGCAGTCCAGAGTCCAGGGTTTAAGCAAGGATAATGATGGCCTCTGGCCAGAAGAGTGAAGGCCTAGGACAAATATAAGAGGGTAGGGAAAATCCCTGATGCTGGGAACCACAAACTCTGCCTGAGAAATAGTATGGACCTAATTCCATACTAATATACACAGGTAAAGCGTATGAGTGGTGTGGACTGAGAGCAATGATGGAGACTATGAGGATCAAAACCGCAGAGTACACGTGCTAGCTGTCTAAGAGGGCAGCCTTTTTCAGTCCCTTGCTGATTCTGGGAATGGTGGCATTAAAGTGGCAGGTGTGCCCATTATGAGAAACTAAAATTTAGCCAGGTGCCAGTGGCTTACATCTATAATCAGGAGGCTGAAACCTGAGGATCAAGGTTCAGGGTCAGCTGGGACTTACAAATCCAAGAGAGTCTTATCTTCAATTAACCAGCAAAAAAGCTAGAACTGGAGGTATACCTCAAGTGTTAGAGTATCAGCTGTGAGAGGAAAAGCTGAGGAAAAGTGCAAGCTTCTAGTTCAAGGCCAAGTTCCCCTCCACACACATAAAAGAATTAAACTATTATACACTATCTCTAGCTTTGTAAATGTTGGGCAAGAATTAACAGTTTCCCAAACAGAGGATAAGTCAAGAAATAAACATCTGCAGGCTAGATAGTTCTAAGGAAAAGGTCCTTGCAAAGGTTGGAGAAAAAAAAAAAAGGAAAGGAGGATTGGCATAGTCCATTCAAGAACCAAGCCCTACTTCTTACACTGCTTCTATGGCAGTGTTTCTTGTGTGTGGCTCCCACAACAGCATCTGTTCACCTGGGGACTTGCTGGGAACATACACTTTCTGATACACACACACCACTTGGCCAGGAGCTCTGGAGTGGGTCAACCTTCGAGGGAACAAGCTCTCTAAGCAAGGCTGTTTTACAGAAATCACATTCCATGCTTAGGACTATCTTCCTCTTTCTGGGGTCCATTTTTTTTATTTTTGCAATCTTGAAGATTGCCACTTTCCACATGACAGATGCAACCCTGTACTAGATAGCTAATGTTCAAAATGATGGAGAACAATGACTGCTTACATATTCCATATCAGCTCTCTTTATTTCAGTGCTCAATCATAATGTGGTTTTATGCAAATTCATTAACTGCACTACCATGAGAAAGTTTATAAAAAAGGTGTATTTATCCAAATGTTGTAGAATGAGACAGAAGGGAAAGGAAGTTGTATTGGTTTTCCTAATAAAAAGTTTTTAAAAGACCTCTACAACTGCTTGATAATATTTTATAAACAAGACCTGCTTCAGTTCATCTAAAATCAGTATTTTTTCCTTCGTAAAGGAAAACTGAGATTTAAAGTTTATCAGAAGATTTGGAATTTTGCATCCCTTATCCTGTTTCTCTCTACAAGTAGGGGCAGAATATTTCAAAACCAATATTCCTAAGTGGCTGCTATTGACCCAGCATCATCAAATAGGAGTGATTCATGAAATACAGCACCTGAGATGTATGTGCGAACAAATTTGCTACTATTAAAAAGACCTCCACTTCCTTTTGCTTTATTGTTTTTTAATCAAGTGGACCTAAGAACACACTGTGCATTATGTTGTTTTTATTGTTATTTGTTGGTCATGGTGTTTGAACTCAGGGTCTAGGAGCTATCTATCCCTGAGCTTTTTCACTCAAGGCTAGCACTTTACTACTTTGAGCCATGTCACCACTTCCAGTTTTCTGGTGGTTAACTGAAGATAAGAGTCTCACAGACCTACCTGCCCAGGCTGGCTTCCAACTGTGAGCCTCAGATCTAAGCCTCCTGAGTAGTTAGGATTTCAAGTATGAGCCACTGGCACCCCACTTGTGTTCAGGTTTTGAACCGCCCCTCCATGCTGGATATTCTGCTATATACTGTAGAGGTGCAAGTGGGGCCAGTACTTCTCCTTTCAATTAACTATGGCTTCTACTTGTCCCTGGAAATGATCAATTTACCACTGGCATCTAAAATCATAATGTCCAATAGTGAACTTCCACTTTTTTTAATGGTTGGTTTCTAAACTCAGTGCTTATAGTGGACTGGATTTACTCATAAATGTCATCTGGGCAAGTCACATGCCACAACCTCACATCTTCTCACTAAACACACCAGAGCCACTTTTCCTCTACCTCCCTACCTGATAGTTGTTTCCAAGGTTAAGCTTTAGGGGAACAGTCTCCCATCTATTTGGGAACCACGCTGTACAAGATGCATATAACGTTAATCATCGGCCTCCTTAGAGGGGTGAGAGCCTGTGTCACCACACTGTGTAATTTGAGAATGATGAAGGGAACATGAAACGATATCTTTCTCCCATCTAATTTTCCCACATGGTACCTGCTCTTTGGATATGGTGAGGGCACACATCACATTTGTCTTGTTTCTTTATAAGAAATTTGTACTGTTTGTTCAATGCCCAGGGATTAAATATACAAACTAGACAAAGGAAGAGGGACTAGGTTTGGACTGTCTCATATCTAGCGGAACAGTCAGGGAACACCTTTGGCAATGGCATAGGACAGTGCTCATTGAAATCCAATCTTACCTCTTTTCCCTGCTAAAATTCCACCATTTGGAAGAGACAGTGCCCACAATTGCCAATACACTGGCTTGTGCTCATGTGTTGATCCTTTTGCAAATATACATTATAGGGCCACATCCCCAGAGATTTAGATGCTATAGGTATATGATACAGTCCAAGATCCACAATATTAATCTTCCTAGTGACTTCAGACTGGCTTACATCTTGAAGAATCTTTGAATTAGAGCATTTGTAAATGTTAACATGTCACAAATAACTTAATGTATGGGTTCATAAGATAAAAGTCCATATTGTCCATCTGGAAACCAAAGGAGTGTAACAGAGAGCAGATAAGTTTTGACAAATATGGGAAACAGAATGTTCTAGGTGGTCCAATGAAAAACTACAGAAAAAAAATGGCTCATGAAGAAGAAGTCTGTTAAGGATACTGCAGTTGACTTCATCATTTCTGAGACCGAGGGCCCACAGAGCAGCTCTGGCTCCAAGGCAAACAAAAATAAAGAGAATGATGCTCAATATGCATGAAGTATACTGACAATGGATCTTTTCACAGAATACATTAAACATGTTTTTATGGTTTCTTTCTCTCCAAAATAGTTTCATTTTGAAAACAACAAAAGCCAAAGTATTTGATTTTGGTCAACCAAAAACCACAAGGCAGAAAAACCATAGGTCATTATAAGATTAAGTCTACACAGGACACTTGTCTGAGGAGATCTGAAGGTTATGATAAAGGTTGTCCAATGACTCCACTGCGTGGATGGTGCTGGCATCAACTCACCTTTCGATCAGGCCAGTTGTATTTTGCGAAGATGGTGTCATAGGTGTCCACTGCTCCATCAGTTATCAGCATAATGGCCTGGCTGCAAATGCTTCCTTGTCCTGTGTGGTTGAACTATGCAAAGAAATAAGTTCAAAATAAAAATAAATATCAGAGTTCTATGCATCTGCAAGACCTCACGAATGTATGATCTGGGCTTTGAAAGTTTCTAGACTAAAGAGCTTTTTGGGCATCACTAAGCAGAATCTACCAGACAAGCCTTGCTGAGTCAGCTGCCATATATGTTCTGACAAATGGGAGCTAAAGCCCTAAGTTCTCCCATCAGAGTAGAAGTTTTCTTTCTCAAAATAAATCTTAAGGAGTTGGCACAAGGATCTTTGAGGAACACTATATAAGGCAGCAATATCGCTTTTAAAATCTGAATGAGGCTAATCTGAATGGATGTTTTAAACAAATAATGAAGCAAACAACAACAACAACAAAAAGAAAATTCACATTAAAGTGCTAAGCACTCTTTTTTTTAAGAGTTCACTTAAAATATATGCTATTAACAGGTTCTAACGTGTATTAAGTTTATTTGCTAGCACGCTAAATTTCCAAGACTGTATATGCTGCTATGAAAATCCCTAAACCTTAATTTCCAGCTACTTTGTTTTCAAAGTTCCCAGCATTTACAAGTACTATCTACAGTGAGCAAATATAGCTACCAGATCAGGGTGCATTTACCCTTGGGTCCAAAGTGAATTTCCCTTAATGAATGCTATTAATGATGCGACCCAAAGTAACACCAAGTCCTTTAGGCATGAGAAACAGAGCCCTTTAGTTTTCAATGGAAAAACAAAACAAAACAAAACTCCATTACAAGTACCCAGGTAATGCTGGGGCTAAAACATACACAAATCTGTTCCCTTTATCAGTTTTGTATTTTCTTGGAAAGCACACAAAAACAAGGTAAATATGTAAAATATATTGTCAGTCTAATGCTTATGATGCTAAGGGGTAAATAAAGAGCAAGCAAAGATGGGAAATAGGAAAGAATCAATTTTAGAGAAAGTAGTCAGGGAGAACCTCACTGAGAAGATGATACTAAATACCTGAAAGAAGGAGAGGGCATTTCAGCACCAAATAGGACTGTGCTTAATGTGTTCAATCAACTGATCACCAATCTTCAACTGTAATATTACAGTTTTTATATAGGATCCTGATCAATCTTCCTCTATCCCCTCCATATTGAGAGATGTACCTCCAATCAGATTTCAGTCTCAATAAATATCCTACTCTTTGTCTTTCCCACTCTGAGATGCTGCTAAGGTGTCTAAAGCTGTTCCTTTACAGTAGTAACCAAAGTAGCCTTAGAGCTTGGTCATTTCAACAGATTGTTTGAGGAGGCTGCATGCCCAACAGTTTTTACCATACTCAAAAAAAATTACAGCAAGCTCCAAAACAAGAACAATGTATGCTTCAGCTCATGGAGACTTCAGAGGAAGAAAAACCAGGATGTCCTTGGATGGGTTGTTCATGCAACTCATTTTAAAACATCATAGAAAAACTTTCCCAAACAAAAAGAAAAAAATGAAGAGATTTGAATAACATAGACTACACGGAGCTGCCAGGAGCTATTTATTTGAAAAGATTACTTTCCTTTCTGGCTGGGCCTCTGGTATTCTTTGCTGCAATCTGTATTTGGAGGATTTTGAAGAATGCAATTAAACTCAAATGCTTTGATGAGTAATATCTCTTCTCTTCATATTTGTCTAGAACTTTTTTTATTGAATAGCGAGAGTGATGAAAGTGTTTTCCATAATAATAACAATGACAAGGGCCTGATGATGAACTACAATTAGCTCAGTGATTCATCAGTTAGCAGTGAAATTTTCAATGCATCCTGACATTTAGAGCATTTGGTTGTGATTAACAGTCTTTGAAATGTCACCGAATTTTATTTAATTGGCTAAGAAAAATTTTTAAAAGGTAATCACTGCAAAGATCACATTCATCGCCAAAAAAGATAATTGCAGTTGTCACATGACAAGGTAGATGCTAACTACTGTAGCAAACTGGCTCTGTGTTCTTACAGCATCTAATGAATGCAGTGAAGATCAATAGCTGGAAGGGGCTTAGAAGTCTATGTGAATGCTCTTTTCAAAGCCATTGGTCTCAACAACTGCAGTCTTTAGGCCATCTGAGAAAATAACAAAACTAAAATGTAAGTAATTGTAAGACAGAATAAACTCTAATTATCATAACCTATGAGCCATTCTAAACTCATTCTAAGCTGTTTACAACCACAGTCTCAGTTCTCTCTCTTTCTGTGTGTATGTGTGTATGTGTCTGTGTGTATAAAATGTATATGTGTGGTGTGTATGTGTATAGTGTGTGGTATGTGTATGTGTAGTGAAGGATGTATCCATGGTGTGTGTATATGTGCCATGTGTAGTGTGCATGTATGATGTGTGTATAGTACATATATATATATGTATATATTGAGTGGGGGGTATGTGTAATATATGTGTGGTATACATGTGGTATGCAGCAGAGGGATGTATCTGTGGAGTGTTTGTTTGTATGTATGTGGAATACATGTGGTGTGTGGTAGAGGTATGTATCTATTGGGTGTGAGAGATATGTGTGATGTGTGTGTGGTATACATGTGGTACATTGCAGAGGGATGTATCTGTGGAGTGTGTTTATATGTGTAATGTATGTGTGATGTGTGTGTTATGGGAGGTGTTTCTGTAGCATCTGTGTGTGTGCCTGAACACATATTTGGAAAACAGCTTATTTTGTTTCCCATTGGCTTGCCGAAGCAGACATAAAGAGACATAAAGCAGACAGGAAGAGAGTTATGTCACTTAAAATCACATTGATGAAGTGGAAACTTCATTTTCATGGGAGGATTAACCATATCAATGCCTGTCAAAAAAAAAAACCCTAGATACTTAAAAGCTCAGTGGCAAGAGATAGGATGGAAATATTTCTCTCTAGTATAAATATGCACTTGGAAGAATAAGGTATGGACAGTCAACTTATCTCAAGCAGGGACACTTAGTAACCTTTATTAGTGCTTTGGTGTCCTGCTGTCTTAGATTGAAGTTTGGTTCTTCTGAGTTACTAACTGGCCCCATGACATAGTTTTTACACGTGAAAGCAGGCAGGAGTGAGTGTCCACATTCACAAATACTTCCCTCACAGGATTCAACATCCACAACAACAAAAATCCATCCATGTTTGTGGTTTCTCTGATAGTCACTGTGGTAATATGAACCTAATATTTGAAGGATCCAGCGATACTTATGTTCTGTGAGCTGTGACTTCTACTGGACATTAATATTGAGTTTATAACACGACATAACACATGGCTGGGCCAGCAAAGAATAAACATTTTTGAAAGGTTCTGTTCCTTATGGGATTCCTCAAGACCTTTAATAGGAGCTAGTGGTGTTGTAAAAGAGGAAAAAATTGGCTTCCCACTTTCCTATAGCCCCTGTGTTAGGGATCATGGCAGACCAACAACCATTGGGGCTTAGCATGACAAGGAAGAACAGAGGACAAATGAGGGAAGCTGATGTTTCTGAGTACCTGGGCAAGGAGTAAGGCCAAAGACTCAGAGTAGAGCTGTGTCTAGAGCCCATGAGAGCTGAAACTTCCCAGTGTTTCTGTGGTAAGGTGAGCACCCAATACTGCTGAAAGGAGTCAGCCACCACTTCATCACACTGAAGTCTCTTTGTCATAAGGAAGATCTCCTAGGACAGCCTCACAGCATGGGAAGGGCACCGCAGAACAGAGCCCCACCCAAGAAATGGTCCATGCGTGGAAGAACATTCTGCTGTCCCTTTCTTAAAACTCTTAAGAGCCTGAGAATAAGAGAGACCCTGTGTTTTCATTTTACACTAACTTTCATGATTTGTGAGGCCAGTCTATGTCTATCTCCATTTTACAGATGAGGAAAATTAGGTGGTGATCCAGAATAATTTCCTCAAACAACAAGCTCTAGACCCAACCAACCACATAAACATCTAATTTTCTCTCCTCCACACGCAAGCCAGAGGATAGGGCAATGGAAGTTTACTGTGGAAATTTATTAATAAAGGATTCAAGGACTTTCTAACATAGAGTTATTTCTCCCTACTATGGCTACTAGTGTGTGTGTGTGTGTGTGTGTGTGTGTGTGTGTGTGTGTGTGTGTGTAAGATTTTTTGGGTTTTTTTGGTGTTTGTTTTTGTGAGGGACCTGGGGCCTGAATTTAGGGTCTTGGTGCTGCCCCTTAGCTTTTTTTTTTTCTTTTGTAGCTGAAGGCTAGAATTCTACCATTTGAGCCACAGCTGCACTTCTGGCTTTTTTGGTAGTTTATATTATAGATAAGAGTCTCATAACTTTTCCCTGCCTGGGATGGCTTTGAACCATAATCCTTAGATCTTAGCTTTCTGAGTAGTTAAGATTATAGTCATGAGCCACTAGTACCCAGCATGCCACCAGATTGTTTAAATAAAAAGAAACTAAAATTTCAAAATCTCACAGTCTTTTCAGTATTACTACTTCAAAGAGGTCTGCTGAGATTCAGTGTTCCATGCCCTGAGAAAGAGATATACTAAGGGTTCAAACCAGAATTTAAGGGAACAGAATAGGCCTCTGCCTGGACCAACTATATTTCTACACTATTACTTTACTGTCAGCAGAGATGTGCTGTCCAAATCACGAACTCTTAGATAAATGTCAATCACCTGTCGCCAACAGCCTTACATTTATATTGAGGAAGCTGACTCAACATCTAACTTTCCTTATTTTTCATTTTTCCTCTGCAGTCATGACACAAGCTCATGACTGAAATTGAATGGCCTCCTTTGTATTAATACATATCACTGATAAAAGGGACTCTAGAAATTAGAGCCAACCCTTGAGAGGCCAGTGTATGAGTATGAAAAATGTGTGTCTGGGCTGGGGATGTAGCTAAATGGTAGAGCATTTGCCTCACATCTATAAGACCCTCAATTCAAGTCCAGGTATTGAAAAAAAGGAAAATTAAAAGGTGAAAGAACTAGAAAAATCTAAGGCTAAGTCAGACTAATTACTTACAGTGTCCAAACTATGGGTTGCTGTGGGTGATTTACCCACCTTACCCTGTTACATCAGCAAAAATGACAATAGCTGTCCCACAGAGCTGCCTGGAAACCTCACTGGTTCTCTTATTTCTCTCTTGACACTCAAGATGGACCGTCTGTGTTGCTTGCTCTCAGAAAACCCCAGGACTGACAATAACACTGACAGATAATTCCGTAAGTCCCATCTATTCTCTTAATAACAAGAAAGGCAAAGCAAAGAGGAGCTTACATCACTGAGAATGTTGAAGGCCTCATTCAGAGATATATCCAGCATTCCAATTCCTTTAGCAAAAAGTTTGTCCAGATGCTCCCTGAAGTGCTGAAATGACAAGGCAGAAAATCCATTAGTGTCTTTTCTGTGCGTGAAATAACAGCCTTGAAGTGGACTGGCATGTGATTCTGAAAGATCAATGACAGCCCCCAATGATCTTTCCTTCTATATAAAAAGGAAATATATGTCCTTAGATAATACATATATAAGAATATATAAGAATGATATATTCCTTCAATATAAAATTTACCTTTAATATTTATTTTTTAGCTTTGATTACAGCTTAGAAAAAAAATTAATCTGGTAAAAACACTTAATTCATCTATTTTTCCTTCTTCCCTTTCCAAGTTCTATACCTGAAACTCTTCCCCTCCCTCCACCTCCCCATGCTAAGACACTGAAATGCTCCCCCTCCATGCAAAACCCCCAACCCAGTCGCTGTCACACTATCTCCCCTTGATCCCGGGGTCTCAATGTAGCCATCACACCCTGCATGCACCAGAAGTCCTTTCCAGGCCACTTGCCTCTGAGACTAGCTTAAAATGCTTTTTTGTGTGACCCCATGCTGCTACCCATACCCAGATCCACAATGCACTTAGCAGTCCAAGTGCCACTGTCTAATTAAAACTCTGCCTCGGCTTGAAACTATGAAGTTCTTAAGATAAAGATGAAGTTTTCTGCCACCCACGTCTACCAGATAGCTATATACAGAGGACATGTTCAGTAGATATCTCTGAAGAGCAAGGACAAAGAGCGGATATCAACATCAAAATGAAGACAATAAACAAAGAAAGACAGACTAAAAATCTAAAAGAGCTTTAAGGAACAGATAGAAAGTGCATGAGCCTTTTTAGGAACAGACTCAAAGCCCTTCTAGCTCCCTTCTACAGAAGCCCAGCCTCGAAGGCAGTAACGTGGCATCGCCTATGGAGCATAGCACACGATGAGCTGTCTGTCCATCATACAGCTTTCCAGGAGGCTGGTCTTTAATTCACTCCAGGTCCACATCACTGTAATCAGGCTCTGTTCTCCAAGCCTGTTCTCTTCATCTGATATCATTTCCATCAACTGCAATTAATTGTGCTTAGTCACAAAAGTTTACACAATACTGTTAAACAACATAACAGCCCCATTTAATTTTTCTTTTAATCCATGTGTAGCTGTGTGTCATGTGCTGATCTAAGCAATGCCCAATTATTGTTGGACACTTTGAGTCAAGTGGAACAATATGTCATGGAGTTCCCCATAATTTTCTTTTATAACAAGGCCAGTTAATGTGTTTTCTTCCTGCCGCAAATCTGGTCCAAATATTAGGTGGAAAAATAGTTCCTCAAACTGAGGGCTTCTTATTTATGGAAAATTATGTCTCTTTTTTTTTTCTTTTCTCCCTCATGTCCAAGTTCCTTCCCTTCTACCCTTAACTCAAACCAAATCAACTGCCTTACCTTTCAGGCTGTATTTAACTCTCTGATTAACTCTTAACACAATGCTAGGTCTTCCAGGCAACTATTTTCCATGATATGCCTTCCATTAAGAGTTTTTCTGTCCAGTAGGATAGCCATGAGCCACCTATAGCTATTCACATTTAATCTTAATTAAATATTACAGATTTTCTTTCTCAGTAGCACTAGCTACATTTCAAGGGTTCATTAGCAGCATGTAGCTAGTAGTTACTCTATTGGGTAATGCAGATGATAGAACATTGCTCAAAGTTCTGAGAGTGCTGACGTAAAAATTCAAGTCTCAAGCTAGTTACTCCAGCTCACATGCTAGTTGACTAATGATGAATCAGAGGAAAGGTTAGGGCCAGACCCCAGTGGATAGATGTCATTTTTCCCTATCCAACACATATCCTTCATCTTCTGGTTTTCCTTCTCTACTACTTCCTCGTGCTTTATATGGTTTGGATTGGATTACCATCTCTCTGTCCCTTCAAGATCAAGACATGGGTCCATTTATCAGGCCTGCCTGATCTGTGAATTCTGTCTGTCTCCCTGGCTGCAATCATATAGGGCATTGGCCCAATCCCTCAACTTCTATGGGGACATGAGAGAGGACTCCCCTTCCAGGAGGACTGCTGATAGCTCAGGAGTTATCCTGGGTACCAGGTGACACTGGGCAGGAAGAGCTCACATAGCCAAGAAGAGCTGAGGGGCCATCATTAGGTTATGTTCTCTCTATCTACGCATGTCTACTCTTTTTAAGTAAGTGAATCAATATATTTGTTGTTTAACCAGTTTTAGTGATCTAGACCTCTAAACTGAAAGGACTGCTATGATTACTACCATCAGCACCCAAATCCTGACTGCTCAGGATGATGCTCCTAGAAAGACACCCTGTGTTTCCTCCTCAGCAGCTCTGTGTACCTACTTCTTTTTTTTTCCCATCACCACCATTGTACTGTACTGTTCCCCATGGCTTTAGTCACACAGTGTAAGATACTTCTTGCATTGCAGGCTCTTGGTGCTTATGGGCTTAGAATCCATTGTTTTGGTGCATGGAAACTAATGATTTGTGATTGTGCTGTTCAACCTGAAGGCTAGTGTCTGGAAGAAAAATGAAGGTGCCTGGCAGACTTCCATGTATCTCCCTCCTCACTTTAGATTTCTCTTTTTCTGCTCCCTACTATAACCACTTTAAAATTCAGAAATTTCTATATTTCATTTCACCCTATTATTCTTGTATATATAAACAACTGACATATAGAATCTATTGCTTCTGAAAGACAGAAAAAAATGAGCTAGGCCTCAAGAACCTGAGTTCTAATCATGGTCACACCATTAAGCAGGTGACTCCCTGAGGCAAATGGCTTGAGTTTCCTGGGTTCATATTTGCCCTGTGATGGGCACACAAACTGCCTGGGTGTTGGTGGAACAAGAGGCCTCAGAAGTGGGCAGGATTTGTTCTAATTCCAATTTTGCCTTTTCCTTAAACTTAGGTAAGACATTTTCATTCTTGGAGCTCTATTTCCCTCTGGGCAAGCAAAAGAAGATAGTTGAGAGTAAGGAAAATACGGGGGCATCTTCATTTCACAGTCACTGAAAGGAAAGACTGCCTTCTGTCACTCATAGAAGGAAAGGAAAGCCACATTAAAATGCACCAAGTTCTCATCACTGAGAAAGTGAGGTTATAAACCTGTGCACTCCTGCAGTACCAACTGAGAGCCCCACTGAATGCCTGCACTGAGGATGGACTGAGGCAAAGATGACTGCCAACATAAGATTACCAATTATACCTGTTAGAGTGCTACTAACACATTCCCATACTATTTAGCTCTCCTCTCAACCCATACCACTGAACACCTTATCTACCTACATTGCTGTATCAAGTCCATTAAAAGCAAATTCAAGGCTTCCACACAAAGAAAATGAAAAGAAAGGCAAATGGGAGGGAAGGAGAGATTATTGTCAGCATTTGAAATATGTAGAATAAACAAGTCAGGCATCAGTGGTTTGTAATCCTAACAATGTGGGAAGCTGAGAATTGGAGGACTGCAATTCAAGGCCAACTCAGGCAGGAAGGCTCATCAGACTCCTTCTCAGCCCATTTCAGGGCTCAGAGGCACACATGTAAGCCACATGGGAGGGTGAAATTGGGAGGCCAGCCCAGGCAGAAACGTGTGATTCTACTTCAGTGGAGAGAAGCTGGATGAGGTGGTATATGCCTGTCATTCTAGCAACTATAGGAACCCTGAAATAGGTGGATCAAGGTCTAGACATGCCTCTTGAATGGAAATGAGACCCTATCTTAAAATTCATCAGTGAAAAGGGGGCTAGAATTATGACTCAGGGGTAGAACATCTGCCTCAGAAGTTTAAAGCTCTGAGTTCAAACCTTGTATGGAAAAAAAAAATCTTCCCATAAAAACTTTGTAGTATATATAGAAAGTTTTATACTTCAAACATCTGTTCTAGATTCTTAGTTTTCAACCTTATCACCTAATATACTTTGGGAAATAACTAACTTTTCCCTTCAAGAACTAGATTGTCTTAAAAGGGATAGAAATGTGACTAATTCTACTAACCCCCAAACCCAATTGTCCTCAGGAGCTCAGGAGCTCAGCTACAGAAAAACAGAAGACTTAACATCACCAGATCACTGAGACACGAGCTGCTCAACAACTGTGAACCAGAAGATCCATAGTTTTCCTTCTTTTTCTAAGTTAAAATAAACAATTCATTAGGAACAGTGACTGTTCCATTTTATTATTAAACATCAATAAAAGAAAAGGGAAGGTTTTTTAAATCTGTGCTTCAGGCAACTCATTCAGCATATGCTACTGCCCAGGAAAAGGCCTTGCTTCCAAAGCAATTAGTGCAGCTTAACACCTGGGGAGATGGACCCGTCTGCACCACAGCTTCCTGTGCCCTGATGCCAGCAGATGCCTCCAAGCTCGCTTATCTCTGTCGAACAGTCACTGCATCCCAGCCAGTAGTGGATCCTTCTGCAGTGGCCTCTTTCTGCACCGGCATTTGATTTGGTTGGAACATACTGATAACTGTCTGTGACAATAGCTCTCCTGTGTCTCTCTGTCCATGTAATTATAATTCTTTACATCCTCCAAAGAATAATGGGGTGTTCAAATGATAAGTAGATAGCAGAAGACAAAACAATTTCTTATTCCCAGAGAACCCTGAGGGACCTGAGGTAGATAGTATTTTCACAGGTGGGTCAGGAGCTACCTAGTTATCTGTGACAGCCATCAGCTCACTTGAATTCTAGAAACCTGAACCTCATACACATTTTCTGTGGACAAAAGTTGTTACAAACATGCAGCCATGTGGCAACCTCAGTAACTGCCTCCCAAGGCATCTAATGATGGCAAACCCTGACAGACGTACAATGTCCTACCAGGCACTATATTCTTCCTATACATTACCTCACTTGATCCTCCTATCACCCTCACAAGAAAGGCCTGATTATCCTTCTACTTTACTTTAGGCAATAGAAGCACAATTTAATGAAATAATTTGCCCAAGATCATATAGTATAGCAAGTAGAAGGCAGACTGGGTTACAGTATATTGTGACCCACGTCTGGACCCCTGTGTAAGAGGAACCCTCTTACACACACAGGGTACAGCTTTCTATACCCTGATAAAGCACAGCATGCAGCAGACTACTTCCTCTAGGCTCATGAGTAAAATGATAATCCCATCAAAAATGGTTCTCTTGTGTATGGTTCCTATGTTGTAACCCAGAACACTGGGCTCAGAAAGCCCTTGTGGATGGTTCAATGCTTAATTAAATGCTTTAGGATTTTAATAATTGGTAAGGTGTGATTTGTTAAGTGTGGTCCAATAGAATGATAGAGCATGTTTGAACAATGGAAACACATGTACCATGGGTTCTTGTCCTCACTGCCTCATTCACACACAGAATGCACAAAGTCCCAGAAGTATAGACTTTTTGTGGTGACCAAGGCATGTGTTCCTCAAAGGTGCTTGACTTTAGTAGATTACCTTCAAATGGCTCCAGGAACACATCTTTTTTTAAAAAAAAAAAACAACTAAAATTCAGGCACTCCAAGTAAAAGGATTTCCAGTTTTCATTCCCTTTTCCTAACGGACATGGCTTCCATCAGTCAAGTCAGCCTGAATAGATGAACAGGTATCTGTCTCATCGTGATGGCAAACTCATCTGTGAGCTCTGTGGCCCAAACTCAACCTCCAAAGCCCATCTGTCAGAGATCCAAGTAATCCCCACACATGTCTCATTATATAGACGCCATTTTACTAGATTGTCCTTGCCCTGATGCATTCATTGCTGACAGCACAAACCCCCGTATACAACAACTCTTATCCTGGATGGCTTTCCCATGCTCCCTTTTGGTTTGAGAAATACCTGGAATGAATTTTATAGCCTTTTTTGGGAAAATGCCAATGAGATGTAGGAAGGACAATCAGAACATTCTACAATAGCAACGGCACACATCCTCTAACAGGACTGTCTCTGAGACAGGCATCCAGTAAATCATATTGCTATTTGACTCTGGTGGGTGTAACATGGTGTTTTTCAAAGACAAATACAGAAGGGCTCAAAAAACTGGTATGAAAGAGGAAGCTCAGATGTTTGCAATCTGGGGAAGAAAGTTCAGATACTGATAGAACTGTGCCTGAACCATTCACATTTCTCTTTCCACTATGTATAAGGTATGCAAGTGTCTGAAGGTTGCAGCAGTTGGTGCCAGTGCCAAATTAGAGACAAGCTAGATCTCCTGGATGAGAACAATGTGTGCTATTTCATGTCAGGTATGTCAGATTAGCAAAAGCTTCATTTCCAAGGCAAAACCACTAATTATTCCATGTAAGATGGTGGTGGTGAGCTCAGAATTGTAAATTCTGTTCAACTAGGAGGTATCCAACGTGGAACCTTCAAATAAAGCAATCACTGCCTCCAAGCCACTGCTGAGATGGCTGTGCTGATTACCACACCAGGAGCAAGATGGGGTCCAAGAGGAATCCCAAGAGAAAAGAGAGCCACAGCTGAGAGCAGCACCTGTTTTGTGTCGTGGTAGAGTGAGGTGGCGGGTCTATAAAGAACAAGCCCCAGGCTTCACATCTTTCTGACATCTCTGAAGGCCCAAAATCAGTCTTCATAAACTTTATGAGGACCTTGATTTGCTTCAAATGTCTTTGTTAGAGGAAGAATGTTTTCATCAGCTGTGGTGTGCAAGCGCAGACAGAAGCCAGTTTGAGTTGATTCCAAACATGGTGCCAAGTTTTGTGAATGCCTCAACTCTGAAGAAATGTTTGTTTACAGTTGGTGTCCAGGGGAGAATGTAAAGCAGACATGGTGCTTTGGATGCCAGTGGGCTTACCTCACAGTCATGTGGATAGTCATCCCCACCCAAACAAGGAGCTGTGACCCCACATGGAAAGCTGGCGGACAGTGAGACACAGAGGTAGAGTCATGCATGCCAGTTCCATGGTGGCAGAATTTATTCATGGGGCAGCTTGGCATGTGATCCCAAGAGACAATTCAATTAAAACGTTTTCAATGTGATCATCTAGAAGATCTGTGTAGTTTTATAAAACATATTCAATTAAAACATGTTTGTTATGAAATTCACTACACTTTGCCAAACTTAATTATATATGAGTATTAAGCTTAATTGTCTCCATTTCTTCCGTCTTCATTGAAGTCTGTGAATAAACAAATGCCCTGTAGGGCACTGTACTTCTTAGGGATATATCAGCATTTATTTGACTAGTCCCTGAATGATGGATACTTAGGTTTTCTGGAACAAAACACCTTAGTGCCACATTGGAGTGCATTATTGTTATAACGCCTTAAATGATTGGGTCAATAATTTCTTGTGTGTACCCTCAAGAGTTACTATGGATTTAATGAAGTAATTCAGACCAAGTGCTTACTACAGAATCAGCACTTAATAAGTGTTCGGTAAACACAAAGTCTTGTTAGACATCCACGGCTTGAAATGCCTTTTGGCACTGTGTTTTGAGCTCTTTTTAGGACCCAAATTTAAATTCTAAAAATGAATAACAAAATCTCCAATTTCACAAACAAGTTCTTCTCTGCCAACAGGCTTTAGCCCACACAGCTGCCCACATCACCAGTCTCACATTCTCCTAGTTTAGCCAGCCCATTTGAAAAAGCTATTAGAAGAATAACCAATTAACTTTAAATTCCAGATAACCAATAAATCATATACTCAGAATTGGTTGTTTATCTGAAATTCAAAGTTACCTATGCTTTGTTTGTTTTGCTAAAGCTGGAAACCCCACAGAAATCCTATCAGCCATATTATGATCATAGAGTCACAGAAACACTCTTATTGACCATCAGTGGTTATGTATCTAGGAATGAGTCAATGTAGAATCAGAGAATGGAACTTTGGGTTTGTCTAAGTCTGGGTTACGGGCCTTTTACAGGCCTAAGATTTTAGTAGCAATAATGAGGGAAAGCTTCACTTAAACCCCAGCAAATTGGTTTTCTATGGACAGAAAGATTCCATGGAGAAGAGGAGAGAGAAGTTTCCAGACATGTAAGTTCATTCATCTTAGCAGAAGCTTCTTGAGGAGACATAGCTCTTTATTGGCACAGCACACATTTTTCAGAGAAACATGGTTTGTGCAGGCCAGAGATGCAAAGTCATGATCCACATTTAAGTCTCTACACGGAGCAAATACTTTCCTATGTAGCAGGCCACAGAAGAGAGTAAGAGAAGAGGTTAAGAAATAAATAGTACTAGTACAGGGTGACAGACAGGGATCTAGTTTCAGTTTTTTGTATGTAGATATCCAGTTTTCCCACATTATTTGCTAAATAGTCTGTCTTTTTTCCATCCTAAGTTTTTGGCTTCTTATTAAACATGATAGCTGTAGGTCTCTGGGTTATTTCTGGTTCATCTATTCTGTTCGTTGGGTCTGTTTTATACCAGTACCAAGCTGTTTTCATTACAAAAAGCTCTATAGTAGAGTTTCAAGTCTGTCATCCTGTAGTACTATAAATGAATCAACGACATCAATATAAGACCTGAAACAATGAAACTATTACAGGAAGAAGTAAGAAAAGCATCAGGCAAGAACTTTCTGAGTAAAATTCCAAGGGCTCAAAAATTAAAGAAAAAATTGACAGATAAAATTACATCAAGTTAAGAAGTTTCTGCATAACAAAAGAAATAGTTAAGATAAAAAGACAGCCCACAGAACAGAAGATCATTGCCAGCTATACATCAGATAATGGCCTATTATCCAAACTATACAAAGAACTGAAGAATCCAAACCCTCTAAAAATCAACAATCCAATTAGTAAGTGCTCAAATGAGCTAAAGAGAGCCTTCTCAAAAGAAGTAAAATTGGCCAATTGACAAATAAATGTTCAATATCTCTTCATATAAAGGCAATGAAAATCTAAACAACACTGAGATTCCATTTCATCCTAGTTGGAATGATCATCATCAAGAATACAAACAACTATAGATGCTGGCACAGATGTTGGGAAAAAAGAACCATGATATACTATTGGTAGGAATGTAAACTTGTTCAACTACTCTGGACAGCAGTTTGAAGATTCCTCAAAAAACTAAACATAAAATTACCCTAATAATCCAGCAATACCATTCTTGGTCATTTATCTAAAAGCTGACAATTAGGATACAGTAAAGCCACTTGCAAAACCATGTTCATTGCTGCATTATTAACCATAGCTAAGGTATGAAAACAGCCCAGATTCTTCTTAACAGAATAATGGATCAAGAAAATGTGACACACACACACACACATACACACACACACACACACACACACACACACACACACAATGGAACTTTACTCATCCATTAGGAAAAATGATATTACATCACTTGCAAAGAAAAATTACATTAAATGAAATAATTCAGGCCCAGAGAGATAAAGGATACCATATGTGGAAGCTAGAACTAATGTATAAATGTGCAAGTAAACACATACAGTTTGTATGAAAGTGTACACAAACACATTAACAGAAGTATGATATTTACAGAGGAGAATTAAAATGGTATAATTCCTTAGAAAAATGAATTCTCAGTACAACAAAATAAATACCAGGAAATTGGCATTTGAAAGGTGCAGGGGGTGAAGTTTCAAGAGGAGGGAGACAGACAAATGAAGAAAGGAAGAATAGAGAAATCAGTTATAATATTCAATGTGTATCCTATGAAACTAAGGAAATTGAGGAGAGGGGTTGAATTGGGAGGGATGAGAGAGAATGATGAAGGATTGATATTGATCATGCAATATATTTAAAAGTAATTTATTGAATAGTAACTCCTTAAAGATAATATCTTTAAGTAATTGTTTTACTTAAAGATAATAAATATACAGTTCAAAAAATGATACATTGTATTCAAAAGTGATTTGTTGAATGGTAACTCCTTAAACATAATATCTTTAAGTAGTTGTCTTACTTAAAGATAATAAATATATAATTAAAAAGATAAATAAATAGTATTGGGGCTAGGAAGGTGGCTCAGCGGTAGAGTACTTGCCTTGCATGCATGAGGCCCAGGGTTAGATTCCTCAGCACCACATAAGCAGAAAAAAATAATATTACTTTAAGTAGAACAACTACTTAAAGATAATACTTAAAGATAATAAATATACAGTTTTTAAAAAGAAATGGTACTTGTCCCAGAGCAAAGCACAATATGCCTGTAGAACACAATAAAGAAAGATATTCCAGTAAATAGGTGGTACTGGAATGGTTTAAGGATTAGTAGAGAGTGCCTAAGACCAAACAAAGAACATAATATTGCCAATAACTAATATTTATTAGGTGTTCTCTGATACTGGCCTTTGCTTTAAGCAGTCATGAGCCATAATCCCAAGGGTTAAGACAGGTACTTTTGTCTTCCTTTCATAAACAAGGACACAGTCACATTACAGCAAATACATGGATGAAATTTCATTGGTCTCTAAAATGTAAACTCTTTTTTCTAAAAAAAATTATAATTAGCCGGGTACCGGTGGCTCACGCCTGTAATCCTAGCTACTCAGGAGGCTGAGATCTGAGGATCGCGGTTCAAAGCCAGCCCAGGCAGGAAAGTCCATGAAACTCTTATCTCCAATAAAGCACTAGAAAACCGGAAGTGGCACTGTAGCTCAAGTGGTAGAGCGCTCGCCTTGAGCTGAAGAGCTCAGGGACAGTCCCCAGGCCCAGAGTTCAAGACCCACGACCGACCAAAAAAAAAAAAAAAAAAAAAAAAGACAATTGTAATTAGAAATCTAGACTATCAACTCACACAAATCTTGCTTTATTGGCACCTTCTTTCATCTCCCTTGAGGTAGCCACGCTTCAAGATGGTGTGCCTACTTCCTGTATTTAAATGCTTGTGGAGAGTCTTCTCACATTGCACTATGATAGGTCTCTTGGGCAAAGAGAATACAACATGCTATTTGTAAGGTTACTTCCATTTTATGATCTCTGCGAGACAATAACTCTAGTATAAACTACTTTGTTGGGGAGAGCACTATGAAGACCTCAACCCATAACTACCAAGGAGACCAAATCTCTTGCTAATTTTCACATGAATGAATTTAGATATGGATTTTCTATCCTAGTCCATCTTCAGAAAATTGTAGATCCAGCCACCATACTCATAGGATACCCTAAGCCAAAACAAACCAGTGAAAGTACTCCCAGACTCTTGATGTGAAACCCTATGAAATCATAAATGGTTACTGTTTTAAGCATTAAATTTGAGGATGTTTTACAACAATACATAACTAAAATACACCTCATCTAGATTATTTTGAGAATAATTTGAAAGTTACAAAGATCTTTTGAACTATACTCCAAGATTTTTTTTTTTTTTTTTTTTGGTCCGGTCATGGGGCCTGAACTCTGGGCCTGGGTGCTGTCCCTCAGCTCTTCAGCTCAAGGCTAGCGCTCTACCACTTGAGTCACAGCGGCACTTCCGGCTTTTTTCTTTTTGCTTATGTGGTGCTGAGGAATGGAACCCAGGGCCTCAGGCATGCAAGGCACGTGCTCTACCACTGAGCCATCTTTCCAGCCCCATACTCCAAGATTTTTGGAAATATAACAAAGACCTTTTGAAATACAGTCAGAGAAATGACTGACAGCAAGAACTATCATGTGACTAAATACTCTGCTAACTCTCTGCATGTTCCATCCTGGCATTTCATGTGTAAAGATTACTTTTAACATGGGATATCAGTCATTTGCTGCATTTACACTTTGCCCAGATGATATTGTGACTTTTAGGAGAAAAAAAATCTCAAAAGTTTATTGCTGTAGTTATGGCTAGATTAAGACCAACCTCTATATACAACCTTCCTGTGTGTCTTCTTCCTTGGATTCTGAAAAGAGACCTGGACCTGTGTGCTAACTGTATCCTCACAAAGAAACAGTGCTACTTTTTGGTTAGAGGAGAGGTATTTGAAGAGAAGGCAGAAAATATAGAGAGCTCTGGAACAGAGAAGTTAGTTATAGTCACAGTTTTCAAACCAATCTGTTTTAACATCTATCACCCAGGCCCCACTGGATCCGCATCTTGAATGGAAACAGGCTTCTTTGAAAACAGATGATATGTGATTTTGCTGAGCATTCTTGATTAAAATCCTCTGCTTTGATGAATGTAAAATTAAAATGAACAGTTTATCCTGGAGGAAACAAACATGGAAGGCAACAAAGATTTTAAAGCACTTACTGCCAAAAATACTGATATCAAGAATAATGTGTTAAATTGTGTCCCCCAGGATATATTTTATGTCGTTTTACTTTGGAGTAGGGCTATTAAAAGTGTAATTACTTAAATTCATCTGATGTCATTAGGATGGACCCTTAATCCAATATAACTGGTGGCCTGAGAGACACAAGGAAAAGAGAGCCACATGAGGGCAGAGATTAGAGTCATGTATGCAAAGGAGGCAGGATTACCACAGCCAAACCAGAAGCTGGAAGAGGCAGGAAGGACTTCTCTGCACAAGCTTCAGAAGAAGCAGCACCTCCTAACACCTGATTTCCAACTTCTGTCAGAATATGACACAAGAATTTTCTATTGTTTTTAGCCACTCAGATTACCATACTTTTCTATTGCTCATCAAGGAAAATAACACAAATGCATTTCCAAAATTGTCATCTACAAAACTTACTTGATTAAATAGCATACCTAGAAAAAGGTTTGGAAATTCTGCCAAATGAATTGTTAGAGAATTATAATGGACATCTGCTTTTTAAAGGCTCTGGAAGTCCTGAAGCAACGATGCTTGTTTAAATGGTGTGATCTGTCATTTCTAAGTTTTGATTACAGAACTTTCATTTCCTTACTCCCTATCAGCACAACTACCAACATTTCATCATAGAACTGCTATTTCCATCAAATACTTCTTGGGGAAGACACCAATGTACCTTTCTAGGATCCATGGTTGGATGCCAGATTTCCACAGCCAACTGTGTTACTTGGTAAGCTTCTGTAACTTGAGCATTCTAACACTCTTGGATCCTATCTGAGACATTTTCTACGCTAGTCAGCTAGGACTTCCATAGCAAAACCACTGATTAGGTGACTTAAACTCCAGAAACACATGGCACAGTTCTGAAGGTAAGATCAAGATGTTGGCAGGTTTTGTTTCTCCTAACGCTTCTCTTCCTGGCTTTGAGATGCTCTCTACATCCTTGAACAGCTTCCTCTCTGTGTGTATGTGTATATTTATGTCTGAGCTCTTCCTCCTCTTAAAGGACCACGGTCCTATTGAAATAGGGTTTTTCCTTTGTGACCTAAACTCTAACCTTAAAGGCCCTATCTCCAAATGTAGCCATATTAGAGAAAGGGTTAAACTTGAATAGGGGGTCACTATTCAGGCTCTAATACTTCCTCGTACTGTGAAGTCAGGAGTATAAGTTCTTGTTTCTCAGGTAAGAAAACAGACCAAAAGGAATTAAAGAACTTGCTTGAGGTCATTTGCAAGAATGTCATGCTGAAATGACCTAAATGTCACAAGTCTCATGCACTGTTAAATCCCACCCCCAGCATGCTTCTTCCACATCAAAGAGTTCTCTAATAACATATTTCTATTATACATTTTCATGCATCTCTTTTCCGCATACTCATATTACTTTGCTATAATTTGAACCAAAGAATTTTCAAATCACAAAAGCCTCATTCATGACAGTAAACAGACAAGACAAAAATCATATGTGGCCTACACATGGAATCATCTACACTAGTCTCTGTATCTCAGAGTCTGGTTTAAAAAGGCAGAAGATTATAGCAGTAAACACAAATTCTAGAGTTAGGCCAGCTACCTTCCAACCAATTCTGCAATTTTTCACTGTATATGTGGTTTTGGTAAAGTCTCCTCATCCATAAGATAGTTGAAAATAATGTACCAGACAAAGCTGGTAGAATTTAAGTGAAATTATATGTGTATGTGTGTGTGTGTGTGTGTGTGTGTGTGTGTGTGTATAGTATGAACAAAGGGCCTGAAACTTGCAAGTATTCAGGTAATATTAGTGCCTGTTAGGGGACTCATCAAAAATTTTTTTTATTTTAAAATAATTGTAAACTCATAAGAAGTAAACAAAAATAGTTAAGAAGATCTTATGTCCTTCCCCTAGACTCCACCAATGATAATATCTTTATTAAAGGAAACTTATCAAAATCAGAAAATTGAAAATGGCTGGAAGTGGAGCTGTGCTACAAAGCTAGCCTTGAACAAAAAGAGCTTAGGGACAGTACCCATGCCCTGAATTCAAGTCCCATGACCAACAACAATGGAAAAAATATGGAAAATTGAATAGTACTGTTTACTAACTACAGACCTCTTTAAGATACTCACTTAGTTTACTGTATGTTTTTGTGAACTTTCATCATGGGAATAGATTCATATACATACCACTGCATCACGATACAAACTGTCCTACCATAAAGCAATGCCTTAGGCTACCGCTTTAGAGTCAAGCCCTCACTCTACTACCAACTCCTGGCAATAGCTGATCCCTTGGCCATCTGGTGGTCTCTTTTGGGAATGACAAATTACTTTGCGTGACCTTAGAGTATACATCTCAGTGACTGGAGATTATCTGTCTGTCTGTCTATAACAATTCTTTCCTTCTGATTTGCTGCATGGATAAAAAATTTGTCCTTTCATTCACCTACCCAAGAACATAGGTCATTTTCAGTTTGGCTGATTAAAATTAGAACTGTTACAGACATGCAAGTGCAGGTTTTTTTGTAGAATAAGTTTAATTTATCTAAGATAAATAGCTAGGAGTAGGATTGCTGTACATATATATGGTACTATGGAAAGGATTTTACATTTATAAGAAGTCAGCAAACTGCTTCCTCCAGTGACTGCACTGTTCCACATTCCTACCAAAAGCCTGAGAAACTCAGTCGCTCTGCATCCTCACTAGCACTTGGCCTCATCATCAGTTTTAGATTTTTGGCCATTCTTTATAGTAGCATGATGGGAATTATAAACCACGCAGAGAGATTTTCTGGGTGATGCATAGGAATACATGATGCAGGGAGTTGTGTAAAAGAGAGTTCATGACAGGAGACATTTGTGAATGAGAGCCTGAACTGCAACTCATTCAGTTGACTTGCTCTCTGATGATCTTAGAGGCAGGAGGCAGGATGACCAGATCAACCTCTGCCATGGGATTTCTCCAATGGTGCTAACCCACAGATCACTCAGAGAGCAAACAGTGTATTCTGTTAGTGTGAAAACCTTCAAATTCGATTTTTGTCTGCTTATTGTTCCTCTGGCTCCAATGACTATACATGGGAACTATTTCCAAGTTCATGTCCCAGGCAAACCTAAAAGTATGCTTTCCAAAATTTCACATAAAATGAAGAGGGTCTGAATAGTAGGAGAGCAATACGCAAGCATGTATGAAGCTAGCTTCCACAATGTGAGACTAGGTGTATGTTGCTTAATATATCGCAGGTAGGTATAAAGACATTGTGTTAATTTAGCCTTTTATGTTCACAGTTGATACAGAGAGAGATTGGAGATGGGGTGAGAAGGTACATTTGGGCCAGATATTCCCCTAGACCAGAGCCCAGACAGTGAGCCCTTGGTCAGTGCTGCAAAGGGCTGTGTGTACAGAGCTGCAGCATTGCCAGGGGTGCTAGAGTGTGGCCAGGAGGCCTCTAACCTCAGCCTTCTTCATGGGCCTTACATATTGGGGATAAAAGAAACTTCCTTTATCCACCATTTGAACCTGTTCATATCAGACTAACTCCCTTACCCTTAAGTACAGGGCTTTCTAGCTCTTCAAGAATAAATAGGAAGGCACTGGTTGTTATGTGACCAATGACCAGGAAAATAGATAACACAATGAAAATTTCATTTCATGGTAAAGTCACAATAGTAACTGATACTTGGGCAACTTGAAAAATCACTTCTGATTTGTGCTATTGTTCTGCATACACAAAAAAATGAGGATAAGGAGGAGGTAACCCAGGCTGCAGATGTAGATCGCACACAGTTCTCAACTCAAAGTCAAAATGCACTTTATTCTGCTAGCATTCTTAATTCTGATAGTGTTCTGTGTGTTTTAATCTGATGGCATCATAATTTGTCTTAAAAACACTTTAGTACCTGAAACAAACTCTAACCAAATTCTCATGAAATAGTTTCTACTGTAGAGGAAACTGCCAGCCAGTTTCCTCTAACTGTAGTTAGAGGATTTTTTCCTCTAACTGTAGTTAGTGATAATTTGCTCTTCAAATTCTGATGTGGTCCAGAATTCATAGCCATGTTCACTGAAGAGCTGTATACACTGTCTTGGATCTTCAAAATATTTTATTGAGTTTCTATTATAGGCACTTGGATAATCAGACAAGGTTTCTGTGGTCTCATGGAATAAGAAAAGGTTTGTGGGGGCTGGGAAGGTAGCTCAGTGGTAGAGTGCTTGCCTTTGCATGCATGAGGCCCTGGGTTCATTCCTCAGCACCACATAAGCAAAAAGAAAAAAAAAAGGTTTGTGGATGGGCTGGGAATGTGGCTTAGTAGTAGAGTGCTTGCCTTGTACGCATGAAGCCCTGGGTTCAGTTCCTCAGTATCACATAAACAGAAAAAGCCAGAAGTGGTGCTGTGGCTCAAGTAGTAGAGTGCTAGCCTTGAGCAAGAAAGAAGTTCAGGGACAATGCCCAGGCCCTGAGTTCAAGCCCCAGGACTGGCAAGAAAAAAAGAAAAGGTTTATGGAGGCAGAAGAGGGGCAAAAAAGTAAATAAACTCCAACATGTGCAAGTTGAAATAGTTTGGAGTATTTTATGAGGAAGAATGAAGTAAAGAGCCTGGAAATCTTGAGTTGGGTGCTCACTAAACAGAATAAAGCATAATAGAGCAAGTCCTAGGGCTTAAATACCACGATACATCTGAAAAGGTGGCCCACATCACTGTAGTATAAACTAGAGAAATTAGCTCGGAACAGGGTTAGAAATGAGTCTAGAACAAGATAAGGGGTACATCATGCATGGTGAGGAGATTAAACTTTCTTATGAACATTATGAGCATGTAACTCTTAACCAGCATTACCACTTAAATTGTGTCCCTGAAAAAAATGATATATTGAAGTACTAACCGCTGAAACCTCAGTGTAACCTTATTTGGAAGGACCATTACAGATACAATTAAAGTTTGATGAAGTCACACTAGAGAGGTTGGACTCTAATCCAGTACTATATATACTTATCAGAAGACAACCAGATGAAGGTGGTTTCATATTCTTATAAGAAGACATCTGAAAAGACCTCAGAGAGTTAGAGAGATACAGCTGCAAGTCAAGGAACACTGAAGACATTGGCAAACCACTAGGAGGATACAAGAAGCTAGAAGGATACAAGACAAGTTCATACTACAGGGAACATGGCCCTAATTACACTTTGATTTTGAGATGTACACCCTTCAGTTCTGGCCTTTTGGTAGGTAACTGAAGATGAGCCTGTCAGATTTGTCTGCCAGACTAGCTTCAAACCAAGATTCTCAGATCTTAGTATCCTGAGTATTTAGGTATGAGCCACTTCTATCCAGCACAAGAAGTTTTTCCCATGGAACATGAACTATTCAGAATAGTCAGGCTATGTCCTTTGCTCTCTTCTGATCAGGCCCATCACAAGAGAACCTTCCCTTGCTCAGTGCAAAGAGGTCTTCCCTCATATTCAACCCAGCCCCACCAGGTTGCTGTCTGCCAACCTACTCTGCTTTATTCCTGGATTCATAGCCCTTAGTTTTTTATTCCATGTATGATTGATTCATTCAACAGATGTTTACTGAGTATCTTTTGAGCCAGGAACTCCTAAAACCAAAACTGTAATATGTTAAGGAGCTAATAAATGACCAAATACAAGACATATTTCAGGTGAATAGCACCTGGATAAATATCATGGGGCAAAAGAGGATAATGATCCTATAATTTCCAACACTGAGGTCAGAGAAGGAATCTCTGAGGAGGCAGCATTCAATCAATACCAAGGCAGTGAGGGGACCCCAGCCATGGGATGTCAGGAGCAAAAACCCCAAGCAGAAGCAACACAGAGGCCAAACTTTAGAGTGGAACAAGGCTTATAGAACTTCAAGAGACAGTGTGGCTGGAGGCAGGGATACAGGAGGTAACCAGAAATGAGGTGTGCGAATGCAGGGTGGCTAGTAACTCAGAACCTCACTAGGTACTTGAATGGTTTGGGTTTTACTCTAAGACAGACCCCAGGCTAACACAGAAAGAATAGAGGAGTGGAATCTAAACTTTATTTTAAATAGGAAGCATCAGTTTTGTTCCTGAGTAGAATAATAGATGATGCTGGGTGAAGGAGGAGGAAGATGGAGAAAAGCAGATGCAGGAGACCATTTAGGAGACTACTGCCATAATTCAAGGAATAGAGGAAGGTGGTTCCACCTAGAGGAGGAGTGTCTGAGTTGTGATACATGGTTACAGTCTGGTTCTCTTGGAGGCAGGGGTGACAGACCTCAGTGGCTAGTGGAGTATGGGATCCCAGGAAGGAGAAAAGACAAGCACAATGCAGGAATTTGGGGCCAAGTGTGGGATTGCTGTTTGCTGAGCTGAGGAAGGGTGAGAGAAGTGTGTTTTCTAGAGACACAATTAGGCCTCTGATCTTGCAAGCAATAAGCTTGGTATTCTTGATCGACACCTCAAAGAATCCTGGCACAGGCAGAACTGATTCAGAGCTGGAGGTATCAAGTGTTGGCATCACTGAGGTCAAGTTCAGACTCTACTAATCACTTGGTTATTATCTGTCTCCACCCACCAGAATATAATTCCTCTACAGAAAAAGGCCCTTGCCTATCTTGTTCATCACTACATTCCCAAAGCCCTAATAGAGCCCAACCCCAAGGAAGACACTTCAATATTTAATTTTAAAAAGCAATTCATATATAAAGACTTACATGTGTACATAAATTAAATATTATACTTGGACCCATTTCAATCCTGTAAATTTATCCTAAGGAATTAGTCAAGTAAAGTGTCCAGATACTTACATAAACACATTCATCACAGCACTGTTTATAACAGCAAAAATCAAATAATTGAAAACATGCTACATTTTCAATGGTAAGGAGGTTGTAATGTTATGTAGTAGGGTAAATACTACAGATTGGTCTATGGGAGTCATCATGATTTAGGAATAATTTTTAAGTGATACCTAAATAAGTTTAAATTCTTTTTTAAAAATACATGTCTGATACTTGATGGACTTGAGGTAAATAAAAATATTATAATTGGTTCTGTTTGATAGTAGGATTACATGAAACTTATAATTAATTCTCTTCCTTTTCATTAATCAAATTCTTGATCATTTATGCAATAAAGAAACAACAATTGGAGCTGGACAGCAAAAGATAAATTAGTTCGAAATCAAATAGTTTGAAACCAGCCTAAGCAAAGTATATATGGCAATGACAGTGTGTACATGTAATCCCAGTTATGTGGAGGTCATAGGTAGGAGGATCATGGTCCAAGGCTGGCCCTGGGCAAAATGTAAAATCATATCTAGAAAATAACTTAAAAGTAAAAGGATGGAGATATAGTTCAACTACTAGCATGATTGAGAGTGTAGAGCCCTGAATTCTAACCCCAGTGCTGACTTTTTTAAATATTTGGGTTTTGTTAATGTATAAATGTCATGACACAGACAAAGCCTCATGGGATAAATGCACCCCCTGCTCTTAGCATGCCAATATTTGTTAAAATGGTCCATGTTTTAGAATCTTTGCCTCAAATTCACCTTCCTTCCTTCCTTCCTTCCTTCCTTCCTTCCTTCCTTCCTTCCTTCCTTCCTTCCTTCCTTCCTTCTTTCCTTCCTTCCTTCCTTCCTTCCTTTTCTTTTCCTTCATTCCTTCCCTCCTCTTTCTTTCTTCCTTTCTGTTCTTGCAATAGGGATATTTTCTACTATAAGTTTGTTTGATGGCCTTCATGATGTTCTTTACAGTTCTTTATATCTAAAGTTATTTTGTGAAAATGACTATCTAAATTCCTTATCTAAGATTATATCTTTTATTTATTCAATAAATGTGACATATAAGTAATATAGTAAAAGATATAGAACATAATTAATGGAAGCTCTAATAGGTTCAAAAATAACCCAACACAGAATGCAAACATTGGATGTATCTTGGCTTTTGATCCAATCTGCTGTTCTTCTTTTGATTGGCATGTTTCTTGCCATTTCCTTGATTTCCTGTATTTTTTTTCCTTTTCCCGTGTTTACTAAATTGATCTTCTAGTGATTTTTTTTTTTGTCTGTCATGGGGCTTAAACTTGGCTTGGGCACTGTCCCTCAGCTCTTCAGCTCAAGGCAAGCCCTCTACCACTTGACCTACAGCGCCACTTCCAGTTTTCTGGTGGTTTTATTGGAGATAAGAGCCTCACAGACTTTCTTGCTGGGGCTGGCTTTGAACTGCAATCCTCAGATCTCAGCTTCCTGAGTAGCTAGGATTTTCAGGTGTGAGCCACCGGCTTCTAGTGATTTTGTCTGATGTGTTTCTTTCATTTTAATTGTTTTCTTCAGATTTTATTCCTCCCTTTAGAATTCTTTGTAATGCTGGTTTAGTGATCATGAATTCCTTTAATGTTTGTTTATCATGGAAAGTTTTGGTTTCACCATCTAATGTAAATGATAGTTTGCTAGGTACACCAGTTTGGGTTGGCAATTGTTGATCTTCATTGCTTGGATTATACCATTCCAGGCTCTCCTTACGTTTGTGTGGAGAGGTCTGCAGTGATTCTGATTTTCTTTCCATTGTAATGTAGTTCCTTCTTTGATTTTGCAGCATTTAAAATCAGTTCCTAGAGCTGAGGTATGGCTTAGTGGTAGAACACCTGAGTAGGAAGAGCTAAAATCAGTTCCTTGCTATTCAACTCTACTGTTTTTACTATGATGTGTGTACAAGTGTTTCTTCTTGGATCAAGTCTACTGGGAGTTCTATTTGCTTCTGTTAAGCAGGTAAGATTTTCTCTTAAGAGTGGGGAAGTTCTCAGCTATTACTTTACTGAATAGGTTTTTGAGGCATTTTCATTAAATTCTTCCTCCTCATTGATCCTAATTTCGCATACATCTGATTTCTTAGGAGAGTCTGCCAATTTCTGGACCTCTCTTTGATAGGTTCTGAGTGTTTTTATTCCCATAGTTTTTACTTTTTGTTATAGCCTCTCTGTTGTATCCTTGACTTCTGAAGTTCTATTTTCTATTTCACTTATTCTGTTACCTATGGATTACACTGTAGTTTGCATTGTGGAAATTGAACTGTTTATGGTTCTAAGATCAGTTCTCATAGTGTCCATTTCATCTTTTAATGCAGTGTATAGCGTGTCTACTTTTCTCTTGATTTCTTTCTGGGAGTCTTGGATTTTCTTTGTGATTTCTCCTTTGAGCTCTTGAAGTTGTTTTTGCATCTCTCCTTTTATTTTATTGAGCCATTCTGTCATCATTTCTTTAATGGTTCTTTTGTAATCCATCCCTTCTTTATTCTCACTGGAATCCTTTGGCGGATTCTGTCATCATTTCTTTGATGGTTCTTTTGTAATCCATCTCTTCTTTATTCTCACTGGAATCCTTCAGTAGATGGTTGTTGGCTATTGGATTTAGTTTGTTGTCTTGATTGCTCATGAATCTTGTAATCTTTCATTGTGATGTAGGCATTTGAGTTCAGAGATTGTCAGAGACATTTGCTCCTGACTAGTGGCAGCCCTCGCTTGGCTTAATTCGCACTGGGTAGGCTAGCCCACACTGGGTCCCAGGGCCAGCAAACACCTGTGCATGTGCTCAGCCCTGAGCTACTTTGAGAGAGCTCGGTCGTGTCTGGGGCGGAGACTGGAAAGGTTTGTTTTGGTCTTTGAGCAGGACCTGCACTGGGCAGCTACTGCTGTGCGCCTGGACACGGCCAGTGGGCTCCCATCTTGGGCTGCTTCCGCCATTTGACCACAGGGCTGTTCCCACCACCAGACCACTCCTGCTGCTCACGCACTGGGCTGCTCCTGTTGCTTGTCTGCCGGTCACTCCCACTGCTGGACTACTTCAGTGGCCTGGCCGCTATGCCACTCCCGCTCCTGAGCAGTCCTGCCACTCCCAGGCAAGGCTGCACCCACCTGGCCATTCCTGCTGCCAGACCCCTCCTGCCACTCCCCTGCCAGGGGGCTCTCACAGTTGTAAGTTGACTGGTGGCACTGTGAGTTCTCAGGGTCTAGGTGTCACACGCTGCTGGAGTGGGATGGGGGATGAGGGAGAACTTTTCGTGATTTTCTGCCCTTATATGTAAAAGTTATGAGCTTTTATTTTTCTCTTCTCCAGCTCCCATGACTGTGCTTGTTTATATATTTGCTGTTTTCGATCTTTTGGGGAGAAGTGCATGTTAGGAACTCAACTCTCTATTTGGTTAGAAAGAGCTGGAATGATTCCCTCTTGTTTAGCTGCCATCTTACATCCTCCTCCATCAAATCCACCTTCAAATATGCCAATTATGTCATCTCAGTCTGGTAGACTGACATGCTCTTGAGTGCCAGCTGGATGAGCACCTCTAGGCTGCAAGTAGTTGAGACAGTAGAGTAAGAAAGAGATCATTTTGCCTTCCAGGAAGCCAGGCTGATGCTAAGAAACCAGCCATAGAGACAGAGGAAGTTGAGCCAGGAATATCTCTCAGGGTATGTCAGAGGAGTTTGGATAGATGAGATGAATAGATCATACTGGGTAGGAGGAATTCTGGGAAAATACAGGAACTTAAAAAAAAAAGAGTAAGAGGAGCACTGCTTGGGAAATTCACCAGGAGAAGGCAGGGCTGATTCAGGAGAAAGCAAGGACAGATCCACTTCTCCCCTAGAACTACTCAAAAGGAGTCCTCTGACTCAGGCAGGCAGAAGGGCCAGTACCATCTCCTAGCCGGGCTCCCAAATGATTTTACCTGTGCTGCAAATTAAGCAACTGGGATGCTTAATTTGCAACCCAGCCAAAGGTCACTGAACGTTGTTTGCATCTCAGCTTTTTTTCTTTCCACACATCTATTGATAGTGACATAGAACAGAGGGGACCACCTACAAAATCTTCAACTTCAGACAATGAGAACCTCTGAACAACATAGCAGACACTTAACTGCTTCAGCTCCAGTTGCAGATCTCAGGTTGTGGGGCTGGTGTGTGAGTGGAGATGAAGCTGTACTTCTAGTGGTCATCACCAGTGAAGTGGGAACAAATTGAACAATGGCTTTAAATATCATAATAAAAACAGGGTTTCTCTAAACTCATCTTGAAAAACTGGTCTCGGAAAACTTCTACCACAATTCAGGACTCTTTCTTAAGTATGAATTTGAAGGGTTCCTTATAAATGGATGGCAAAAAGGAATATTTATTATCGGATCAAAAAATGAGTGAAATCCAAGATTGGCTCTAATGGTCATGAAATGCATATATCCTGTACTTGGAAGGACCCCACTTTTTGTGTAGTGGTCTATTATTGCCATCATCAAGTTCTTAACATTGTTTAAACAAGAAGTCCTGCATTTTTATTCTAGTCTGGGCTATTTTCTTAATAATTTCCTGTCACTAACAAAATATATGCAGCTGGGCATATTTTTAAAGGGAAAGGGCTTATTTTGGCTCATTGTTCTGAGAGTCCAAACACATGCACTGCCTCCTTTTAGTGAGGTGTGGATGGGTTGATGAGCAGAGGCTTATATGGGACAGGAAGTAGAGGTGCCAGCTCCTACTCTCTCAAGAACTAATCTGTTCCCTGTGAATTAATTGGCTCTTACTTATAAAGAAAATAAAAATTCTTCAAGACCTCACCACCACTCAAAGCCATTTTATTGGCTACCAGGCCCCAAGATGAGTTTTGGTGTAGGCAAACCATATTCAGCTGCAGCAGTCTTGATGGCAATGGAGGCTTTGTGGACAGACACAAGAATAGGAACCAGGCATGGTAGAAGCAGACTGTCTCCACTTTGTAGATTTTGTTTTTTCTGTCTCTGCAAATAATCACCAATGCCTACTTTTATTTCCCAGTATCCTGAAAGGCTAAAATGAAAAAGCAATCTTTCTCTTAAGTAACATGGATAAGAATTTTGGACAACTATTAGTTTGATACGGTAGCTATTAATATTGGCCAGTCTCATAGATTAGGAGAAAATAATATATTTCAAAGACAACTCTTAACCATGAAAGTATTAGTATTTTGAGTAAGACATTGAAAAGCTTCCACTGACAGCAATAATGAGAGATTAGAGGAGCATATTGAGCTTTGGCCTTCACTCAATTCCAGGCAGCATTGTTTGAGTTTCTTTCAGGGTGATCTGAGTATACAATTGGAGTTCCATTGAACCCCACAAGTACGCAGTAGTATGCTGGAAGACAGACTGCCATAGAATCCCCTAGAAGCTTATAAGAAAAAAAATGAGAACTGTAGAATGAAAGGTTCTGGTTCCTCAGATTTCCAGTAGAACCAGGAACCAATACTTCTTAAAATATTACTCATGGAATTCCTAGGTCTAGGAAATTTTGATTATCTACTGAGAAGACCAGAAGAGAATAAAGAACGTATTTTTAAAATCTTAATTAATACAATCAAATTGAGCAGGTCATATCTAGTGAGATATATTACACAATAAAAATGTGGCAAGTATACATGGCCTTAGCCCATTGAGATCACACAGTTCAATGTGCAAGAATTTGGGCACATGATCATGTGGCCATAAAAAGAAACAAAAACAATAGATTTCAACAAGTCAATAGTGAACTCTCTGGCAGGGCGACTGAGTGCCCAGGTTGTGATGAGATGCTCCAGGCAAAGGACCCATCCTGTACTTGTGAACTGCTCCTTCGAAGACCACACTTCCACCTGTGTCTCATTACACTCCCTCACACTGGAGCCAGTGTAGGAGTCCCATCACAACTGGTGAGGAAGAAAAGCCAAAACCGAGTACAGCAGGGGGCTAGATTTTTAAGTTAGCTCCTTCAGCGCATCATAGCACATTACATTATCTTGGTTACTAGGAAATCTGCAGATTCTGAGAAACTGGTCCTTGAGGGAAAACCAGGCAATAGGCTTCGGACCACCCCCAGTGGAGTGATAATGAGAAACCAGCTCCAGTCAGGCATGTTGGTCATGCCTGATACACCCGTCAAGCCCCAGCTGGTTGTTAAATGAGGTCAATTCAGCTCCACCCAGGGAGAGTTTGAAGCAAATACCCAAGAAAATGGTTAGATTTCAGGCAAATCTTTTAAGTACTAGCAACAGGAGAACATCAGGATAAGATGGAGGCGGCTACCCCGCATGTGGAAATATCTTCTGCTTTGAGCAGTGGGTATATTTAGTGTAGAAAATTTTGAATTCGCAGGAAGGAATTCAGGGCAGCTTAGGAGCGAGGGAGAGATGAAGGGAGGGATGAAGGGAGGTCCAACGAAAGGGATGAAAGGAGGGAGCCAGGTGAAAGAAGATCCCCTCCGTAATTTTTCAGGCTCCTACCTAAATCCTCACCCTATCGAGTGGCAAGCTATATCACACACTGTAGAACTGACATCTCTGTGGCTATTTCCTAGAAATGTCTTCAGCACCAACCTCCAAGCCTACTGTGGTATGAGCAACTAAATAGCTGACCATTTGGGGTTATGCACAGTCTATGCCAGCTGGCCGATGACTCCAAGGCCCTTGGCCAGCAGAGCAGAGGGACTCTGGTCCTGGCATCTAGGCTCTCCCCAGACACATTGTCACAGCTGAGGCAGAGACACTGGCTGTCCCTCTACTCTACCCACAAGGCTCTGCTATGTGATTGGCAGTCAGACTCAGACCTAAGGGAAAGCACAGAATGAAATCATGGGGCACTAAAAGCTTCAGTGATTTCTCATAGCTCATTTTAACCAAGTTTGGCAGCAGGTTTAATCCTGCAGAAATAATTAAAATTAGAGGGCAGCCCAAAAGGCAGCTTTCCAGCACTGATGGGGCAATCTGCATATGAAAGCCCATTGTTTTGGCTGCCAGGCCTTTTTTCTTTTTAATCACTAATTAGTTAATTTATTTATTTACTCAAAGCACCAGGAAGGAAAACTAGAGACCCATAAATCCTTATGTACATACTCCTATTGATGGAATATGTGTTATAATCTAATTAAACTGGAAGCATGCAGGTTTGGGGATTACACCTGAAGTCACCTCCTACTAAAGGGAACAGATAGGGCAGTATCTAATCCCTACACTGAGCTATCAGATTGCATCGACCTGAAAGAGCTGACTAGTGACAATTTTCTGATTTACAAAAACAGCAACTTAATATGGTTCCTTTTAATAGCAATTTATTCTGAGAAAGCCACCCTGGATTCATTTTGTCCATTATAAAATGTGAGATCCAAGGGTTTGATATCCTGCCCCTAAGTCTTTTGATGAGCAAATGAAGGGGAAGATCAGATGAAGCTCTGGAAATTAAAGGATAATGTCTCAAATGTGAGGGTATGGCAAGTCTATAATCCTGTTATCTAGCTCACATTCACAACCTATTACTACCCAGTTATAACTAGAACAGAAAGGTCAGTTGCACTATGAAGGAATTGAACAAGGCTAGTGGGACCTCTTGTCTTTTGCACTCTTCCTATCAGTGTACCTGCCATAAAACAGATATGAGTTTTAATGTAAGACTAGTTTCTTGGATGAGATGCTAGACACTGAAATCCAGAGCCTTCTGACCAGTCACAGACAAGATTTTGCTAACCAGTCTTCAGAGCAATTTGCAGTGTAGCTAGGTGCTTACCTCTATAATAATATGTGTGTGAATCAAAATGGTGACTGACCTGTTTCTATGCCATATACTAGATCTTAGCTAAGTACTTATGAAATTATGGACAATCCTTCTTAAACTAGTAGTTTGGATGTTTCCATTAAAAATATCAAAAGGTAGAGGTAGCTCATTGATCTTGAAGAAGAACTTATCTCCAGAGAGGGTTGTCCTGAGAAGCATTTGTTCTGAAAACTGCTATCCATTTTTTATATTCTCTTTTTAAATGTTAACCATTTAGGGTAGAAGCACATCTTGAGGAAGCAACAATAGTCATCATTACTTAAGTATATAATGTATCCCTTCCATTTATTAAGGGGCTGAGCACAGGTACAGCACCCTAAAGCTGTCATTGCATTGACTTCAGAGCTCCAGTGTAATGCCAGATAATCTGCTCCTTATCCTGTGTCCAAGCAATGGCAGCTTGTAAAGGCACTATGTGACTTTTCCCATAGTTGGTCACCTTGGCCAAGACCCACAGCCATATCAATCCAGATCTTAACCATTAGTGCATCCCTTCAGATGCTATATTCCCAGAAAAACAAGGGCAAGATGATGACAACAGAAACTAGGGAGAAGGTAGCTGGAACCAATCTAAGGGGACAGATTGGAGGTTACTGAGGAGGAAGAATCAGTGGTACGTGGAGACTGACAGGAGATCCAGTATGGCTTGCAAGTCTATGTTTCAGGCACCTAGATAAATGGAGGTACATTCCTGGGATGAAGAGAGATGTTTGACAGAGAGAGATGTCTTTGGATAGTTCTTCTAACACCTCATTCCCATGCAGTGGTTTTTCCTCTATAGTGAACATCCACATTGGTTAAAACAGCACACTAAGAAAGAACAAACCAGCTTTGGATAAGAATGCAAGGGTATTCTTTAGACCTTAGTCCAATAGGGAATGACTGGATAAACTGAGTAAGTGAAAAGTGAATACGTATGATAAAACATGTCTGAGAGCAGAATTGCTAATGGGCTAGCAGGAGCTGGTCAGTTTGGTCAGTGCTACTTCTGCAAAACTTCAGACTCCAAGTCTGAGGCACAGGAAAGAACTTTGGGAAAAGGAAAACTTATAGGTTGGACAGATGCCAAGGGAGAGTTTAGGCCAGCAGATGTCACATGGAAAATCAAGGCAGTATAGTCCATGGGAACATGTTGACAAGAGAACCTTTGTGAAGGTAAGTCTCCGTAATGACTCCTAAGTAGGACCTGAGAATAGCAAGGACACACCTACCATATCCCAGCCAGGTAACAATAAGTACTTGTCTTTTTGCTTGACTAGACTTATCCTCAGGCTGAGTAGTTGAACCAAAAAGGATCAGCTCCATAAGCTTCCACAGTTATACACACACACACACACACACACACACACACACATACACACACACACACACACACACACGAACTTTTAGATATCTGTCCATGTACATACATAGAGTATTCCAAAATAAAGAACTCAATGGATAATCACAGGGGTGAAGGAAGTTACGAAACAACTTTTGCATTATTCTTACTATACTTCTATAAAGATGCTTTATCACTCAAACACCCACATAATATCATCACATGAACACCCAGGTAAGTCTAGATTCTACAAGTCTACTCTACAAGGTGAGACTTTAAGAGAATAAAATAGTGTTGAATCATGACAGAAAGATAACTCTTCCTGCTCAGAAAGTGTGGGCAACAGAAGGGTAATATTTGACATCTTGAAATAGGTGTTATTGATGTGGTTCCAGTACCTACTGATTGTGCTTATGTGTGCGAGTCATTTCAGCATCTCCGTACATCTATTCATCTATCTAATCCGCTGACAAACACATGAAGATCCCAGGACTCCCGAAGTAGAAGTTGGGAGTAATCATGGTAGAACTATTGAAACTTAAATGAGAAATGTTTACTAAATAGCAAAATGCTTTTTTATATAACTATTTCTCATATCTAATTATTTTTATAACATATACCCATGTTTTTTTTGTCTTCCCATTAAATACAGATGAACAGAGAAATAAGAAGTCAAGTAATTGGCAAGATAGAAATTTAGTCCAAGGTAGATACCCAGCCCAACACTTCATTTCCCAAAAGAGTTAAAATGAAAAGAGTGAGGAAATGTCACCCAATCTTGTAATGATTTCAATACAAATTTTCATAGGGACCACGCAGAAAGATTTTAACTTGAGACTAATGTAAATTCTTTTTTTGGGGGGTGGGGGGGTGGTTTCTGAGTGGTTAATTGGATGTAGGAGTCTCACAGGGACTTTTCTGCCTGGGCTGGTTTCAAACCACCACCATCCTCAGATCTCAGACTCCTGAGTAGTTAGGATTACAGGCATGAGCCATTGACGCCCAGCTGTAAGTTCTTTATTTAGTAACTTAGTAATGATAGCAGAGAATATATGGTACTTAAAGCCTAAAATCCATACTACCTGACCCTTAATAAATAATTTTGCCAACATCTGGTCTATACTGCTATAAGGAATTTGTATTTGTTACATGGTTCTGAAGTAGAGATTAGTAGAAGTTTTACACCATATTGATTATTTTTTTTGGTCATGATACGTGGACTTGAAGACTTGAATCCAGGCCTTGTGTTTGCTATGCAAGCACTCTACCTTTTGAGATATGCTCCCAGCTCATATTGATGGTTTTAATTTAATATATCCTTTGGCAATACTGAGTAGCCATTTTAAAGCAAGTAAATTTTATCAAATGAATATAGATAATCATTTAATACAAAGAAGACAATAATTAGGCAGACTTTTGGGTGCACATCTCTCACAGAAACAGTTCCCAGATCATCACTTTGATAACCTTCACAGTTCCTGGACTTGAACTAAGAGGCCTGACTCCTGCTTAGTTTGCTTTCTCCTGGCCATGCCATCAGACCAACTTTTCTCTGGTTAATAGAGTCTCTAATTAACTGCCTTTTCTATCTGGGCTGGCTCAAAACTGCACTACTCCAGATCTCAGTTTCCTGAATAGCAAGGATCACAGAATTGAGCCTTCTGAGTTCAGCAACTTAGGTAACTTTAACTGCAAGAAAGTATTTTGAACACTATATTATTTCATTTATAAAGAGTACCAGCACTTTAAATTATTTAAGTGAATATGGTGATATGGACTGAAAATGCAGCTTGAATTATGGATTTTAATGAGAAAAAACTAACTTGTTCGCAAAAGGAAAAAGCTTTCTATAATTGGCAGAAAGAACAACTTCATAGCAATAGGAAAATAGGTTTATTGTTTTTTCTGTGTAGATGCCAGTACTAGAGCTTGAACTCAGGGCCTGGGCACTGTTCATAAACTTTTCACTTAAGGCTGGTGCTCTGCCACTTGAGCCACAGCTAAACTTCTGGCTTGTTGATGGTTAATCGGACATAAGAGTCTTACAAACTTTCCTGTCTAGGATGGCTTCAAACTGAAATCCTCAGATCTCAACATTCTAGGTACCTAAGATTACAAGGTCACCTATATGTGGGTCACCAGCATCTGTCTGGGTTAGAATGTGAAGAACTATAAATGTACTCATTATCTTGCCCATGTAATTGTAACTCCTCTATACTGTATCTTCACAATAAAAAAATAAAAAGAAATAATTTAAGATATTTTTATGAATTTTTAAAATAGAAAACTAATTATTACATTTTTTTCTAATAGAAAAAGTGTTTGGGGTTTAGTGGAAAGACTTTCTAACAATGTGGAAATATGTCAAGTGTATTTCTTGAATATCTCCCTTCCCTGTCTTTCTTCCCTCTCACCTCCTTTGTTTCCATTCTCTCCTTTCCCCTTCCATTTCCTTTTCTTTTATCTTACAGCTAGCAAAATAGAAACCATGAAGAATACTATTTTGCAATTTAATGTTGTTAAACTTCATATACATCATCATCACGGCTATATATACAGGTACGCATAAATATATGACTATTTTATCCTTGCTTTAGGCTGTGCTATGTTGATTTATATTGGATTTAGAATTTATTTACATTTATATTGTTCCTAATTTTTCTCTATGTAAGTTATCTTCAATAAACTCATGACTCAAGATGTTTTAAAATCAATGCAACTCTCACTACCTTTTGCTACATTTGAGTTGAATGCAAGTGACTTAGGCTTTATAAATTCTGCCTCCTTTGGTGTTGGCAGGGAATATTTATCCATTTGCAGAAGGCTTACTTTCTCTAACAGTTCACAGTATGTTCTTCATCTTCAAATTGTTGACAAAATTTGTAGTATATGTCCCTAAGGCCACTGGAAGCAGGAAGATTTAGTATCTAGGCTGCCTTCTTTGACCAAACTCAGGCTGCAACAGTCATGAAGAAAACAAGCAAGTAAGTCTGATGTGCACGTTTGCTTTAGCATATTCTTCTCATCCCAGAGGAAAAGATCAAAACTTCCAAAAAAGATGAGAGTTGTGTGAATCCTTAAGATTGGTTGATTTTGCAACAAACAGTTCACAAATGAATCCTAAACAGAGCCATGAAATTCAGTGGATTTCAGGACATGTTCATTATAAAACCAGAGAAAAACCATATCACTCTGTTTCCTCCCTCCTGCTCCCTCTCTTTCCCACAGAGACCACAGGAGGTTCATTTTAAGGTCTGAGGAGTGGTTCAGAAGGTCTGAAGTAGATTATAATGAGGGTTTATTCCTTTGAATTCTATATTTGAACTCCAGGCTCACCCAATTTGTCATGGTTTCTTTATCCTTAAGTAAAAACCAGTCAGCTATTTGGTATATGAAACAGCAAAACAAAATGTTCTCCAGACAGTAAACAATACCTTTAAAATACAAAAACAAAAACTTAACAGAACCTCTGGTCTGCTTGTCTAGAGATAATGTGCTCTAGGCGATTTCTAGCGAAATTATGGGGGAACCTGTCACTGGACCTACAAGTTTACCAAGGCCAACACCCCTTCCCCCAACACACACACACACACACACACACACACACGCACACACGCACACACACACACGCACGCACGCACGCACGCACGCACGCACACACACACACACACACACTTGAAACGCACTGAGCTCTCTCATGCTCTGCTCTCGTGCTTTAAAGAATTTTATCAAATGTTGTTTTAAATGATCTAGTTCTGATTTTTCAGAAATTAGAAGTCAGAGTCAGCTATCTGTCAGTAAAAGTGTACACAGATGTCCACTTCCTATAAGTCTTCATTAACTGAAACTTACAGGACAGTGGCCACCAGGAAGGAGTCATCAGATGGAAAGTGTGGGTAGAAAGGATCTCAGATATTCATCCATCACTAGAATTTGTAAGCTACGAGTGAATGTTTGCATTAAAGAGTGAAGTATCCTGGAGGAGTTGGCTCAAAGGATGGAAGGCTAATGCCAGTGATCACACTGCCAGTCCTTCCAAGTTTTTACTGATGCTCATACATACTTCATGGCACAAAGAATGTAGAAAGGTAGCCGGGAAGTCAGAAATGTACAAGAGAGGACTGTCAAGCAAGAAGCAAGATGATTTTATCCACAGTCTCATTCAGATTGTCCTACTTATATTTCAGTGAAATTAGTTTTATTGTCATTGTTTTCTAGATATCCTAGTGAGATAGATTTTATTTTTCAAACAGAATCCTCTCCCAGGTGGCTTGTTCACTTATCCATTAATTTACACTCTAGGGACCTCACAGACACTGGAATGGGTTAATCTTTTCTTTCTGGGAAACCAGGTAAGTCTGCCTATTGTAGGCCATTCTCTCTGATGAAGCTATGGACAGCTGGACTGGGCTGCTTATAGGCTACCCTGTCATGTGATGGAACTCCTTAGCTATCGGAACTACTTGGAGTCATTCAAGACTTAGAGAATACATAGCTGAGGAAAGGGCCAACTCCTGACACCAGGTTTGAGACCTTGAGTAAACCTATACTAGCTGATTTTTGTATTGACCTAATCTCTGACATATTCATTGAGTGCTGCATGGATTCAGCCTGTCACAGAAATAATGATAAAAATGGAAATTGGTTCAAATTAACCAACAGAGCTTACTTTTATGTCTAGAATATCCTTGGACACTACTGAATAATGAATAGTTTGTCTTCTGAGATTTCCTCCAAATAAGAAGCTGTTTGCCATTGGAAAACTATGTTATTGCTATAATTAAATCAACCCAACACACTTTATACAACTCTTCACCGTGACTTGATATGAATTCCTAATATAGTGCAAATTATTTCCAATCATGCTTTTTGAGATAGTTATAGGTCTACATGCAGTTGGAAGAAGTAATAAATAACAAGGCCTATAGTCTTTACCTGGTACATTCTAATGACCTCAGATGTGTCAAATAATAGCACTGTATCACAGCCTGTACTGGCATTGATGTAGTCAAGAGCATTCTATCAGCACAAGGAGCCCACATGTTGCCTGTGACAGCCCCATCGGCCTCTCAAATCCCTCCTCCAACTCAATCACTAATCTGTTCTCTACTGTTGTAACTTTTTTCATTTTGAGAAATCTATATGAATGGAACATACAAACTATAATTTGGGGGGGATTCTTTGTTCACTCTTCTAGCTCTCCAAAGTATTGTATTCTTTTCATTTTATTCTAGCCAGTCAATCAGATAGGGTATAGTGATATTTCATAGTGTGTGTGTGTGTGTGTGTGTGTGTGTGTGTTTTGAAAGTCCTGGGGCTTGAACTCAGGGCCTGGGCACTGATCTTGAGCTTCTTTTGCTCAAGGCTAGAACTCTAACACTTGAGTCACAGCAGCACTTCCGGCTTTTTCTATTTATGTGGTACTGAGGAATCAAACCCAGCGCTTTGTGCATACTAGGCAAGCACTCTATCACTAAGCCGCATTCCTATCCCTTCACTGTCATTTTAATATGCATTTTCTCTACCTAGTTGAGCATCTTGTCATGTACTAATTTTTCCATCTGTATATCATTTTCACGGCCTTTACCCATTTTCTAATTGAGTTGTTTATTTACCTGAGTCTTGAAAATTTTTTCTATATATTTTTTTTACTTGATACATAGTTTGTAAATATCTTACCACAGTCTGAGTCTTGTCTTCCCATCATTTATCATCATCTTTGACATAGCAAGAATTTTGCTTTGTTTTAATTTTTTAATGTTCCCAATTTTTTTCTTTTTAAAAAAATTTTTATTGTGAAAATACCATACAGAGGGGTTACAATTACATGGGCAAGATAATGAGTACATTTCTTATCAAGCATTGTTGCCCCAAATTTTCTTTTCTTAGTGATTTTGGTATCAGTCCTATTTTTCTAGGCATAGATTCTAAAGACATTTTACTTCAGAGTATCATGCTACACATTTTTCATCTAAGTCTTTGATCTGTTTGAGTTGAATTTTGTTTAAGTTGTAAAGCCTATTAGGTTGAAGTTAATTTTTTATTTTGTTTCTGTTTTTCATGTTGCAAAGCATTACCTCTCCTTAGTTGAATTGCTTTTGTATCTCTGTCAAAAAATCAGTTGGACTTGACTGTGTGAGTGTTCTATCTCTGTTCTCTATTTTATTCTACTGATTTACAGTTCAACACCAGTGTCATACTCCCTTGACTACTGTTACTACACTGGATAGCACTAAGTAGTCTAATTATTTTTACTTTATTCTTCTTTTGTAATTTTTTATTATTGTAGAGCCTGAGTCTTTCTATGTAAATTATAGAACAGTAGTGTTGTCTATTCTATAGACGTTTCTATAGAAACTTCCAGGATTTTGACCTCATTAATCCTCAGGTGACCTTGAACTGACATCTTTACAATGCTGTCTTCCAATCCATGAACATAATAATTCTTTCCATTTATTTAGATCTTCTTGATTAAAAAAAATAGCAATGTGCAATTTTCAACACACAGAGCCTATACTGTTTATTTAGAGCAGTTGTAAATGGTATTCTGTTTTTAATTTTGGGTTATGTTTGTTACTAGTACAAGTTGACTTTCCCAAATTCAGAAATCAGAACCCTGAAGTGCTACATAATTAGAACCCTTCTGGAAGTCTGATTTTGGACATTTAAGATTTCAGGCCTTTAGCTTAAAGATGATTAACCAATAAGTTATACAAATATTCTAAAATCCAAAAACCTCCAAGACCTGAAATACTTCTGGACCCAAGCATTTCTTATAAGTGATACTCAACTTACATATAGAAGTATGAGTATATTTTATGTTGATCTTGTATATGATGTCTTCCTGTGCTAATTTATCAGTTCTAGGGATAGAGGATTTGTAATTTTCAGTCAGGTTGATGTTAGTTATAGGTTATAATAGACAGTTCTCATAAATTGAAGAATTATTATCTATATGTAGTTTGCTGAAGTTTTTTTTAAAATCATGAATACATGTTACTAAAGAAGTACCAGTTTTAGCCAGGTACTGGTGGCTCACGCCAATAATCCTAACTACCCAGGAGGCTGAGATCTGAGGATAACAATGCAAAGCCAGCCCAGGCAGGAAAGTCCATGAGACTATTATCTCCAATAAATCACTAGAAAACCAGAAGTGGTGCTGTGGCTCAAGTGGTAGAGCATTCGCCTTGAGCTGAAGAGCACAGGGACAGTGCCCAAGCCCAGAGTTCAAGCCCCATGACTCAAAAAAAAAAAAAAAAAAAGATTTACCAACTTGATTCTTTTTTTTTTTTTTTGAGAAGCCAACTTTTGGTATCACTTATTTTTCTCTGGTTTTCTGCCTGAATTTAACTGATTTCTGGTTTTGTTTCCTTTATTTTCTAATTTCTTGGGAGTAGAAACAGATTATTAATTTGGGAAACTTTATTTGAGGAGCAACTAAAGTTTGAACTTGTTCTGCCAAGTAAATACTCAACCACTTGAGTCATGCCCCTAGAATTTTTGCTTTATATTTAAAATAGGGTCTTGTGTTTATGTCTGGTCCAGTCTGAACTTTGACCCTCCTATTTGTATTTCCCATGAAGGTGGGATGGCAGGAAAATTCCACAATGCCCAGCTTTTATTGGTTGAGGTGGAGGCTTACCACTTTTTGCACAAGCTGATCTGAAGACTCAATTTCCCAGATATCTGCCTCTGGAGTATCTAGAATTCCAGGCAGGAGCCACCTCCTCTAACTATAAAGCCTTGTTCTTTTAATGTAAACATTTAATACTATATCTTCCTCAATGCTACTATAGTTTTGTCCAAAGTATTTTGATGTGTTGTTTTATTGTTCTCATTGAGTTGTGCACCTCATTAACTTCCTTTTATTTTTTTTTTATTTTTTATTGTAAAGATAATATACAGAGGGTTACAGTTACATGAGTAAGGTAATGAGTACATTTCCTATTGAGCATTGTTACCCCCTCCATTGTTTTCCCCCTACCATCCCTTCCCTCCCTACCTTCCCCGAGATAAACTTCCTTTTAAAATTCCACTTTAACACATGGGTTATTTAGTGTATTTCTTCAATTTGTATGTATTTAGAGGTTTTAATGCAGTTTCTGCTATTGATTAATAAGTTCATTCTTTTACCATCAGAAAAGATACCCAGTGTGATTTCAGATCTTTAAAATTCTTGAGGTTTTATGCTATAATCTAGCATATGCTATGTTGGTTAAATTTCCATGGGTGCTTGAAAAGAATGTGCGTTCTGCTGCTGTTGGAAAGTCTTCTAAACATGTGAGTTACATCTTATGGGTTGGAAGTGTTGTTCAGTTCTTCCATATACTAGATTATACTAGATTTTTAATCTAGTAGTCTACCAATTTCTGACTACGGAATTCATGTCATCAACTCTGATTGTTTATGGCTCTCTACCCTCAATTCTAAGTTATTCATGTGTTATGAAGCTACATATTTTAATCTAAACATGTTTCGGTTTGTTGTATTCTGTGAGTACATCGATCTTATTTATCATTAACCTTGGTCCTTTGCTGATTTTTTTGCTCTAAAAATATTTTAATATTAATATACTTACTCTCCTTTAAAAAATCAATGTTTATATGGTATTTCTTCATGTTTTTACCTTCAAACACACCTATGTTGTTTTGGTTTCAGATGTGTTTACTTGTCTTTTCTTTTAGTCAAGCAATCTGTGTCTTTTAGTTGGGTTAGATCATTCACATTTAAGACAATTAATAATATATCACAGCTTAAGTTTGTCCATTTTCCCTGTTAATCCTGTTTTCTTAAGTCCTATATTTCTTTTTTACCTTCCTATGTTATCCTTTAAATATACCTCTTTACATTATTTTTATAGTATTTATTCTAGGTTATTAGAATATAAAAATATGTCATTTGTCATAGTACTATAGTGGCATTTACTACTACATGTAGAAACCTTAGTTCCATTTTGGTCCCTTTATAGCTTTTAAAATACAACTTTCTTGGGCTGGGAATGTGACTCAGTGGTAGAGTGCTTTTCCAGCATGTATGAAGCCCCAGATTTGATTTCTCACTACCACATAAACAGAAAAAAATCATGAAGTGGCTCAAGTGGTAGAACACTATCCTTGACCCAAAGAAGCTCAGAGACAGTGCCCAGACCCTGATTTCAAGGCCCATGACAGCAAAACAAAAAACAAAAACACAAAAAAAACTTGTCTTTATTTCCTCAACAAAGATGAGGCATCATATCAAATGACATTACAATTTTTGCTTTAGATGTCAAATATGAGTTAAGAATCTGAGAATGAGGATATACTATTATATTTACCCTTCCAAAGAAGTTCCAAGTCTTCATCTTGTTTTCCTTTCTATTAAGTATTTACTATAAACATTGCTTAAGGGTAGGTTTTTAGTCAACTAACATAGTTTTCCTTTAATTGAAAATGCCTTTAATTTTCCTTCATTCCTGAAGAATATTTCACTGGATACAGAATCCTGGGCTGATAATTCCTTTTTCTTAGTACTTGAAAAATGCTTTTGCATCCTTTTGGCCTTCATGATTTCTTATGAGAAATCTGCCACTCAAACTGCTGTTTCATATAAGCAATATGTCTTTTCTTTATGGCAGCTTTTACAACAGTTTATACTATATTTATAATGTAGCTCCGAATGAATTTACTTGGATTTATCCTACTTGGAGTTTGTTCAACCTCTTGAATATGTATGTGTATGCCTTCACCAATTTGGGAGTTATGTCAATATATCTTTAAATACTTAGTCCCATTCCTTCTCTCCTCTCATGGAACTTCCATATCATGAATGCTAGCTCTTCTGTTATTGGCTCACATGACTGTTCATCCTGTCACAGTTCATTGTCCCTCTGTTGTTTAGATTAGGTAATTTCCATTGATCTCTCCTAAAGTCTATTGACTGTCATCTTCACGCTACTACTGAGCTGATCCAGTGAGCTTGTCATTTTGGTCACCATACTTTTCAGTTCTATAATTTCATGTTGCCCTTATTTTATTATTTATGTTTTGTATTTTAAGACAATTCCTATTTTTTTGTTGAAGCAATTTTACAATCCCAACAATGGAATCTTGTCAGTATAGGCTATTTAGTTGTCTTTTTGCATTTTTATATTGTATTCTGGGCATTACTAATTTTATGTTATGGGAATCTTGTACTATTTAATGTTTTTTCTTAGCAGTCATTTCTACTTAAGTATAGCACAAAAACAAAGTAGGTTTAAGTGGGACAATGTATCCCATTTCTTCTTACTTTTTTGGTGTGTGTGCCAGTCCTAGGACTTGAACTAAGGGTCTGGGTGCTGCCATGAGCTTTTAAACTCAAAGCTAGTGCTCTACCACTTGAGCCACAGCTCCACTTGTGGCTCTTTGGATCTTGTATATACATTTTTCTTGTTTTGGGAGGGGAAGGGAAATAACAAAATGCTGAAACAAGGATACAGGTTGATCCATTGTAACACTATGTTGAAAATGAACTTTATAACTTTGTGGGGGGGAGGGAGGAGTTAGGGAGGTGGGGAGGAAAAGGATGGTAGGGGAAAAACAAATGAGGGAGGTAACAATTCTCTATAGGAAATGTACTCATTACCTTACTCATGTAACTGTAACCCCTCTGTACAATAAAAAATATTTTTTTTAATTGTGAAAATACTGTATACAATTACATGGGCAAGATAATGAGTACATTTCTTATCAAGCATTGTTGCCTCCTCCTTTGTTTCCCCTTCCCTTCCCTTCCCATGTCCACCCCACTTCCACCCCTCTTCCCCCTGCCAAAGTTGTAAAGTTCGTTTTTCGACATAAAGACCTGTACATCTCATTGTTGCAATGGATCCACCTATATCCCTATTTAAACGATTTGTTTTTTTCCCTTCCCCTCCACAAATTATACCAACATTAAATACATTGAAAGCAGGGGTTATACCGTGGGGGAGGGACATACAAAGCAACAAAGAAATCATCTTATAAATATGTTAGAAACAATCGCATGAAAGAAAAAACATTTGAATACTTATTGTAAGGTCCGCTCCTGGATGGCTAGCAGCAAAGTCTCCACCCAGTACCTGCGTTACCTAAGCAACTGGGACACCTGGAAGAGGTCACATCTGCATCTGCTGAGGTCACATCTGAATTTGATGTGGCCACACCTTTCTCTCCCCATACCCTAGATAAGGCCTAGCCCAGGCCCAGACGCCCTCTCTCTGCTCTTTTCTAGCTCTTTCTCAGCTCTTTCCTTCTCTTCTCTTTCCCAGCTCCCTTCTCTTTCCTAGCTCTCTCTTTCCCAGACGCTCTCTTTTCTAGCTCTTTTCTCCCTTTTCTAGCTCTTTTCTCTCTCTTTCCCAGCTCTCCCAGCTCTCTTTCCCAGGCCTTTCCCCACTGCGTGGAGGACAAAGATGGCCTGGTGCCAGCCGGAACGATGAATAAACCTACCCCTTACCTGAATACCACGTGTGTGCTGCTGTTCTTACTCGGCTACCTTTTTTTAAAAACCTAACACTTATCTTGGAAAATAACCACAAATGAACACTTCTAAAATACATTTGTTCTTTGAGTTACTATTTCTTGTTTCTTCCTCCTAAAAATGAAACTTGTCATAGTGTTTAACTCATCCTTCAATTGAAGCTCAGATATTCACTCTTACACAGGATGCAGCTGGAATGAATTTCTCCCAATATTCTTTTTTCCCTCTGTCAGAGTAACACAAATCAAGAGCTTCTTCAACCTGCCACTACCGTAGTCCAATACTAATCCTCATTTGGCCAGGGATTCCCAGGAGCACATACCCAATGCCCCAAAGAAGTGCAATTAAGTTATTTCCCTTAGCACATACAGGGTCTCATGGTGAGTCTGTTCTCCAGAGAAAGAAAAGTTCTATGTGACAGGTCTGGTCAAACAACATGGTAATGTCATCCCATGAGGTGGGCAAGGGTTACAGCCATAGGTATACCATCTGTCTAAACTATTCATTGGCTACAAATGTGGAATAGTAGAGTCATAGTAGCTAATTTTTTATATTTAGTGTTGCCCAAAGAGAAGCAGGACATATCTTCATAGAAGTCTACTTTAAGAATTTTCTTACAAATCAATTTTCATCGTTGCATGGTACTTCTGACATGTTGACACTATAATAAAATAAGGATGTCCCTTAAAAAAACTAAAATAACAACAACAAAAAAGAATTTCCTTAGAAAGCTTGGAGAAACTGCAGTCCCAGTTCTTATGACTCTCCTTTAGCAGATCTTTCTTTTATTTCACATTATTTAATATACAGGCAGTTCTTGGAATATTGATGACAAAATAAGCAGACCAACCCTCTCTTTCTGTATCTTACCTTCTGATAGAGACAACTTATTCCAAAAGATAGCCCAGGGATAATTTAATCAGTTATAACAAGTGCAATAAAAGAAACTGAGAAATCTGATATTCTTTGAAGTCTCAGCTAGAATTATATTTCTTCAATGGTACACATAGGAATGCTCAAGGAAAGAAGGAATAAATCAATGCAGTTAATTCAGAACTATCAAGAATTTTTTTTAAAAAAAGTAATTACTGTGGTATCATGATTTTATCTGTGCTTCCATACCCTAGAGCTACAAAGGACACAAGGAATGTATAGCACATTTGATGAGATTTAATGAATTGAAGTATATCTATTATAATACAGTCTTGAGGGAGATAGGGTTGCCATGTCCATGATAGTGTCACCCAGCTCATACCTCCTTGTTTGTCCGGTCAGCTTGCACCAATGTCCCATTCAGGCAAGGCTCCACATAGTGAAGTTCTTCATTATACTGCAATGGAAAAACATAAATGAGAAAACATTTAAGCAAAGACACAAAAGGTACTTGATAGCAATTGAAGGTACACAAATACATAAAATATCAGTATAATTACAGGTTTAATTTAGTCACATGACATTTACCCATGGATTCCCCCTCAGACAATTGTAATTAAGTACCAAATTTGATTTGTACAGACAATTGTAATTAAGTACCAAAGTATCTTATTTGAGGAGGAAACTTCTAGTGCACATGCACTAGAGGATGGCAGGTCTCAAGATGCACACTACTAGCTGACCACCTTTCATTGGTAGCTATTCAGAAAACAGCCTTGCCATTTTCCTGAGCATAGCTGACAGCCCATGGAGTAGGTAGCATCTGATGTGTATTCCAGTTGTGACTAAATACAGTTCCAAATCTTTTTGGGACATATTGTATGGGCCACACATAAGAGGGGACAAAATTGAGAAATGGAGAGGTCTTGGTATTTTCCCATCAGTCTGAAATGATATGGGGGTGTGGTTATGCACCGTTCATGAACAGGGAATGGATGCCACCTACCTTGCCTTGCCCAATGCCTGTCTTATCATCACTTTTGATTCCTGACTACCCAGAATATGAATCTATCTTTTTTCAAAGCTCACAACCAGGAAGAAATGTTTGAGAGTTCATATCTTCATTGCTCTCTTTTTTTTATTTCTCTCATCAAGCTTGATTCTCTATACTGTACGTCTGTCTTTCCAAAACACAAGGTTGTTCTTCTCACTTCTTGCATACACCATTCACAGCTTCTTAGTCCTATGTTGAGCCATCTCAGGGCTTGCTAGGAGTTCAGCCCCCAGCACTGGTGACTACTCCAGTACCTCTACTCATTTGTTTTCCCCAAAATGTGTTCTGTCCAAACCTAATTTCCCTCCAATTTCTGACATGTCCCATCTTTTCTTCAGACCTTCCCCAATTGGCCATCTGCCTAGAGCCCTGGTTCTGAGCTCTCCACTCTGCCTCCTGACCAATGCTCAAGGTCACCCCATTCCTACCTCCACTACAAAGAAGCTTTTGGTGCAAGGCAGCCACTGGGTTAGGATGCTCTCCTGTAAACTAAAATTTAAATTCTACTTTACTATTGCCTAGATTACCAGTCACAAGGGAAAACCCTGTTTTTATCATCTACAACTGGTTCCCTGTGGATTCCACAGTGAATGATCCTAGATCATTTTCCAATGAAACCATCACAATTGGCCAAAAGAGCCTAGAATGCTGGTGTAAAGAAACCAGAAGTTATCTCTTACATTCACTTTTGGATGAAAACTGGATAAGGAGTTTTTCTCTAAGATTATTGTCAGCAAGGACTGAAGAAGGGTTAAGAACAGGGGAGTAACAAAAATAAAAACTGAGTTTGGGACAATCACCCCACAAAACAAACCTGAAGATGCTATAATAGTGATGGAGGTGCATATGAAATCATGCATACAGTGCTTCCAAAGTGAGTAGGATACAGATGGCATCACTGTTACTAATCAGTTTTTGCTGAATATTTACTATATCTAGGTACAATCTAAACTTTATTTGCGTGCGAGTTCAGCCGCATATGATAGGTCCTTCTAATCACTTATCCTTTATACTGAAACAGCGATGATCAAGTTGTTCAAGGAGTAAGTAAGAGGTGAAATCCAGGCTCATATACAGGCAATCTGAGATGACATCTACTCACCAAAATCTCTAATATCTCCTCTCCAACAACTGAGCTTTCCTATTTCTTCATTTGGCTTTTCCCTCTTCTTTAATCTTTCTAGTCATACAGAACCATATGAAATTTTTTTATTGAATTCTTAGAGATTAAATATCTTCTGATGAATCAAAAAGGAAAAGTATTACATATGCTATTCCAAAGTTAACCAACAAGAAATGGGAGTATGTCGAAATAATAAGGGTCATATATGACAGACCAACAGCCACCATCATACTACACAGTGAAAAACTGAAGCTATTTCCTCTAAAATCAAGAACAAGGCAAGAATATCCTCTCTCTCCACTCCTTTTCAATATAATTCTGGAACTCATAGCCAGAGCAATTAGGTAAGAGAAAAACACAAAATAAATACAGATAAGGGAAGAAGTTAAACTGTCCTTATTTGCAGATGGCATGATTTTATATCTAAAGGATGAGAGTGACTCCATCCCTAAGCTCCTAGAGCTGCTCAACAACTGTGGCACAGTAGCAGGATAGTGGCTCAGTGGTAGAACGCTTGCCTTGCATGTATGAGGCCCTGAGTTCGATTCCTCAGCACCACATAAGAAAAAAGAAAAAATCCGGAAATGGCACTGTGGCTCAAGCAGTAGAGCGCTAGCCTTGAGCTAAAGAGCTGAGGGATAGCGCCCAGGCCCAGAGTTCAGGCCCCATGACTGGACCCAAAAAAATTTTTAAAAAAACCCACAAAAATCAGTAGCCCCTCTGTATACCAGTAATGTACAAGCAGGGAGTGAAATCAAGAAAACAATTCCTTTTGCAATAACTTCAAAAAATTAAGAATAATTTTTTTAATTTTTATTTTTTTATTGTGAAAAAATTAAGAATAAACTTAACCAAGAAAGCAAAAGACTTCTGTAGTGAAAATTAAAACTCTGAAGAAAGAAATTGAAGACAACATCAGGAAATGGAAAAAAACTCCCATGTATATGAATAGATAAAGTTGGTATTGTGAAAATAGCCATAATACCAAAGTTGATCTACAAATTTTGCACAATCCCCATCAAAATTCTAGTAACATTCTTTGCTAAGATAGACAAAACAATCTCAAAATTCATATGTAACAATAAAAGACTTCAACTAGCAAAAGAAAATTTAGGCCAACCCCACTCCACTCCCTGCCCCAAATAAACTAAAACAATGCTGGTGGTATCACAATCCCAGAATTCAAGCTCTACTACAGAGTATAATAATAACAACAACTTGGTACTGGTATAAAAACAGACCAAAGATAAATGGAACAGACTAGAAGACCCAGAAATAAAACCATATACTTATAGTTATCTGATATTTGGCAAGGGAGCCAAAAATATACAGTAAAAACAGCATCTTCAATAATTGGTTTGGGAAAAGTGGGCATCCATATGTAGAACACTAAAAGTGGATGCCTGCTTATCATCATGTATTAACATCAACTCAAAGTAGATCAAAGACCTCAATGTCAGAACTGAAACTTTGAAATTAGTGAAAGAAGGAATAAGAGAAACATTAGAATTTAGAAGCACAGGCAGAAACTCATTGAAAAGAGTTCCAGCAGATAGGAGAGAGACTTAAAAAATAGGATTACATCAAAATAAAAAGTTTCTGCACAGTAACACATGGAGGCTGAACAACACACTGTTGAATCACCAGTGGGTCATGGAAGAGATTAGAAAGGAAATTCAAATGTCCATGATATTCAACAAAAATGAGCACACAAATTACCATCTCCTCTGGGACACAGCAAAGTCAGTACTCAGAGGCAAGTTTATAGCTCTGAGTTCCTACATCAACAAATTGGAGAGATCTGAAACCAACAATTTAATGAGACATCTGAACCTCCTTGAAAAAGAGGAGCAAGATAAACCCCAATCCTGTAGATGGAAAGATATAATTAAAATTAAATCATAATTAAACGAATTAGAATCCAAAAAAACCATAGGAAGAATCAACAAAACAAAGAGTTGGTTCTTCAAAAAAATTAACAAAATTGACAGACCCTTAGCAAATCTTATCAGTAAAAGAAGGGAACACACCCAAACAAACAAACAGCGATGAGAATGGAAACATCACCACAGAAACAACCAAGATTCAGAACATTATAAGGGAATACTTCTCAAACCTTTATGCTAATAAGTTTGAGAACCTGGAAGAAATAGAACTTTCCTAGCAAATATCTACATGGCAAAACTAAACGAAGATGAGTTCAACCAACTTAACAAGCCCATATCAAGCACTGAAATAGAAACAGCAATAAGAGACCTCTCAACTAAGAAAAGTCCAGGACCAGATGGATTTGCAGTGGAATTCTACAAGGCCTTCCAAGCAGAGCTCACACCCATACTCCTCCAACTCTTCAATGAAACTGAAAGAGAAGTTCACTATTGAACTCATTCTATGAAGCTATCATAACACTCATCCCCAAACCAGGCAGAGACTCATCAAAGAAAGAGAACTATAGACCCATTTCTTTGATGAACATCGATGCAAAACTTCTCAACAAAATAGGGATACAGGTGGACCCATAGCAACAATGAGATGTACAAATAGTTACATCCAAAAACAAACTTTACAACTTTGGCAGGGGGGAGGAGCCTGGGAGATAGGAAGAGATGGGAAGGGGAAACAAAGGAGGAGGCAACAATGCTTGATAAAAATGTATTCATTGTCTTGCCCATGTAATTGTAACCCCTCTGTATGGTATTTTCACAATAAAAATGCCTGAAAAAAAATCTTGGCCAGTCGACTTCAACAATTCATCCAAAAAATCATACACCATGATCAACCAGGATTCATTTCAGGGATGCAAAGCTGGTTCAATATATGCAAGCCAATTAATATAATTCATCACATCAACAGGAGCAAGGATAAGAACCACATGGTTATCTCAATAGATGCAGAAAAATAAGATCCAACACCCCTTTGTGATAAAGGCTCTGGAAAAACTAGGAATCCATGGAACATTCCTCAATACAATAAAGGCTGTATATGACAAACCTACAGCCAGCATTGTACTTAATGGTGAAAAACTAAAGCCATTTCCTCTTAACTCAGGAATGAGACAAGGATGTCCACTCTCTCCACCTCTCTTCAATCTAGTATTAAAATGCCTAGTTACAGCAATAAGACAAGATGCAAACATAAAAGGGATCCAAATAGGGAAAGAAGAAGTAAAACTCTCCATCTTTGCAGATGACATGATCTTGTATTTAAAGAATCCTACAGACTCCACTCCCAAATTACTCAAGCTGATTCAAAACTTTGGCAAAGTAGCAGGGTATAAAATTAACCCTCAAAAATCAATGGCTTTTCTGTATGCCAACAATGAGAAAAGTGTGGCTGAAATTAGGAAAGCAACCCCATTCGTAATAGCCCCACAAAAAATAAAATACCTAGGAAGTAACTTAACTAAAGAAGTGAAGGACCTCTATGGTTAATCACTTGTAGAAAACTAAAGCTAGATCCTTATATATCACCCTGCACCAGAGTCAACTCCAAATGGATCAAAGACCTCAGAGTCAAAGAAGACACCATGAAAACATTATAGGATAGAATAGGAGAAACCCTAGGGTTCCTTGGCACAGGCCAAAATTTTCTTAAAAGAGACCCAGAAACACAACAAATCAAAGAAAGGTTGGACAAATGGGATTGCATGAAATTGCAGAGCTTTTGCATGGCAAAGGACATAGCTAGCAAGATCAATAGATAGCCCAGGATTGGGCTAGCCATAAAATAGACAAGGATCTCATATCTAAAATATACCTGGAACTCAAAAAATTAAATCCCCCAACAACAAATCCTCAAAGAAACAACTGCCCAATAAGTAAGTGGGCTAAAGACTTAAAGAGAAACTTCTCTGAAGAGGAAAGAAGGATGGCCAATAGACACTTGAAGAAATGTTCAACCTCCCTAGCCATAAAAGAAATGCAAATCAAAACAACACTGAGATACCTCCTCACCCAAGTTAGAATGGCTATAATCAAGAACTCTAATAACAACAGATGCTGGAGGGGATGTGGACAGACAGCAATCCTACTGCATTGTTGGTGGGAGTGTAAACTTGTTCAACCACTTTGGAAAGTAGTATGGAGGCTCCTCAAAAGATTCCACATAGAGCTCCCCTATTACCCAACAGTCCCACTTTTGGGCATTTACCCAAATGATCAGAAACAATTGGTATTGTTTATTGCAGCATTATTTACCATAGCTAAGATATGGAACCAACACAGATGCCCCTCAGTAGATGAATGGATCAAGAAAATGTGGTATATATACACAATGGAATTCTATGCCTCCATCAGAAAGAATGGCTTGCCCCATTTGTTAGGAAATGGAAAGACTTGAAAAAAATTATATTAAGTGAAGTAAGCCAGGCCCAAAGAAACATAGTCCCATGATTTCCCTTATTTGCAATAAGTAGTATATGTTTGAGACAAGCAAAAAAAGGTCAGATAAGTTGATGTTAGGCGAAATGAACCCCGAGATAAGGACTCAAATTATTTTTCTTTTTTGCTATTGCTTCTAACATATTTAAAAGGTGATTTTTTTTGTTGGTTTGTATGTCCCTCCCCCATGGTATAGCCCCTATTTTCACTGTATTTGATGTTGGTATACTTTGTGGAGAGGAAGAGAAAAAACAATTTGTTTAAATAGGGATACAGGTGGAACCAAAGCAACAATGAGATATACAAGACATTATGTCAAAAAACGAACTTTACAACTTTGGTGGGGGAGTGGGAGGAGATGGGAGGGCAGGGATGGTAAGGGGAAACAAAGGAGGAGGCAACAATGCTTGATAAGAAATGTATTCATTACCTTGCTCATTTAATTGTAATCCCTCTGTATGGTATTTTCACAATAAAAAACTTATTAAAAATGTTGCTTTGTATGTCCCTCCCCCACGGTATAACCCCTGCTTTCACTGTATTTGATGTTGATATAATTTGTGGAGGGAAAGGGAAAAAACAAATCATTTAAATAAGGATACAGGTGGACCCATTGCAACAATGAGATGTACAAGTCATTATGTCGAAAAATGAACTTTACAACTTTGGTGGGGGGGGCGGGTGGGGGGGTGGGGGGAGTATGGGAAGGGATGGGAAGTGGAAACAAAGAGGAGCCAACAATGCTTGATAAGAAATGTACTCATTATCTTGCCTATGTAATTGTAACTCCTCGGTATGGTATTTTCACAATAAAAAAGATACTGAAAGTAAAAAAGTTTCTACACAACAAACGACATAGTTACTGAAATAGAAAGCCAGCCAATAGACTAGGAGAAAATCTTAACCAGCAATATATTCAACAAAGGATTAATATCTAAAATATACAAAAAGCTCAAGAAATGAATCCCTCCCCAAACAAATAAACCAAGCACTAAGTGGGCAAAGAAGCTAAAGAGATACTTCTCAGAATAAGAAGCAAAACTGATTAAAAACATACATGAGGAAATGTTCAACATCCTTGACCATAAAGGTAATGCGTATCAAAACAAATTTGAGATTGCATTTCCAGTTAGATTTGTCAACATGGAGAATTTGAACAACAATAAATATTGGGAATGTGTGGTAAATGGAACCCTATTGCACTATTGGTGGGAATGAAAACTAGTACCACTACTCTGGAAGGAGGTTTAGAGGCTCTTCAAAAATCTAAACATATGATCCAGCCATACCACTCTTGAGCCTCTATCCAGATTAGTATCTACAAGTCAGGATACAGTAAAGACATATCCAATTTCATTGCTGCACTGTTCACAACTGCTAAATTAAAGAAACAACTCAGATGCCCTATAATAGATGACTGGATCAAGAAAATGTGGTACTTACACAGAATAGAATTTTAATCATTCATTAGAAAAAAACTAGCAGTATGTCTTTTTTAGTGAAATAGATTAACCTAGAACCAATTATGTTAAGTGAGGTCAGCCACATTTTCTCTTACATGGAAACTAGAGCTAAAATACACTGGGGCATGATAAACAGGACTCTAGGCATTCAAATGCAAACATTATGACTAAAAGAAGATACTCTTGGGGGAGGAACCCAAAGGCATAATGCCTCTGAACAGTTAAAATACTACCTATTGAAATAAATTCCAGGAAATGGAAGCATGGGTTATTTCTGTTGGTAGGGGTAGTGCTATTTTTGCTTTTTAGGTTTGTTTCCTTCGTTTGTTCTTCTTTTCTGTCTTGTAGGGGGTCAAGGGTGTGCAGAAATGAAAGAAGGAGCAAATTCAGGCATGGTACAAAGTAGATACTGTATGGAAACTGAACTATGCAACTCTTAGTCAGGGACAGGAGTAGGTAACTAGGGAAAAATGAAGGAAGGAGTGATATTGTCCAAAAAGAAATGTGCTCATTACTTGACTTATGAAACAGTAACCCCTCTGTATAACCCCTCAATACTAACAATAAAATTATATTTTTTTAAAAAGAAGAAAATGGGAGTGCAAACTTGTTCCACAAATAGAATGTCACCTCAGGATCCAAGATGCATATATACTATTCAATATGAAACAGTATTTTACCAAAATCCTATCCACATTGAAAAGACGCTGGGAGTTACTAAGGAAACTGTTATTTCCCTTTCCTGCACCTTCTTGGCCGATGGGTCATTTGGGTTGATCATAGGCCATTTCCCACAGCCTGTTGCACAATCGTAATCAGTCTCAGCCAGTTCCCCTTTGCTGGATAATTGTTTTCACAGCTTATCTTGCAGAGAGAGGTAGTCAGTGGTCAGGTAACCCATCTTGAGCCAGTAAGACACAAGAAGAGGTTTTCTGGCAGTTTCAAACATTTTTTGCCATTGAAAGAGAACTCTTTATTGCATATGATCCTTATTTCTTCCTTGGGATGCTAATGTGGAGTTTCAGTGGCCATTATTGTACACTATGATGTCATCATAGAAGGCATAGAAGGCAGAATCTCAGACTATAGTTGCCTCTTCCAGACTCCTAGGAGATAGTTGGATGACTCTATGTGAAAGCTACCTTCATTCAGCTGACCAGTATCTTGCAGCCCTAAATTTCCTCCTTAGTTCCTATTTTGGTTTTTCATCCTTATTCCTCCATTTTCCATGTCAAGTTTTTTTTTTTTATTTCACAAAAATTCTGCCCAATATATATTCTTGGAATTGACTCCTGTTGTATAAGTGGAGAATGGAATCAGGACTTATGCGGGGACTCATAGTGTTGCCTTGGAGAAGTCATTAAACTGAGAGGATTCCAGATTCCTATGTGAATTCATCTACAGTCTACTCCAGGAGGTCCCAGAGCGATCCAGTAAGGAAATGGATCTGAAAGTGCTTTGCTGCTGCAGAAGCCTATAGTTTTAAGGGGTTGCAGAAGAGGAAGACCAAGAAGCTTGTGCCCTCATCAGGGACATGCACATGTAGTAATAATTAGAACCAGGCTTACGGTCATTGTGTATGTATGGACCCAGTACAGGAATCTGCTCTTCTGAACCCCAGCCAGATTGTTAGTGGCATCATCCAAGTTTTCAGCTCACTAATTTCCCTTGACTGCGTCAGGGTAGAGCTATGCTGAACAATCTGGTCTGTATCACTGAGGGAAGCGAGGACTGGCCATATGTGGAAGGGAGGGAGTGTGCACCCAGAATCTATACAAAGGAGGTCTGCCAGCTGTGCCTGCCCATTGCACTTGAGAGAATACCAAGGGTGTCCTGCACATAGACCTCCTTCTAGACCACCTTGTCGTAGCTTTCTGTTTAATTATTTTTCAGCTGCTGAATTTTCGTGGATATTATCTAGATTTCTGTGAAAATAATGTCAGTTTCCAATCGAAGATGTGGTCCCCTCAAGCCTTAGAACAAGACAGCCTTACAAATAGTTTTTCTTTGCCCTTAGCCAAGCTGATTCAGCAGTCTAAGGAGGAAGAGAATCACTGCTAGAGGCAGTGTCCTCTGCAATTTGAGTTTATCTTTTCCCACCACCCTGGTGTAGAGGTGGGACCTATCTTAGCTCTACAAAACCATTCAACCTTCTCCCCTCCTGTCAAGGTGGGGAAATTCTTGGTCATGGATAGTGTCTCTTGGAAAGACAGGAGTGGAGCAAGTAGCCTTGGAGAGGTAAAAACCAGCTGGCTAGTGCCATGCTGAGATGACAGAAAAGGAATTTACTACATCAAGGTGATATCACATCAGGACTTGTCACATAATTCCAAGACTTAATTACTACTAGCTTTCTGCTCCCCTCTTCCCTCCTCGTGGGTTTCTTCTGATCCACACAAGGGTGACACGGTAAATCTAGAGCAGACACAGACAGGACTGGGTTCCAGCACTGGCTCTATCATAGACTAGCTGGATGTCATGGCCAAGGCATCTCAGCTCTCCTGAGTTTCAGTTTCTGTGCTGGGGAAACTTGGGTTCTTATTGTCTCTGTCAATAGATTCACTATGAGAAAGAAATGAGCTTATCAACATCAGCACAGAGTGGTACGTGTAAGGCCACTGCAAATGTATGCATATAGTACACAGGAAAGGAAGGAGGTGGATGTGTGATTGTGATACATATGAACAGAACAAGATCTGTAGATGACACACTGCAGAGAGGAAGGTGATGGTGTGGGTGATGGCAAGTGACTACTCTTGGCAACAGATGGCCATGTCATAGACCCCTCTGGAGGACACAGAGGTCACTTTTGTTAGACACAAGGTGCTATGGTGCTAGACATAAGAATGCTTAAATGTCCAAAATGAGGGGCCATTGTCCCTGGAGCACCCTGTCCACTCCAGCGCACATGGGAGCTCTCTCAGGGTCCAAGATCTTGGGCAGGCAGAGAACCAGGACAGTGGAGCCAGCTGCTGCCAAATTTCCTGCCAGGAAGCATCTGCCACGGGATTCTTCATTCCTTTATTTGCTCACTGAATATTAACTAAGCACTCCCTCTCCCTGCTTACCCTCATCCTATGGGCTCCAGAAATAATGAACTTCTTCCTGAGGGGCAGGGTAGGGTTCACACGACCTGTAGATAGCACTTACCTCATAAACTGTTAACCTTCTCTTCCTTCCTTCCCTGACAACATCCTCCTACATATGACTAATGCTCATTTATCTGCAACTGTCCATTTCACATCACTTCTTCCAAGAAACCATCACTGGGTCTCCGGGTGCTAGCATGCCCTGTCCCTATGTCTTCCCTCCACCTCCCACCAAGCCCACAGTGGCCACATTGCATTGTGATCCCTGACTCTTAGTATCCTTCCCTCAGGGCAGCCCCAGCACTTAACACTGAGCACTCAATAATATTTGTTGAATGAAGCAAGCAGAACAAAGAAACAAAAAGAATTAAAACTGTAGAGAAGACACTAATGGGAAAAACTAGGAACAAAGCCAGAAAAGAAAAGTTTGGCACAGACTCAAAAAATAAGATGAAAATCTCCATCCCTTTCAAAAACAGATAAATAAACAAAAAGTAGAGGAAGTAAGTGGGTATATTTTAGAGAATCCAAAGTTCCACACAAAAGACCATATTATTAAAATGCTGGCAGGCTCATGTAATGTAAGAAACTGATGTAAAATTGCTGGGACCCATTAAATATTTTATGGTTTTATTGGTGTACTTTTGATTAAATAACCTTTAGAATGAAAATGTGTAGGGATTAGGTAAGGAAGCAGATGAAGCCACAATATTTTCACCAAAACAAGGAATCCCAGGGATCTTTTGCATTACAAAAGCTTCTTATGTAATTTGAAACCAGACTGGACATAATTAGTAGTACAGAACAAATGAACAGTGAAAGAAAATACCATCCTCATACTTTTAATGCGGAATCCATTACTTTCAAAAGCAAATCCATGGCAGGCAAAGCACTAGAGAAACAGTTCTAAAGAAAATGCTGCAAATTAAAACCAGGGCACCAGGAAGCTCTGAGATGAGCCAGCAAAAGATGCTCTTCTCTATTCCACTCTGCACAAACATGGGCTGTGGGAGGCATTTTAAATTGACTTCACAATACCAACCCCGTTACTATTGTGTCCATGTAATGCATGGCTTACGCTTCTGTAAAATCATTTTCCAAGTCTCAGCATTGAACAAAATTAGCACCCTCATTTTTATGATAATATTGTTCATTTAATGCATGACTTGGAGTTAGACTTCAAAGAAAATCAGAAAAATATGCCTTTTCTCTTGTTAGAGACATCTCTCTTCATGCACCAGTGGTTTGACCTTAAATTTTAACTCTGACTGCATAAAACCACTCTCATATTTCACCTATTCTTCCATAATTCAATCAGTTAGCTCATTAATTTTTGATAGATGTAGCAATACCCTGCCCATCAAAACTAAACCAATTTTTAATATTATCCTTTTATATTTATTCTCTGGAAAGATCGGGATCAGAAGACTTTTGGTATAATATATGATGCACGTCACAATGAACTTAATAAAACATGTAAAACTGACAAAAGTAGCCACGCGAAGTCTTTTCCAACTATTTAAAGCCCCCTCCTATTCTCCATTATGATAATGAAAATGACAAATTAGATCTATACAAACAAAAACTTACAGTGCATAGTGGCTCCCAATATTGAAAATAAAGATTATATTTTTTATGTCTTTCTAAAAGTTTGGAATATCTCCTGAGCTATCTACCCAGCAAGCAAGAGGAAGCTGGCAGTGCAATGAGGAAGGGAGTGGTGGCATTCTCTCCCCTAAAGAGATGCACAGGAACAACACACTTAAACCAATTTTCAAGGCATTATGGGTAGAGATGTTAACATCCCATCCCCTAGCACTTGTAATAACCTGCTCTTAGATGGTCAGCTGGATCTATGAGTGAGCACTTCAAATAGACAGAAAACACACACTGTAATACTAGAGCCAATATGCATGATGGAAATAACAGGAAGTGATAGAGGAAAACGATAGTTCAACAAGGCAAAACTCATGAGACACACCAAGAGTCAGAAGACATAGTTCAAGGGAGTGTAAATGAAAACTGAAGCATAAAGCTACAATTATTTAGGGCCTTGCTTGGTGGACATTCTAGGAGGATTTACATGCATCTATCCTTTGGTGCAGTAACTTCACTTTCTAGAGTTTACTCATTAAAAAAGTACACTCAACCTTGCAAAAACATATGCATGTCCTTTGGTGCATTTTGCTCAGGGATAAGTCCATTTGTTGATGTGTTCTCAAGTAGAAAGCAGATTTGCATCTACATAATGACCATGCAATGAGGGACTGACTAAACATTTGATGTCACCTATGTGTGGTGAGATGCTCTGCTATTCAAATACATTTAACTGCAATAAAAAATAGAACTAAGTTCCTGAATATTTTGTATACAGTGACTGGAATTCGCATAAAATTTGTGGGGCCTTATGGTTACAGAAAAAGGAGGAAGAATATCTGCCAAAATGAGAGGTAATGAAAACATCTCTGACTTGTTTAAAATTTTAACATATGTTGCCTACATTATAAAAGTAAAATCATCATGAAAAGTTACTGTTAATTAATGGTTCCTTTATAACCCTGGCCTTCTAATATAAATTCACTAATAAATCTGGTCTATTCCCTTCCACATTAGGAGAACAAAGTTCATGATTCTACAAATAAAAGCTTCAAATAAAAAGTTCAGAGTTTCTTGGAAATTGTCACAATAATTCTGTAAATAATTTGAAGCTGATCACTTATGTTGAAAACTAACAGATGCAGGGTAAGGGGCTAATGAGACCTCCAATGGGTTTCTTTCTATAAGGAGACAATTTGGGAAAGAGAAAAATACTTATTTTTACTGAACTGCTCCATAATAACTAACATGTCTACTTTTAATTATCTTAATCACCCTCTCTTCATTATTGAGCTGACAATGTTTATATATCTTAATGGACTTACGTAGATTATTTCAATCGATTGGTTTTGTTAACTCAACAATGAATTCTGACTGATAAAGGATGCACGATGTAATTAGTCAGCTCTTCTTTTTACGTGAATTTCTAATACTTCTGTAATGAGTAATTAAAGATTAATAAGGAAGATAGTCTTAGATTAGCAGCTTCTTATCTATGAATGCCTTAGGATCAGAACACATTTGCACAGTCAGACGGTGGCTGGTAAGTTGAGAAACTTCTGGTTAGAAAACTTAATGTTTGCTGGGCACCGGTGGCTCACGTCTGTAACCCTAGCTACTCAGAAGGCTGAGATCTGAGGATCACAGTTCAAAGCCAGCCAGGGCAGGAAAATCCATGAGACTCTTTTCTCCAATAAACCACCAGACGTGGTGCTGTGGCTCAAGTGGTAGAGCGCTAGCCTTGAGCTGAAGAGCTGAGGGACAGCGCCCAGGCCCAGAGTTCAGGCGCCACAACCAAAAAAAAAAAAAAAGGTGAGATAAGCTACAGAGGAGCCTAGCTTCACTAAGTGGGTGTTCTACCAAAGGGAGGTGCTATGATTCAGCTCGCCTGCTGTTTATCAGGCACTGTCCTATGGGGTCTGTGTACTCTAGGGATATAATGCTCCCTCTCTTTTCCCTCTCTTCTTTAGGGCTATATCAAACAGGAAGCTGTAAATCCTGTTGCCTGTTGTGTCCTTTTATCTGAGTTTCATCAGAAGCTGTAGTCAGGACATTCAAGTGATCTCTCTGCCACCTTAATGTCACTTAAACGTCATAACGTAGGGCTCCATAGGACATGCTCTGCTCATGGTCTAGGAAGTCATGCAGATTGCAGCAACAATACTGTCATGCCTGTGTATCTTATGCACCAACCTGACACCTGCACATCAGTTCAGAATCTCTGCAGCAACCTGGAGGGCAATGTGAGTGCTTCAGAGCACAAGGGGCAATTGTACAGACCAAAGTGATGCCCCAAGACTTGGCTCAGTATGCAGCAGAGCATGATTCCAAATGCAATACTGGCTCCAAAGCCCAACCTGTGCCTCTATTGCCTATTGCTCCTATATCATGTGCAGAACAGCCAGGTGACAACAAACCACAAGGATCCACCACCCATGAACGCCCAGCTTAGTACTCCAGAAAGAGAATCAGGCTTCTTGGGACCACAGTCTTTGGGAAGAGAGTGGAAGGGACATAAGAGACATAATGACAATTTCACCAAGGACTAGAGAGAAGAAAAAGACCTAGGAATGGAAATTTGAACAAGCGCTCCTTTGCAAATCATGTGTTATTGCCTGGCTTCTACTTGGTCTCTGGATCTCCCCCTTCTAGTCCTGGGAGTTTGGACAAATTATTATCATTTTATCTCGGCATCTCCATTTGAGAATATGCCAAAGCCAGCCTGTACCTGCTGGAGGGAAGATGATAAAAATATGAAGAGTAAGACACATAGCATAGCAGCCATTTAGTAAATGCCATCTTATTGTGGGAAGGAGCTGTCAGCTGCTCTCCTCCTCTCAGTCATGCTGATAAATCATCCTGATTATGGTCATTGTATCAAGCTAAAAAGGTCATTTCCACATTACACACAAGAGATTCTATAGCTTAAGAAAGAGCTTTCTAGGTCTAGTTACCACAGTCCTGAAATTACTAGCTCCAAGGACCATCAAAACTGATGCTGTTTTTTTCCAGAAGAAAGGGGCTGCATCTGAGTGGGGAGAAGAAATATGCCCAGCTTCATTTCCAGTCTCTGGACCAAGCCCCTTCACTGTTCCAGATTCAGTGAATAAACATGGCCGCATCCTCTGACCTCTAGACACTGTATATGCATAACAGTAACAATGGAAATGACCCAAAGTGCAAAGAAAGCACAAAATGGTGTACTCACCGCAATTATGTTAAAGAAGTCATCATCCCCCAGAGTATCCAAAATAGAGGAGACTGTTTGCTTTGCAATAGTCAGACGGAGTCCTTTCATGCTACCACTGACATCAACTAAAATGACCACGTCTTTTGGAGATGTCGCTGCCTGGATGTACCTAGGTCAGGAAAAAAATAAGTAAAAATGAATCCTGGCCCATCTTCAAGTTTTAATAACTAAGAGGAACTAAAGATGTAGCTCAGTAGTAAAATGCTAGCCTGGAATGTGCAAGAGCCTGTATTCCATTGGGTGTACCACAAGTAAACAAAAATAACAACAACAAATAAATAACTGAGATCTAACTGCTGCCTACCATTTTCGGTTCCTGCAGTCAAAGGCAATGACTCCATTCTCATCTGGTTCCCATTTAATCCCTAGAAAAGAAATGGGGTTAGATGAAACCCAGAAACTTCAAATATTTATTTGTAACATTTCAGGCTGCTCTGCTTTGCTGACGGAATGGACAGGGTGAAAAATCACACGCAAAGACCAACCGTGGAGCTCCTCACATGCCCATGACCAGCTCTGGAAAGACACCTTCAAGGATGTAGTGCTATAGTAAACACAGCCTTCATCTAGTTCCTCCACACAGCTGCTGTAATGTGGATGCAACTTTAGTACCATGCTGTTCTGCAAGAGAGGATGCAACTCCAGGCCCTGCCATTAGCTAATGAACCAGACGGCCGAGGCCATTTCTCATTGTCTAGCAAGTTGTTGGAAGTTGCTGGCATCATTCACAGGTCTCTAGGCAGAGTCCTCCCCTTATCCCTGGGCCTAGGTGAGGTAATGCCTATAGCATGAAGCAGGGGAGGCATAGAGAGGAACACATCTAGGGGAATGATATGATAAAATGTTTCCAACTCAGAAAATACATAGGGTTGTTCCCTCTCTGTTCCTGTTTTTAAAATCAGAATTTGGCCTCCCTTTCTACACTGAAATGAAATAAAATGGCCCTAATTATGCTGCAAAATGGAGCTTGCATTTCAGGCCTGGGGCCTAAAGAGTTTCTTTGGGTGAAAAAGCAGACCCAGCATCCTTAGTCCTATGGTTTACAAACTGGTCAGGATATATCCATGGGTGCCATTCTCCATGTACAACTTATTTGCAAAGGATAAAAGTTCACTTAAAAAGGTGGCATTTGCTTCTTAAAATGAAATAGTAAATAATTGTTTTCAGCCATCGGTGCTGCACAAAGGTAGAGGATTTGAAATATAAACTTTGGAGGTAAGGAAAGACAAACAGAAATGTTATGTTCACAGGAGGAAATTCCAGAATGTGTGACACTGAGCATCTCCTTTCCAGTCAACAATGGTCACATTTCTAGACCACACTGAATAATAACATAAAAGAGCTTAAGAGACCCTTTTCATTGTACTACATCCTACAGCAGTACTTCAGTCCTTGTGTTCAATCCTTGTTCTTCATTTCCCACCTGCACATGAGCCTACTTTAAAGAGTTTTGCTGAAGATGTTAGAAGGCAGAAATATAAGGTAGTACCAGTTGAAGGACATAAGTCTTCATATGAAGACAAGCACAGTTAGGATGGGGTCAGTCAGGGAATGTTCTGATTTCAAATTCCATGAAGAAGTGATTTCCCTTAGTTAAATGTATTGATGTATGGTAAGGGCTAGTGGCTGTTCCCTGAGTTGATTGTGTGGGTGTTCGTAGGGCATATTCATGCCTATATGTACTACCCACTATCTACCACTGAACTCTGTCCCTGTCATCATTCCTTGACTCCCAGCCTAGCTTCTGTGTGTTCTCTGCCTCAACACTGAGGCCCATATAGGGCCTAGGAAGTAGAAAATTAAGGGCACTAGCTAACTTTATTTGCATCTGAGCTTAGAAGAATTTTTCCCCAGGTACTGCTGAAAACTGGTGCTTTTGTAAAAGTTGGACTAATTTAATCTGCTGGGAAAATTAATAAGGGAAATAATTCGAGCACAAATGTGAATCAAATGGTGTGGCTCTGAGTCCAAGTCTGCTTGCCACCAATTTTCACCAAACTGGCAAGCACTGTGCTAGTCAGCATATACACAGCAGCGACTGAGAAGACCGGCTGTGGAAGAAGCCATACACATCCAGCAGAAAATAGATAGTAGATAAGAAATCACAAGTATTAGAGAAACCATAGGACAGAAACACCTGATGTTAAAATCAGTGTATGAAAGGTGAGCATGCTCCCTCATGGGAGAAAAGAATCTCTGAGAGAGGAATGATGGTGCATTACTTTGTTAGAACTGCTGTTAACAAGGTGCGCCAAGCTTGGTCACTTAACAGAAGTGTTTTCTCTCACAGTTCTGGATCGAAAGGAATATCCAAGGCAGAGAAACTAATGTGTGCAAAGGACCCGAGGCTGAGTAGAACATGAGAAGTTTTCAAGGAAAAGCAGAAATGCTGGCATACCTGTGTATAGGAAAGGTCTGCGCCAGAGGAGAAGCACATGGGCCACAGCAAAAACCGTGAAGCAAAGCCACATGAGGTTTGCATTAAGTGTGGATAAAGGCAGTACCTGGAGGCAGTTCCAGACACACAGCACTGAATGTAGCAATAAACATCATGCTATAACTCAAAGTCAGGGCCAGATATGCCTTTGGGTGTCATTTTGTCTAAACTCAACATTTGGGTCAAAATCTTCAGAGTTTCCTGAGGTTACTGCTAAGACCTGTTCCTCCTGTCACCATGCCATTCCTGACACAGACATTTCTTTCATCTGTGTTCCTTAAGATGGTCTATAGGATACTGTATTAAAGCAAATAAAGCAAAACTTGTCTCAACATCATGGGAAGAACTTCTGAGGGCCTTTCCTCCTGCCTAAGTACACTGTGGATCTCTCTGATAGGGACATTAAAGTCAAGATACACATACAACATAGCCACCATTGTACAAAATTCTTTTGGACAGTACAATGATTGCCACATGACTGTGACATAGATGAGCTTGTTGAACCTGCGTATGGCTCTGTGTAGGCATCATCAGCATGGGTGTATTTCTAGGCTAATGCTCCCTGGAATTAAGGAACTGTTTTGTCCCAATCACAACCAGTACATTACTCCAAGCAGGGCCACAATGGTTTCAGCTGGCTGAGTTTACCTACTACCCAGTGACCCTGGCTTTAGTGGTGGGTACATGGCCTACTTGGCCTGATGGCCAAGCCAAACCATTGGAGCACATGCTTTCTCTTCCTCTGGAGGGCCACAATGAGACATTCCAAAAGCCTGAAGTCAAAGTTCCCATCATGAAGGGATCACTTGCCAGTGAAACAAGGTCAGGATCATGGACAGAAAATATCCAAATCCAAAAGGTCTTAATGAGTACTGAAATTTAACAGTGATGTAAAAAGCACATAAGATTTTAAGTTATAGGAGCCAATAATATGTTTCTTGATGGAGCTAGATGTAAGTAGGTTCCTGTTACTTGTAACTTCAAACTCTGATACACGTTTCCCACAAGAAGCTTACAAAGAACAGGACTTGGACATCATGATTCCATTCACAGGCCCTTACATGGTATTGGAACCAAGCCAGAACTTAGGACATACTCACACAAGAGGGACAAGAGATCCATTTTGTTAGGGTCAGGCACACCTGACACTCATACTGTTGTACTACTTTATAACTAGAAAGAAGCATCTTGATTCAAAAAATATCCCAGCAAAAATGTTCAGGATCACTCTTCTAATCATGTTATGGCCAAGAGGCAAGAGGTGTGCTCTATGTTTAGAACCAAGTAGAGTGGCCACCTGACACCAGGACAATGAAATAACTGTGGAGGACAGTGTTCCATGTCTTTACAAGTACAGCAAAGTAACAGACATTCTACAAAGTCAAAATCCAACCAAAATATCATGAAAGAACTGCAAGCATTTTGACCTAACTGCTATGAATGATAAAAACATTATACATAAATAAATAAATATCCCCATTACATAAACCCTTTATAAAGCCTCCCTTTGTTTTCCAGTGACCTTGTGACGGAAGCAAAAGGACTTCTTATTGGTTGAGACAACAGGTGATTTGTGGTTTCTACTTATCTGCTCTGCCCATACTAGGCTAGATACCCAGTGGTTTGCTAGGCTGGCCAGCCTTCCTTCCATGCTCCAATGTTAGCAACATCTGCCTTAAATATTCTCTCTGTTGAGTGTATCAAGGCAGACTGCAATTCAGTGATGCTGGAACTTTCATAGTCCACTGTTGATTATAATGATTTTTTTAATAACATGCTTATCGCTTAAATGCTCCAGGAGGAAGCCTGGATGCCCTGCTGAATACAGCCCTTAGGAAATACTGAATAATTTGGCAATGAAGATACCCCAGGCACATCTCAGGGCACAGATGCCAAGTACAGGGCACACAGCTCCTCAAGGGAAAGGCTGATTGTTTCTGTGTTTCGAAATGGGAAGACATCAGGTGCCTCGTCTTACTTAATGAAAACATAAAAGACTCCACTTAATTGCTCCAAGATTATGCAGGATGTTTTTTTTTTCCCCCTTCTTATAGGTTGAGCTTGTTAATTTCTACAGCTGTGATGTTGGCACAATTGCAGCCCTGAGCCCTGTTTTCACAACTTGTAAGCAAAATTAAAACTTTCCTTTTTAATTAAAATTCAAACCGAGCCAGAATTAAAATCCTATTGCAAAGCACAGGCCTGGGAAGGCCCCAGAAGGAACACCTGTTCCACAGACTTGATGGACAAATGATGAGAAGTGTATCTCCTTAGGGCACTATTGGGGAGAAGGGGATCCTATTGAGGGGGAACTGCCATCTGCCCTGGTGTTGAGCATTTTGACCTCCACTTCCAAAGTGAGGCAGTTCTAAGTTCTCAGTTCCTATCTTTACATTTTCTACCTTGAATATAGTCAGAATTCAACTATGTCCATATATGGCCTACTCTTTCCCCCAGCAATAATGTTTAACAACTCTGGGAATAATAGGAACAAAAACTTAATTTTTGCCCAGGAGGATTAAATAGGAAATGTTCCACAAAAAGCTCATCACTTTTTGTGGCAGCTCTATTAACTACTCTATTGAAAAAGATACTAACAAGCCGGGCACGGGTAGCTCACGCCTGTAATCCTAGCTACTCAGGAGGCTGAGATCTGAGGATCAAGGTTCAAAGCCAGCCCGGGCAGGAAAGTCTGAGAGACTCTTCTCTCCAATAAACCACTCCGAAAACTGGAAGTGGTGTAGTGGCTCAAGTGGCAGAGAGCTAGCCTTGAGCTGAAGAACTGAGGGACAGAGTTTAGGCCCAGAGTTCAAGCCCTATGACCAAGGAAAAGAAAAGAAAAAGATACTAACACCATTCATAGGTTCAAAGAACAATTCTCTGATCAATGCTGTGTGTGTGTTTACGTGCACACATGTATGGAAACAGTACCATTTTACTGTTCTTGCTATGCACCCTGACAACAGAACTTCTTGTTTCATCTTTTTCTCAGAGAAAGTGGAAAAACTGTAACCCTGAGTCCTGAGGAAAATATTCTAGGGACTCCCCATTCTATGCAGGCAGGAGGGATGAGAGTTGCAACTGTCTGTGCATGGGTACTCACCTGGGTATTGCCTAAAAAATCCCTTTGCACTTCCAAAGTACTGCCATATGAGTGATGGGTCACGATCGAAGTTATCTACAAAAACTTTGTTTAGGGATTCAGACCAATAAACCCCATTGACGATTGCAGGATCTGAAATAAAGAACAGAAGAAAAGCCATGAGGAAAATCACACATGTTCTAGCTGTAAAAATGGCTGACTGAGCATATAGCTTTGAAGAAAGGTGAAGGTCCTGGAGTGCTAAAGACCTGTGGATTCCAGGCCCTGAAGCTTCCTCTTCCTGTTCCAAGTTCTCTGAGCCATCTGACCCACCCAAGAGTCTCTATTAATAGCTCTTTACTTCAACCACCTACCCCCAAAATAGTGACTTCTGGTTATTAAAAGAGCAAAGAGACTTTCTAGTGTTATTTTCCTACTTTCCCCTGTACGAAGCCAGAACTCAGCCTTAAAAACAGGAAAAATGTGTTTTCTCTCGCTGTAATCTCTTCAGCCAACACAGCCCTGCTCCAATTCCCTATACCCCTGACTTAGACTTTTATTATAAAAAATGAGTAAGCAAATGCGAATTACTTCACAAAATCTCCCTGCTTCTTTTTAGCAGAATGGGACTCAATAAGGACAAAGACCTTTGGACCAGAATATGGTTAGATGAAGAGATGGATATGTGATATATGGATGGATGGATGGGTGGATATAATGAAATTGTCCAGAAACCAGATCTTAACTCATTCTTAAGCCCTATGATCTCAATAACAAACCACTTTTCTTCACCATTAGTAGTCCCAAAACTCTGTTTTTTGTTCATACTTTAAATATAAAGGTAAAGGAAAAGAAAGTGAAGTATTTCCCACATGCTGACTAAAATAAGGTAGATCACAGGATGCTCCCAGCCAGTCCACCTTCCACTGATTTTTTTTAAAATACATGTTTTTTTTACTGTGAAAATACTGTACAGAGGGGTTACAATTACATAGGCAAGATAATGAGTACATTTCTTATCAAGCATTGTAGCCTCCTCCTTTGTTTCCCCTTCCCATCCCTTCCCACCCCCCCCCCCCCCCCCCCCGCCCTCCCACCAGATCCTCCCTGCTCCCATCCCCGCCCCCCCCCCCCCACCAAAGTTGTAAAGTTCGTTTTCGACATAACGACTTGTACATCTCATTGTTGCAATGGGTCCACAGGACCAATGGAATAGAATTGAAAACCCAGAAATGAACCTACAGACCTATAGCCATCTAATATTCGATAAGGGAGCTAAAAAAAAATAGAATGGAAGAAAGGCAGCCTCTTCAGTAAATGGTGCTGGCAAAATTGGTTAACTACTTGTAGAAAACTAAAGCTAGATCCTTATATATCACCCTGCACCAGAATCAACTCCAAATGGATCAAAGACCTCAGAGTCAAAGCAGACACTCTGAAAACATTACAGGATGGAATAGGAGAAACCCTAGGTCTCCTTGGCGCAGGCCGAAATTTTCTGAATAGAGACCCGGAAACACAACAAATCAAAGAAAGTTTGGACAAACGGGATTGCATGAAGTTGCTGAGCTTCTGCATGGCAAAGGACAAGATCAATAGAAACCCTACGGATTGGGAGAAGATCTTTACTGATATTTTTAAAACCTCTGAAGACCCTGTTTCAAAATGATAACACATTTAGCAACCTGCTGTTCAAGAGGAGAGAGAAGCTGGGCGCTAGTGGCTCAAGCTTGTAATGCTAGCTACTCAAGGAGGCTGAGATCTGAGGATCACGGTTCAAAGCCAGCTGGGGCAGGAAAGTCCATGAGACTCTTATTTCCAATAAACCACTAGAAAACCGGAAGTGGCGATATGGCTCAAGCAGTAGAGCGCTTGCCTTGAGCTGAAGAGCGCAGGGACAGCACCCAAGCCCAGAGTTCAAGCCCCACAACCAACCAAAAAATAAAATAAAATTTTTTTTAAAAAAGAGGAGAGAGAATTGTCACATCTGGTACTAGGAGGGTGAGAATTACAACACGATAAGCATGCTAATCAACAGAAAAATGAGGAGGGGGTCATTCATTGGTTCCTTCCTACAAGAGACACTATGTTTACCTTTCTCTTGTTATCCACACTAGCCCCTCAGCTGTCTGTGACCCAACATTGATTGGATAGAGGTGGACCTGTAGCACAGGAGGTGACATGCTTTCCTATGAGTACCCAGAAACGAAGCAGCAAAGCCTCTGTCACGTGGTTTTCCTATGTGTAAAGTGGAGATAGTAATACCCCCCTAGAGGACTGTTAGGAAAATTAAGCAATTCACAAAGACAAAGGGGGCTCTGAGTCACAGCAATCCCACAGTGGCCTGCTTATTCCTGGTACCCTCCATACAATATAGGCAGGATGGATGAGAACAGATTTATTCACTTCTGTCCTGCAATGTCTGAGCAAACCAATGAGAAAATACTCATAAAAATAACAAACAGAAAGGCTTATAAAACTAATGACAAGAGAGACTTGGGATGTGTTGGCCCCTTTTCTACCCCTCTTTTCCCCTCCTCATCTGCCTGCCTTTCCACACCTGGCAGCCCTCGTGATGCTGTCTGATGAGCACAAATAGTATGTGACCCAGCTGGTGGGCCTGGGTCTTATCTGACTTGTCTTACCTCATTCCTGTCTTAGTCTTTCTGATAACTTAGGCAACTGGGATTCTGACTTTCATCTCAAGGGTAAACTCTAACTCCTGTTAACTGTAATCACCCATGTTACATCTTGGGAAAATGAAAATGGCCAATGCAACCTTGTACCACAGAATAATTTTGAGGAAGGCTTTATCCTCACAATTCTGGAAAATAAGAGCTTTCATCATCCCTATCCAAGCTTGATAATCACTGCTGTGACTCACTCCTGGTTTCGAATGCCACTTCAATTAGCCACAAAGATGCAAATATGATGACTCCCTAAAATCCATGGTGTTTGCTTCCACTGATGGCCTTAATTATGTCAGTATCATCTAAAACCTGACACAATTGGAAGCAAAAATCCAATTTCACTAATTCATTGTCTTACGTTAAAAGAGTCCAACAATTTTCAGAGACACACTCTTTGTGAGTGTGATAACTAGGATTGGTCTCATTGTATAGTTTTAGTTCCCTTTGGGGAAGAAAGAGCTGCCACTCCTCCAGGTGATCTTCTGACACCTAAAGAACTCTGACAACCTTTAGAAACACTCACTTGACTTGAACACTAAATCTTGCTTTGAAACTGTGCCCCTTCAAGAAAAGGGAGTTTCGCTTTTCCCAGAGCAAGGTGAATGAGGGACAGTAGAACCACTGAATAAAATGATCTACTTAAAGTGGGGGCAGTGTTACACACACTCATTTGATCAGATATCTGAAATACCATCACCCCTAGGCTCGTAAGATCATCATAGTGTATTGATTTCACAAACTCGCTTCACAACCAATTTCAATAGAAGGGAAAAATCTTGAATGGATGCCGATTGTTACTGTGATTGAAAAGTCAGAAATGAATAGAAATGAATGAAGTATTCAGGTAAAAAAAAACCTGCTAAAATTATTTTACCACTATAACTGACAGAGGGAAGAAGCCAAGTCACACAAAGGTCAGCCTATCTCCCCATTCACCAAGATACCAGCTCCTCTGCCAGGCAAATGTCACTAGACCAGTGCATCAGTCTGATTTCTAACTGGGTTAGTAAGATTAAGAGCCTAGGTTCACTTGTAAAAATGTCAGCAGCATCTTAAACAGCAAGCTTAGCCTTTTCTTGTTTATTTTTGTTTCCTAATTTGTTTAAAAGCTCCACTTTGCTTTAGTAGAGCATCTTCTACCTGGATGGCCAGAAATCCAGATTCAAGATATGGACAGGGCTGATGCCTTCTGGAAGATCAGCAGAAATCTGCCATGTGTCTTGCTCCTGGACCTCTCCCGCACTCCTCAGCCTGCAGACTCTGCCTCCACCTAGCCCTTCCTCCATGTGTCTGTGTCAAATCTTCCCTTTTGCTTTCACGAGAACACCAGTCGCCGTATTTCAGTTCCACTCTAAATTCCAATACTTACTTCCAAATAAAGTCATATTTGTAAGTAATAGAGGTTAGGGCTTGGACATATTTTTGGAGACTACTATTTAGCAGAGTATACTTTCTTTTCTGAGTTATTCTACACAATACACTCATTTCATACTTTTTATATATTATTTTTAAATCTGAATTTAGTAAGTGCAGAGATTTTCCTTTTCTTTCTATTTTTTTTTTAAGTTGGAGATGGGAACTTAAACTCAGTATCTGAATCTCTTGCTCTTTGGGTGGTGCTCTACCAACTGAAACACACCCCCAACTCCACAACTTTTCTCTAATGAATCAGGTTTATATGTCCTTAACCCTTTTCTTCTTTATGGGAACAATTCAGATGCTCATTACTGCCTGTATTTTCAGGATCCTTATCAACAGGTTCTACTAAAATCCTTTTTCTTTAATACGTAGTGTATACATTGAGACTGGCATTATTTGCTCAGTAAAGTGAGTTCCAGGATGGCCTGGTCATTTTTCCCACTGTTCCTGTCCAACCTACATGAGCGGAATGTGCATATTAGCCAATGTGAAGTTCAATATTAGCATCAGTTCTGCTTCTTTCTCCTTTGAGACACACATGCATCCTGGGTAGCAGTCAAGAATTTAGATATTCAGCTTTTATCACTAGCATATTCTGAGAGAATGAGCATCCATATCACATCTGTAGTAAATTCAGTTTGTATCTGTAAAACATCTTACTCATCCTTACTCATCATATATCCCAATACCAAACAGCTTTCGTACCTCCATTCATATATTCATATGTAAATAACCATCTCCTCAGCTTTTCCCCAATACTGCATCTGTTACACGAGTTCCCTGTATCATGGATAGCTAATATTCTCTGCTCAGCAATGCTATACATTCCTGCACATTTTCTCATTTTTGTTCTGCATATTTGAATGAGTCATGAGTTCCACACTCCTGGCATGGTCAGCCTTCTTGAGCCCAAGCAAATGAATTTGCATAAAGCACTTAGCTTAGCAATTGGCATATATAAAATGTATCATCACTAATGGCTGTCCTTTACTTTGTTAGAAAGTACATAAATAAGATCCCAAGAAGAGATGTCAACATTAACCCTGTTCTCTGTGTTGAGTATTGCTGGGCAACACCTTCATAAAGCAGTGTAATAGTCTAGAACTTGGGCTATGGAGCCCTGGGCTTAAGACCTCACATTTGCACTTGTTCACTACTGGCTTTGGCTTATGACTTAACTTCCCTAAGCTCTAGTGTCTTTCCCAATAGGAACAATGAGAGTATCCCTTCCTTAAAGGCTGCTAAGACCAGGCACATACAGGGCTCTGCAGTAGGAGATCTCTACTTATTACTTAGTCCATCACTAGTCCCAGTGCTGAGGTGAGTCCCAAGATCCCATCCACAATCCTTCAGCTGTCCTTAGAGTATCTAGACAAAACTTTTTCAAAGTCTCTTCCTTCCTGCCCCAGGTTATCAGGGCAAAACACTACTAACTCTCATTCATTTCTCCATTCAACAAACATTTATTGAACACCTACTACGCCAAGCATTCACCAGTGAGCCAGATATTTCATTCTGAAGAGAGTAATGATGGACAAATAAATGAGACTTTCAAATAGGTATGTGTTATGAAATGAGATTGATCTGAAACCTATTTTGTGCAGGAAGACGGAGGAGAGTTATTGCCATTGTGTGGTCGGAGGACCTCCCAGCAGTGAGACTGCTGAGAAGGGGTCTGAGGACAGCATAAGCTTTGTAGAAGAGGAAGCAAGAAATTTAACAACCCTGAGTATGGCTGGTGCCCCGATGGTTGGCAGAGGCTTAAGAGGTGGGCAGGACCTGGAAAGGATTTAGCAAGGTCCATGATATTCTACCAGTATATATTTTCTAATAGACAAGACCTGGTTCCACTCATGGTAAGGCCTATCATGTCTTTATATGATTCCAAAATCCAATTCCCTTTCTGAAATCTATTCGGAACAAAGCTCCTCTCTCTTCCACAGGACAAGCATCTATCTTAGTATTTGAGTTTACACTGCAGACCTCAGAGACATCTGATGAATATTCATTTCCATGGAATCCAAGTAATCACGAACAATTATAAGCTAATATAAACAATACTTTGGCTCACACCTATAATTCTACCTTTAATCCTAGCTATTCGGGAGGCTGAGGTCAGAAGGATCTCAGATTGAGACCGTCCCAGGCAAAAAATTCACAAGACCTCTTTTCAACCAGTAGTTGGGTAAAGTGGCCTACATCAGCCATCCCAGCTAGGAAGTTTAGGTGCTACCACCACCAAAAATAATATAAGATAAAGTATCAGACAAATCACTATTTCCAAAAGAATTGACTGAAGGGAAGGGCTTGAATTCAGATTTAGCAGACATTTTTTTTTGCGGTATGGCACTGAGAAAGGTAATTCACTGAACACAAGAAGCCAGGGAACTAAACCCATATACACATTCTCTTCAGCACCACATACTAGATTAATGTCAGGAGAATGACTGAAAACTTTCATTTCAGCAAATGAATGACATCTCTCCCATTCATTCTTAAAACAGCATGGATAAAATAATGAATTGTTCTGGTATTAGATATCAAGCATATCAAGTACATCTCCTGGAAATATTACTTCATGCATGCTGAATTACAAAATAGGCTTATTTGCCAAACCTTACCCTCTCTAAAGTTCATGTTATACTAGATATTAAATGCAGGTTGCTTTTCACAAAGCTAAGCCTATTTTGGCAGTCCTGGGAGGATTTGTAGCCTGATGATGAACCACCCTGGCTTGGCAAATTCCTGATAATGGTCTAGATTTTCCCACCCTCAATGTGCTAGGCATCAGGGATAATTCTCTAATGAGCTTTCATTTCAATGATTAGCCTTCTTTCTACCTCCCTGAACATATTTTAATCTTTGTGGAGAAACTTATATTCCTTCTTCTTAACTATCCTGAAGTAAGCTATTCACAAGTCTTTGTTAGAGATATTAAGAAGAAAATTATATGACGGAAATCTGATGATAAGGTTGGGAAAGTGAGCAGCAACACACACTAGCACTTACAATGTGCCACACAAGATGCATGACCCTTACAAGGAAATTACTATTTTTGTCTCCTTTGCATAGCCTCAAAGCCTATTGCCCCAGTACATCCCATCACTCAATGCAGACATTACCAAAGTTCACTCCAAAATTTACAGAGTGAATAGGCATTGAGAAGGTGTGGGATGAATAGTCCTCTCAGAGTTAAGCAAGTTCAAACATCTGGAATTTTAGAGATAAAAGGTAGTTTGGAGTGGTGAAAGGATCTAGCAAGGGTACCACACAGGGACCCAAGTAGGGCCTGGTAGATACTGGTTTGCATTCTGCACTCATCTTCAGAGTAGCAGAGACCACTGGAGGAGGGTGTGGGGTATACTCACCTAGACATTTGTAACAAAGCACAGGCAGGTAGGTAGGAGGGGGAGTGTTAAAAGGCTCTTGAAGTCATTCCAGGACCATGACAATACCTATATGAGGGTGGCAGAATGAAAGGACCCAGTGGCATTCAGAAAGGATGAATTTGGTCCAGGTTTTAACTTTGAAGACAGTTTGTGCCAGGAATTAAAGCCCTCTGCTGCTGTATCCTGGATGGAAACAAGGAGTGGTCAGCAGTAGGAAGCTTGCCACACTACTGCCAAAAGTATTCTCTAGAATGGCTACAACCATGGAGAAAATGCCATCCAGGTTGCTGGCATGCTTCTTAGGTCATATAAGGATTGGAAATTCCACTGTCTACGAGAGGGTTTACTTTGCCTCTGAACAGTTGAAATGCTGTAATTTTCAGATTCACACAGACTTTTCTATTGTGATCATCCTAGGAATGGAAGACCACCTTAGCCACTCCTTCAGGTGGCTCAGATTGGTAGAAGATAATCACAAGCAACATGACAGACTGGGAATAAGAGCAAGAAATCCTTGACCACCTACTCTGGTTGCTGAAAACCCACATGCATGTTATCTGGATGGGTCCTGCCACGCTCAAATGCTGTCACTGTACATCCTTGTCCCCTATCAAGTCACAGCTTCTGGGAAGAGCATTACACTTCTGCAGGCTGAGGGAACCAAGGCATGAAGAACATAGATTTTTGTTTCTCCCTTAGGGAGAAAAGGGCATTTTGGGTCTAGGGTATATGATCAGGTGGGGCCTTGGCCCACTTAGCACTTGGCCTCTGTCTTATCCTGTCTCTGTCGTGAAAAGCCTTTCAATCAACAATGTCGCTACCCGCCTCGACCAGCAAGGAAGACACGACACCGAACTCTTCTCTCTGCAGTTTATTCAGGACCTTTGAGTAATCTTCTGACCCCAACCCCGGGGAAAATTCCCCACAGCCTTAAGTACCCGCTGGGTAGCCAACCCTGATACGCCACGTCAGGTACGCGGAAGCAAGCCAGATTCTTTGCCTTAGCCATATAAGGAGTTGTTTACCACAGAGAGCACTCGCCATCGGGAAGGCGGAGGGTGGAAGCCGGTGCCATCTTCCAGGTGCTGCCTCTCACAGCTCTCTACACAACAAGACTTTAAATATTAAAGTCTTGCCCATTTCTTGGGAGGAAACACAAAAGAAACAATTGTCAGAGAGCTGATATTCTGAAAACTTTTACACAACTGGGGACAACACCCAGTTGAAACACTTAGTAGTTATCATTTAGTAAAAACTCATTCCTGATATTCACTCAGAAAGTCTCCTCTCATTTTCTTCAACCTTTTAGAAGAGGAAACAAAATTCAAGCCTTCCTTCCTTTCATCTTCCAGACAAGCCTGGCTCCCAGTAAAATATGATTTTGTGAGTTTGCCACAAAGGCTGATGCTATCAGCTTTTTATTGATATTTAATATAAACATAGCCCTCAGGCTAGCAGGTACCCTGACAGTGTCTGAAATATAATTGCCATGGAATTGTACAATTGCATGTAGCAATTAAGGAGCTGTCAGGAATATTGCTGGTGTGAAGACACAGAGCTGCAGATTGGACAGAGGCGGCTGGCATTGGTCTGGGAAGTAGAGAATTGTGGGAGTGAACACAGCAGCCCAAGCCTATGAGGGCCTAGACATCACAGACAGGGATATAAATGGGTAACGGACATATACAAAAGGCGCTAGGGCCACGTTTAAGTTTGCTGTTTCTTTTCAACACCCAAGGAACAAGAGCTGATTCTCCTGCCTCCAAAATGACATTTATATTGCAGAGAAAGCATACAGCTTTGAATCTGGATTTTTATGAGAGGATGGAATCGGGAACACAAGGACAGGGAAAGGTCTGTGTTTTGTTTCTTAGCTTGTTTTAAAACTTTTACAGGTGTAATGGGACTTTGTGTTGTGCATTGCTTTAAACAATTGTCACAATGGCACTAGCCTAAGAATCAGAAAAGATGAATTAACTATACAAGCTTGGCCCAGAAGTAGATGAAGTCCTGAGTGTGGTCCAGGAATGCCTACAACAAAGTGAACTCCTTAGTAAGTCCACACCAAACATTAACAGTGTTCAAAACTCTTTGACATACAAATACAAGTATACATTCAACTATTCCTACTCTGAAAATGACAAAGCACTGACACTGGGCAGCAAGAAGAGGATGCAACCATGTAGGTTTCTAGGTTTCTAGTTGTGTCCCTTCAGGAGCATGTAAACAGTTAAGAAAAAGCCTGGCCAAATTCAGAAAGATACTCCAGGAAGGAGGTAGTGTCTTGTCTGAGTAGATCTCAAGAAAGATGTGCCCCTCACAGCCCTGGGAAGGAAGCCAATTTCATGCTGAGGTGATTTTATGCAGTTAGTGCCAGGTGTCCAGACTCACATGGTTACAACATTATAAGTATTTGCTTCTGATGTGGAATTTCATGTGAGGATCTACATGCTGTAAACCTCTTGAACTACACCACAGGAAGTGAAAACTGCTGCCAAAGACTGTGATCCACACGAGAAGTGATGCCAACTTCAGTAATGTGGGCCAAGAACTGTTAACAAGGAAACTCCCGTGTCTTTCCACTGGACCTCATTCACCCTACACATGCTTGTATCAATTCTTACTTTGGCTTCTTGAACAACTGCCATGGAGCCAAATTAAATGAAACGTAATGATTCCGCTTATGATCCTTCTGTACCAAGTGTATACTAACTCCTAATTCCTGAGAGGCACAGACAGATGCACAGACAGAAGTTCCTCTTCTCTTGTTTTACAAATGCAGCATAAAAAGTCAAAGGATATAGATTTTAATTCTATTAAGTGATTTATGACCAAGTGACAATATAATTTATCATTCAAGCTGGATCACAAAGAAAAAAAGGAGCATATTTATTAGCCTATAGAAACAATTAGTATAAATTGGGTCTTTCTTATCTAGGCAAATTGGGTCTTTCTTATCTAGGCAAATCCAGATGCCATGTACCTCATTTTTATAAACTACACAAAGAATGGAAATGGCTGACAATGTGTGTGTTTGTGTGTATATATGTATACCTCTATGATGATTTTTAAATAATTCATTAAATATCATCTTCTTAATATCTTTTTAATCTCCACAGATAGGCTTATGGGTTTTTACTTCATGACGAAGTATATTAGCTATGGTAATCAACATACTCTAGATACAAGCTACAGTGTTTTGTTGAAGGGAGAATAAACATTAATCAAGGGAGTTGCTTATCTGGAAGCTAGATAAGAAGTTTCTCTTATGATTATGTCAATGCAGAGAAAGGGAAGAGAGACAGGAAGGGAGGAAAGGAAAGAATGAAAAGGAAAAGAAAAGGGATGAAATTCAGAATAACAAAAGAGGAAAAGGAAGGTAAAGGCACCAAACCATAAGCCACAACTTCCCCCCCCCTGCTCCCCCCCCCCCCACCGCAAGTTTGCAGTATAGTCACAAATATTCAGAGAGTCATTTCAGAAGCCACAAAATCCAGATAACCTAACCCAGGACATCACCATTCCACTAATTCAATTAAACAATTTAAATTTGTCAGGATCACTCCCTCAAGTGAAGCAATTCCACATCATGTTAATATACAAGAAAATCACTAAGCATTTTGAAACTGCAGATAAAAGGGACTTTATCAATTTCTTGGAAGTAAAAGCTTAATGCAAAGCATAAAACTCTTAATATACAGCCAGGTGCTGGTGGTTCACGCCTGTAATCCTAGCTACTCAGGAGGCTGAGATCTGAGGATCGAGGTTCAAAGCCATCCTGGGCAGGAAAGTCCATGAGACTCTAAAGCCAGAAGTGGAACTGTGGCTCAAGCGGTAGAGCACTCATCTTGAGCTGAAGAGCACAGGGACAGCGGCCAAGCCCAGAGTTCAAGCCCCACCACCAACCAAAAAACAAAAAAAAAGTACTAAAACTCCTAGTATATAAAGACAAAAATCAAATAAGAGTGAAAAGAAATGTTTAACAGGAAATAATGCTGCAAGCTTATCAGATTACATGCTACAAATAATGAAAAGGAAGAAAATATTACTGATACTAAAATAAATAAAATGAACTGAGCCACACATATTTAACAGGAACCACACCAAAAGAGGAAGAAGCCAGCTACTATCAAAGAAAATGATGTATGACAAAACTGACCTTCAGAAATTTAAGTTGAGTTCCAACAATCTCTCTAAGAGCAAAGCTATTTGTTGAGTTTAGCTGACCTTGTTTGAACAGAAACATGCTGTAAAGCTAAGATTTGATAGTAGTTTCTTAGCATTTTGACTAGTTCAAACTTCTATTTTAATTTTTTTTTTTTTTGGTTAGTTGTAAGGCTTGAACTCTGGGCCTGGGTGCTGTCCCTCAGCTCTCCAGCTCAAGGTAAGCACTCTACCACTTAAACCACAGTGCCACTTCCGGTTTTCTGGTGGTTTATTGGAGACAAGAGTTTCATGGAGGCATAGAATTCCATTGTGTATATATACCACATTTTCTTGATCCATTCATCTACTGAGGGACCTCTGGGTTAGTTCCATATCTTAGCTATGGTAAATAATGCTGCAATAAACATAGTTGATAGTTGTGCTGGTAGCTTTAGTGTGGTCTTCTTTGTGAACATTTGCATAATTGCCCAAAAGTGGGATTGCTGGGTCATAGGGGAGCTCTATGTGGAATCTTTTGAGGAATCTCCATACTGCTTTCCAAAGTGGTTGAACAAGTTTACACTCCCAACAACAATGCAGTAAGGTTCTAGGCCTCCATCAGAAAGAATGACATTGCCCCATTTGTTAGGAAATGGAAAGACTTGGAAAAAATTATATTAAGTGAAGTAAGCCAGGCCCAAAGAAACATAGGTCCCATGGTTTCCCTTATTTGCAATAACTAGTATATGTCTGAGTCAAGCAGAAAAGGTCAGATAAGTTGATGTTAGGGTAATGAACCCTAAGATATGTATTCAAATGTTTTTTTCTTTCATGTGATTGTTTCTAACACATTTATAAGATGATTTCTTTGTTGCTTTGCATGTCTCCCCCCATGGTATAACCCCTGCTTTCACTGTATTTGATGTTGGTATAATTTGTGGAGGAGAAGGGGAAAAAAAATCGTTTAAATAGGGATACAGGTGGACCCATTGCAACAATGAAATGTACAAGTCTTTATGTGGAAAACGAACTTTACAACTTTGGTGTGGGGGGAGGAGATTGGGTGGGATGGGGTGGGGGGAGGATGGGAAGGGATGGGAAAGGGAAACAAAGGAGGAGGCTACAATGCTTGTTAAGAAATGTACTCATTATCTTGCCCATGTAATTGTAACCCTTCTGTACAGTATTTTCACAATAAAAAAATTTTTTTAAAAAGAGTTTCATGGACTTTCCTGCCCAGGCTGGCTTTGCACCCCGATCCTCAGATTTCAGCCTCCTCAGTAGCTAGGATTACAGGTGTGAGCCACCGGTGCCCGGCGTCTTTTTTTAATTTTTTTGTGCTAGTCCTGGGACTTACGTTTTTCCCTAAAGTAGCACTTTACCACTTTAGTTGAGCCTCCAATTCAAGCTTTTTGGCCCCTAATTAAAGATAAGAGTCTCAAGGACTTTCTTGCCTGGGCCGGCTTCAAATCTTGGTCCTCAGATCTCAGCCTCCTGAGTAGCTAGAATTACAGATGTGAGCCACCAGCACCTGGCCAAACTTCATTATTTTTATATCTGTAGACAAACTGACTCAGTTTGACCAACATGAATGCCAGAACATTTAAATCATGATATTTGTGTATTTAATCAATTTGAACACATTTAAAGTACAGAACATACGGTAACATTTTGGAGTCCTAACATATAAGTGTTTTATTATAACACCTAACTAAAAATAAAATAGCTATGTAGCTAGTATCCAATGAAGCTTTTTAATTTAATCCAGGACTTTGCACTTTGGTCTCTTTGATTATTTTTCAGCAGATTGGTTTTTTTAATGTGTTAATTAAAGGATATGTAATTTAAAGTCGCTGCTTTAAATTGAGTAGTATATATATGACTAGAATATAATGAACTCAGGAGCTAGGGTATAGCTCTGTGGTATTATGTGTGCTTAGCATCCAAAACGTGAAAAGGAAAGAGAAAGAAAAAGGGAGAGGGAAGGAGAAAGGGAGGAAGGGAAGAAGGAAAGAACAAAGGAAGGGAGGGAAGAAGGAAAGAGGGAGGGAAGGAGAGGTGATGGAAGTGAATATAATGACTTTTTGTAATAATTGAAAACTATGTTTATCAAAGAACTTCCTAAAGTAAGACCCATCCAGGATGCTAGGTCAAAGGTTAAGGCCAAAATAAAGAGGGTTAGATATTGTAAAAAGCCTAAAGTGAAAGAAGTGAACAACAAAATAACAAGTGATGAAAAGATAGGAAAAAGGCTCTTGTCACTTAAAACAGATATTCAATTTTAACTTGTTCAATTTTCTTCATCAAAAATGCAATGTACATTTACTGATACATAAAAAACAGCTTTTCTCTTAAAACTGAATAATGAGTGAGTTAATTGCCATATGGGATCTGTAAAACTCATACCAGAGCATCATCCCAATCTTCTGGAATAACTCAAAGCCTGTTTATAAAGCAAAGGAAAAGGGAAGAACAGACAAATAAATGGACCCTTTTGTCTTGAAAGCAGCTGACTCCAAGGAAGGATACAAAATATTGCTTACTTTCTAGGTTCTTAACTTTCTCCAGATAATCTTTAAAATAGGAAACAAAAATGCTCAAATGTTTAAAATGTACCCAAAACTATTTAGAAAAACAATATGGAAATACATAACAGATGCACAAAGGCACAGTGAGATGAATATATTAAAGACCTTTAAAAATTATAAGATCTATTTAATTGCTCCAAAGACACACACACACACACACACACACACACACACACACACACACACACACACACACACAGAATTATTTTTGTCTTTTGGGGGGTAAAGAGGGCACAGAAATGGAAGGAGGAAAGGAACAAATGCAATTATAGTATTCAATTCAATACATAAAGAATTTTTGATAATCAAAATTCAGTGCCTCAAAAAAAAAAACTTCTTCAAGCTGGGAGCCAGTGGCTATGCCTGTAATCCTAGCTACTCAGGAGGCTGAGATCTGAGAATCACAGTTCAAAGCAGCCTGGGCAGGAAAGTCTGTGAGATTCTTAGCTCTCATAAACTACTCAGAAAACCGGAAGTGGTACTGTGGCTCACGTGGTAGAGCGCTAGCCTTGAGCTGAAGAGCTGAGGGACAGTACCCAGACTCAGGGTTCAAGCCCCATGACTGACAAAAAAACCCAAAAACCAAAAAACAAAACAACTACAAAAAAAAACCCTTCAGGTCTTAAGCCAAGAACTATTGCTGTTAGCTACTTCAGAGTGACTAGACTACTAAAACACAGGCTATGCTGTCACACAGTCCATCTTCAAGATCAGCCACAGAGGCCAAACTTCAGCCCTGAAGGGGAAGGAAAATGAAATGCTAAATGGATTCTGCAGGAAGTTTCTTCTTGGGACTTTATATCCTTTTTTTTTTTCTGCCAAGCATGGGACTTGATCTCAGGGCCTGGGCACTATCCCTGAGTTTTTCTGATCAAGGCTAGTGCTATACCACTTTGAGCCACAGATCCATTTCTGGGACTTTATATCTTAAAACAAAAATATGTGTTACTTAGTACAGAATAGGAAGTATAAATCACTTCTAAAATTATTTTATTTTTAGCTTTACAAATGAACTTACTTAATTAACAAAATATTCTATTAAAAAATGAGCAGGGGACAGGTAGCTCATGTCTGTAATTCAAGCTACTCGGTGCTGAGATCTGAGGATCACAGTTCAAAGCAGCCAGGTCAGGAAAGTCCATGAGCTCCTTATCTCCAATTAAGCACTAAAAAATGCCAGAAGTGAAGTGGTGGCTCAAATGGTAAAGCGATAGCCTTGAGCAAAAATTAGTTCAAGCCCCAGGAATGGCATGGGAAAAAAAAAAATCAAGCCAGTCGCCAGTGGCTGATGCTTATAATTCTAGCTACTCAGAAGACTGAGATCTAAGGATTATTTTTCAAAGACGGCCTAAGCAGAAAAGTCTGAGACTCTTATTTCCAATTAACTAACAAATAGCCAGAAGTGGAGGTATGCTTCAAGTGGTAGCATACCAGCCTTGAATGCAAAAGCTAAGGGAGAGTACTCAGGCCCTGAGTTCAAGTTCCAGTACTAGCACCAAAAAGATAAAAATACCAGAGAAAAAATCAGGGAATCAAATTCATCCTAATACAATTGAAAAATGCTGTAAAAAATTCTGATATAAAATTGTCCACTCTCTCCTCTATCTATAGAAAATTACAGAGTTTGTACTAATTTAGGATTGCTCAGTAGATAATCTCACTTACAACCTAAGCTCTTCCCTTGTCTTATGAATCAATTGCCAAGCCACATATATCTTTTATATCCATTCAAGTGGAAGGGAAGACCATTTCTAGGTAGGGGAAGTAAGGAAGTTTGTTTGTATGTGTGAGGTTTTTAGCATAAATAAATAAAACATCTTCAAATGTGTTAGAAGAAGAGGGCTGGTAAAGTGAAAGACAAAACCATTTTCACTAAAAAATTGCCAAGTGGCTGGGTGCTATTGGCTCAAACCTGTAATCATAGCTACTCAGGAGGCTGAAATCTGAAGATCATGGTTCTAATACAACCTGGGGGGGAAAAAAATCTCTGAGATCTTTATCTGTAATTAACAAGCAAAAAAGCCAGAAGTGGAGCTGTGGTTGAAGTAGTAAAAAGCCAAGAGTAAAAAGCCTTGAGTAAAAAGCCAAGAGAGAACTTGAGGATCTGAGTTTAAGCCCTAGTACCTACACACACACACACACACACACACACACACACACACACACACACACACACTTGCAAAGTCATGTGAGCCAGTAATTCCTATGTGTCAAAGGTAACCTCCCCAAACCTCTCTCTCCATTTTCTCCAAGAAAACTTTTATTTGCATTAATGAGTTGTACAGGATGAGTTCATGCTAACATCATATATGAACATTGTACATTTTAGTCCCTCAGTCATTCTGTCTCTTATCAACATTGCTGAATTCAATTTTCATCAAAACTCTTTCTCTCACAGTTCAAGAGGTAGAAATCTGAAATCAATGTGTGGGCAGGACTTGTTTCCTCTGGAGGCTCTGAAGAAAGAAGACCACGTGGGCTTCTCTATTCCCTTTTGGTGAGTGCTTTATTCCAATGTCTGCCTACATCTGTTGGCAGTCCCTAGGATGTGCCTCTACACGTCTTTTTTCTTATCAGGATGCCATTCATTATATTTAGGACCCACCCTAAATCCAAGATCCTTAAATAACTGCACCTGCAAAGACCCCATTCAAAATGAGATGGCTGCTAAGGAATGATTGTATTGTTTCCCCTTGAAAAATCACATTCTGAAATCTTAATCCCCAAAATGGTAGTATTTGGAGTTGAGGCCTTTAGGATGTAATCAGATTATGACTGAAGTCTTCATGATAGGATTAATCCCCTTATCAGAAAAGGCAGGAGAGAGCTTGCTTCTTTTCTAAGATCTCTGTCACCTACGGTCACAGTATGAAGTCATGTACAAACCGCAAAAAAAAAAGTCCTTTCTAGAGCCTGGCTATGCTACCACACTGTCTTGGGCTTCAGCCTTCAAAACTGAGAGAAACATTTTTTTTTTTTTACTGTGAAAATACTGTACAGAGGGGTTACAATTACATGGGCAAGATAATGAGTACATTTCTTATCAAGCATTGTAGCCTCCTCCTTTGTTTCCCCTTCCCATCCCTTCCCATCCTCCCCTCACCCCCCACACCCAACTCTCCCCACCCCCCACCAAAGTTCTAAAGTTCGTTTTGGACATAACGACTTGTACATCTCATTGTTGCAATGGGTCCACCTGTATCCCTATTTAAACGATTTGTTTTTCCCCTTCCTCTCCACAAATTATACCGACATCAAATATAGTGAAAGCAGGGGTTATACTGTGGGGGAGGGACATACAAAGCAACAAAGAAATAATCTTATAAATGTGTTAGAAACAATTGCATGAAAGAAAAAAAAACATTTGAATACATATCTTAGGGTTCATTTCCCTAACATCACCTTATCTGACCTTTTCTGCTTGACTCATACATATACTAGATATTGCAAAAATTTTTGATGTCACCCAAGCTCTAGGATCTTTATTAGTGGACCCAGACAGTCGGCAGTTCTGAGTGCATGAGGACTTTTGTGGGAACATTATTCAACGCACTACATGCCTTCTAATTCAATTATTTAAAATGCATATTATTGGACAATGGCTAGGTTATGAGTTAAGTCATTTCTTTGGATGTAAAGGAACAGGTACATGAATGTGAACTTGGGACATTGTGCCTACTCAGTTGACAATTCAAACTGAACCACACCTCCAGTGTGGCTTTTGCTGGTTAATTGGAAATGGAATCCCACAGCCTTTTTTGTTTAGGGTGGCTTCAAACTGAGATCATCCAGATCTCATCCTTGGTAGCTAGGATTACCAGTATGCGCAACCTGCACCCAGATAAATTAGGTAATTTCTTATATTCACTTAACAATTGGGACAGTACAAGCAGGTGAAAATGATTGTTTTATATCTGAAAATAACACAAACTCCCATAAGAAGGTAATGACAAGGTATATTTAGTATTTTAGTTACCAAAGAAATATTTTCAAGAGCTTTACAAGTGACTCCTAGTTTTTATTCTATTGAAACTTTTATTCAATCTGTCGACTAGAGGAGAAATACTTTTACCCAGAACAGCAGCAGACTTTCAGGCTGCTTCTGAATCTGATGTTTTTATAAGATGTGATTATTTCTAAGAACTGACAAGACTCTTAGCTCTGCCTCACAGGCCAAGTGAAAAGGACAATTGGAACAATCATCATGTTCAATAGCCCAACCACCACTAGATTAGAGGAGATGAGGTTTGCTTGACAGGGTTTGTTCGTAGCAGAAATTCAACAAGGGAGAAACAGCAGCTTATCCATACCCAGGCAGCTGGGAATGATCACCAACGTGGTGATCATTTCAGTCTTTTCTTTTTCTGGGTCAAATGGATGGCACTTCTTTTCTTCTAGCACTCAGAGACTTGCAAAATTGGTCCTAAGATGCCTAGCTACAAAATGGATGATTCTAGGAAAATCCTTGGAGGCATGTCTCAGTTGAACAGTTTAACACATTTCTTTTACATTTTCCTTATTCATTCTGAAAAGTTCCCCACACTCACAATATATAATATGTGTATAAGGTATCTGTATACCCTAGCATTTACCAATTTTGAAAAGATAAAGTTTTGAAGAAATATTCAACACACACACACACACTTAAGCCATGTAAGCACTAACAAAGTTTTTTTATCCAAGTGGGCACAGCAAACAAAAAAAGATACAGATCTTCAGATGGAAATAAGGGTATATAGTGCACAAATGCCAAAGGTGAAAGGAACTATTTATTAATGGCATACCCACATCCTCAAAATGCAACAGAGTATAAGCAACATTGAGGGTCCTCTGAAAGATACCATAAACAGTTCACTGGGCTTTACTTGAACAAAAAAAAAAAAAACAGAAAAGAGAAAAGTGAGTTTTATTTTAAAAACACATCTACCTAAAAGTAACAACACTGGCCATGTGTGCGTCCCTCTCCATTTGTTAGCTGAGCACTGTTCATGCTATGGATCCTTTAAGCCTCTATGATATGGGACCAATTATTCACCATTTCTAATGAAAATACTGAGGCCATACAGAGCTTAAATAGTTGGCCCAACTCAACACTATTAAAGAGTAGACTGCAGGCAATGCCCACATAAATTAAGCATGTAGTATGCACTAAGGAGTATCTTAAAGCATCTGCAGGAGATTCAGTATTAAAATAATATTCTCTTCAAAGATGGAGAGACTGAGTTTGAGCTGCCCATCTACGTGTCCCAGATCACATAGCAACACAGCAACAAGGTAAGACTCCCTTTGACATATTTTATTGATAAGAGTAAATAACTGGGCCACATTCCCAAAAGTGAAAACATTAAAAATAAATTAATCCTGTAGAATGTGAATTCCACTGGTCTTGTGGCCTTAAGAGATGGACCTGGGAGTCTCTCTCACACACACACACACACACACACACACACACACACACACACAAAGACTTTGGTGCATCTTTGAACAACAGTTAAGGAAAATGAAAACCAAGCAATGTATTGGAGGATGGTAAATTTCTCAGGGCACTGTCTAATTCTGGGAGGATAAAAATGGTGTTCTCTTGAGGTAGCAGTAATGAATGCCCCAAAACACATCATCTTCTCTCCCTGCCACCCTTAATCCTTCCCTTTGTGCTGTCAGAGAGGGATTATAGCAAGGACAGAGGAAGAGTCTGTGAAGAGCTGGCTTAGTTCACTACATGCACAGCAGCTGCTCTAGTAGTAGTAGTAGTAGTTGTGACAGTAGTAACATCAATAATAATAATAATAACAACAGAAGAGTGAGAGAAGAGACTGAGAGATAAAGGCAGAGGACAGGTTCTGCCTAGAGATGCCCAAGGTCCTATCCTACCCTCTCTATACCAGGATCTTTGCCAGTCATGGCCCTGAGACAGGCTACCCACTGGACATTAACTTGAAGCTGGTTCAGAGATCAGCAACAAAATAAGACATGCAAATGAGAATCAGGATGTATAGTCACTCTGCAGAGGGCACATTCCTTCATTACAGATTGGGTACTATTGGTTACTGGAGAGCTTTCCGTAAGAGGAACATGGATAACCCCTATGAGTGGTTACCCATTGCCCTAAGGTCACTAGTTCTCTTTGGACATCTCTCTAGGCAGATACAAACATAAAGTAACTCCGTCTGAGCATTCATTCTACACACACCCACAAGACATTTAGGAGAGGATGAAAGAAGGGGTGAGCAGTACTGGGATTTGATGCATATGTTGACAGGTACTTTACCAGTAGACTGTATATCATCCTTTCTTGGTTTCATTATTTGAAGAGGATCTTGGTTTTAGTCTTAACCCACCAGCATCACAAACCTCCCATTCTTCCTGCATTAGCTGGAATATCAGGTGCAGCATCATGGCCAGCTTTCTATATTAAGAAGGAGTTCTTATGAACCTTTTTCTCAGGCTGGCCTCAATCATGATTCTCTTGATCTCAGTCTCCTGTGTAGCTGGGATGATGGACAGGAGCCATTGGATCTAGTCCAGAAAACTTTTTAAAAAATATTCACAGAAGAAAATTCAGAGTATGGAAAAGGACAGAGAAAAAAAGCAACCTATAATTAATAAATTTTAATACCAATAAATACCTATCAGCCCACCCCCTACCACATATTACCATTTCTCTAGTTTATGTAACATGACAAAATCAGCCTGAAAATATTCACAAGTTTTACCCCCACAGGATTGGAAGTTGAAGCTGAGTACTAGGAGTTTTTAATATTTTTTCCTGCTCTAAGATGACTAAAGTAGAAAGCTCATATTTTTTAAAGGAATACATAATGTACAATTAGAAATACTCAGGTCTAAATGGCTCTCAGTAGTGTAATTGTCAAGAGATCTTCTATGAATTGAAACTTCCAATTTTCCATCAAATAACATTTTAGACCCTTTTATTTTTAGCTATTCTATCTTATGGCCACTCTATATGTTCTGTAGAGAACAATAAATCCAAGACTGACACTGACAATTGACCAGAAGATGGTCCGTTCACACCAGACATCACTCAGCATCCTGACAAGTGATCTGTCCACTAGATAAGCTTCTGTTTTACCTGGGAAGTGGGACTGATGTGAAAACCAGCTTTTGGACTAGTTCACCAGTTTAGGACCCAGCAGCGATCATATTTTTTTTTTTTTACTACACATTCAGCAGTACAATGTGATATGCCTACAGTTATTCATAATTTGAAGTTATCAATAGTCTGTTTCCCTAGTAATAGCTATTATCAGAAATGCAAACAAAAGGAGGACACAACAGCTTATTGCCCACATAAGACAAAGGAAGTAACAGAGGCAGAGAGAATAAATATATAAGTCATATTTAACCATGAATATTCAGGAAGTCCTAAGCAAAACATGAACATTATGATCATCAAAATCTTATACTGTCATAGAATAGAAAAAGTTCTGAGTCAAGAAGGCAACCAAGAATGGTTATTATAACCCAGAAGGGAATAAATATTTGCTTTGATTTTACCATAATATATCAGGTACTATTTTAAAGCAGTGATTCTCAAATGCTAAAGTGTGTCAGGGTCCACCGGAGTACATAAACGCAGATTGCCAGGTCTTTCCAGTAGAGATCTGACTCAACTCATATGGGGGGAAGACTCAAGATCAGTCATTTCTAAGGAGTTCCCAGACTATAGCAATGCTTATGTTTGGAATACAATATAACCACTTCTCCAGTTTATGAAAATACAAAAAAGAATGTATCACAGATCTGACCATCTCAGTGATAACAATTCATCAGTATAAACCAATTCCAGTTGTAGTAAACAGATCATTCTCTGAAAAATAAAGCCAGAAAATAGTTGAGGATGATGGAGAAACAGAGATCAGGTTTGTAAAAAAGATGCTTAGAGATAGCATCTTTGTTAGTATGAAATGTCCTTCTTTATCTCTTCTCACTAATTTTAACTTGATGTGTATTTTATCTAATATTAGGATTGCAACTCTGGCCTGCTTATGGAGGCCATTTGCTTGATGGATTTTATTCTTGCCTTTCACTTTCAGAATATGTTTGTTTTTTTGTGGGCAAGGTGTGTCTCTTGAAGACAGAAGATAGATGGATCTTGTCTTTTGATCCAACTAGTCAATCTATAACATTTAATTGGAGTGTTAAATTCATTAATATTAAGAGCAAGATTGAGAGGTGTTTGGTAGCTCCTGTCATGTTATCCACCTTCTTAGGGGTTATACTTCATCAATTCTTACTATGATTATCTGATTCTCTCTTTAGGAGCCACTTCTCTGCCTATACCATGTTCTTGTTGATTTTTTATGTGTAGGGTGCCTTTAAGTATCTTTTGTAATGCTGTTTCATTTTTCTTTGCTCTGGAAGTTTTGCATTTCTCCCTTGGTTATGAAGGAGAGTTTAGCTGGGTACACTATGCTTGGTTCATAGTTGTTTGTCTTTAGGGTGTGGCACACTTCATCACAGGCTTCTCTTGCTTTCATGGTTTCTGCTGAAAAATCTCTAGTTATTCTGATTGGTTTTCCTTTATAGGTGATTGATCTTTTCTCCCTGTCAGCTTTGAGGATCCTTTCCTTGGTCTCTATTGATCCAATATGGTTTCCAATGTGATGGTAGGATGTCTTGTTCTGGTCTAGTCTGTTTGGGATTCTAAAGGCTTCTTGTATCTGAATGGGCCTATCCTTTTGGATGTACAGGAAGCTCTCTGCTAGGATTCTCCCAAATATGTTTCCTATTTCTTTAGCTTTCTTCTCTAGCCCCTTCTCAATACCTATTAGCCTTAAATTAGGCCTTCTGATCATGTCTTGTATCTCTTCTAGGGATGTATCTTGTATTTTGGAATTATTTTGAGTATTTGTTTGTTCTTTTTCTATGAAGTCTAAACTGTTTTCAATTCCAGAGATTCGCACTTCTGTATTGTCTAACCTACTGTCAAGACTTCCTAGCTTCTTTGTGATGGAGAATGAAGTGGATGAATGAACAGAGGGAGTGAGCCATGTAAAACCAGAGAGAGAAAGAGAGAAAGAGATGGGGGGGGGGGAGAACAAGCATTCCCAGCAAATGCAGCATCTCCTGGGCACCAGCATGTGGTCATGAGCTGAAATCTTCACAAGCAACAGACACAGTGGGAATTAGGCAGAGAGCATGGGAGGAGATGAATTTGAGAAGCCAGGAAGGTTGCAAAGTTTTTCTGCCAGAAGACTAAGGTTACAATCAGAGAATTGGTGGGAGCTGATTCATTCTTTCCATGTGGAGAAAAGACTGTCCAGACACAAAAACGTTAGCAAAAAGAGCAAACAAGAGACACTCAGCAGGCTAAAGAGACAGATGGCAGTTTGTGGAACAAGGTCACAGTAGAGGGGTGAACAAAGAGGCATCCTACAGAGAGAGTTGATAGGCATCCCCTGGGATGGTATGTGGATGTGAGGAGAAGAGAGGGTTCAGAAAAGAATGCAGAGTCTAATCAACATGTTTTTGTTGAAATAAAGTATTTTATTTGGAAATACATTTGAACCTATAAAAAGGTACCAAAAGAAAAAAATAGGACTGTCTATATACATTTTCCTGAATTCTCCCATTTTTATATCTTAGCAAAATTGGTTTAATATGCACATTCTCTCCTGTTATACTGCACAGACACATACACATTCACACACACACACATATACACAATTGTCTATTGTAAACCACATGGCCATACTCCTTACGTACCTCAGAACCACAATAATTCCAGCATGGTATATTCAGTTTTATTTGTACAGCATCTCATTTTAGTGGTCATGTTGCTGGCTCAATGGAAAACACAATGTCAGCCCATGGTATGACCTAGCTAAGAATCAGCACACCAGGAACAATGTAAAAAAAGTCAATTAAACCTGAAATGAATTACTCCACCACCATGTTCAGCAGAAATCACAAAAAACTGGGAACTGAAGCATAACGACTAATTCTGAAACTAGTTCAAGCTACATGGTGACTTTCAGACAAACTTGGATGAAAGAATGTGCTAAAAATTAAAAGGAAAGAAAGAAGTAAGGTACCAGGAAGTAAGGAAAGAATTTGAGAGATTTTCAAGAATGTGTTAGAAAAAAAACAGAGCTGAGGTTTGGTGCTTCTCAGGAGGACAAAAGAGGTAGTAGAAATGACAAGTTCCAGCAGGTGGGAAAACAAATCCATAGAGACCTTGAGGAGAACATGACTATGGCTTATGCAGGACAGGCAGAAGGCTACCTTGTATTAGAGGGAACTTGGTCGCTGGGGTACTAGATGAAGTTAATTCAAGTTAGGGATAGCAGAGGGCTAAAGCACTGGCTGTCAGTGAACTGGCAAAGCATAGACTGAGCAAGGAACTACTCAGGTCTGCTAGATTTGGGCATGCTGGTCACCTATGTATGGGATTCTGCATTTTGAACAGGAAAATGGCAACAATAAGGCAAATGAATAAAAAAATCCCATTCATTTTAGCCAATATGGCACATTTCTGAAATGTTCTCTTCTGTCTCAAAGTCTCCTTGGTGGGGGTACCACTAATGTAACAAGCCAACACTCAGAATGAAAAATGATATGTGATATTCCCAACTTAAATGTCACAGAAACATGTAACTTTGCTTCTCCTGAACTCTATGGCACAGGGAGAGATTTTGCCCTCATCAGAATGACATTTCTATGGGCAGGCTCTCAGACAGCATATTCTCTGAACATTGATGAAGGGACAGAGTAATCAAAAGTTCTGCTTCACAGGGGGAAAGTTTTCTGAGGGTATAGCGGTAGCTCAGAGAGAGATTGAAAAGTGATGAACCATAGCTACTTTTGATTAAGTCAGATTTTTCAATTTGCCACTTAATGGGAACTGTGAATATCCTCCTGTCGTGCATCCTACCAACTGTACCCAGAAGCTTGTAATTCCAGAAGCTTGGAAGTTTCAGCCCAAGATTCTCTCTGAGGGTGTGCTGAGATGCTAATCTAAGGTAGCAGGCAAGAGAAAGAACAAGACCAGCTACCCATGCATGCCATAACATCCAGTAATCTACCTAGCCTCACTTTCAGTCATCCACTTTCAAACAGAGCCCAACACAGCACAAGCTATTACATTAGGAAAGCCATGGCAACTTTCAGTCCGTGGCTCTGTGAGTTCTTCAAGGGCTGTTTTCTTGGTGTTATTTACATGAAAAGGAGATTCATTTTCTCAGGACTATAGTATAAGAAGAAACAACCCTGTGCCCAACTCGGCACAGGGGAAATGAGCTGACCAGTCTGTACAGTCTGGGGTGTGTGTGTGTGTGTGTGTGTGTGTGTGTGTGTGTGTGTGTGTGTGTGTGTGTGTGTGTGTGTGTGTGTGTGTGTGTGTGTGTGTGTGTGTGTGTGTGTGTGTGTGTCTGTCTGTCTGTGTCTCTTTCTGTGTCTGTGTTTATATATGCTTTGGGGAAGGCCAGTCTAGCCAACACAGCACAGTCTTCCAGATATTCATTTTCTTCAAAAGGTTGCAGTTAATATTTCATATGAAGTGTCTGAACTATAAAATGTGAGTAAAATAAAGTTGATCGGAGTGTTTCCACAGAGACTATAGAAAAAAAGAATATTTAAAGCACTTAGTCTATTGTCTGGCATAGCAGTTGCTCCAAAACAGTTTAGTATCAATTGAGCTTAATTTTTGTTTCTTATTTTAAAGACACATGGAGCCCAGTTTGGGCTATTTCTGTGAGGAGAAGAAGCAGCTTTGGAAGAAAGTTTCCATAATGAAACCATACATGGAAAGGATCTGCTGGAGGAAGTTAAAAGTGTTTCTCCTTCTACATGGGCTCACAAGACTGGACTTGCCCTCAGAGATGCAGACAGGCCTCCCTCCCTACAATGGGGCAGCAAGGACCATGGCCCTCAAGACCCACACTAGTGCTCACTAAGATGACTTGGTGTTACTAAGGAGCAAATTACATTTTCACAGGGCCCATTTTCTTCCTTTGGGCTTTGAGCTACCAAGTGTTCCATTGGAATTTGCAACTTCAGAGGACTGAAGTCTGCCAAGAGACTGGAATCTGACCCATAATCTCTCAGATTCCAAGGCAGTAATAATTAAAGAAGGGTGACACATATTTGAAAATGTATAACCCTCTAATTCCATCAGCCATACACCCTCCTCCTCCCCCAAAAAGGAATCCGGAACCACTTTACTCAAGCACAAACTTAAAGGAATGTGTTAGATTCTGTATTTTAATCATAAAGGAAAACATATGTCAGGATAAATAGGTACAAGAAACAGTTCTATTATATTGTATCTTGTAATGAAGTAAGCCAGAACATTCAAATAGTAGTTAGATTTGAAAAACCCAGGCTACAAAGATATCAACAATAATAAGTTTTATTAGTAGGTTATAATATACTGTTATATCCTAAAATTTTTTATTTTCTATTTATGTGATATAATGTCTTAACTCACTTAAATCTCACAAAAACCAGTCTCATTTCCAATTTCTTGATCTATAAATGATTCTGTGCCTAAAACTGCAAACACTTAAATAGCTAGACTGTGACTCAATTTCACAGCCTCGGCTCTCACTCATGACAATAGAGATGTGGTTGCATATAAGAAACTTCTGTGTCTGTCCAAGCCCTATCCAACTTGGTACATATGCTGAGGGCTCCAGAGATGTGAGTGTATAGCCTCGGGAGAGTTTCCACTTCTGTCATGAAAGATAAGGAGCATCACAAACCTGCCCCCCCAGTGACAATCGTAAACAATATTTAAAACAAAATTATTTAAAGTCTCTCGAAAGGCTTCTAAGGGTATATAGCGAATGAAGAAACACTTATTCACAAAAAGATCTAAAATTCATGAAGAAGTAGAATAAGACTATACAATATTTGAACTAAGTTCTTACCCCTCGGGGTTCAACAAGAAACAAACTTTAGATGGGTAGAAAGAATGTAAGGATCCTCACTCCAAATTCACATTTATCCTAGGAGGGACAGACAAATTCCATTTCTCATACCACCACCAATTGTCTGGTGCTGAGGCTGAGCCCAGGGTGAGTGCAGCAGGTGTGAGGAGAGATACCTTCCTCCATAACACATGATCTACCTTGGGCCTAGCACAATGAAGTGACAAGGATTCTGACTGCTCTTCCCTGGACTAACAAGGTAAATATCGACACTAGGAAATGCAAGCTGAGACTTGATGCATCTCCTAAACTGACCATTCAACACTTAAATGTTAAGTGTCTCTGAAAGCAATATGGAACTTCCTCAAAACACTAAACATAGAGCTATCCTATGACCCAGCAATTCCACTCCTGGGTATTTATGCAATAGAGCACAAACAAAGCCACACTAAATCTACCAGCAAAACTATGTTCATTGCAATATTATTTACCACAGCCAAGATATGGAAACAGCCCAGATGCTGCTCAATGGGTGAATGGATCAAAAAAATGCGGTATATATACACACAATGGAATTCTACTCATCTATTAGAAAGGATGATATTGTACGATTCCTAAGGAAATGAAAAGACTTGGAAAAAAATTATATTAAGAGAAGTAAGCCAGACCCAGAGAAGCATGGGTTGCATGGTTTCCCTCATTTGTGATAGCTAGAATGTGCCTATAAATTTACAAGTAAACATACTAGGTGGTAAGCAAGGAGTTACTAATGAATTAACTGAAGTGTAAAAGACTCTAGAGAGAACAAAAATAGAGTAATTCTTTAAAAAACCTAAGTCAAAGCCTAACAAAACAAGCATCAGGAAAGGGTAGGGTGGGGCCAAGGAGAAATTAGTAAAAGAATGAAGCAGTGAAGTGGGGTGAATGCAGGCAAGAATTCATTGTATATACCCCAGAATTGAGAAAAGTAAGAGAAGGGGTGGATTGAAGGGAAGTGAAGATGTTGAAGTGATGGCACTGGTCAAGATACATAGTACACATAATCTGCTTTGCTAAATGGTAAAAAAGAATTCAATACATCCCCCTAAACTTAAGAACAGTAAGAGAAGGGATGGGTTGAGAGGGGTAAGTGAGAATGTTGAAAGGGGTGACACGGATCAAGATTCACGGTATTCCTAAACTGCTTTAGTGAATGGCAAGTCCTGTGTAAAACTACTTAAAGATATTAAACGTATTTGAAAAGAAAAGAAGAATGACATTGTTCCAGCTCCAAAGTAGTAGTTCTAAGATCATTCTCAGGAACATATGGGAGATATATATCACAGAACTCAAACTTTTCCCAAAGAAACTGATTTCATCTGCAACCAAGTATGAAGAAAATCAAGTCTAAGAACACTCCGGAGATAGGACAAGCTGGAAGAGACTGACAAACACAGTCAAACCAAACTGAAAGCTGGTAAGTTTGTTGGAAAGAACTATGAAAAGACACAACTGGAGAGAACAAATATCAAAATATAATCTTGGGAAATATCCACTCAAAAGAGCCAGAATTTGATGGAATCAGTTCATACCTAGGACATTATTTCTTAATTTTTTGTAAACATTTGATTGCTGGCAATCAGAGAGTAATTACAGGAGACTAACAGTTGGTATAATCAAAGCCAAGGATAGACAGCCATAGAGCATCCTTCTCAAATCAATCTTGTCTGATGGTGACTATGGGCATAACCAGGGTATCACCATCTGGAAGAACAGCATCGGGGACTTCATACTGAGTGGGTAAAGAGAAAGAACAGACTTCATTAAAAAGAAAATAACAAGCTCCAAAGAAGAGAACCAATAGGTAGGGTTGCTACAATATATTTCTTATGTCATATTTCAAACAATAATACAAGACAAGAAAAGAAATTTTGTGATATATATGTGATTTTTTAAAAGGAGACAATAGAAAATGTTATGTGAGAGAGTCTATATGGATCTTTGTTTAACAAAAGCTTCTAAATAGCTGTCCTAATATGATCAAAACACTAAAGAAAGCCATATATAAAAAAGTGAAAGAAGGAATAATAACACTGTCACATCAAATACACAATAACAATAGAGACATAAATTTTATTGAAAGAACTAAATGGGAATACTGGACTTGAAAGTATCAAAACAAAATGAAAAATTAACTAGATGACCTCAATAGGATATCTGAACTGCAGAAGAAGTTAGCAAACTTGAAGAACTACTGACCGATTATATAAAGAATGAAGGAAAATGAACAGTACCTCAGTAAAGTTGAGTCACCATAATAAGCAAAACAAAATATGTTTAAGAGAAATACCAGAAAGAAGAAAAAGTGTTGAAAACACAAAGGATGAAAGCTACTCAATGTTTGTGAAAGACAATAATCTTACACACCCAGAAAATTCATCAAAATCCAAGTAGTATAAATACAAACACATACACAAGAAACATCATACTAAAAAATCAGTTTCTGAGAGCCAAAAACAAGGAAAACTATTGAAATTTAAATAGAGAAAAAATGACTCATCGCTTAAAAAGGAAATACAAAACAATGGGCATACCATTAAAAATGCATGACTTCTTTTAGAAATACTAGAGGGAATAAGGCAGTGAAATAACATATTCAAAGTAGTCACCAAACAAATCTGTCTATCATGAGTCCTATATCAAGCAAAGTTATCTTTCAGAAATACAGATAAAACAGATAATAATATATACATAAAAACAGAAAATTCAGGGCTACTAGTCAACCTATAAAAATGTTCAGTTTCCTACAAAATTATAAGAACTAATAAATTCAGCAAGATTGTAGAATATAAGATCAGTATGTAAGATTAAATTGTAGCCAGGTGCTATTGCCTAAATCTGTAATTTTAGCTATTCAGGAGGCTAATACCTGAGGATCACAATTGAAGGCCAGCCTCGGCAGAAAAGTCCATGAGGTTCGTTTATCTCCAATTAAACAGTAAAAAGCTGAAAGTGGAGGAACACCAGCCTTGAGCCAAAAAGGCAAATGAAAACACAGAGCCCTGACTTTAAACCTAGTATTTGCAGACAGACAGACAGACAGACAGACACACACACACACACACACACACAATTGTATTAATTATTCATTTATGCACCAGGACTAGAACTTGTATTCAGGGCCTTGCACTCTCACTCAGTTTTCTTGCTCACAGCTGGTACTCTATCACTGGAGCCACATCTCCAGTCTGGCATTTTTACTGGCTAATCAGAGGAAGAGTCTCATAGACTATTTTCCTCTCCAGATTAGCTAGGATTACATGCATGAGCCACCAACCCCTGGCTGAAAATTAATTATATTTCTACACTTGCAATAACCAACCTGAAAATTAAATTATTTCATTTGTTATAGTATTTAAAATAATAAATATTTAAACAAAGTACAAAAGCTATATTACTCTGAAATGACCAGATATTGTTTAAAGAAATGAAAGATTCAAGTCAATGCAGAAGTAGTTCATATACATGGGTTTGAAGACTTAATATTGCTAAGCTAGAAATACTCTTGAAAGCAATTTACAAAGTCAATGCAATCTAGCACAGCCCCAAACTGACCTCTTTGTAGAAACTGACACACAGATTCCAAAGTCTATCTAGAATGGTAGCGGATTCGAAACAGCCAAGATGGTCTTAAAGAATAAGAACAAAGTTAAAAGTTACTTTGACTTGCTAACTTCAAATTTTGCTCCAAAGCATTAGGAATGAAAACTGACATAAGAATAGGAAGAGAATTTAATGCAATACAACTAAGAGCCCAGAACTAAGTCCAGATACCTAGGTTGAACTGATTTCCAACAATGGTATCATGCCAGTTCAATGTAGAAAAGAAAAGTCTTTTCAATTGTGCTGGAAAAGTGAGATGGGGCAGTCACATGCAAAGAATGAAGTTGCACCCTTGCCTAACACCACCTACAAAAATAAACTTGAAAGAGATGTTTTAAAAAATCTTAAAAGCTAAAATTTTAAAACGCTTAGAAGACAACTGAGGGCTAAATCTTAGTGACCTTGGATTTGACAATGAATGTTTATATATGACCTCAAAATTATGAGTAGCAACAAAGGAAATACATTAACTGGGCCTCATCAAAATTTAAACCTTGTTCTCTTCAAAGGATACCATCAAGGAAAAAAAAGACAACCCACAGAATGGGAGAAACTCTTTGTAAATCAAATTATTTTATTAAATGACTTTAGGATATACAAAAACTCTTTCAGATCAATATAGCAAGATAAAAAGACAACCCAATTAAAGATAGTCAAAGGGGGAAGTGGCGCTGTAGCTCAAGTGGTAGAGTGCTTGCCTTGAGCTGAAGAGCTGAGGGAAGGCATCCAGGCCCAGAGTTCAAGTCCCATGACTGACAAAAAAACAAACAAACAAAAAAAACAAAAAACCAAAAGATAGTTAAAAGGTCTAAATAGATATTTCTCAAAAAATCCCATATATGAATGCTCAATAAACACACAGAAAGTTGTTTGAAATTATTAGTCATCATGGCACTGTAAACCAAAACCATAATAAGATACCCCTTCTCAGTTGACTAAAAGATAATAACAAGAGGTAGAAAGATGTAGAAAAAAATCAGAACTCTCATATACTAATGGGAATGGAAAGACATCCTGCCATTTCAGAAAATACAAATTCCTCAAATGGTTAAACACAATATGAATTAACAATATGATATGGCAGTTTCATTCCTACAGAGATATGCAAGATAATATGGGCATATATTTATATGTCCACAAAAAATCTTGAATGTTCAGAGAAGTATTATTCATAACACTCAAAATATGGAAGCAAACCCGTGTGCATAAACCGATGAATGGGTAAACAAAATGCAATGTATGGAGAAAATAGTCACTGTGTCACAAAAAAGAATGTATATTGAGTCTTGAAAACGTTCGGTAAAGAGAAAGAAGCCACTCACAAACACCCATGTTTTATATGGTTCCTTTTATAATTCCATCTAGGAAAGGCTGAATTGTACAGACAGAATGGAGATTAGTGGTTACTTAGGGCTGCAGGAAGGGAGGCTGGAGGGTGATAGGGTATAGGGTTATTTTCTGAGGTGATGAAAATGTTCTACAATTGAAGGTGGTGATGGTGATACAGATCTTTAAGAAAACAGAATCATACCCTTTACATAGGAAAGTCACAGTGTATGTATGACCTCTCAATAAAATTGCTAGAAAACAAAGCTGCCCAAGTGATTAGGATCAGTAAGTAAACTGACATGAACCCCAGGGCCCAGTATCCCAGGCTAACTCTCTAAAAGCATAGTTATGTTCTCAGGATGTTGGCTATGGACTGAGTCAGGTCTAGGTTTTGTGAAGTGCCAATGCTCTTGGGACAAACACAATAACTAGCTGTTGTATGACAGCTCAAATACATCTGCTTCTGAAATTGAACACTGAGGTTAACCTGACACTGTTGGGCCAAGACACTGATCCCTCAGACTTCAGGATGGGTGACGGTCCAGCACAGCACTTCTGCTGTGTCACATCTTTTTTGATCTCCCAATGTGTTGTAAACTTCACCTGTTAAAGGTAATAAATTACAGTTTTATCAATGTGCAGAGGGACTCAAGAAGTATCATGAATTAAACTCGTCCTCCAGTAAAACTGGCTTCCTCATAGCTAACTATTTCAGTTTCCACAATTCTTCTATCTGCTTTTTTGTGTTTTTATTTTTAACTCAGACACACCAAGACATAATAGAGGGATTCAAATTCTTTGCTTTATTTTGGCAAACATTGCCCTGGCCCTAATGACCTTGACTTAATCTGTTCAGGGCTAGCATATAGCTGGACTTCTTATCAACCAAGTTAAAAATATGATCTTGATCTCCATCCTTTGTCACCAGTGTTTAACTTCTGTTACTTGTGTTAATGCAAACCATATTCCTCCAGAGACACAGTATCTCTGAAACAATTCCTCCTAACTTGGCCAGCCACGATACAGAACTATATGCCACAGGCCTGGAAAGAAAAGATAAGGCTCTCCCTGGCACAAGCTGAAAGTGTATTGCTACTAAGCTATTTACTAGGGAAAGAGGCTGCTCAAAATGGGGAAAGCATATTACCATTATAGCTGCATTGTCTGAAAGAAGGCAGTGCTGAAAACAGAATCCTTCCCTCTGTCCAGAGGTCTGACTTCAACTCTCAACTATCCTGGAGTGGATCTGTAGACCTAGATGCTGATTCTCTGCCTTTAGAGAATGATGATATTGCCACTAGCACTGTAAGCTTGTAGACAGTATATAGAAATGTCTTCCAGGCTGCACAGGCCTGGAATGTGACTTAAGCCAGGTCTTACCTTTGTGAGCCCTGCCTCATTAACCTGCCCTCCTCCCTTCTTTCCTTCCTTTCTTCCTTCCCTCCCTCCTTCCCTCCCTCTCTCTTTTCCCTCTTTCTTTCTTTCCTTCCTTCCTTCCTTCCTTCTTTGGCAAGAGTCACTGCTGTTAACATCAGGAAACTGACCTCTAAGCTCACAAACCTCTTCTTGGAGAGCCTCTTTCTCAGCAATGAGTAGTAAGTGAGTAGCACATGTGGGTCATCTGATGATGACTGTTCTTACTTACACAGAGGTCCCCACACAACAGTGGTGCATGGAACCCATTTGTCATTGAACCTTCCATGTTCATGTGGCACTCTGGGTCACCATTCTAAAAAATAAAGATTCATCCCCCACAGTCCTATTTTGCTTAAGTGACAACATAAATGTCTAACACTAGATAATATCATTTTCAAACATTTTATGAAGAATCTACATTTATAGGCAAAAAAATGACTTTTCCTATATAAGTAAAAATAACCACTAGCCCCTTAGTATTCTCTCCTTTATTTACTTGACTAAAATGGGAAGGGAAAAAAGAAAAAAAATTAAAAGTGTCAAGATATTTCATATGTTGGCAGGTGAAAAAAACTTCCAGTTATATCTTCTTTAGCAAACTCCTCAGTATGAGCCGAGAGGAAACAAAATCCAGACTCTAGAAGGGAATGTGTAAGGATAAGCAGAAACTGTTTCTGGATTCAGTGCATCTATAACATCAGCTTTAAAACTCACTAGCTGAGTCATTGAGAAGAGAGGCAGGCATGAGTGAAAGTAAGACTGGGCCCCAGCATTTAGTCCTGATCCCAAAGATGCCAAATTCATAAAAAAAAGATACCAGACCTCGTGTGATATTCAAAATTGTTGTGCTCTCTCTCTCTCTCTCCCTCTCTCTCTCTCTCTGCAAGTACTGTGCTTTGCACTTACTAGGTAGGCACTCTACCACTGAGCTACAGCTCCAGTTCTTCATGCTTTCATTATTTCTGAGATAGGGTCTCATTATTTTCCCCAGACTAGCCAGGACCATCTCCAATCTCTATAAACTTCCCACCATAGCTGGGATGAGAGCCACAACCCCCCATATCTACCTTTTTCTATTGAGATGAGATCTTGCAAACTTTTTTGCCCAAGCTGGCCTGGAACTACAATCCTCCCAACCGTCATCTCACAATTAGCTAGGATTATTAGCATAAACCATTGCACTCAGTATTTTTCAGTGGGCTCACACATGGGTAGAAATACAAATATTCAAAGCCCTACAAAAGAAGACTCATTTTTAAATTATACCTTCCATGTTAAATCTAATAGCTATAATGAAGAAGCAGAGACTGGCCTCCAAGTCTGCACCATGACCACCTGACACAATGTAGTGTTAGTTCTGACTTTATACTTAGCTGCAAATAGATACTCATCTTACTCACAGGCTTTTAAAAACCTGTTCATCTTCTGAAGAGGTCCACAGTGGAAAACCGTGGTAGCCCACTGTGCTCTATAAGAAGAGCATCAGGGGGCTGGGAAGATGGCTCAGTGGTAGAGCGCGTGCCTTGCATGCCTGAGGCCCTGGGTTCGATTCCTCAGCACCACATAAGCAAAAAGAAAAAAGCCGGAAGTGGCGCTGTGGCTCAAGTGGTAGAGCGCTAGCCTTGAGCTGAAGAGCTGAGGGACAGCGCCCAGGCCCAGAGTTCAGGCCCCACAACCGGACCCAAAAAAAAAAAAAAAAAAAAAAAGAAGAGCATCAGTAAGATGTACCCCAGAATAGCAATTCTAAACCCCTGTACATGGCCAATCTCTGAGGTAAAACCACCAAGGACAATCCTTGACTCATTTCTTGTCACTATCAATGGGCTACATTAAAAAGTAGCCACGCCGGGCGTTGGTGGCTCACGCCTGTAATCCCAGCTACTCAGGAGGCTGAGATCTGAGAATCATGGTTCAAAGCCAGCCCAGGCAGGAAAGTCCGTGAGACTCTTATCTCTAATAAACCACGAGAAAACCAGAAGTGGCTCTGTGGCTCAAACGGTAGAGCGCTCGCCTTGAGCTGAAGAATGCAAGGACAGCACCCAAGCCCAGAGTTCAAGCCCCACGACAGACAAAAAAATTAAAATAAATAAAATAAAAATAAAAAGTAACCAAAGGAATTCAGCAGTGCTCCCAGGGTTTACAGCTGTCTGGAAGAGGCTGATCAGATAAAGTGCCCAGGCATTAGCCTATGATGCTAACCTCTAACAGGAAAAGCCAGGATGGACGAAGGGGACTGTGAAGGGATCCTGGAGCTGCAGCTTTGAACCACTAGCACAACCACACTGATATCTCCCGGCTCAGGCCAGGCTGGCAGGATGCAGGACCTATCTATTGTTAAGAGCTAGCACTGGTGACAATGACATGGTTTTGACTAGGCTGAACCAAGAAAGCCTTTCCTCATTGTCAATGAGGAGCCCTGTAGGTGCTGAGTGAGTCACTCACAATTTACTCCTTAGGCTCTTGGTGTTGTGCAGGCTGACATAACAAAATATGATGGACTCAGTGTCCTCTACAATAGAAATGCTTTGTCTCAAAGTTCTGAAGGCTGGAAAACCCAGATCAAGGTGTTATAAGGTTTGGCTTTTCCTGAAGCCTTTCCTCTTGGCTTGCAGATGACTACTTTCTTATGTATTCACTCAGTCATTTCTCATACCTTATCTCTAGTATCTCTTCTTATAAGAAGCAGTTTATATTTGATTAGAGTCTAGCCTCAGAACATATTTTAACTTAAACTCTTCATTGAAGATTTCCTCTAGAACTATGATTAGAATATGATGATCTTGGAGCTAAACATAGGGGTTTTGAAGTGAAGACAATTCATCCCACAACAAAGAACAAACTGGCAAATAAGAAAATATTACCCTTATAAAAGTTTATTGATAAGAGATGCAGATATAAATGGAGGGAGACATTCCACTCCCAACAAGTAAAGGACAGAAGTGTTTCTGAATCAGGTTCTCCCACTGAGAAAACTCGAGCTAAGAGCAGAGAATATAACAGCTTTATCTTGACATCCAAGGGAACGACCTAGAAATACTATAGAAGTCAGCTAAGTAAATACCCATTGTCACTGTGTGAAGTCTTGCTTGTAAAAATGCCACTCATTACCACTCAATTTTGTGTGAACAGATTTACCCTACTCTTGGACTCCCATTCCTGTGGACAATGCCCCAAACTAACTTCTTCATTGGCCTAGTCAGGCATCCCAAGTAGTCCGGAGCCTGGAGCCACAACTAAAATTCTTTATCACCTCTTCATCTGAGTTCCTTGGGCTCTTTGATCTTCTAAGTCTCCTCAGCTTTTGACAGAATGTGCAGAGAACGTGGAAATTCATTCTAGGAAAGCTCAGATCTGATGATCTGACCCACCATCCCTAAAGCCATCCTTGATCTCCAAATAAACTAGACACAGGTGAAGACATGCCCACGTGGAATCCACTGCCCATGCTCTGATTCAAAGCACTTGTGAAAACCCACAGATGTGAAGCCAAGACTCAGCACCAGTCTAAGTTGTACCATGTGGAAGTTACTCCCATTCAGTGTCTCCAGACTATTCTTTAATCTCTAAGATGTGGATTAATCCATTGCCAAAAGATAAAGAGCATGCAGCAATTTTATGCGGGGCAGGGGAGATAGGTAAACATCTACATGTACGGATATGAAACAGAACAGCAGAGTAGTTGGAATAAAAACTACTCAGGAGCTGTCATACAGGAGAAAGAAAAGAGAACAAGATCAGAGATAATAAGAAAATCTGCTGAAGAATAGAGGTAGATTACAAATTGGAGATGCCCACATTGGGCAGCATGGAATGCCACTGGGAAATAAGAAAGGCCACTAAGTCTTTTATACTAGAAACACACCCATATTATCTAATGGACTTTTTATGTATCACAATGAAGAGCTGGTATCCCTGAGCATAGATATACCTGAGAGTAGACATGGCTAACCCCAAACTTACTTATCAGTGCTGCTTCAGATAGGGATAAAGCAGAGGGGACTGGTTGGTACACATCCTTGGCCAGATCAATCCCGGGCCTCACCTCCTGCATCCCAGCTTCCTTCAAAAATTGCATCACATATCTAGATATGATGTCAAATGATAGCACAGAGCCAAACCTACATAGTCAACTCTTGAGATCATAAAACTACACTTCAAATCTCAGTGCTGGATTCCAGTCTGATTCTTAGAATTCCTGGTAACTTTTTTCAAATGCAGAACATTCTGCATCACTGAGGCAAGGTATCTTCATGTCTGGAATACTGGTCAGCAGAAGTATCATATAATTACTTAGTGGGAAACCATTTCTCTTTTCTCAAGCAAATGTCACTCAGCTTGAAATAATTGTTAGCACCAGAAGGACACAATAGGACACTTCATACAGTCTCCTGCAAAGGAAGTAACCATATTCACTTGCAATCAACAACTTCCTTGATGGAAGTTCATATAAACAATTGCCAACTATGCTTACCAAAGGCCAAGGGAACTAGCAAATAGAAGACCATTAACAATTTACAAACAAGTGAATTTCATATTTGGAGATATGTGTCCTCTGAAAACTTGTAGATAAGTAGCTTTGTAAGTATAAATTATTTTGTTCCTTTTTAATATTAGAAAAGCAATACGTGTTCATGGTAAAACATTCAAACTAAACCGAAGAGCAAAAAATGAAATATAAGCACTATTAATTCCCTCCAGAAATTCAATGCACATTCAGTTACTTACCTACACACACACACACACACACACACACACACACACACACACACACACACACACACACACACACACAAGGAGAGAGGGGGGGAGAGAGAGAGAGAGAGAGATTTTATTGTGAGTTTTCTTCAGCACCTTTTTTTCTACATCTTTGTCATTGAGGAGTGGATGTTTGGGACCTTTCTCAGGACAGCCTGAGTTTGGGGAGTTTCAGCTTACAATTGTCTTTGCCCCAAGAGACATCTTCCCTTCTGGGAAGTCAATGACATGACTTGATAAAAGCATGCCCTAATCACTTACATAGGGAGAAAGCTGACTCAAACAATTCAGTGACATTCTCTATGGTGAAAACTGGTCTTCCTCGGGTATCTCATATATACAGTGGAACACCGACATGGAGAGATTCTAAATGGGATCTTCCTCACTGCATCCCAAGATACTTTTTCAGGGACTACATACGAATACCTGTGTTGTGTGTTCTATCTCACAGCTATACTCTCCCACCTCTCACCCTCACCTAGCCCTTATCTCAATTATGCCTTATTTCCCCCACCCTCCCCTTCCCTTTACACAGCAGCTGAACTTACCGTCCTTGGGAAAATGTCCTCTTGACCATGGTCAACACCACCTATAATTCAGTCCAGTCTGCATTGCTCTGGGACACACCTTCCTCTAACAGAACCTCATTTGTTGCATCTCTTTCTGGATGTACCAGATACTTACTGTGTGTTCAGTTCCTGGCAGTACCTCCTCTGTCCTATGAGTTAGACAGGAGCATGGGTAGCACCCAACCTTTCCTCATCTACCTCCTCGTGTGGGTACAACATCAAGCACACTACTGGTGCTCCACCAACATCCATCAAATCAATAGATTCCCAGCTCTGAACCAGTTGCCAACACAGAGAAATTCACTCTTCCTAAACACACTGGGGTGAACTTTTTGGTAAGGCAAAGTGTTATTTTGCATGATGAATCATTACCTTCTTTGCTCATCTTGTGCATATTTGCAGGTTTGCAGGATTAAACGTGGTACTGTCTCATCTAAGTGAGAAATATCCTCAATGTGTGAGCAGTTGGTACCCATTGATATTCTGATACAGAAATTGCTTTACATTTTTAAAAGACTTTCTGCTGCAATATGATTTTGATGAAGGGAAGAGATTGGAAATGTTTTATGTGAAAGAAGCCTAGTTTTCATTTATGATGGATTTTCACATGCTGAGAAGAAAATAGCACAATCTGATGACAAAAAGAGGGCCTTCTATTTGCGACACATAGGAAATATGCATGGAAACATGCAGAACACAGCTAGGTAGCCATGGATTTAACTGCATCAAGTTGGTGAAATCGTAGCTTACAGGATTCAGCATAGAGTGGCTAGGTGCCCTAGGAGATCTGAAGTCACTGATTTGTCTGCTTGCTGTAGTGAATCCCAGCAAGTCTCAAAGCCTCAGTTTACTCATCTATAAAATGAGAACAATGAGTGTTTTCAACTGCCCTAAGTTCCATGTAGGATTGTGCTGCATTAAAGCATACTGTACTTGGCACACGGTAGATACCACATAAGCAATACATAAAGGAAGAAAATTGATAGAGCCATCAGTAGACATGGGGCATTCTACAAGAGAAAAAGGCAGATGCTATGCTCTGGACAGACTTTTTCATTAGCTTGGAATTGGGAAGGGCAGCAGAGTGTGAGAAGTAAAAAGGAAGAATTCCCTCATGTTCTTGCCAAAGAATACCACACAGATGAGAATACCAGATGTGCAAGAATAGGGCTGAGGACACCTGAGAAAGGGGTTCATCAGCTTCTAATATGTAAAAGTATGACTGCACCATGTCTTCTGGTTACTGAACCTTTTAACGTACAACTGAAGTTATTAGAGGGTTTTATTAAAGAATGTCCCCTGCCTCAGTTTCATAGTTATTCCGCAATACAAGCCATGCCACTGTGAGCTTCAAGATCATCATTCCTAGAAGACTGCTAGTAAGCTTTGGGCACATAGTCACAATGTGAAACGCTGAGCATGTATTACTTCATTTCTCCTCACAAGCTCCTTCCAAGCCTTTGTACTGATAGATGAGTGAGCATTATGTCTGAGCTCCCAGTAGAACAAGGTCAGCACTGAACCACATGGAATAGCACATTTAGACCACATTCCCAGAGTAAGTTCCAGCACTAAGCACGCTGGGCATCACCTTTAAGACCACCTGAACCACATGAGTTCTTCCACTGTGCTTCTTACATCCTGGAGGTCCATCTGCATTTTTTTATAGTGAGGTAGTAGCCTACATGACTGGTTGAGTCAGTCAAGGAACAAGGAACCATAATCTCTGTGTGTTTGTGTTTGTGTGTATGTGTGTGTGTATGTTGGTATTCACATGTGTGCATTCATGTATCTGTACCAGAGCTTGACTTCAGGGCTTTATCTCTTACTCAGCTTTCTTGCTCATAGCTGGCACTCTACCATTTGAGCAATGCCTAATCGATGAGAGATAAAATCTCTAAGACTTTTCTGCCCAGTCTGACTTCAAACTGTGACCCTGAAGGTCTCAGCCTCCTCAATAGCCAGGATTATGGGCATAGCCACTGGCACCTGGCTGAGTGTTTTTTTTTTATTGTGAAAATACCACTCAGAGGGATTACAATTACATGGGCAAGATAATGAGTACATTTCTTATCAAGCATTGTTGCTTTTTATCTCTTTACCATTGGGGACACACCTGACTGTTGTTCCAATCTTTAATACCCATTGCTGCAATTTTCAAGTACTAAAGGTAGTTCTACCTATCTCTCTCTCATTTGAATACAGACCAGAAGACAAGTATCTGAAAGTAAGTTTACCTAGAAATAAACTTGAATATTCTCTACATCACTAAAAAAAGATAAAACATTACAAACTTGGCTCTCTATTATATATATATATATATATATATATATATATATATACACACATATATACATATATATGTATAAAATGTCAGGACACTGGAACGAAATAAAACATTGTTAGCAAGTGTTTCTGTTCCGCTACACTTTCCTGCCCCAGGCCCCTCTTTAGAATTTCTCTAGCTTAGACTTGGCGCCTACCCAACTGAAAGGCTTCATCTTGATTTCCATTCCTCTAAAAATGATATTTTAAAATTATAAACCAGAAATTCTGAAAACAGTATTACCACATTAGGCATACATCTAAAATTACTTTCTTCAGAAACAGTCAAACAAACAAATGCAAAACCTAAAGACAGATAAGCTGAAACAAGTAACAGACAAAACCACCACCCACTTGTGATGAGCCTTAGTGAGAGGATTTAGTTTAATCCAACATCTCTGTCAGATCTTTGCCTTCCAGGTCCTCTCTTAGGTCTCAAAGTTCAAAGGGGAAAGAGACCAATGAAAAAGAAACTTCCACAAAATGAGATCAATATTGTAATAGAGGGACAGTCAAAACCCTGGAAGAAGGATATAATTGAGGGGAAAAGGATTACAGGGATCAGAAAGAAAGACAAGATGTGCCTGAAGCTGGGTTGTTAGGAAAGGCCAGGTCCAGCTAGGGTAAATGAAATGGAGAGAGTGAGGAATGGAGACCAAAACCAAATGGAAGTCTTTTCTGGTGGTCTGGAGTTATGGGATCTATCTTGACCAGGAAGAAGAGAGGTGAAATATCCCAGAAAAGAAGGCAGTAAACTGGAGACCATACTTTAATCTTATACAAGGTATCTGCACTTCATCCTTTAAATAGTGCTGAAGGGGTAGGGTGAAGAATCTGTGCTTGACAGGAGCATGCCCTGAAGGTTTGGACAGGCCATTCAGGAGGCACACGTGGTTCTACAGTCCTAGAAGCTGGTTTGATATGGGGAGATAGCATGTATCAAGTGCCTCTGGGACCAGGCACTGTGCGGGGTACTGTGCCTCTAACTTCATTAATGCTCAAAATGACACTTTATACATTTCAGGGACTCTGAAAATTAAATGGGTTTCCCAGTCTTCCAAGCTGGTACTCACAAAATGGAAGTGCTAATCTAGGCTTGGGGCTCTTCAAAGACTCACTGAGGGCTCTGGAAAATAGTCTCACAATAGTCTAAGATAAAAACAGCAAAGTTTGTACTGGCAGTGGCCAGGATGAGAGAGATGAGAGGACAGGAATGGTTTTTGAGACTTCCCTTCCCACTGGCCTACTGGGAATAACTGGCAGCTAAAATGATCCCTTCCAGTTTTGCCCCATGTAACTTCCCTGGATCCAACATTAAAATAGGAGCTGTGGAACATTTGAGATACTAAGCATTGTGTCTCATGCATTATCTTACTGACAGAAACCTTTTGGGATATGGGTAGAAAGAGAGATTGCATGGCATCCATGCATCTAACCAACCATTCATCCACCCACTCATTCCAGTATAATTTCTAGGCTAAACGCAAGCCTAAGTTTAGTACTAAGAGGAAAGAAAGGCCATGTGACACCCATCTTCCCCCAGTACTACTTCTGAAAATGCAAACAGACATAAATGCATACACAGCTACACCTCTATGTATACCATGTTTGTGAGCATATGGACATATATAGAAAGGTGATGGAATTATCAATAGAGCTGGAGGATAGCCACTGAGTGGGGGTGTTTTATCAGAGGTAGTTACTATGTAAGGTAAAATAGATTCTCCAGATGAGAAGACACTGACCATGAATACTGCAGAGTGACAACTGTGGCATTCATCCATAGCACACTACCTTGTATGTGTGTTGTCACACACCTTACAGTGCTGCACTGATGAAGAGGTCCTGAAAAGCCAAAGTACAGCTGGGCAAAATGCACAGCACCTTGGAGAAGTTTGTGATCAATAAGCCATGGTATGTAGTTCTTGATTGTTTTCCTTTATAGTCAAAATAGTGTCCTCTGGCCTAAGTTGCTTGATATTTTTTCTTTATTAAAAAATTATAATACTGGAGTTTGAACTCTAAGACTGCTAAGTAGGCTCTCTACCAGTGAGCCATGCCTCTGCCAATTCTGCTTTAGTTGTGTTTCAAAAAGAGCTTTGTATTTGTGCCTGGGCCAGCCCAGACTATGATTTTCTATTTATGCTCCCTGCCTTGCTAGGGTGAGAGGTGACTATCACTATACCCAGTTTTTATTGGTTGACATGAGGTCTCAAATAATTTTCATCCTGGCTGACCCACTATGATCTTCCTGATCTGATAGGATTACAGGTATGTGACCGGCCTGAGTTCCCTGAATCTTGACTCCCAGTTCCAACTTTCGGCCATATCCCTTTATGTTCCGTTAGGGCTGGGAGACAAACAGGAGCACATGACTCAAAGCTTACAGATGCTTCAGCTCAGAATCCCAAGGAGAAAACAAAGCATTTAGAGTTGAAATTTGTTTCTGACATCATGGGGTCAGAACAGTTACTCTCCTTCCCTCACACACACATGCAGAAAAGAAAAAAGAAAGAAAGAAACCAAAATATTTCAAACAACTTTTAAAAAGCTTTGTGAGGCTTCTTGCACATCAAATGGCTCTTAGAAAACAACATTTTAATGATTTCTGTATAAACAAATCAGAAACATATGGATTAAATTTCCCTTAAAATATACACATGTAATTAAGGGGAAAAGTGCTTGGCAAAACCCTTTTTGCTTTTTATCAAACCCAACACTTGAAAAATAGGTTGAGACATGTGACAAATCCAAAACCAGCAATTCTGCCATCCTACAGCAGCATGCATACTCCACTTCTAAGCAGGGCCCCGGTTCCACCTCAACACACCTTTGTTCCTGCGCTTTCTAAAAGAACTTACTGGACTGTGACAGATTGGTTCCTCAGCCTCTGCGACAATGGTTATGGATCTTCCTTTCTCTGAAGCTGTTTTCAGTTCTGTGGACTAGGGCCCCATGCACAGCACAGTCTGACAGTCTATAGTGTTTGGCATCCTGGTTAGATAAAGGAATGGTCGAGTCTGTGCTCTGCAATTCACACCTTTCCCTCTCTCCTCTGCTAAGGCAGTCCACTCCTCTCTGATACCCTTTGTTGCTAAGCAACATGAAGAAGATTAAGACTGGGTCACTTCCTGTGTCATTTCTTTATCTATGCAAGAAAAGAGTGGTTTGAATTGAAAGCTCTATTCAATTGTACATCCACCATGTTACAGGTATTGTGTTGGGGATCTATCCCTAGAGGTCAACATTCTCACTGGAGCTTGTTCTCTAGGGCCCCCAGGGTTCCCATCATAGTCAACAGTCCTAAGCCAGATACATTGCTTTCCCTTGGATTTTCCCCCAAAAGACCCTGGGCTCCTTTTCTTTCTCTCTCTTCTTCAGTGTGAGTAGATCCCAGAGTTCTCTGGAAGACTTCTTCCTAACAAAGCTCACAACTGTGTGGTCCCCTTCCTCTTGGCTTCCATCAAATTCCTAATGGTTCTCCCATCAGTCTCTAGACAGCTTCTTACTACGTAGCCAGAATCCCAGGCACAATGGCTGCCTCTTTGGCATTTGGCAGAGAAGTGCCTGTCCCTGAAGGGAGAGGACCCAGCCCATCCCACAGGTTCCACAGCCCCCTCCGAGTAGACATTCTAGCACCTGAGTCCTTACCTGCCTCCTAATATTATCTCCCTGATGGTCAGGTGTCAACAATAAAAATGCTCAAGGTTGTTTATATTCAAACCAGAGTGACCACCACATGCCAGGCTCCATTTACGTATTCTATTCTCAATACAGTGACTCCTATAGATCATTATGCATAGCAACCCCAATGAAGAGTTGTGAAAATGAGAGACTTATTTAGTTACAGATGTACTGGTGGGCAAACCATGGTGCCATGAGTTCCTCAGCAGCTGGAATTCTAGGGGTGCGTCTGGTCCCCGGCCTCCTTCCTTATTTTCCAAGCATTATTCTTTCTTTCTTGGAGAGTATATGAGCTACTCAATATATTTTCAATAACTTTATTTTGCATTTCAATCGGTGTTTTCTGTTGCTTCCTAGAACCATGGGAACACTAGAGTGCTGGTTGGCTTCTCATGTCTTGGAGGCACAGACATCTGTGGAAAACCCATTATGTAAAGAGTGGGGGCTTAGGGCATGGGGGGTGGCAGTAGGCTGACTCAGCAGCTCCCAGTCCTCAGAGAACTCCATGTGGAGAAGGAAGGAATGAAAGCAATGCACTCTTAAAACAAGGCAGAGCTGGAACAAAGGCAGAGACCAAAGCCACTTATATAACCAAAGGCTGGAGGAAGGAAGAAGGCTGAATTTGCTACTTTATAAAAGTAGGCTTTTGGATAAGTATGTAGGGAAAAGGTAGTAGTAACAGTAGACATGACAGAAAGAAGGAGGGTATGCTCCCTGAACAGAAGTGATGGAGTTGGGAAGGGGGAAGAGAGGAGGTGGAAAGTGGAAATAAAAGAGTTGGTTTAAGAGTAGTGTGTTTTTAAAATATTCCTGGTTTTTTGCTTTTAAGGTTATTTTTCCATGCATGCACACACATACAAAATAAACATACACAGATATATACACAATGTATATCAATGTATAGTGACCTAGAACCTAGAGGAAGTTTTATGAGGGACCTGCTGCCCTAGGGACCTAAGAAACCTCAAGCCATTCCTAGAGACACCCAGGAACATGGCTGAACCCCCATGGTGGCAGCAGAGCATGCCCATCTGTCACCACTACTACCACAGACTCTTCCATGCCTAAAACAATGACAACCACAAAGGAAAGCACTGACAAGGCTGCCAAAAGGCAGGAAGCAGAGAGGGGAAAGCCAGGAGGATTTATCAGCTAGTCATCGAGGGCTAGAAATTATACCCCAGAACACAGCACACAGAAGCTCTTAAACATCAGAGCACTCTGCTATATATTCATGGAAGTCTGAGCTACCAGGGAGAGCAACCTTGTACTGGGTGCCTTTGTTCAGGAACAAGATTTCTTCCCTGAAAATAGCATAGCCAGTGACAAAGATTGGAGCATATGTTTGGAGTACATGTCATCAATAACTAGATCTGAGCTGGAGGGCCTTCTAAACATGAAATGTATTTTTGCAGCTTGAAAAGAAAAAAAAGAGAGACTGGGGATGGTTTGAATTAGATAGAGTGGAGACAGGAATTTTCCTAAAATCCTCTTCCTTTTCCCCTGGGCAGCTACTCACTGCCTGGCTGAGACAAGAAATAGTGTCTGGCTGACCCTGGTCCATTGCTACAGCCTGGATAGACAATGGTCAAGTCTGGGTATGTGATGACAAGCAGGTCCCAGGAGGGCAACCAAGGATGACTTTAAATAGTATTACTTCCCATGGCTCAAGTGATCAGACTGACTATTAGGATTCTGGCTGATGGTAGCTTGGATCCCTTAGATACCGCTACCATCGAAAGGTATAATTATGTCTTTAAAGCTCAAGGTGCAATTAAATCTTCATAATGGTGCTAATGGCTCAAGCAACCTTGGAATAGCTGTCATATTTTAAAGGATAATTCTGAATTGTTTTATGCCTGAAATTGCTCTGTAAAAATGCTGTTAATTTTTCAGCTCCTGATAGAGTGTATTCAATACTGAAAAGGTAGCTTTCTTTCAGTAGTTTCACTCAAGTCTGCCTCAGCTAACAAGATCATCCTGGAGCTACAAACCCCACTGAACAATGTTAGGTACAACACTCTAAGGCTTCATTCTATTTGTTTCCTAAGCAAGAATACAAATTAAGAGTTCAGGTCACAGGGCATGGCCCAGCCCAATGTCACCTGAAGGTATTTCTGACTGACATTACTTCTCTAAACAGGAGGAACACAAAAAAATCTCTTTGTGGTGCTGACCACGTGAGCAAATGGCAGGTCCATCCCTGAGAATTTCCATTGTCCCCTGGGTTTCCATAACTGTGGCTGTAATATGACATCGGGTATTTGAATTATCTTATTACCTGGCTGTTCCACAGTAAGCTGTGAACTCCCTGAAAAGGGGCTATTGTTTGGTTTACCGTGAACCCCAAAAGTTGTTCAAAATAATAATAAGCAGGGGCTGACTTTGAAAGGTAGGTGACAGGCAAACCAGAAAAGAGAAACACTAAGTACCCAGTCACAAACGCACAAGAAACTTGTTTCAGAGGCAGTGAATTGGAAGCTCGTTCATCACTGAAAGAACACCTTAAATAGTGACCTAAAACAATCTAATGAATATTTGTGATATTTTCCAACAGTAACAAAGACATCTCCAAGTTTACAGAGCACTTTTCACGTGCAACTGCTGTGGCACAGGCTATTCACCTATCATTCCATACCTTTCTTAACCCTACAAGGAGGAAGTTCTCATTATCCCTTCTTAATACAGAGGGGAAATAAGGCTCAAGAAAACAGGTTCTTTCCCACAAGGGGAAGAGCAAGAGTCAGACCCATAGCTTTTGTTCATGACTATTGCATAGCCACATATAATTTGGAAATCGAATGCTGAAATAAAAACTGGCCCAGTATATCTTTGCTAATTGGATAACAGATATTGGGTCAGAATCTTATTATAAATACATGATGATTTTCTGACTTACATATCTCAAAGGACGGCTCTATGTTTAAGAACCTTCCAGGTCATAGAGCCAATCATCAATGATGGGAGTGAAAAAAGTTGAGAATAACGTAAGCCCATCTTACTTAGTCCTCACAGCCATCCTGAATATTATTCCCATCCTAGTCAGGAGAGAAAAGATTATGCTGCCTGGATCATAGCTAAAAAACAGTCATATCCCCTGCTTTGCATGGTTGATGGCTGTTTTTTTTTGTGCTAGAACAGCAGAGCTGAGCAGGTTAAGCAGATGCAACAGAGAATGCATGGCAGTCAAAACCAGAGACACTATTTGACCCTTTACAGAAAGTTTGGCGGCTCCTGGACTACATCTTAGAGGGCTCAATGCAAACAACAAGCTTAGAAACAGCAGTTCAGTCTCCAGGCAGAACAAGTACTGCTTCACCCACCCAAGTGGCAAACTCAGCTTTCTGAAAACAGGAAGAATACTGCATTACAAACCAACAAGTTCTTGCCCAAAAGCACCTGGACTCATCACCCTCCATAAAAGAGCAGCAGCAGTAGGGAATCTTACCTTTATTGTACATGTTGGTTGGTACTTGCACATCACTCAGACTGATGTTCACAGGCAAATTATTAAAATGGTCATTTGGGGCTAAGATGAATTCCTTCCCCAGTTCCAAAAAATTTCCGTCTTTGTCCCTTTCGTTTATCAGCACAGCATTGAAGTATTCATACTGAAAGAGAAAGTCAGAAAAAGTTACAATGGCTTAGGGAAGAAGGATGGGAACTCAGAAAGACTTGGATAAGTGTCACATGCTATCCCTCTACTCTAATGGAGGCTGATCTACTCAGGTAGTCTCTTTATGACTTATATGTTGTCTACAGACACATTTGCACAGATGAGACATTATATAACTATTTGTCCATGTCATTAAATGTTCTTGAAAAACCATCAATTCACTTCCATATCTGAATATGGACAAAATTGCCCTAAAACATTTTAAGTCCTTACATTTTGAAAACAGAACTTTCCCACATGCAGCTGAAAGCTGAAAATCAATAAGCAACAAGTATATATATATATATATATATATATATATAATATATATAATCATTATCTCATATAAATAGATTTACTTTATCCTAGAAATTATTCTAAGCTTCTCATAAGATAATTCACTTGATTTTCCAAATAATCTATTAAGTAAAATTATTATGAGAGTTCCAACTTCACGAATTAAGAGAAAAAGATACAGAGAATTTATGCATCCTGCCAAAGATTATATAACTGGCAAGCAGAGTGAGAATTCTGACACACTATCGCCCATATATGTGCCCTCTTATACTGTGTAATATTGCAATATAGGTACAGGTACAGCTGGAATGAACAAACTAAGACGGTAAAAGAACTATTGTTTTTTATTGTACTGTTTATGGCTCTTTTCCTTTTTTCTTTTGTCTTTGGTGTATTCTCTTTGGTCCTTGTTTTTTTTTTTTTTTCTGTACCTTCTGTCTTACATATAAAAGTTTATCTGATTTGGGGAGATGAAGGGGAGCCAAATCAGCAGTGATACTCACTAGACACTATGTTGGGAATAAACTATACAACTTGAGGGGCTGGTCAGGAGGAGAAAATTGGGAGAAAATGAGGGGGTGGGGTAATACTGTTAAAAAAGAAATGTACTCATTACCTGACGATGGAACTATAACCCCTCTCTACATATCGCCTTTACAATATTTTTTAAAAGAGAACTATAGTTCCTATAATAAGGACTTTTTTAAAGCTTGAGGGGAAACCTATGTTTTCTATAGAAAAGCAGGAATCAGTATTATATCAGATTCCTCTTCAGCAACTAAAGCAAAAAGAGAGAATGAACTGCTTAAAGTACTAACCTAATGGGAAAAAGGATTCAGATTTTTTTGGTTTGATGGTGGGGGGAGTACAGTGGTGGGACATGAGCTCAAGAACTTGTGCTCTTGCTTGCTTTTTCCTCTCAAGACTGATGCTGTACCACCTGAACAATACTTCTATTTCCAGCTTTTTGCTAGTTAATTGGAGATGAAAGTCTCGTGACTTTTCTGCTCCCCCAATTCTCAGATCTCAGCCCCCTGAGTAATTAGGATTATAGACCTGAGCCACTCACATCAGTCCAGATTTAGAATTTTGGATTCAGAAGAAGTGTCCCTCATAAATGAAAGAGAAATAAAGACCTGCTCAGACAAACAAAAACTGAGTGAATTTCTTGCTGCAGATCTGCCTTGCAAAAAAAAAAAAAAAGAGAAAAAGAAAATGATCTGGATAAAAAAACTATAATTTACATAAACAAGATTGCTATGTTAGGAATAAATGAAGATAAATAGCAACTTTTCTTATTCTTAATTAATCTAACATAATATTTGCTCTACATAATAAGAGTAACACATTACTGAGTGATAACAGATTATATTCATAAACTATAAGCAATAGAGGGAAGAATTGGGAATAATCTATGTCATGGCTTAAAAGTGGCTCCTCCAAAATTCTGGTGTGGCCAATGGATAGCATTACGAGATAAAGCCATTACAATGTATTAGGAGGGCTCTTGACCCATTAGAGGATTAAGTATAAAAAGGCTTGATAAAGGGAATCTGCCCCTTTTGCTTTCTACCTTCCACCAGTTAGTAAAAGCGGAATCCTCTTTCAGAAGCTATAACATCAAGACAGCATCTTAAAAGAAGAGAGAAGTCCCCACTAGACACCTAACTTGTTGATACCTTTATCTTAGGCTTTAAGCCTTCCAATGTTTGAGAAAACAAGTTTCCGTTCTTTATAAATTACTGTGTCAAGTATTCTGTTATAGTAGCACAAATAGGCTATGACACTTATAAGATATCATCACTATTTATGAAGTGGTTCGGTGTAATTTGAAAGTTAAGTTAAAATTGGTTTCAAAAGTAAACTTGAAAGCTGTAAAAGTATATTGCAAATTTGAGAAAAAAAGGAAGCATAGCTTATATACTGAGGAGAAAGAAAATTAAGTTTTACAAGGTACACAAATCTATAAGAGGCTCATAGTAAAAGACAAAATAGTACGAGGAAAATGAATAGAAAAGAGTAACAAATACAATATTTATTTAATGCTATTATATTAATAATTCCATTAAATGGGAATGATCTAAATATATCATTTTTAAAAGACTGTCACAGTGGATAAGAAAAACAAGACCCAAGATTTTGGCAATGTGAAACACCTATAATTCCAGCCATGAGAGGTAAAAATAAGAGGAACATGGGTTCAAGGCCTGCACAGGCAAAAGCTAGCAAGATCCTATCTAAAACTGAGTTGAGCATTATAAGCACAGGCTTATAATACCAGCTACTCAGGGGGCAGAGGTAGGAAGATCATTGTCCATGAATAACACTGGCAAAAGTACAAGACCCTATCTAAAAGCAAAAGGACTAGGGAATGATTGAAGTGGTAGAATATTTGCTAGCAAGCACAAGGCCATGAGTTCAACCCAAATTTAACCATCCAAAAAAAGTCCATGAGACCCAACTATAGTTTATCCAAAAGAAATCCACTTTAAGTGAGACCTAGTGGTACATGGTTATAATCCCAGAGACTTGGCATGTAGTAGGAGAAAGATCATGGGTTCAAGGCTAGCCTGGGCAAAGGTAGAGAGACCCTGTTTCAAAAACAAAAAAGCTGGTGGCATAAGCCAAGTGGTAGAATGGTTGCTTAGCATGTGTGAACCCTTAGGTTCAATCCTCTATGCTAAAAAGAAAATTAAAAATTGATCTTAAATTATATGAAGACATATGTAGCATGTATACGTAGTAAAGGGAAGAGAAAGATATGCTATGCTAGCACAAATCAAAAGAAAACTGGAGTAGCTATATTAATTTCAGACACAGAGAACATCAGGGAAAAATGATGGGTACTACTTAATAAAAAAAAAGATACATTTTCCATAAAGACATAACAACACTTATATGTATGAAACTAACAATACACTATTAATATGTATGAAGCAAAGACCAATAGAAATGCAAAGAGAAACAGATAAACCCATTATAACATAAGACATAACAACACTTATATGTATGAAACTAACAATACACTATTAATATGTATGAAGCAAAGACCAATAGAAATGCAAAGAGAAACAGATAAACCCATTATAACATTGTAGATTTCAATACTTTTTAATCAGTTATTAACAGACTTAATAGGTAAAAGTTTGGTAATAATATAGTTTAACTGAACAACACCATCAATTAAATCTAGTTGACATTTATAGAACACTTCATCCAACAAGAGAACAGATACTCTTTTTCTCAACTTTGTGAAGATGCTTACATGGAACATTCACCAAAATATACCACAAATCTGGGCCATCAAACATGCCTTCACAAGTTCAAAATAACATAAACCATAATAGAATTAAATTAAAAGTAAATACCACAAAAGAGTTGAAAATCCCCAAGTATTAGGAGATTAAACAATATACTTCTAAATAATAGATGGATCAAAGGAAGTCTCCTGGGAAATTTTAAACTAAAAGAAAATGAAAATATAACTGATGAAAACTTGTGGTCTGAAGTAAAAGCAATGCTTCAAGGGCAATCCATAGCTTTAAATAAATGTCATGCTAAAGGAAAAAAAAGACTTAGAATCAATCATCTAAGCTTTGCTTGAAAAAACTAACATATAAGCATATTAAATTCAAAATAAGTAGAAAAAGTGAAATAACATATTTTTTGATTTGGGAAATGAAGACCAATGAATTAAAAATGGGGAGTCAATAACATGATAGATTATTGAAAAATTTTAAATAAATATATGACATCTGAATATGCATAAAACGTACTCTGGTAATAGTGGGCTAAGAGTAGAAGTAAATATATGATACTGATATGAAATTATCAATGAAGGGTGGGTATAATGGCCCACTCCTATAATCCTAACTACTTGGGAGGCATGCCTGGGGAGAAATCACAGGCCAAAGCTTGCTTGGGTAAAAAGTTAACAGACTAGCTCAACAAAATGCTAGACATGATGGCATATACCTATCATCCCAATAGGAGGCATACAATAGAAGCCATACTGAGAGGAAAAACAAAAATAAACAATAAAATAAAACAAACCCCACATGAAACCATAACTAATAAAAAGAACCAATGCCAAAGGGCTGGGTTATGGTTCAAGTAATAGAGCTCTTGCTTTCTCAGTAAGCACAAGATATTAAGTTCAAGTCACAGGACTAAAAAAGGCAATGATAGCTAGATACCTACTAAAATAAGAAATCTAGAAAAGTCCAAAGAATTTGAAGATTAAATACATATTTCTTAGTAATTCATGTGTTAAAGAACAAAATTATGTAGAAAAACTGGACAATATTTTCAAACAAATCACAATAAAAAAATCAATTTATCTGAAATGCAGCTAAAGTACAATCTATAGAATGTTTGAGAATTCATTGTTTAGAATAGAAAATAGAATAGAATAGATGAATGCTCCTCCTTAAATGCTACTTAAGTTGTTCCAGGAAAGGTACCAGAAGTTGTTTTGTTTTGTTTGTAAACTAAATAATCAAATTTTAAAACTCAAAGTGGACTAATTTTCTGGCTTGAAAATGTTCGCCCAGAGCCCACACATTAAAAGACTTTATCACCAGCTTATGGTGCTATAGAAATAGTACACACTTAAGAGGTAGGGCCTATTGGGAGGAAGTTAGATTTCTGAAGTTGTGCCCTTGGAGGAGTTGCTAGGACCCAAATCGCTAATCTCTAATCCCAAATCACGTCTCTGCCTCCATTAGGTGAACACTCTGCACCACCATATTCTCCTACCACAGGCCCCAAACAACAGATCTATAAAACCATGTACTAACATTTTTGAAACCATGAACCAAAATAAACTTTCCTCCTCATAAGTCGATTGTCTCAAGTATTATCCATAGCAGTAGAAAACTATAGATCACAAATGAAGGATAAAGGAGGAAAGTGAAAAAAAAAATACTAGTATCAGGATAATGAGGAAACAATATTATAAATCTTAGTACAAAGATAAGGAATATCACTTTTGCCAGTAAATTCAATGATTTAATTAAATGTCAAATTCCTTCAAAAATACAGAAATGATCAAAAATGCAAGAAGAAATGCCAAACATGACCAGCCATACATAAACAAAAGAAACTATTGCACAATTAATAACCATGCTAAAACAACAACTAGGTTGAGAGACCTGTGTTACAGAATTATGCCAAATATATGAGGATGAAATGTAAATAATCCTATACAGAGTTCCAGAAAATTAGAGAACAGAATATTTCTCAATTTATTTAATGAAAAAATGATAAACCTGACACTGATAACAAGCAAGAACATTTTAAAATTTATACCCCTATATTTTTCATGAACCTAGATGCAACAAAACCAAATGACTGAATCAAATCCACCTATAATTAAAAGGATAATATATGGTGACTAGGTTATATTTATCCCAGAAACTTGAGGTCAGCTTTCCTTTGAAAACTCATTGAAGATAATTCACTACATTAACAGAACAAAGAAAAACATCCTATTACCAAATTGAGATAGAGACATATTTGACAGAATTCAATTTTTGCTCACCATAAAAATTCTCAGGAAATTAAAAATGGGAAAATATCCTCAACATGATAAAATGTCACCAGCTAACTATTACCAAACTGGCTATCCATACCCATGAGTTTCACATCCATGGATTCAACCAACAAGAGCTGAAAATATTTGAAAAAAGATTGCATTTGTATTAATCATGTATAGACTTTATAAACTCTGTGTGTGTGTGTGTGTGTGTGTGTGTGTGTGTGTGTGTGTGTGTGTGTGTGTGTGTGTGTGTGTGTGTGTGTGTGTGTGTGTGTGTGTGTGTGTGTGTTGTATGTTTATGCTGGTCCTGGGGCTTGACCGTGGCTAGGCACTGTCCCTGAGCCTGTTTTTTTTTTTTTTCTTAAGGCTAGTGCTCTACCACTTAAACCATGGCTCCACTCCAGCTTTTCGGTTCTAGGCTAATATGCACATTATAAAACAAACTACAAAAATGATATCCCTTGTGACTAGAAATCACAAAGGCCCACTCTCCTTGGGCAACAGCCCCATGGCTTATTTTTTGCAGCCTCAAGTATAGTTCTTCTCAGTTGAATCTCAGAGTGGAATGTACATGTATTATGTGTAAGTCACCTAAGTCTTCCCACAGGATACTGAAAAAGAAACATTCCTGAAATGAACCAAATTTGGGAAGCAGAGATGTGAACAAAAATCCAACAGATTTCTTCATTTCAGGACATCTCAGAGCTTTCAGCTTATTCTGAAAACAAAGAAGGTCGGAGGTGTCATATGTAACAGTCCCCAAATTGATCTGTAAAGTTGCCATCCATCTAAGGTAACATGGGAGTTTCATTACATGTACTTGTTTAACTATTTTATCAATACATTTCAACAACCATTTCAACAACTATAGGAATTGTTTATTCACCATTGTATCCCAGCACAGTACCTAATAATGACTTATTAATGGGCTAAATGACAGGGTCAGAAATTACCTGGTGATAAAGCATCTTCCAGGACCTATTACACCACAGGCCTCTCTGTAGCCAATGCCTTGAAGTCCACGGTGTCAGGGAGAGTCAGTCATTGGTTAGAAAGGAGCACATCATGACTCTTATTAGATAGGGCAGAGAAAGCAGTCATACTACTCCCTGGGCTCTATCACAAATGTGGATCAAGAAGTGGATCTAAAGCAGTGGAGTAAAGGTTACTCAAGAAGTGAACAAAATTTCTGGTCTGTGCCACCAGTGTAAGAGTGCCACGCTGGTGCTCAGTGACATCCTGCAGCTTTTCCAGAGTCCAGCTGGGTGTCCTGTTGACCGGTGGAGTTCCTAACCACTCCCCTCCCCTGCCCATGCCACTGTCACAAAAGGTCGTAATTTTCAGTTCTGACAAGCATGCCACAGTATCCAGCTTCAGACCCAACAGGACATGTCACTAGATGGTGAGAAGACTCTGTGTACCCTCTGTGACATGTGGCAGTGTGACCTGTATGTATTGAGAAAGCTTCTGAGGCAGTATCGCAACCAGAGGAAACTAATCCATTCTCTTAATGGTGACCCAGCCTCTCCCTCACCACCCACAGCCTTAAAACTCATCACTCTTCAGTTCAAGGGTTGGCAAACTTTTTTTGTAAAGAGCCAAATAGTAAATATTTTAGGATTTGCAAGCCAGACAGACTACATTATAACCTTCAAGTTGGCTGTTTTAGTGAAAGTAGCCAAGTATAATAGATAAGCAAATGGGTGTGGCTATGTTCCAATAAAACTTTATTTACAAAAAGAGGCAGCTGTCCTGCAAGTTCTGGTTTTCCTAAACCCCATCCCTTATTTCCTCTTTCTATATGAGAGACACCTAATCTGGTATATTACAATGTTCAAAAACAGTGCTTATCAAGTGTGGCCAAACCTCAGTACAATTAAATCCAAATCCCTGGGCAGGGATAAGTATAAGGATTCTTTTCCAGTGTACAATCTAGGCTGAAACATAGGGTCTACAAGAATGGACTCCCCTTCCACTTCCTGCTGGGTAAGTTTCACAAGGTGATCTCAAGGCAGCACTGCAAAGTATCTGCTTCATGGACAGGAAGCATCTACTCAACTCATTGTGGCTTAGAAATCTAATTTTGCCTTTGATAGTCCTCTATTTCTTATACCTTGGTGAAGAGACAACCAACCTACTATAAACTGAGAGGTACTACCCTCCACACCAACTTTCCCCTGAACTTGACAGGTACAAGTTACAAAATCCAGTCTAGGGGTTGGATCCAGAACACATGGTCAGAAACCAATCCAGTGCCTACTCAGTAAATGACAGCATTTGTCAAGGTTCACCAGAGAAGGAAAAGAGATAATCAGACAGATTAGTAGGATATTCACATACAGGATGATTGGATATTTACATGTTGTTTATTGGTGCCTTCCTACCCCTTCATCACTATCTGCTAAGCTCCTATCACAGCATAGGTAATATAGGTAAGACTTCAATAGCAGGACTCCATCGTGATGGGCTCCATCTCACCTATGAACACAGACTCTCCCACTCCCCTATAGCTCTTCTCTTTCCTAATGTTAATGTGGTATTCACTGAACTGTGAATCCTTAGAGGATATGTTTTGGAAGGTAAGACACTATGGACATCGTGGGCTCATAGAGCATCTGTTTTTAGTGACACAATGTCATTTGACCTCCACATCTGCTACTAAGCCCAATGCTTAGAGGCAGCCAAAAGTAGTAGGGGAGAGGGATGGACTAATACTTCTTGTCTTTGCTACATAGGGAAGCATTTTCATATTCTACCACCAGCTGGAAAGACCCCACCCCACCCCAAGTGGGTCACCAGCCAGGGAAGGAATTTGGATGGCCCCCTGACTCCCATGCATAGCCTCTTTGTGCCTGCATTTCACCTTGTGCTCTATTTATGCAGTTAGATTCCAGCATAGTCTGTACAGGAGAACAATGTCTAGGGATCTGGGTACACAAAGATGATCCTATTCTTGCTTCTTAAAGCACCTTGAATAGCTTTCTGTCTCAGTTCGGTGCTCTATGAGGAGGCATGGTGACACCTAGTGACACCTACCTCCTTGGGTCTTCATGAGGACAGACCAGGATAAAATCTATAAAAGCCAAGGTACACTGTGTATGTCAGGCTCTTGCTATGTTTGAGTTCTCTCCTCTCTAGCTTATTTTTGTTCCCTTTCCTACTCTGGGATAATGGCCAGTTTTTTACAACTTAGATTCAAAAATAAAAATTAATAGGAATATTAGTCCCAAATGATCCAAGAAATATCCAACTCTCGGCATGTGTGTATCCTGTGTGGAAGTGATGGATATCACTACTCAGCTGAGCCCCTCACCAAAGGTCTAATGTTATCTGGTTACTGCTCAATAATCTCATTTTCTTTTCATATGTGCAAATTGATTTTTAAATGATCTGTCCCAGACTATTTCTAGACATTAATGTTACATTAACTCACTTATAATTTCCCAAGTGTCAAAGTTCTTTTGAAAAAGCAGACAATGATTATCCCTCTCTCAGCCATCTGGAGTGTGTACCCTCTGAGAGCACTCTGCTCTAAGCATCAATAGCACCCTTGACAAGCTGCTTAAGCAGGCCTTGGAGCACTGCCTACTGCAGGCTAGCTGACCATCGCATTATGCCTTAACAGTCTTGGAATGAAATGCTTAACTCCAGTTTAATGGGTTCAATTTCCATTCTGCTTCTGGTCCATAATCTCCGAGATTTCATCCATAAAATGGGCTCACAACCACCCATACTACAATGGAGTTATCTCGAAGAATTCATGGACAAAGGGTGTTCAGCTGTAAAACAAAACAAAACAAAAACAACTGCCATTTTGTGGGTTAAGCATGGTTGCTGCTGAATCTAGCACCATCCAAGAAAAGTCATGTGATAATGGGTAGGTTCTACACCCACAATGCCCATCACAAGAAACCACAGGCCACCATGGATACTGAGCATGTATAATGTCACTGGTAGGACAGAAGAACTCATTTTTAAATTTTGTTCCTTCTTAATTCATTTTAATTTAGCTTTAAAATGCCATTAATGAGCCAGCCACCAGTGGTTCACACATATAATCCTAGCTTCTCACGAGATAAGAGGCTCTACTGAAAGCCAGTCTGGGCAGAAATAGCCTAGTGACTCTTAGCTCCAATTAACCAGCAAACAACAGAACTGAAGGCATGACTCAAGTAGTAGAGTGCCAGCGATGAGTATAAAAGCAAAGAAAATCTACCAAAAGAAGAAAAAGCCACAAATGTCCCGTGACTACCATACTGTGTAACAATAGGCCCTCTATCCCTTTTAATTTCCTTTGTTTTCAGTATCTGAATTTTTTTCTTTGTATTGTTTCACAGTTATACTTCTTACTTTCCCCATCAGAAACTTCAACATCACATAGATACAGAGATATTTTCTTTTTTTTTCATTTTATTTTATTGTAACAGTGATGTACACAGGAGTTACAGTTACATTAAGTAAGGTAATGAGTACATCTCTTTTTGAACATTGTTACTTCTCCCTCATTTTCTCCCACTTTCCCTCCCCCTCAACTTGTAAAGTTCACTTCCAACATAGTGTCTTGTGAGTATCACCATTGAATTGGTTCACCCTTTCTGCTTTGTCTCACTATTTTGTTATTCCCCTTCCATTCCCCAAATCAGGTAAACATGAATTCAAGATCCAGGGTACCAAAATTAAAAACAGTGACAACAGGTGGAACCAAAGTGTATGTGGAAGTGAACAAAGGAAAAAAGAAATAACTTCACACAATACATGAAAAAAACCTACTTCCATTTAATGGTGTTCATTTTTTAGTATCATTCTATATGGTCATATGCACAGCCTCTTCAACAAATGGTGCAGGCAGAATTGGCTATACATGTATATAAAACTGAAGTTAGATACTATATATCATCCTGTACCACAATCAACTCCAAATGGATCAAAGACCTTGCGGTAAGCGCAGATACTCTAAAAATATTACAGGAACTGATAGGGGACATAGTAGGGCTCCTTGGCACAGGTCTAGACTTAAAATAAAAATCTGAAAACATAACATAAACGGAATTGCATTATACTGCAGAGTTTCTGCGTGGTAAAGGATATAGCTAGCAAGATAAATAGAAAGCCCACAGATTAGGAGAAGGTTTTCATTAGCTATACAAAAGACAAAGGCCTCATATAAAAATATACCTTGAGCTCAAAAAATTAACCCCCCAACAACAAATCCTCAAATCAACAAAAAGAAACAATCACCCCATTAATAAGTGGGCTCAAGAATTAAAAAGACATTTTCTATCTTCTTCAGTGCTGGAACCCCATTGTGTAGCTAATGGGAGGCACTCAAATGTTATTTGAGTGAATAGGCTTCTGTCAAAAACTGAGATGCTAAAATCATCCTTACGGTATTCACACAAGAACAAAGGATTTCACCATAGGACTTTTGTCTATGCACTTGTGAGGTAGGCTTCATCTATTACTAATTATGGAAAAACTCATGTTTGCAAAGGACTATCTTTCTAATCAGAGTGCATTCAAAACTACCTGAATAATAAACTCATAGTCATCTGTTTCAAGGTTTATTTTCTTGAATCTCAAATAAATCTTATGATTCATTTCCTTGAGTGGGAGAGAAAGGTGGTGACTAATTAATACCTGAGGGGGAAAAAACTGCACTTGGAAGAGTGTCACATTTCTAAGTATTATCTGTCACTTCCACTCACATAGAAAAAAATGGCAAATGTGGATCCGATTGCTTTGGTTTAGTTAGCATTTCTTTTTCTACACTTCAGTAACAGCCCCCAATTCTCTACTAGAAGAGAGGCTTTAATCAAGAGGCCAATAACTATACTTAAATCAAGAACACATGACCCAAGCTGACCAGAGTGCTTTTTGGGGAATGCTATTAGTCCTGGAAGATGGGATTCCCACATCATTTATCAAGAGACACAAGATTCACTGCTGCTTTATTGTGGGCTGGTTTGTTCACATAGAAAAAAAGAGAGTATTTCTCTTCAGATTCATCCAAGAGTAAAAAAAGAAATTATCCTTATAACTAAGTTATCTTTCAGTGATTGAGATGCTAATGCTTTTCTGTTTATATCTTTCTCTTTAGAAACTGAGTCTAGTCAAAATCTTTGGTCTAGAGCCTACATAATCCAAAAGGATTATGCATTAAGGCCAACCAAGGCAAATTTTACCAAGATTCTATCTCAAAAACAAGCTGGGATTGGTGGTACGTATCTATAATCCCAGCTATTTGTGAGGTAAAAGAAAGGAAAATAGTGTTTTAGCTTAGGCAAAGTTGGCATGAGACTCTACTTGAAAAACAAATTGAAAACAAAAGCACTTGGACATGGCTCAAATGGAAGAGCACGTGCTGAGCAAGTATGAGACCCTGAGTTAAATACTCTATACTTAAGAAAGATTTTTAAAAAAAAGAAATAGAAGGAAAAAAGAAATAACTTTTTAGGAAAAGATAGGAGTAGCAAGTAGAGATGGGTAGGGAGCAATGTAGTCAAGTCTTATGAACCTGAGTGTTGGGGCTCACTTTCATTAATGAAGGAGCTACTGTGGATACCATTGTTAGTCTCACAGTAACCCCCCAAAGCATCTACTATGCATATTGTAAAATAATTTCATAGGACTGTCTGAGTTAACATATCATGTGTCAAGTCATCAGTAAGAATAAACTGCTGTATGACTCACACTCAAGGCTCTCAAATTGAATCCAAACATGAACTATTTGATAATGAGCTTCTTTATTGTCCAATTTTACCTTGATACAAGTCAAAAATTCTCCTATGAATCTGAATATGTAACTGACCCAATCACTGTATTTGTGGTGTTACATGTTAATATTGTTCTTCTTTATAAAGAAACTCTTGTTAGACACAGTAAGACATTCTTATAATCCCAGCTATACAAGATGGAAGTAAGTGGATTACTGTGTGAAGCCAGCACACAGAAAAGTGCAAGAAAAACAAACTAACAGCAAAAAGACTGAGAGTGTAGCACTTGTGTACTAAGCCCAAAACCCTGGGTTCAATCTCTAATACCTCAAGTAGAAAAAAGAAAAAAAAAACTCAAAATGCCCAACAGAGTAAAACACATTCCTTCAAATAGTACGTAAGAAATGACCCCTAGTTTCCACATCATAAAACCTTTGCCATTCCCACTCAGAGAAGAAGCAATTAAAAGAAAGACACAAAATATGTGGTCTCATTATCATGATTGCTGCAATTCAGAAAGTTATAAATTGTAATAATAGAATGTTCTAGCACTTACTATTGTAGTAGTCCAGTTGCTCTGGTGATTTAGCCCTGCATTTTCATAGGACGTTAATTAGAGAAGGAGAAAACCAAGGCCACAGAATGTGCATCAGATGTCCACTCCTAGTTGCCAAGGTAACAAATTATACTAATATCTTTTCTTTCACTACATAACATCTTAAACATAGACCTGACGATATCTCAGCAAATATAAACATTACTGGTATGGTGGTAGATTTTCTAATAGGCTATAATTGACATAGTTTGGATAGGGATGTGAAAATTGAATAGGAAGAAAACATACGTTTTCTAGGCACAAGTAGATGTTATGGTGTCTTCCAAAGGCCCAACTTGTGGAAGGTGGTGAACCTTCAGAAAGGCAGGTCTAGCAGGAGGAAGTTAGGTTATTGGGAACATAGCACTGAAGAGGACAGTGGGACTCCATCTCCTTACATTGCTTTGCTTCCTGACAGCCATGGGAGGAATAGCTACCTCTGCCACATGTTTTTGCCATGATGATCTGCCTTATCATAGGCTTAAAACCTTTCACCTTTTTATTCAGTTTATTAGCTCAAGCATTTTATTGCAGTAGCAAAAAGTTAACACACTAGACTAGAATTTTGTAAAAGCTTTTTTTAATATATATTTTTATGTACAGAGGGGTTCCAGTTACACGAGCAAGGTAATGAGTCCATTTCCTACTGAGCATCGTTACTCACTAGAATATTATTTAACTTGCAAGACACCTAATGGTCAACAAACACAATTCTGTGCCATTTCAAATAACATGAGTATTACTTATAGTGAGAGTGATATGCTGGGCACTATTCTATTACATTATTTGAATCTCTCTATCCACCTTAGCACATGAGGAAACTATATCTCAGAAACATTGAGTGACTATATGAACATCCTCTAGCTAGGAGTTGACACAATCTACATTTGAACCAGACATGAACAATTCCAGTGTTTAGTCCAGCTTACTGGCTCTTTCCAGACTAGCAATTTAACAATATGAAAGGTATTCATCAATTATTTTGAGTGAATTATCATATTATTTGAATTATAATAATGGTACTATCTGAATTAAGAAATGGAGATGAGATTACATGAGTCAAGAAAACAAAAATCCGAAAGCACAGTGCAATGATGCAATCTATATATTTTGCAACAACTATTCAGAAATAAGGTGGACAATTGAGAGACTGATATTTCTCCCTCTCTGCCTTCCTTATTTATTTTTGTGGCTGTTGTTTAAATTTCACATGACAGTAAATAGGTGGGATAAAAAATTAAACATCAAAATGCAAAATAATATAAGAAAGTAAATCCATTGAATACCTTGACATCTAATTTGAGATAATGCACTGGGAGAAATAGATGAACTGCTTTGTGCTGACAATATATATCAGGGAACTTCTCCGTAGCAAGAGAAAATGACTGCAATTTTGTTTTTTCTGCAGAGGTTAACATTCTGTGTAATCTTAACAAGGTCTATCCCCCCTGCACTTTGTGAGTCTCTCAGAAGTACCTCTGTCCAACACACTGCAACATGCTATTTCCTTTGGAATCCATTAAGATCAGAAAACAGAACTTTTTAGGCTCTGTGTGTCAGACTGAGAAAACTTAAGCCAACAGCAGGCTCAGATAAATATGCTAATGAGATAAAGTTAATACTTTGCCAGTTATTTTCAGTACTTCCTCTATGCATTTAAAATAACGACATACTCTGAACACTAGCCTTTTCAAAAAAAGATTCATTGTTTATTCATTCACTCTGTGTTAGCATTTGTTGGGCACAGGATTGGGGGGGGGGGTATTAGAAGAGGTAGAGTTCATGTGGGTCTCATTGCACTCACCTACATTTCCCATCATCCCTTTTACTTGGTGTGGGTGACGTAACTGGCTTGGCCAATGATCTATTAAAATACTTAAAAGCTGCTATGAGACCTCACACTGGCAGCAATTCCATAAGCTTCGATTTCAAACTGGAAAGGTTAAAGAATGGAAGATACCTAAGACTCTTAGTCACCATGGGTAGGGTACTGCCAGAGACAGCTCTGAGAACTACAGTGCCTTTAAATGAATGAAAAGAAAACTGGTAGGAGTTCATCCTCTGAAAGTTCAGACTTATCTATGATCAAGACTATTAAAAACTAGGCTCATGGCAGGGCACCGATGTCTCACACCTGTAATCCTAGATTCTCAGAAGACAGAGATCTGAGGATCGCGGTTCAAAGCCAGCATGGGCAGAAAAGTCCTTGAGACACTAATCTCCAACTAATCACCAAGAAAGCGGAAGTGGCGCTGTGGCTTATGTAGTAGCACCCAGAACCAGAGTTCAAGCCTTACGACTGACAAAAAAAAAAAAAAACCAAAAAACTGGCCTAGACATGAGAAAAAAAGACAATTATAATAAATCTGGGCCTTAATTTATTGAAATCAAAGAAAACTGAAAATAAATATAAATTGAGTGTTAGTCTTTTATAAAAATGTTTTCTGAATTGGTTTAAACTACCTCAATTCACATTCAATGTTCCCTGCTTGCTAGTTAATGAAGGTATTTTATTCAGTTAAAGGCCTTCCATTATTTTAAAAGCTCCAATTGTTGAATCATCAAAGTCTATAAGAGTGTAATAAAGAACAAAATAACTGTTATGTAAGCAGAAGCTATAGTCATATTAACATTCATGAATTTACTCACCATAGTTCTATTCATAATTTAGAAATAAAAATACAATAATAAAAATTTCAACCTACAGAGAAGCCAAATGTTTCTCATTCCTACCAACCCCCACCCCCAAAATAGGTAATCTTGAAATATCAACTTCATTCATGACATCTGAGTGCTATTATAATTATCACAGGAAGAAGCACTATTAGAGAGTTATCAAATATAGTGATAAAATTGGTTGGGAATTTGAGTTGTTATATAAGTACTTACTGTTACATATTTCTTCCAAGTGTTACCTTGTAAAGTATGTTTATTTGCCAGTACAATCCCCCACGGGACATAAACCACTTTATTCAAAAAGAAAAATTACTTTTGAAATCCCTATGTAAGGATAACACAATCAAGATGCATAATACTCATAAATTGCTATGTTGAATTGAAACCCCTTCATACACCTACTTAATAATAAAAAAGAAATAATTTAAAATACTCACATATATAATTTAATAAAAATTTGTATAACTAATAGCACCAATAAAACAATGCACCAATAAAACAATGTATGTGTGCACTCATAAAGACACATTTCTATAAACTAATACAGATACCACATACTCATCAAAATATATTCCTCTTCTTCAGAAAGTTGCACATTAATTCAAATGTATTCATTTTGTAGGGCTTAAGCAAATGGAATTCAGAAAGCTCATCTAGAAATAGTGTTGCCTGTGGTTGGAGGTGGAATAAAATGAGAACGTCTATTAGCTTTTCAGCTATACAAGAAAATCAATGCCATGTACAATTTTTCAATAAAAAGTATTCAGGCTGGGCTTGTGAGAATGAATTGCTGTGTCAGCACCAATCACAGAACCAATCACATCACACCTTTGTGCTGCTTCCAAATCTTTGATCTCTCCTGGAGAGGCCACAAAAGTCAGGTTACCAAGAAGCTGCCTGACTTCAGCCTTGCAGAAAGTGGTCATGGGATCACACAACTTATCCATGTGCTTGAGACTTCCAAGAAATCCTCCAGGAATCCTGGTAACACATTACGAACACAGCTCCACTTTGCCTGTGCCAGTGGAACATCAGAGAGAAGTGAATTCTGGGGCAGTGAATGAGGGCACCAATGCGCTGGAAGCCAAGTGTGTATTTGGCTTCAAAGCAAATGCCCTTCCTTTTTCAAAGTTAGCCCAAAGTTAGCCCATAGTTAGCCTACCCAGAGGTCACCCTTTCATTTTTGACCTCTGTCCTCCCTCCAGAACAAACAAAGCAGTCCACCTCCAGGGGACTGAGTCTAGGAATCAATCAAGAAGTGAGCATCTCTAGATCTCCGTATGTATTCCCCAATAGACAGAGCCATACACAGAATCAGAAAGGGTTTCTCTCCACGCAGGGACCCCTGTGGTTATTACACACAGTGATGATTTCAGGTCTATGAAGTAGAAGGCTTGGATTTCCTCTATGGGTTGGGTTTTTTTGTTATTGTTGGTATTGCTATTTCTATGACTTATTTTTTGGTAGTCCTCAGGTTTGGATGAAACTTCCTAGGCAGGTGCTCTACCACTTAAGCACATCCTTGACCTTTTTTGCTGTTTCATATATATTTGTTATTTTTCAAATAAGATCTTACATTTTCATCTGAGGTGATGGTCCTCCTACTTATGCCTCCTGTGTACCTGGGAACATAAGTATGCACTGCCATATTCACCTTATTTGTTGGTATGAGGTCTTGCTAAATTCCTACCCTGGCTGGTCTCAGACTGTGATTCTCCAGATCTTTTCCTCCCACGTAACTGAGATTACAGAAGTGAGACACTGCCTGGCTCATTCTTTCTTTTACTTGGACAAGTCTTCAATTTTGTGGGCTCCAGTTTGTTCATTCTACCAAAAGACTCTAAGGTTCCTTCCAACCTTCCGTACATTTCAGAAAACCTAGAGTACTCAGACTCTTCAAGAATTTAACATCATCCAAGCACAAGTCCATATTTTCCACCAGAAATATCTTACATAGAGAAGAAATTGAAGTATTTCTAGAATCCAAGTAGCAATCCAAGTTGACTGGCCATATTCATTAAATTACCAAAAAGTTCATGCTTTCATTTAACATTTTCATGCATATTTTATATTCTTGAGCCAGTTTATTTGTGATTCCTGCTTTTATGCTTTTTACTATTATAAAACTCTCATTTCACCAACTAACACTTGGGAACTTGAAACCAGGCAAGTGGTGGCCAAGTCCGTGCAATGCAGTAAGGAAACAGAATAAGGAGGTGCTCATAGAAATAGGGAACCATTTGACTGTGAAGTACAGACTCTGGTGCTACTCTCCACAAGCACCATCTCTGCAAAGGCATATTCTCCTCAAGATCCTGAAAAGAAGAATGGTAGAAAATCGAAGAAACACATTGAAAGGTCAGTGAACTCCATGGGATTGGCACAGGAAGAAGGCTTGTGCCATGCCTGTGGGGTTTAGGAGGAAGTTTTAAGGCCTCTTATAGACTAACTCGCATGAGCCTCTTTGTGTGTGTGTGTGTGTGTGTGTGTGTGTGTGTGTGTGTGTGTGTGTGTGTGTGTGTGTGTGTGTGTGTGTGTGTGTACACAATGGGGATACACAATGTTCTATCTTTCTCATATCCAGATTAATGTTTGGGATCAGAAGCAATTCTCCTGGATTTTCATAAAATTAACCCCAAAAGGATACAACATGATGCTAATTTGTGCTAGGTTTCCCAGGCTCTGAAGATGACAGGTAATTGGATTGATAACTATAAAAGACCTAAAAAAAAAAAAAAAAAAAAAAGACCTGACAACTGCCTGTTGAGCATGCTTTACTATCAGATATTTAAATGCATCATTCAATCATTTCTGTTTAGTATCTGACTATTATTAATAATAATAGTGTTCAAACAATCTCCTTTCAATGAAAGTAGTAAAATGCTGTCATCAATGGTAGCTCTGTGGCTGTACAACATGGACATTCATGCTTATCTTTCCTATTTGGTTCCCATGAGAAGAAAGGGAGATAACATGAGATCCTCTACACAGTTTAGAATTTCATTGTGCTCAAGAAGCAACCTAAAGTCAGGCATCAGTGGCTCATGCCTGAAATCCTAGCTACTCAGGAGACTGAGATCTAAGGATCATGGTTTGAAGCCAGCCATGGAGGAAAGTCTATGAGACTTTATCTCCAATTAATCACATAAAAAGCCAGGGTGGTGCTGTGGCTCAAATGGTAAAGTGCTAGCCTTCAGCCAAAAGTTGCTCAGGGATAGCGTCTGAGCCCAGAGTTCCAGCCTCAGGATTGGCAAAAATAAAGAAGCAACTTAAAACAGGGGAACTAAAGATTTTAGAAAGACATATCACTCTGATTTCCCCAGCTCTACTCCTTTTTATAGATGGGCCAGTTCTGTTTCTCTATATTATATGCTCAGTCATTTTACCATGCTTTTATTATAAATTTTCTATACATTTCTTTTGAAAGAGAACTGTGTATCTCCACCAGAAATGGAAAGACATATCATGAGCCATCAACAGAAAGAAGTCATTAAAATGCAATAAAAATAAAAAATGATATTAAATTCAAATCACAGCTGCTTGTTCTATCTGCACTAAAAGTAGAGATATGCAAAAATTAGGAAGATGATGAAGATATTTAAATACTAAATAGAGTCTTCCTGAGTCTCTCAGGGTGACTGTTGAAACAAGACAGCTCTGTAACTGTTGGCTCAATTTCCTGTGAATAGCCCACCCCAAGCCATCTGAACCATTCATTAAGTGACCAGGCACAGAGGGCAAACTGAGCAAAGAAAGTACCCTAGCCATGGATCCATTAACATAGGGAGGAAAAGGAGGAAGCCCTAGTTTTCTGCTTTAGGTAATGCATTGATATGGGGCTGTTCTTAGTGAGGGGGAATACAAAAAGAAAAACAGTCCAAGAAGCAGAAGGGATGACTGCTCAGTTTATATATGCTATAATGAGAGACAATCTGCTGTGGTGGAAAAACATGTAGGCCTTACTCAGGTTTCAAATCAGTCACTTGGGAGGCATTATTGTGATGATCCTGGTTGAGCTACCAACCCAGTCTATGGCTTGCTTTTCTAAAATAATTAAGACAGCTCTTTCTTCCTAGAGTGCTTATACTATATGCAAAGTATCCATCTAATCAATATATGAGCTATTGGTATTATGTATTGGGACCATTCCTAGATGCTTATTTCACTTTATAATATTTCCTGGTCAACAAACATCCCTATAATGGCTAACATGAACAAGGACTGGTATTTGCTGACCATCATTAACCAACCCCAACCTCTTTTCTACACCAGACACTCAGCTACCATGGTGTTTACTGATTCTTCACAATCGGACTTGAAAATATTGTCCATGGTCTTAAAGTGGAATATAACTATTTAAGCTTAAAAACAAAGTAAAAGAAAAAGTTTATAAAGTTGCTAGGCACTGGTGGCTCATGCCTTTACACCTAGCTGCTCAGGAGACTGGGAGCTGAGATCACAGAATGTGCAGCCACGCACCAAAGTCCATGAAATTCTTAGTTCTAATTAACCAACAAAAACTGGAGGTGGAGGCATGGTAGAGCACAGCTTTGAGTGGAAAAGCTAAAGGGCAACACTCAAGTATTGAATTCAAGCTCCCCAGTCCCCATCCCAAATCCTTATAAAGCTCTCTTCAAATGTAGATGAAGCTACTTATAAACCATATCCAATAAAAAGTTAATATCAAAAAATATGAAGGGTTCATACTAGTCAATAGCAAAAAACATAAACTGATTTTAAAATGCCTAAAGGAAAACATACAATTTTCTGAAGAAAATGTGCCAATAAACAGGTATATGAGAAGATTTTCAACATCACTTATTATAAGGGCACTGCAAATCAAAACCATAATGAGATATTAATTCACACATTTTGGAATGACTATTATCAAAGACTCAAATGATAACCAGGGCACTATTGCAGGGCACTATTGCTGAGAATGTAAATTAGTAGCAACACTACAGGAAATAATATGGAGATTCATAGTGGCTCATGTTTGTAATCCTAGCTACTCAGATCTGAGGATCTCAACTTGAAGCCAGCCCAGGTAGGAAAGTTCCTGTGATTGTTATTTCCAACTACCAAAAAAATGTTAAGTAAAGCTTTGGCTGAAATGGTAGAGTGCTAGCCTTGAGCTAAATAAGTAAATAAATAAATAAATAGATTAGGCACAGTACCCAAGTCCTGGGATCAATCCCCCGGACCAACATACACACACACACACACACACACACACACACACACACACACACTAATGATAAAAATAATAAAAATAGAACAATATGATGGTGAAATTCTACTTCTAGGAATATATCACTATGATATAAAACCAGAAATCTAGAAAAGGTATCTGTCTATGTTTCATTGTAACATTGCTCACCGTAGTCAAGATATTCAACCACTGTGTCCATTGGCTGGTATGTGGATAAAGAAAATGTGGCATAGATATCCAGTGGACTCTTAGTCAGCTTTAAGAAGGAAGTAATGCTGTCTCTTTCTAAAACAACACTAAAGTACCTAGAAGATGTTATACTAAATGAAAAAAGCCAAGCACAGAAAAAAATACTACATGATCTCATATGTGGAACCAGAAACAATAACATCAAACAGGGAATAGAATGGTGGTTACTAGAAGTAGAGACTGTGGGGAAAGAACAGGGATTGGTCAAACAAAGGCTATAAACTTCTAGTTACAAAACAAGTAAGTTCTGAAGACCTACTGAACTTCATGGGGACTACGGTCAATAAAAATTCATCACACACTTGGAATTGCTGGGGGAGAAGATATTGAGAGTTCTCACAGCACACAAAAATGGTAAGAATGTGAGATGATGGGTATGTTGGTTTGCTTAATTGTGGTAATCACATATATATATGTATGTCAAAATATATGCAATTTTTATTTATCAGTGAACACATCAGTAAAGTTGGAAGTAGAAAACAAATCTAGGCAAGCAGTGTATAAATTAAAAAGCCCTCTTTTGCTTAGATTTGAGTCTCAGAGCAAGGTTACACTTGAGACTGACTTTCAGGTAGAGAGCAATATTAATCTCAATATTAATGAAGGCTTCAGTTTCTCCAGTGGCATACTAGAAGAGCCTCAGGAAATTGATGGGCCTTCATGAGCATATTTGCATTTAAAAGGGATTTTTAAATTTTTTATTTTATTGTAAAGATGTTGTTGTAAAGATGTGAGGGGTCACAGTTACATGAGTGAGGTAATGAGTACATTTTTTGTCGAACGTTGTTACCTCCTCTTTAAAGGAGATTTTTGCATTTGTTCTAAATGAATGGAATTCAGTTCCAAAAACCCAAACAAAGCAAAGCACAATAGTCCTTCATTTTTTTTTTCCTCTTGCTGCAACTCAGAGTTTCCAAGTCATTTGTGCTTTTTACCCCAGGGAGATAATTCAATTATTTTCTTAGTCTAAAAGTAGATCATTAGCAAACCTTGGAGAAGTTTTGCCCTGTATTAAATGAGGAGACTTTGCTGCATACAGAGAACACTCTTTCCTTTGCCACTCCAAAGCCGAGTAGCTGCAGTGGTACAGAGATTAGGAGTAAAGCTCAGTACTAGGAAAGAAGCTCCTTCCATGTCTGCAGGCTCAGCTGGACCAGGATATCTGTGTCCTCTGTGGTGCTTCAGTCATCTTAAAGTTACATCACTGGGCAAGGTAATATTTTATATAGATTTCAGTACTGGAAATCATGCCGTCAGGGTGAAAATATCATGCCAATATCTTCATTGTAGATTAAATTTGATAAAAAAAAAAAAGTAAGAGTCTTAATTATGCAAACTCAGCTCTACAAATATGAGCATTGCATTACTTTCATTATAGACACATTCTGGAAGCTACTCTAGCTAATCTTTTAAAGATTCCTTAAGAGGACAGAGAAACTTAGCATTTCAGGGTAGTCTTTACCTTGGAACTCAAACTCATTCATGAAATGAAAAAAGACAAATTGGGCTTATTCTTTTAAGTGTATTGAATCATAGTGATTTAGACGCTCTCCTTCTTCCCTAGCCTCATATTCTTCCTCCTCTTTCTTTTTTCTCTTGATTATTTCTCTTAATCTTTCCTTCTTCCTTTTTATTTTTACTTATTTTTTTATGATCACAAATAGTCGTTACAAAGGGGTTTCAATTTAGCATGTTAGTTAATGGCGACAATGCATCTTGATCCATGTTAGTCCTTTCATTTTTTTTCCTCATTTCTTCCAACCCCGACCATCCCCTTAATTTTCCTAGTTCCATTTACACATACACACACACACACACACACACACACACACACACACACAGAATATTATCACAACCAACATTGGTTTAGTATTTGCATGCCAGATGCCCACTTAAGTGGTTTTGTTGTTACTGCCTGCATTGAGGATGAAGAGACTCAGAGAGATAGCGAAACTTTGTTTAGAGTCTCACTACAACTTGCCCAAGTCTCATTAAGCAAAGGCTTGAAACTCAGTAGGGATGACTCTTATAGACCTCATTCATCAACCACTGAACTCTCTTCTGCCTCTTGCTTCTCCCTTTCCAATAGCCTAAGTGGGTCCAGTCTGTATTAATACATTCCCAGGACTCAGAAAACTATATGGTACAGGGCCAGGAGGCATTCACATAAGCTGTCAAAAACAATATATAGAGTTAGTGCCTCTTATGAAGCCTGGTGGGTTAGATCATTCAGAAAGTAAAGCAGCAAATAGTGTATGAATGATCTAACCCACCAGGCTTAGATCATTCAGACACTATTTGCCGCTTTACTTTGAACTTGTTTTTCTGGAGACAAATCAACAACCAACCAGAGACCCAAATGTTATTCAGTATGCAGAAAATCCTGTCCTGGTCCTCTTGCTCAAAGATGCACATGAAAAATGTTTTTTAAATTTAAAAACTTAATTAAAGTAGATTACCAATACTAAGAACTTTATGGTGCTTCCAGAAAACATGCTACAAGCCACAGTATTGAAGAACCCTCGAAAGCTCCAAACTTTTCTTTTTAAATCATCTTTTTACTCAACCCAAAGATAACACCACAAAATGATGATGAAAAGCTTTTCTACGCAGGATTGACTACAAAATCCCCACTTGCTCTACCAAATTTTTGAAGAACACTCAATTTTATAACTCTACATATAATTATACAATGTTGAACAACTAACAAGTCTCAACAACAGCCCAAGAATAACATTAAAATAAATTGGGTCACATTTTTACAAGAATTTTCTATCAGTTATACTATCCTTCATTTAAACTTTTCCACATGTTCAAATCATTTTTTCTGAAAACAAAATAAGTAACTTTGTTGCCTCAGACACAAAAAGAAATAAACACTATCTGTGAATAATATTGGGAATGTTACCCAGCATGGTCAAGCCAGTGAGGAGAAAATGTTAGATCAGGAAATTTCCCTTCCTTCCAAAATTAAAAAAGGCAAAAACATCAACATGATTATTGTTTTGTTTTTCTTTCCCATGTTAGCATGTGGTTTTCTTTACAATAATTTTGGTAGGTATTGAAACAGGGCTATATAGAATTATGAAACTAATGGTATAAGAATCAATTAATTCAAAACTTCTTTTAAATATTGTTTTCCATTCTCTTCTTAGTTTGATACAAACAGAAGTTTAACAATGCCTATTGTGGTAGAATTTTACAGAGGGCTCACCTAAGATTCTTATTCCCTGATTATTAATTCAAATACTAATCTTGCAGTTATCTTGCAGCTGTAATTAAGGTCTCAAATTGTTTGACCTTAAAATATGGAGATCTGGACCTAAATAATGTTATCATTGCAAAAGCAGAGTATCTTGTCTGGCTGGCAACAGAAGGGAAGTCAGAAAAATCCAAACACAAGAAAGACTCAACACACTACCAATAGATTTGAAAGTAGAGGCAGTCACATGTGAAGGTCAAAGAGAACTAGCAAAACTGATGGTACCATTGAATTAATTGTCTATTAATGAACTTATTGTATTAATGGAAGCTACTATTTATTTAGAGAATAGATACAATCTTTAGATACAATTTTAATGAGAGCCCAAAAAGAGTAGAAAACTTCAGGGAAAAATCTGTTATGTTACAGAATGCGTGCATCATTATAAACAGAATGTTGTTAAGGAATAAGAACATTAAAAGTACTTACTGTGAGGATTGAAAAGTAGATTATAAATATTTTACTGAACACTGGAGAAAAAGACCCATGTTATTGGGTACTGGAAGAAAGAGAAAATGATACTGCAAGAAATATGTGGTATATTTATTTAGATACAGTGTGACATCAAATTGGCACTGAGATGAGTACTTTATTAGCCAATGTCAGAAAACTCTACTATTGGTGAAAGGTAGAACTGGTAAGTGATAAAGTTGAGTATTTAAATAGCAAAGGAGATTTTTAAACAAACTACAGAAGGTGCAACCTAGTTCTCCTTGATACAATAAAATATAACAAGAAAGAGATAGAGTCTAGAATTATTAAGTAAAAAGGAACATGCTCTAGAAAGTGTGAGATTTTCCTAAACTAAGCAGATAGCAAAAAGAAAGAAAGAAAGAAAGAAAAGGTAAAAGAGGAGGAAAGAGAAAGAGTGCTGGGGAGAGAAATATCAAGAGTTGGCCCTATAACCTTTCATCGTGTAAGCAGATGCTAGGACTACAGGGGAATCGTTCAATAAGAATCTGTGAAGCATGTTTAGATTTCTTTATGTGTTAGGGCTCCAATTGTACTGGGATAGCTTACACTGAGCAGTTTCCCTTATTTTGGAGATTTTTGTAATTAGTTTTAATTTGAACTATTCTTTGGAAAACATAGGCTATCTGTGTAGATTATACAGTATCCCCATGGAATAGATGTTTATTTTGTATTTAAAATACAAATACAGTTGTTTTACAATCATTTATATATATATATATATATATATATATAGGGATATTAATACTAAACTATAAAATTTAGGTTTTAAAATCTTATCCTATATCCATGGTTTCCCTTATTTGTAATATCTAGTATATGTATGAGTCAAGCGGAAAAGGTCAGATAATGTGATGTCAGGAAAATGAACCCTTAGATGTGTATTTTAATGTTTTTTTCTTTCATGCATGTGTTTCTAACACATTTATAAGATTATCTCTTTGTTGCTTTGTATGTCCCTCCCCCACAGTATAACCCCTGCTTTCACTATATTTGATGTCAGTATAACTTGTGGAGGAGATGGGGAAAAACCAGTTGTTTAAGGATACAGGTGGACCTGTTGCAACAATAAGAAGTACAAGTTGTCATGTCCAAAACGAGCTTTACAACGTTGGTGCGGGGGGGGGGGGGGGAGGGGGGGGGAAGGGGGGGAAGGAGAAGGATTGGGATTAGGGGGGAGGGGGGAGGCTGGGAAGGGATGTGAAGGGTAAATAAAGGAGGAGGCTGCAATGCTTGGTAAGAAATGTACGCATTATCCTGCCCATGTAACTGTAACTCCTCTGTACAGTATGTTCACAAATAAAATTAAATTAAATTTAAAAAAAAAGAGCAGTAAAAAAAAAAATCTTGTCCTATAACTAAAAATAAATCCACAGAGAACTTTTCTGTGTAATGACATGGAAGATTGTCAAGTTTAAAGGACAAGGTTTCAAGGAATCTCATTAAAAAATAAAAGTGATAGAGAAAAGATAAAATAAATGAAGAATGACACTGAGGGCAGACCTGAGTTACGAGCTAAATAAGCAAAGATAGAATAGAGTTGCCACCTGCTACCAAGAAGGTAAAGCCTCAAGTCAAAATTATTGTCAAGCCTTGAAACCTAACTGAACTTGCCTGTGAGGTTGTAAACTTGCTTGGTACCTAGGACTAGGCCACTTTTGTTCCTTTTGGATTAAGTATGTCTATCGCATATCTATCACACTACAGAATTTTGAAAGTAGATAGCTTGTTTCTCAGTTCCTCAAATGGAGAAGAAATCTGCAGGACACACTATGCTCTGAATTACAAATAGAGCTGCTTAGATTATGTAGACTATGACATTTGAGATATCTCAAGATGACTATACTTGGATGAGATTTGAGAATGAGAGTTGATGCTAAGAGATGTCAAGATGACAGTATATTTTGCATATGGGAAGGACATTAATTGTGGGAGGTTGAAGGTAAATTATTATGGTCTAAGTTCTATCCCCTCAAAAGATAAATTGATATTTTAATCTTAAGTAATTTGTGCATGCAATGTTTATTTTCCAGAAATACAAGATATTAAATCCATGTTGTTTAATGCTGAATTTGTGGTACTTTGTTATGAAAGTTCTAGGATATTAATATAGAAAGAGACTCATACACCTTTGTAAGTCAAATCACTGTAAATTGTGATGCTGATTTGGAGATTGACTTAGGGTCATAGAGAAGATATAGGAATTATATAAATACTAAAAGTATTCCACAATCAAATGCTTCTAATTATTGCATTTATAGATAAAATCCCAGGGGAGAGAGCAAATAGTGGAGCTTCTTAATATATATTTACTTAGATACAAAGTGACATAAGACAACTTGCAATATATTAGCAAATGCTATTCACTGATAACATAAAGCACACATGCTATGATTTTTTTTAGGTAGGCAATATGTCTTGCCCTTAATACTCTGCTACCCATGGAGATGCTTTCATAGTCAGCATAGTCAGCAATAATTCTCCTTTTATACTGGGTATATCAAAAGAAGTCAAAGCATGTTCGTCTTCCCTCTTCCTCTCCTTCTGTCTCCGGTGTTTTGCACTTCCATTCTGTAAGAAGTCTTAACTAAGTACAATTAATAACAGAACACATACTGGAGCTTAAATTCTGTTTCTCTGCTCCTGGTTTTCCAACCTAGCATGCACAACTTCAGTTTATAAAATATAATTTGCACCAGGTGCTGGTGGCTCACACCTGTAATCCTAGCTACTCAGGAGACTTGAGATCTGAGGATCAAGGTTCAAAGCTAGCTTGGGCAGAAAACTCCATGAGACTCTTATCTCCAATTAACTACCAGAAAAATTGGAACTGGCCTGTGGTTCAAAGTGTTAAGAGTCCTAGCCTTAGGCTCAGGGATAGTGCATAGGCTCTGAGTTCAAGCTCCATGACTGACAAAATAAAATAAAATATAGTTTTCTATTTCTTGTTTTTCACTGAGGGAGTGGTTGAATGATATAACCACTCTAAAATAAATTCAAGATGAAGACTCAGAGCTCCCAGGTACTCATCGCTTAATTTATCTTGAGTTAGAATGTGGTGTGAAGAAACACAAAACAACCAAAGATAGACCGGTCCCTGAACAAACAATTTATGACTCCTCTACCAAATGTTCTTCAGAAACCTGCCTTCTGGTTAGAAAAATAAGATATGGTAATGAAGAAATAATGATGAAGTGAAGCACCTGTCAGAAGACCCAAGTTCTGGAAAATAATCATCTGAGTCTGCCTGATTCACAAACATACCACACTGAAGTCTTGGGAGATTGACCCACTGGTCACAGGTGATTGAAGAGGTCCAGAAAGATCAGAGAAGTGAGAATATGCAGCCTGCTGTCTTTTTTACCCAGTTAGCTCATTGGTACTTTCCTAGAAGGGACATTTGTAGACCTGGGACGTCAGCATTCCTCACTCTACCTCTTGTTTCATCTGCCACTGTTTTGGATAGCCATTTGCTTTTATCTGGAGGAATTAGTAGGAGTATAACTTAACTCAAGGTAAAGACAATATGGAATAAGATGAAACAGAGAGTAAGTGTACTAAGGGCCTGCTGCCATTATTCAAATCTCTGGATCACCTAGCTTCTTAAGTACAGACCTACAGGAGTTACTTCTGCTGCTGCTGTACTGGATGCTTTGGGCCAGGTCTCAGCAGCTCAGAGATTAGCGTAGAGCTGGGTCTGTGACTGAAGCCAACTTTGCCAGTCAATGCAAGGTGATGACTCTTAGTTTTACAAACCTCATGTTGAGCTGTCAAGAAATAAGTTGTCAGGCTGCTGGTGTGTGCCTGGGAAAATGTGTGGGGCTGGTGCAGTGACACCTTAGCATGCTTAAAAAGGGACAGTCAAGGAAGATGGAGCCCAAAGTACACAGCAGAAAAGTGGATCCTGTTGCTCTCACAACCTCAACTGAGCCCCCACAGTCATCCTTGAATGTCACTTTAACCTTTTCAGAAGTTACTTTGTGGCTATGCAAATATGTTACGTTTCCTTTCAGTCAGAATCAAGATGATATCATAAACAAGGCCTTTTCTACTGTGAAACCCTCTCCCACATGAATCATGGAAAGACTTGAATCCATTACTAAGATTGCAAGGACAAGATTAGAATTAACCATCTTGGAATGACCAGAAATGGAATCTAAAAAGAGCCAATGGTTGGTTCCCATCAGTACATCTCATTATAAGGAAGATGAATCCTCAGAGCATTTTCCACCACCACCAAAGCATCATTTTTCAAAAGAATAGGGAGGTTGGGTTTTCTGCCCTATATTTGCAATGACATGTAACTGTGGCTTAATATGTCTGGCCCGAGTGTCAGCAGGAGCAGCAGATGGCTGCCCTGTCTTCATTCAGTACCAAAAGAAGCTAAATAAACAAAAACTCTGTATAGCTCCCAGGCCACAGAGGTTCCTCCACATCATATAAGACCACTTCTGTGGTCTGGCCTAAAATCCTTATTATGTACACAAAATTTGACTGACACAACAACAAAATACTGGAAATAGTTCATTTTCTGGAAAATTCCTCTCACAGCTATTTGAAGTTCTTCAACTTGAACCAGTCTTGAAATAGCATGAAACTATTGATGGTCTCTTTTAAACAACTTGCTGTTCCAAGATTTCTTCTTTTTTTTTTTCTTTTTATACTTTCCCATAACCTTGGCAAAAATCTCATCATTAGTGCATTTATCTATTACAATAGAATTTCTTGGGGTTTTATTCCATAAATAATTTCTTAGGAAAGAGGAAAACCTACAGCTGACAGTTATGTAGTGGTTTTCATCTATTTTGAACTGGAACAGATTAGTGCTAAGAACATTGTGTAACAGGGATCAAAGGAGATTGAGCTCAGAATTCTTGGTTCATAGCATTTAAAAACAAGGATGGTGTTATTGGCTGAAAACTTGCTATTATGTAATTAATTGAAATGCCAATGCTCAGTTGAAGAAGCATTATCTTTGGGTGCCTTTATTCTAGGCCTCACCTTGAAGGATCTGCACTACTGAAGACTCATTGTGGGCCCTAGGGTTTAAGACATTCAGCACCCCCAATGCCAACTGCCCGCTCCATCCAAGAAGGGTCTAAGGTGCAAAGAACTCTCAGGTCGTGAAAGGAAAAGGCATACGAGGGTCAATATGTCAGCCTCTATACCCTGCAAGTGTACACAATACTGGGTAAAATGAGAAAGCCACCTCCAGGCTGGATTCTGAGAGGGCTAAGATACCATTGTTTGATACTTCTGTAAATATTATCGTTTAGGAATACTGGCATTTGAACATTACCACAAATATGATCTGGTCAAAGAGAAATGGTACATCTTAAGGAAAGGACATAAAGAGATGCAGAAAGAAAGCAACAGTGATCAGTGGTGAACACCAGTCAGTTCTTGTAAATATTCTATTATTTGATGTCATTTTCTACACATTTTTAAAGAGAAGGTAACAGTACAGTACAGGAAGAAGCCTGACCTTGGGTTCACATCTCTTCTCCTTACCACCTCGTCTAAGCAAGTATATCTTCAGGTCTTGAGAGTCTTATCTGTGCAGAGTTAGGTTCATCTTCTATGTGCTCTGTAAATTTTTCTCCCCATGAAAGTTCTTCACCAGATTGGGGATTGAGAATCTGAACATTAGTTCTGATCAGGTGTTGATGCTAAAGGAAGCCAGGCAGCAGATCAATCACAAGACTCAAGGATGTCTTGAAGCTTCTTGTAAAACTGCAAATTGAACTAGACCTCTTCTATCAGGACATAGGGATGTCTCTTACTCCATGAATTTGGCTGGTGAAATTCAGAGTTCAGGCAATTTTAATAGGTAGCCCAGGCAGTCCATACTGCTCTCAGAACTCCTCATTGCCACAGCTACTTCATTTGTTCAGTTTGCTCAGGGCTCACCATTGGTCACCTACACACTGAGGCAGCTTCAAATATAAGTACAAGTAATACAATAAAAATTTGCTTTCAGAGAGCTGTGGGAACACAGTTTTTGTAACATACCCCATCAAACCAGGAAGCATCTGACAGAAACCCCACATGGAACTTCTGAGTCTCTCCCTCTCCTCTCATTTCAGTGGTATCCTTAATTTTTTATGACTGCCAAAATAAGACACATTTGTGGAGAGAAATTTACATATTACAGAAATGAGACACAAATTGAGAGATTTCAATGCTCCTCACCTCCTTTGCTTCTTGATTCAATCATTAGAAATAATGATGTGGATTCTCCAGTTCTCCTCAGGTATAACACATACATATGTTTGTAAATACATTTCCACACATGTACATATATCCTTCATGCAATTACTGGATTATAATGATGCTGTTTCTTCATTTTCTCACTATGTATAATACTACAAGGGGAGAATAGTAAGCCTTTAACATGTCTATCTGTGTATATATGTATACATATATAAATGTGCTAAGTGTGTGCATTTATATATAAAAATGATCATATATGAAATATATATTGCTGGGTGCCAGTGGCTCATACCTGTAATCCTAGCAACTCAAGAAGCTGAGATCTGAGGATCATGGTTCAAAGCCAACCCAGGCAGAAAGTCTGTGAGACTCTTATCTCCAATTAACCACCAGAAAATCAGAAGTGGCACGTGAGTCAAGTGGTAGAGCACTTGCCTTGAGCTGAAGAGCTCAGGGACAGCACCAGGGCCCAGAGTTCAAGCCCCATGACTGACAAAAAAGGAAATATATATATATATATATATATATATATATAATGTATATATATATACAGATATAAAAACATACATTTTTCTATGTACATGCTCTTACAAGTTTTTTATGTGTTCTTTACTTTTACTTTTTTTTTTGGTTAGTAATATTTTTGTTTTATAACTAAGCTGTGTCTGATGACCTAAAGTATTACAAGTCAGACCCCAGTCTGAGATAAATGTGAAGTCATGTTTTGCTTAGCCTGAGATCTTTATGTAAAGTATATTAGATTTTACTTAGCAGCCAACACATTTTAATGGATGGTTCACATCAAATTCTGGACTTCTAGCTCTGAACACAGTGAACCCACTTTTTCCACTAGAGCAATGGTTATAGCAAAGCAAGGTAGCTCCCATTAGAGGGGTATGATACTTTTGCTTCAGTCTCTTCTCCTAACGTTACAGTCTCACCTGTTGACTCAGTTTGCATCCACTACCTGGCTGGCACAGGTTGGTTCTAGAATCCCCAAATTCTAGCACCTTTGACCAGTGGGCAGAGACCTCTCTACTTAAGGAGGTAATGAGAGAAAAGAATGAGGACAAGATTGCATTGAATGTGAGCTGCACTTACTTGCAAAGGTAAACTTTTCCCTAAGAAAGAGATCATTGATCACTAAAGAAACAGCAAATGAAATGTACTTATTTCTAATAAGAAAACCATATAAGCATAGCACTGAATGCTGTCAAGTTCTGAGTCAGGACTCATTGATTCCCATGGTTACCCTACTCAAAAACAGACAGTTCTGAAGGCCTCAAAATTCAGGCAGACCAGCCATTAACTTAAAGTGATGAAACCAAGAGCCCTGTGCCGTTGCCATCTCTTGGAGACAAAGCATTCAGCACTGAAGAAAAAAGGCTCACTGCCTCAGCCAGGGTTATTTGGTTGAGAGCAAAAGACACTATATTAAGTTCAACCAAGAGGGAATTAAAAGAAAAAGAAAAAGAAAAATTACAGGGACCTCCCATAACCAACAAGAACACTAGCACAAGAAAGGGCAACTCAAGGAAGAAGATCCATCATGGATTTCTGAGTGGCAGAGATGATTCATTGCTGTGGTTGGAAAAATGCCAGAGAAATAGTGTTGGGTACATTGTGCTCCAATCAGAGTTTTCAAAAAAGCCAGGCACTGGTGGCTCATACCTGTAGTCCCAGCTACTAGGAAGTTGAGATGTGAAGATCAAGGTCTGATGCCAGACTGAGTACAAAACTCCATGAGACTCTTATATTTAATTAACTAACCAGAAATGGAGTTGTGGCTCAAGTGGTAAAGCACCATCCTTGAGCACATAAAAAAGCAAAGAAACAGTGCCCTGAGGCTGAGTTCAACCCCTAGTACCAGGAAAAAAATTAAATAAATAACAAAGTGCTGAGAAAGTCTGACAGGTCAGCTTTAGTTCCTAAGGCTCAGTGAAAGTAGGGCAACTTGGTTATTATTTTCAGTTAAGGAAGTGTACAACATCATTGTCAAGTGTGAAAAATAAGATAGGAATGGGTAAGCAGAAAAACAGCTTCCTACCCATTGCCTTTGTAACCTATGTGGTCCAGGTGTCCATGCTGCTTTCCTTGATGAAATCAACTAGACATCACCTGGCAATTTCAAGGCCACTGCTAATGTTGACATAATGATGACAAAGTCAAGGAAAGAGAGGTGGAGTAAATAAAAGCAACTCTTTATCCTGTTCTTTTTAACACAATAAAACAGTGGTATGTTTTGCAGTAGAACTCTATATAGCAAAGATGAATTTGTAGCTACTTTGTTCTGCGGCCCATGACTCAGATCAAAGGAAGGAATGGTTGAAAATCATTCCTCTTTCCATTCTATTCTATCTGCCTGGATTAAAGACAAGACATGGCAAGAGAAAAAAACATGAAGGTTGAATACAATGCAGCCGACCTGGTGAGGAAAGAATGCCAAATCCCCTCCAGCATGTCTGCAGACAGAGAGCAGAGCACAGTGCCTGGTAGATCTGCCAAGAATCTGTCAGCTTCAGGTAAACATTGGGCAGACATATCAGGTGAGGAGAAGTAAGCATCCTCTTTCTAGGAGGTCCTCTGACAACACCTCACCTCCAACCATGCTTTCTGATTCTTCCTGGTAAAGAAGCCTTAAAGAATTAACTGTAAAAAACAAAGGAGGACATAACAATGCTTGATAAGAAATGTTCTCATTACCTTGCTCATGTGACTGTAACCCCTCTGTAAAATAAAAAACTTATTAAAAAATAATTAACTGTGATTAACCTTTTATGGGCTTCCAATACACAGAAACTGGATCCTACCAGTCATGAACTTTGAAACAGACAGCAATCTAATATACTGCCCCAAGTAAACTGTGCCTCAGTACCATGGCTGCCACTCCCCTACACACACACACACACACACACACACACACACACACACACACACACACCTACCCACCACCCCACACACGTAGGCATACATTTTATGCAATAAACTAAATGAGGAAAAGACAGATGGCTGGCAGTATGTAATAACTTCCCTAATCTGAATTTCCAGGGCTCTGTGTCTCATATATTCACTGTCCTAACCCTCTGTCTATATTATACTTAGAACTCAAAAAAGTAAATCCCCCAGCAACAAATCCTCAAAGAAACAACCACTCCATTAATAAGTGGGCTAAAGGCTTAAAGAGAGATTTCTCTGAAAAGGAAATAAGAATGGCCAATAGACACATGAAGAAATGTTTATTTTTTCTAGCCATAAAAGAAATGCAATCAAAACAACACTGAGATTCCACCTCACCCCAGTTAGAATGGCTATAATCAAGAACTTTAATAACAGATGCTGGAGGGGATGTGGCCAAAAAAGAACCCTACTGCATTGTTGGTGGGAGTGTAAACTTGTTCAACCACTTTGGAAAGCAGTATGGAGGTTCCTTAAAAGACTACACATAGACTTTCCCTATGACCCAGCAATCCCACTTTTGGGTATTTACCATAACAATCACAAACAAGACCGTACAGGTACAATTATGTTTATTGCAGCTTTATTTACCATGGTTAAGATATGGAACCAACCCAGATGCCCCTCAGTAGATGAATGGATCAAGAAAATGTGGCATATATCTACAATGGAATTCTATGCCTCCATCAGAAAAAATGACACAGCCCCATTTGTAAGGAAATTGAAAGACTTGGAAAAAATAATATTAAGTGAGGTAAGCCAGGCCCAAAGAAACATAGGTCCCATGGTTTCCTTTATTTGCAATAACTAGTATACATCTAGGATAATCTTACCAGACAAGCAGAAAAGGTCAAAAGCTATGTACATATGACCATATAAGATGATACCAAGCAAAATGAACCCCAAGATAGGGACACAAGAGGTTTTTTCTTTGTTGCTGTTGTTTGTAACATACTTATAATGTACTATGTGATTTCTTTTGTTTATTCTGTATTTTCTTCCCCCATGCTATAACCCCTGTTGTCACTGTATTTGCTTCCGGTGCCCTGCATCTTGTATATACATTTTTCTAATTTGGGGAGGGGAAGGGAAATAACAAAATGCTGAAACAAGGATACATGTTGACCCATTGTAACAATGAGACATACAAGACACTATGTTGAAAACGAACTTTACAGTTTGGGGTGGAGTTGGGGAGGCGGGGAGGGAAGAGAGAGTAGAGAAAAACAAAGAAGGGAATAACAATGTTTGATAGGAAATGTACTCATTACCTTACACATGTAACTGTAACACCTCTGTACAATGTCTTTACATTAAAAATATAATAAATAAATAAATAGATAAATAAATAAATAGCATTGTTCAAGATGTTGTTCTTCAGCAGTAGTCTCCTTTTGCCACCTTTCTTACTTTTATTCAGCACCTACTGTGGAACAGAAATTTCACATATTATATACTCAGATGTCCCTGAAGCCCTCTCTGCAGGAAAGGAATTGATGGCCACCTCTAGACATAGGCTGAATCAGAGACAGGAGACTGCAATCAAGTTCCCAAGAAGCAAACAAAGAGCCTTTTCCAACTTCTCATCTCAACAGCAGTCCATGAAGCAGCAGACCACAGGAAAAACTAAACCCCATTTCTCAAAAGACCTGGCCTGTTATGACCCTTCATATACAGAGAGAATAAACATTTAGATTGTTGATTGGATTAACTGAGGATGGATGAATGTATAAGTAAATAGGACTTTGATAGCAACTGAGTTAACTTCTATGAACCAAGCTGCATGAATTATCACTCAGCAGATAAAAATATAGTGTTGCTGCATGAGCATTAGCCAATTGACAAATGCATTAAGTTACAAGAAACAGAAAAGCCACCCAACACTTCTTAGGTAAGAAGTTAATTTTTCTTGTGGGATTCTGAGGGCCACTTTGGAGGACTAAGTACAACAATGAAGTACCTCACTGAGGTACTATATCCTCCCATTCTTAGTTTACTATCCTTAGTATATGGCATTCCTCTTCATGGTAGCAGAATGGTTGTCATATCTCCAGGTATAACATGTATGTTCCAGCAAATTAAGCATTAATGCTTTAAAGTAATGAGAGAAGCCTTCTTTAGGAGTGTCTTCTGATGCCCTTTGGCAAAAACTGTCACATAGGCATTCAGAAATGCAAAGAAAGCAGAGACGTTAAGGGGAAAAAAAACCACAGGAGAAGGGAATTGAAACAGGCATTTGAATTATCCCAATAGCCAACTATTGTGGGTTCATTCCTTCAGTAAGTCCGTGGCAATAATTTCAGCATTTTTAAGCAAAAGGAACAGATCTTTGTGGTTTTCTTTGTTCACAAGCAAACAAAAAACCATGAAGAGAGAAAGAGACAAGAAAGCAAAAGTTTTTGTCTTTACCATGTGGATGAAATAGATCATCACTTTTTACACACACACACACACATACACACACACACAGCCTTCATTGAATCACAGATAATCATTTTAGTTAATGGCAACTGGCACATAAAAAGACACAGGAATATTTTTAAATTAAATTGTATCACATTTTAATAATGAAGAAAACATAATCCTGAAAGCAGAATATCATTCCTACCCTTAAGGAATATGCAATCTAGCAAGAGAATCCAGGATAGCCAGTCATCTTTCAGAACAGCTACTCGCTAGGGCATGTTACTAAAGCAAAAGTATGGAGATAGGACCGGCTTGGTGAGACTGTATTCCTGGGGAGGACAAGGCTTCACCTGAGGCTGCTCGCCTTCCTCCCATTGGCATCTCAACAGTACCAGCAACTTCAGCCTCAGCAGAAAGCCTGAGCTGACTTTGCTACTCATCTCTTAAGGTGAGTGTGATCCTTCCTATTTCTGTGAGCTGAATCTTTGTTCCTAAAGAGGAAACAGGTGGAGTGAATACACCTGCTTCAGAAGGAGCCTGGCAAAAGTGCAGGTCCAGTTGGTACGCAAAAGGTCAGGGCACAAGCCAGCCCTGCTGGGTGCTGGCATGGTCCATGGTGAAAGTGAAACTGGCAGACAAGGCAAGGAACACAGGGAAAAGCAACAGTATGTTAGGCCCAAGCTTATTAAAGGTAAAGTGATACGTTGTGAATGCCATGTGTCAGAGAGGTAGGGAGAGATAAATGGGATTGAAGACAGAGAGATCTTGTTCTGTCTTACCATTGATTCTCCATGGTGGGAAAGATTATATCCTGGAGCTAAATCATTAGGAAGTTAGCTGATTACCAGACTCCTCTGTCATTGCCTCCCTTGGGCACAATTTATGACACCATGGATTATCAGACCAGAAGTGGGTACAGAATTTTCATACAGCATACAGACCCTGTTTCTTCTCCCTATGAATATAGGGTCAGCATTTAGGCCTCCAGGCCATCAGCCACCAACGGCCAACTTAGAAGTGACCCAGAGTCATGACAAAGTAGAAAAACTAGGTCTGCAGTACAGAAGCTGAAAGGAAAGCAGCAGACGCAGAGGGTGAGAAAGAAAGACTGTGTTCATTGCCAACAACTCTCTCCGTTTACTCCCTCCCCGCTCAGGCCCTAGGGAGGCTTCCTGATTCAGCTGCCCTTGAGGTCCATGAGTTAATTCTTTACCCTGATGCAAAGGGAAAAAATGCTTTTATGTAAGGTGACTTTTATCTGCAAGCACAGAAACTGCAAAGAAGACAAAGATACTTCAGAATAAAACAAGAGGTGACCTGAGCTGTTATTTGTGATGTCCAGAATACAGGAGATGGCTATCCAAAGAGCTGCAGAATCCAGTTGGTGGGGTACCTGTGATCTCAAGACAGTGGCAAGGTTCCTCAGCATGGCAGGTAGAAATTGGGTCTACCAAGCCACAGTGATCATTTCACACTGCTCAAATTCCTGGGCATTGTTATTCTCATAGATCTCCTGTGCAGTTACAGGACAGGCACAAAATGTAGAATAGGTCATTTGTTCCACATTCTTAATAGAAACAAACGCAAACTGTATAGTCTACCAAAGTAAAAATGGCAGATTAATCCTTTTGGTGTTATATAAAGCTTAGATCAAATACATCATTTGTAAAGATGATCACCAATCTATTAGTGCCTCTCTTAATGATTGTTAAATTATCCTTTTAATGGATAATTAATGCACTTAATGTCTCTCACTATTATGATTACTTCTATGCAAATTTAGAATGATAATAGCTGACATAATTTAGCCACCTAAATGTCCTTGCCACAAAAGACAGGTCACATTTCCTGCTTTTAATAATAATCCAATTCAGTCTTTCTTTTAAATAAAGAAATGTGCAATAATCACATTTTAATTTCTCAGAGAGCTTTTCTATCCCTTGGGGATTTGCTCTGAATACGAAATGAGAGGTCATCCTGATTTCTTAAGGCAACATTTTGGGAAAATTATCAAACTGATAATTACTTGTAAAAAAAAAATCAATTAAAGGCTTCATGGCCCTTATTTGAGGGCTTACAAAGTAAATCACCAATCTTAAGCTATGAAACCTAACTTAGTCACTTAAGCCCCTTATACATCAACTTCCAAATTATTTTACTATATAATTGGACTTATTTTACATATTGTTTTAAAATGAACTACTCTGTACTTAGAAAGAAACTCGTAAGAAGGTGGTTTATTGCTGTTGTTTGTTTTAAGACTTACTTAGAAACTAAAAAATTCCCTCAGCTATAAAACATTATAAGAATACAGGGGTGGGGCTGAGAAGGTGGCTCTGTGGTAGAATGCTTGCCTTGCACACCTGAGGCCCTGGGTTCGATTCCTCAGTACCACATAAGCAAAAAAAAAAAAGTTCAAGAATACAGGCGTGACTCTTCCGCCTTACTATATAACCCTTTCTATGCAACTAACAGAACCATTCTCTTTTGCAGAGAAATTTTACTTAGCTAGCCAATCATCACTCATTTATTGTTAAAAAATACACCAATTCTACCTGATTCAAATATTTTCTTAAAACTCATATGTACGCTGTATGTATACATCTCTGTCTATAAACCATCTCCACCCCACCTTCTGACTATCCATACTCTTTTGGCTTCTCTCAGTCAAAATGCTGAGCTACAACAATGAACACACTTTCATCCTACCAGCTTCTGTCTTTGCTGTTACCTCATTTCAGCATTAGCATTTTTGGCCATTGCTCACTCTGTTTTCTGAATGTTTTCTGCAGAAACATCTTGGCTACACAAAGAGGTATAAGAGTTCATGTCCATATATACTATAAAGAACTAAGAAAGAAAAAAAAAAAAAAAACAAAGGAAGAGGGTAAGCAAAGTTTCTATTGGCCCTATGTATTCTTAAGACAATGTACTGACAGATAATTAGAAATCTTTGACCTAATGAAAAAATTCCTGACATATTATCTTGTGAGTATGGCTTTGTCTCAAGTGAATTATACAACTTTCTGGTAGAGGACTGGGAGGAGGGTAAGTAGGAGAAAAATTAGGGAGAGGGTAACAAGTTCGACAAGAAATGTACTCACTACCTTACATATGTAACTGTAACCCCTCTAGACATCAGTTAGACAATAAAATTAGATTTAAAAAATTCCCAAGCATCCTTGTTAAAGAAAGTATTAGTAATGTCTGAATCTGTTGGATGAAAGCCTTCCATGATTCAGTAATACATTTGATTTTCTTTGAGCTTACACTTCTAGTACATCTTGTAAATGAAGCCCACAAGAACCTAATTTTACAAATGGGCCAAGATAAGCCAAAGAAGCAACACAGATGAAAATACCTAAAGGATTTTGTCTTAATTAGAAAAATTCAAAAACAAATGCACATATATATTTGAGGAGACCTCAACAAGCATATCCATTATACATTATTTATAGTGGTTAAAGTCTGAAAAAAGAAAAGACCTTCAGTAAAGAAACAGAAAGAGGTATATTCCCATCTAATATGGTGTTTGTGAGGAATCAATATAAAAATATACTGAATTAAAAGGCAAATTATAAAATGTCATATACAGTACATAACCATCTATGCAAAATCCTCACTAGTTAACAGTATGAATTTTGCATGATATACAGATGTATCAGCATATTTTGAAGATGGAGGGAAATTACTAGTTGGAAATAGTGGTTGCTGCAGGTATTACAACAGACATACATAATTTACCATAATCCACTGGACCAGATGGTCTACTACTTCCAGTGAAGTACAGAAGTATCATTGCATGTACTCTATCCACTTTTAAAGTAGATTGTCTTCTCTCCCTGCATATATTTTACGTATTAGTAAGGTTTGCCTCAACCATCTAACATGATTCAAGAAATTAATGAGAAAGATAATCCATTATATGAACTACTTATTTCCACCTACTCTGTTTTTACTTTTTGAATTTCCAAACCTCTTTTTGTTATCAGAAAACTTCTCTTAGGGGATCTTTAAAGGTAGATCAGATACCAACACATTCTCTTTATGGTCTTTACGTTCACTTCATTCATCTTTGAAGTATAGTCTTACTGCAATTGACAGTACATTTTCTCCCAAAATTTAAAAATGCTATACCACTTCCTCCAGCCTCCATGGTTTCAGAGGACAAATCTGTAGTCATTCAAATAGGTGCTCCTCATACATAGGTAAGTAATTCCTCTGTAGCTGCTTCTAAAGTATTATTTTTCTTTGCCTTTAGTTTTCAAAGTTTAATTTTGATGCACCTGCATATGAATTTCTTTAAACTTTCCCTATTTAGTGTTCACTCAGGTTTTTGAATCTACAGGCTTATGTTTTTCACCAAACTTAAGAAGTTTCAGTCACTATTTTTGATTCACTTTAAATTTTTTTTTTGAGACAGGGCCTTGCAATGTAGTCCAGGCTGTTCCCAATCTTGAAATCTTCCTGCTGAAGCATCCCAAGCACTGGGAATACAAGTGTGCACATCACACTGGATTCTCAGCAGTTTCAATGTCACTTTTTCCTATCTTCTGCAAAGCTGAATGAACACCTAGTCTGGGGTTTCCTATCCTCAGGGTCTCTGATGATATGAAGTTAAGTCCTTTGTTATTGTCCCATACATTCCCTAGGTTTGGAGATTTTTTTTGTTTTAGATTTTTCCCCCCTCATTCAGTCTGTTTTTTTACTGATTCTGTACTTTGTCATCTCTACTCTTACTACTGATTCCATATTGAGTTTAAATCATATTATTCAGTTCTACAATTTTTACTTTCTCCAGTAATTTCTATTTGTTAGCTAATATTTTTCTCTTTATTTTTATTTTTTAGTAGTATTTGAGCTCAGGGTCTTGCACTTGCTAGGCATTCTACAACTTGAACCACACTTTCAGCTCCATTTTTTGGTTAAGATTTTCTAATTTTCACTTGTTATTAGAGGCTTTGTAATTGCTTGTTGGTACATTTTTATAATAATTTCTTTAAGATAATTCTGACAGATTCATTTTTGACTCACGTTGATTGCCTTTTCTCAGTTAAGTTATTATTGTTGTATGGTGAATGGTTTTCTTAATGTATCCTTGACATTTTGGATACTGTGAATCCAAAATGTCTGGGATATATTAAGAAATTGTTATTCCTTTTATTTAGTCTTTTCACTTAATAGATATTTCCAGTGGAAAGGTATATGATGAGAGCCAGGTGTATATGTTAGCTTCATACTAACTCTGTCAGCACTACCTTATCAAAATGGAGCACTAAGTCTCATTGGCATGTTGCATTCAAGGTATAGAAATACAGCTCTTTGGTCTTACTGATTTCTACCTAGTAGAAATAGGGAACTTCGCCTGAATGGAAATATATGGTTAGCTCCCCATTAGATTCTACTGCCAGTGGTGGAGCAGGAGATTGGAGAAATAACACACTGTTCTGTTGCTGCAGAATCCACATAGAAACCTCTGGTTTTGATAAAAGGCCATTATGAGTCCTATTAAACTGTAAGGGAAAGGGCAGCAGAGGGCTAGCTAGCTGCTTCCTACCACCTTGTTCTCCACAAGTGATGTCAGGTAGGATGGAGGCTCAACTCTACTTGTGCTGAAGCTGATGAGCCAAGAGCACAGATTAACTACCACCTTGTAGAATGCTTTAAGAGACATATCATGACTATAAGATTAAGGATAGCCTCAAGGCCTACTCAAACATTCACAGGGCCAACATTATGTGCTATGAAGCAATGTGATGCGACTGGATTGGAGATTTCTAACTCTGACCTAGGGATTATAGGTCTAGAAACTGATTCAGATTGAATGCAAGCATAAAATAAAAGGAATAATACCCTGAAATATATTTTGAAAATGGTCTCTAGGTAGAAGTCTTCCCATTCGAGTGGTCATCTAACCCCAGCTATATCTGGCCCATTCCATCAACCCACTTCAGCTCTGTATCTTATGAGAATACTGGCAGAATTAACTATCCAAACATCAGATAGTGCCTAGGACTCACCTTTGATGTAAATCAGACCACAGGGGAAATATTACCCTGGTGAAGTTGGCCAACTAGGAACATTCACCAGTCTTGTCGATATCAGACAGGTCCCTACTGGTGGGAGTTATGGACAGGCAAAAAGCAGGAGTGACAAAGCTATTTCACAAAATTGTTTTTAGTCCTATTGTTGCTGAGTAGATGTGGAGGTTCAACTCTCACTGGGGTAGGAAACCAGGATGTGGACAAATCGCACTGATACTGCTTCTATTCAGTCTTGCTGCTGAATAGATAAAAAAGCTCAGCTCACAGCACAGGTATAAGAAAACAGAACACTGAATATCCCCAACTAGCCCTCTCTTCTTCTATTTTGTTAATGCTGGTCAGGGTGAAGACTTATTACAGGATCCCACTGGCAGTATCATGGCAGGGGCAAAAGAGGCAGTGACTATTCCCACCAAGCAGGAGATGAAAGTCCAGATCCTTGCTTGGACACACAAATGAGCTGCCTATTGGGAAGATTCTAGTGTACTGCCTTCAGTCAGGCAGGAAATGCAAGACAAGATCCTAGCTCAGGCCTACTGATACCATCTGGTGGGAGAAATTAAAGCACCAGAACTTCCTTCTGCTAGTTAGGAACATGAAACAGAACATCAGTTTTCTACTTAGTCTTGCTGGCCCCCAAAGGTGGTTGGGAAGTTGGTTTTCTCATTAGTACTTACTTGGCTGGTGTCAGGTAAATATTGCCAAAAAGGTTTTCACTTTTCCCAGTACTTTGTCAAGAGGGAACAGGTTTCTTGTAGTCTGCATCTGTTTGAAAGCCAAGTGGGAGGCTTTGGAGTGTTTTGTTCATGATGTATGAGAAGTAATAAGGAAACCCAGGGGACCCATGACCATGTTGTTCCTCATGTCCAATGGGCCCTGGGCCATCTGTCTTCATCTTTCCACTGTTCAAATGCTTCCTAAACTCATTTGTTATATGATAGCTAAAGCCTTTTATTTTTAAGAGGGAGGACCTAGGTGTAATGGGACTAACTTCATTTTGGCTGGAACTGGAACCATCGATAACATTCAAATGTTTCTTAGAAAGGTAGATTCAATTATTAGGATGTAAAAAATTAATATTTATTTTTATAAAACATAATATAATATTTGATCAAAGGAAAACTCCTAACAGAAATATCTGAAGATGAAAACTTTATCGACTCTTCTCATTATATACTAATTTATTGAACATCTAATTAGCTGTAGACACAGTCTAGACCCTGGAGATTCAATAACAAAGAAGACAAGAAATAGGACTAAGTGTGGTTCAGTGGTAGAGAGCCATCTTAATAAGCGTGAGGCCTTGAATTCAAATCCCAGTACTTAAAAAAAGGGGGGTGAGGGAGGAGTCTCTTATTCTCACAAAAAAGAAAAGAGATAACATTGTGTACGTATATTAAGCAGTGAATAAGTATATTAAGACCCAGTTAGTCACAACTTCAATATGCCATTGTCATGGCCTCAACAAACTACAAACTACTGCTTTTCTTCTAACTTCCAATGTCAAACCAAGCTCATTGGAGGGTTGCCTCACTGTTCATTTCACAAGTGCATTAGTGTTTGTTTGGAGTTTTGTTTTGTTTCAGCTTTTAGTTTTGAAGCAAAACATCAGCTCTATAACATTATGATGAAAATATGTTGGCTTGCCTAAATACAAAAGGGTTGAAAAACTTCCACCATTTAATTATTTGGACCCAAGCAAAAGGTATGATGTGAAAAGGCAGGACATCAAACAAGAACCAGTGAACTTTGGTCTTCATTTAAAGACATGAAGACTAGCACTCAGAAAATACCATGCAGACTACATACTGGGGAAACTTCGCAACATGTCAGACTTAACTCTATTCCTATTTCATATTTTAATTTTAAAAAGTGAATTCAGATAGCCTCTCTTAAAACAATGCCTAAAGTGATTTAGAAAAGAAAATATATATATATAACCAGCACAATATGAAAATGCTAAAAGCTTCTATTCCTAATATCTTTTGGAGAATTTTGATAAAACCTCAATCCTACACAGCCTGTTGGAAAGAAACACATAAGATGGGTCTACTGGAAGTGAACACTTCACAGAAAGTAATGTCAGCATTTCTGTTTTCAGGGTCAACTTCATATACAGCCAGGACAAGAGAACTTTTTTTTTTTTAGCATCTGCCTCCTTTAAAATGAATTGATTATAATGGAGAATAACATCACTTTCCAGAATCTACTTCACTATAAAAATGCATCTGAGGCTGCAATGCTTGGTAAGAAATGTATGCATTATCCTGCCCATGTAATTGTAACCCCTCTGTACAGTATGTTCTCAAATAAAATAAAATTAAATTAAAAAAAAAAAAAATGCATCTGATATATATGTGTGTGTGTGTGTGTGTGTGTGTGTGTGTGTGTGTGTGTGTATATATGTATATGTAAGTATATATACACATATATACATATATTATACTTACATATATAATTATATAATATACATTAACATAATATATGTATATATAAACATATAATTATATGTTATGTAGTATGTGTATATATACACATATATACATATATAATATATAGCATATATGTGTGTATGTATGTGTACATATATATATATATATATATATATATATATATATATATATATATATATTCTTTTTTTCTGCCAGTCCTAGGGCTTGAACTCTGGGCCTGGGCACTATCCCTGAGCTTCTTTTGCTCAAGGCTAGCACTTTACCACTTGAGCTACAGTGTGATTAGTTGGATATAAGAGTCTCACAGACTTTCCTGACCAGGCTAGCTTTGAACCTTGATGCTCAGATCCCTGCCTCCTGAGTAACTAGGTACAGATGTAATCCACTGACACCCAGCTGCAATTTCTTTCTTTTTTTTGCCAAAGTTATATTTTGATAATAATAGCTGAAACACAAAATGGGTTGAGTAAGCTGAAGAAATAAAATCTGTTCCAAAATGGAAAAGAGCTTTCCTATTAATTTTCTAATACAAATACACTTTCATCATAAAAGTTAAAAATCACAAAAGGATTATGACTTACATTATGAGCACACATTTTAACAGAAAAGGGTACCACAAGAATACAGAGAATTTTTACATTTTTATTTCATTTTGTTTTCCCTGAGAATGTATCAGAGTTCTTTTCCACATTAATGAATACAGGTGGTTTTGTATTCATTTGCAGGTAGTATGGCTGTAGTTTTATCCAAGGAGCCTTTATAAATGGACATTATGTTTAAACAACCAACTCTATCAATGTGTCTTATAAGTCCATATTTTGATTTAAAAAAGTTAAGAGTTTGATATAGTTTCACAAATTAAGCTATATTTTCAAAACTATGACTTAAAATACATATAATGTGTTAAAGTATTAGTCACCAAGGAAATTTCTGTAACAGTAATCAAACAGATATGAGACTAGGAGTACTGGTCTTGCCATAGCCCATCATAGGTCTGGAGGGAACATGAAGGTACATGGAACTGCTTTTGGAGCTTGCTATCCATTAGGCCCTAGAGATACCTGAAAGACTGAATACTCAACACCTACTAAGAAACCAAACCATATCTAGCTCAAAGCAAACACCTGCATATTTTGAGTTGGAATCTTTAATCAAAGGTATTAAAACATGGTTACTTGATGGTATAAATTCCAAATGTCAGCTCTGGAAACAGAGTCCAAAGTCACAAAACCAAATAATTCACTGAGATTGTCAATGCTATCTACATAAAGAAATCTAAATGAGTCCAACAATTCCATCAAAATTACCTGGGCATTGGTGGCTTGCACCTGTAATCCCAGCTACTCAGGAGGGTAAGATCTGGGGATCATGGTTTTAAGCCGGCTTGGGCAGGAAAGTCCATGAGACTCTTATCTCCAATTAATCACAGAAAAAGCTGGAAGTGGAGCTGTGGCTCAAGTGGTAGAGTGCTAACCTTGAGCAAAACGAGCTCAGAGACAGAGCCCAGGCCCACAGTTCAAGCCCCAGGACCAGGAAAAACAAAACAAAATGAAAAACTGTATTATTAATCCAACCCCAATACTTTTGGTACTTTTGACTGAAAGGCAGGGACATTTTCAGTAATTTTCCTGAAAGTTAAAAATAACAGCAATGACCAGCACAACTATGTTTATTGCAGCATTATTTACCATAGCTAAGATATGGAACCAACCCAGATGCCCCTCAGTAGATGAATGGATCAAGAAGATGTGGTATATATACACAATGGAATTCTATGCCTCCATCAGAAAGAATGACATTGCCCCATTTGTTAGGAAATGGAAAGGCTTGGAAAAAATTATATTAAGTGAAGTAAGCCAGGCCCAAAGAAACATAGGTCCCATGGTTTCCCTTATTTGCAATATCTAGTATAGGTATGAGTCAGGCGGAAAAAGTCAGAGAATGTGATGTTAGGAAAACGAACCCTCAAATATGTATTTTAATGTTTTTGTTTCTTTCATGCATGTGTTTCTAACGCATTTATAAGATTATTTCTTTGTTGCTTTGTATGTCCCTCCCCCACAGTGTAACCCCCGCTTTCACTATATTTGATGTCAGTATAACATGTGGAGGAGATGGGGACAAACAAGTCGTTTAAGGATTCAGGTGGACCTGTTGCAACAATGAGAAGTACAAAATGTCATGTCAAAACCAGCTTTACAATGTCGGTGGGGGGGGGAGGGGGGGTATGATTGGGTGGGGGGGAGGGGGGAGGCTGGAAAGGGAGGTGAAGGGTAAACAAAGGAGGAGGCTGCAATGCTTGGTAAGAAATGTATGCATTATCCTGCCCATGTAATTGTAACCCCTCTGTACAGTATGTTCTCAAATAAAATAAAATTAAATTAAAAAAAAATAACAGCAATGCAACATTTTAGTAAATCTGTAAAGGATATTTTATATCAAAGAGCTATCTAGCAAATAATCACAAATTCACATAAACAAAACAAGCTAATTGGGAAGTTCGCTTGGAGCTTGGAAATGTTCACATTCTCCCAGAATTTACACAGGAAGTTGTTATATAGCAAGAACATATTTAGTATTAGATATGATTAATTCATACTATGGGGAGACAAGAAGCATTTTGTGTTTTCTACCACATTGCAGTCTTTTGTCCAGTCTCCATCTACAATATAGTCAAGCAGACATCTACAGGCCAGTCAATCCTTGATATTCCAAACAGAATGCCAGATTATAATCAGGAAATTTGGGCCTTATTTTCTTTCCTAGTGACTGGAGAATCTAGCCTTCTTGTGATTACAGTATGCTTATTTCATGAATGTTTAAATTTTTCTGCAATATAATGAAACCCATAAAAGATTCCTTGAAGATCATCTCCAGTGAATGCTATCCCAATATCCAAGAAAACACAAGTATTTCACATTTTAGAGGAGTTATCTTACTGGATACAGGGGTTAGGTGTGGGAATTGAGCAATGCTTGGGAAAGCGCCATTTGCCATGCAGTTGACCGCACAGCACCAACACAGTAGTAGAAGCCTCAGGAAACTCAGGAGTCTCTCAAGCATTACTGAAACCCCAGCTGCAGCACAGAAACCTAAGATCACTGTTAGACTCCACGCTGAGATACAGGGCTGTCCTATGAGGACAAGCTCTAGAGCAAAATTCCCCAGTCTAATAAAGAGACGCCTCCCTCTACCCACAAGTTCTCTCTGCCCTGCACTAATCAGTTGGTTTGCTGTTTGAAAACTAGATGTCTTCACACACACACACACACGTAAATGGATGAAAAACGGTTTGCCATTATATTTACAAGAGAACTTTCCATGGGTCTCAAACTTTTCTGAAAATTAGTTTAATAATTTTTTTAGTTGATTAAAGCTAAACTTATTCCCTTTTAACATTCCTTTTTACAATTTGAGGATTCCATCCCATATTAGCTATGCTCTGGGGGAAGAAAAAATGTAGCTCATTAGGAGTGGAAATCTATAGCAGCTGCCAGTCTTTCTGCTTTTGTTGCTGTTGCCCAGTGGAGATTTATTTTGTATATGAGAGAAGACAGACTTCACAACCCAACACCAACTACCCCATCCTCCTGTGAGACCATTCCACCAGCTGTACTCTTTAAGCCAGAATGGCTTCGACTACAATAAGGATCTATTCATTCCTATTGTTGGGGAAAAATCCCTTTAAGACAGACTTTTTTTTCCTTTCTCAAAGTAAATGGAGCATAAATCTGTAAAAAGAAAATCAACTTTACTGAATGTTAGAAATCTACATTAGATAAATTAACAAAGACTAAATCTATCAAGGAGATGAAGTTTGAGGAGTTACAGACACACACACACACACACACACACACACACACACACGCAAGCTGGTTTAAATAAGACAAATTTTGTTATCCCCTTTCATTTTTTTTTTTTTTGCTAAGTTAGAAAAGTAGAAAGGGATCATCAAGAGGAGAAATGAGTCAAATTTGAATGGACACATGATATTAAAGGGTAAGAGGTAAAAAGAAGAAGTATGTGGAAGTTCCAGATTTGTAAAGGGGCTTGACATTTTTAAAGACTTGGGGGGGGGGGGGGGCGGGGGGAAGGAATCATAAATGGGCTCCCAGTTGCACTGGTGTGAATCTTCAGCGACATCTAGTGGAAGAAAATGGCATGGTATCTGGCTGCCCTTTAAATTTAAATCAGATCTTGGACCTTGGTACGTCTTCCTATATAAAATGTATTGTTTGCATGGGAAAAGATGAAGAAGAAGAAAAGAAAAACAAAAACCTAGGTGATCTCAATTCACTCTAATAAGTATGCCTAAGTTTAGTCTGAAGATATGAATAGGGAAGGTATTTTTAAGTTGCTTAGTCAAACTGGCAAGGATCATGCTAACAAAAGACCTGCGAAAGTGTGTTGTAGGCTCTGAAACAGTGGTTGTATACAGTTGTACTGTTACTCAGATTGATTTAATTCTAGTGGAAGAAGTAAGGGCGGCACGGTAAACAAACACTGAGGTAGTAATTATGTGACTATGGCCAATGCTATTTCACTCCTGTCAAGCACATTATGTTTCAGACATTTTTCAAAATGACTTGACATTTTTTCTACGTGACATGTTTTGGGTTTGATACAGTAAAAACAGCTGGCTGCCTCATGCTGCCTGGAAAATCCAGTAGTATAGAAATAAGGCTAAGGAGACTTAACTTTGCTGCAGGCCCTTTGGGAATCCTGAACAAGAAGCTGCCTGCAATTCTCCTCAGGAGGCATGGGGAGGTAGATAGGACAAAGGCTTTGAGGTCCTTTTACCCATGTTCCATCTACTTGACCTTGGCAATGTTGATAATCTGTTAATTTTCCACTGTGAAGTGCAGAAGCTCCCATACTCCTTCCAGGCCTGTGTGACTTGTGAAATAATTAGCCTAATGGTTGAAGTAAGTTACCTGGAGACCTTAGACTAAGCTTTGAGATGTCAAGGTGCATCACAGCTCCTGTGTTCATGAACAAAATTGAATTGCTCAACTCAGCAAATAGACCCAATTCAAATAGACTCAATTCAAAATTAGCTGATGATCTGGTGATTCTACCAGCTGATTTAAAAACTCTTAGACATTGACTAAAATTAATTACCAATATTTTCTCTTTCACTTTTGAAAGTATATTGTTTAAAAATAAAAATACCTTGAATCCTTCACCCAGAACCTTCACTACACACAATGCCAAGCACATCAGAAGCCCTCTCTCTGGTGCACATCTTAATATCCAAATGATGGCTATTTTCTGGATAAGGTACTCAAGGGAAACACATGTGTCCAAGATGTTCACTAATTTAAAAAATATTTTTTTGTTAGCATACTTTGAAAATCTTCTCATTTTTGAAAAATTTTATTAGGCCACAGATACGTATTGATTACCTACACCCCCCCCCCAAGGCTTTCTAGCACCCTACAATCCCACAGCATGATGTAGAACTAATTCCATGGTCACTATGGTAGAGTACAGCTTATCCACGAGTAAACAGTCCCCCCCATTATGAATTCTGGTAACATGACCTAGAAAGGAGACACAAAGAAAAGTAATCCAGACACCACAGATGAATGGATCCAAAAATTGTGGTATCTATACACAATGGAATATTATGCAGCCATTAGAAATGACAAAATAATGGCATTTGCGGGGAAATGGATGGAGCTAGAAGGAATCATGTTGAGCGAGGTAAGCCAAGAACGAAGAGACAAACGGTACATGGTCTCCCTGATAAGTGGATGCTAAATCCAAAATGTTAGGTGATATGACAAAACTAACAGGACTTAAGAAACAAAGAACTCCCACTCATCTGGTTGAACCACTACTAAATATCCCCATACTGCTGATCACATATATGGTATATAACATGTGAACACCGTTATATATTACAGACTGTGATAACAATTTGCTCCAGGAAAGTTAGAATGAACTTGTGACTTTAAATGAGCATCATTATTCCACAATACTGTGAATTTCCGGAAATTATGTAATCACTTAATCACAATCAAAAAAAAAAAAAAAAGAACCTCGGGGAAGGGAGGGAGGGAGGGGATGGTAGGGGGAAAACAATGGAGGGGGTAACAATGTTCAAGAGGAAGTGTACTCATTACCTCACTCATGTAACTGTAACCCTCTGTATAGTATCTTTACAATAAAAAAAAAAAGGAATCCAGAGAAGCTAAGGAGAAATGAAGAGAGAGGAAGAGAGGAAAGAAAAATAAGATCTAAGGAAAGCCACAAGAGCAGACACTGTTTAAGCAGATGTGATGCTCTACACAGCTTTACATCCTTGAATAAAGAAAGGATTTAACAGAAAAACTCAACAGAATGGAAATAAATCAAAAGATAAGATTTTGCCAACAGAAAACTTTGGAAATGGACTTCACCACCAATTGTGGATATAAATTATTTTTAATGGAGAAAATATCAAAGGATGCATTTTTATACAAAGCAAACTATTAAGAGTTGGAGTCAGATTTGATAGTTAACAAACTCAATTGTTCTTCGAGGAAGAAACAGTATCTATCCTGTCTTTGAGGCACATACACTTCACTCCTCAACCAGTTTCACTCCTGCACTCTAATTGAGGCTGGTATTTATGATGGGTTAATGACAGAGACAGTCAGGAAAGCTGAAACACTGTCATTAAAATCACCAAGGAAGAATGGCTCACCAGGGAGGCTCATCCTAATTAATGTCACCTAAGAAATCATTTTCAATATTCAAAATATTTAAGGGAAGAATTGGCAGAACATTTAATGTGAGAAACAAAACCCATTGTGTAATTGATCCCTAAACATCTCAGCCCTGGAATAGGAGTGAAAGACAAATATTATGACATACCCATAAAGTGCAGTCTATAACAAAGACAGGAAGAAGAAAAGCATCAAAATAATTAAAGCTATAAAAAACAATTGTCATTTTATGGTATGCTTTAAAAATTAAATACCTTTTAAGTATGAGTTTGATACCTGAATAACAGTTTGCCAACATCCTGTAACTTTAGAATACAAATCAAGATGCATCTACTTCCTCTCTCCAGTTAGAAAACCTATGATGTGCAGGTGCCTCTCACCTATTTTCTTGTCCAAAATAATCCAGAAATGAATATATGTCCTTGAAGTTGTGCAACATATATACTCAGAAGCCACACCAGGACAAACAACCATCATCTAAATCAACTGACTTCCAGTGCAACTTGTAGGTGGCTGATGTTGCAAGGCAGGGGACATGACAATTCTAACTGCTATTGAGACAGCTCAGGGCATCTGAGGTAGGTGTATGGCAGCTGGTTACACATTGAAGCTGCTCTCCTTGAAACCAGATAGACTAGGGAAAAATGAGGTATGATCAGCTTACAAAAAGTACAGGAGCTATTTCTTCAGGTGCTTTAAGATTAAGTGACCAACGTCATTTAGGGAAAAATGAAACATGATAACTTAAGGAAACTGAAGCCTGGTGAAGGCAACTCAGAAATGTGGTATTTAGAAACACAGAAGTGCCATTTTTGCTTCAAAGAGAGACAAGAGGATGCATTCCTTCCTCAAGAGTGCATTCCTAAAAAGCAAATTATTTAAATAGGGATACAGTCTGACCCATTGCAACAATGAGATGTACAAGACATTATGTTGAAACATGAACTTTACAACTTTGACACAGGAGCAGTGGGGGGTAGGGAAATGTGGCGGGCGGGAGGGGGGAGATGGGAAGGGATGGGAAGGGGAAACAAAAGAGGAGGCAACAATGCTTGATAAGAAATGTACTCATTACCTCGCCCATGTAATTGTAACCCCTCTGTATAGTATTTTCACAATTAAAAAAAAATTCATTCCTCACCCCCAAGAATTAGCACTTGTCTGGCAGGATGTGTGCCTTCCTAAGAAAAATGCTTCCCTAAAATTTAAGCACCTCCTTATCTCAAGGACGGGATTTGCTTTATGGCAGGGTAAATTCTTACCTGGAAACTCAGAAAGTAATACCAGGTATGATTGGAACAAAGACAAAGCCCTTACCTTTACATAACTTCGAAGCTAGGCCCCCTGCCTTTACCCTATAAATACCCCCAACAGCCCAAGGAGCTGTGTGTCTCTGTCTCTCTGTGCCTCTCTGTCTGTCTCTATGTCCCTATAAGTGCACTCATACTCTGCTAGAGTTTGCCCTAGCCCTTCTGCTTCTGTTTGTCTAATTTTGTCTGTTTGTCTGCTTGCCTGATTGTTTACTTATTCTATAAAGCTCTGCTGAGTTTTCTTATCATCATAACTTGTCCAGAAATTCTTATTCTGCAATTGAAGTTAAGGACACTATGTAAAAGGTTCCTACATTTAAAAGGAAGTTTCACTAACCCTCACCTCTACCTGGTGACATCTTGAAGGCTTCACACTATGGTTATCAAGGCTAATGAAGCTGCTCCAGTGCAGAGGGCTCACCTCTCCCTCAGCAGTGAGACCTGATGGCTTCCCCATGTGAGTGAAGCTGAAAGAGACAGAAACTACATCATTTTATCTGCATTTTCGAATGAAACATAAACCTACCCTGGTTAGGCCACTTCTGGTATCCTTAGAGCTACTCTGATGGAGTTAGCATTGGGGAAGAATCATGCAAAGAGCTGACAGTGATATAACAGAAAAGTCCATTCATGGGGCTGGGAAGGTGGCTCAGTAGTAGAGTGCTTGCCTTGAATGCATGAGGTCCTGGGTTCCATTCCTCAGCACCACATAAGCAGAAAAAGGTGGAAGTGGCACTGTGGCTCAAGTAGTAGAGTGCTAGCCTTGTGCTGAAGAACTGAGGGACAGCGCCCAGGCCCAGAGTTCAGGCCAAGAAAGAAAGAAAAATCCATTCATAAAGATATATGTAAATACTTAGAAGTGGTATACACAAATGTATTAACCAAAACTTGGTAGGTTCATAGGCGAACTCAAATGAAACAATTGCTTAGAAAGGCTAACTCACAATCCAACAAAATAAACACCAGGAAAAGGGGACTTGAAGGAGGGGAGTTAAGAAGAATGGGTTAGGAGAATAAAGAGAGGAAAAGAAAAGACTATAGGCATAAAATTCCCTGCATATCTGACCAAAGTAAGAGAATGGGAAAGGGATGGTGTTGGGAGAGATCAGGAGAATAGTATTCTCCTCACGATGCTTTGTACTCATAACTGCTTTGTTGAATAGCAACACCTTTGTACAATTACTTAAGTTAGTATTTAAAAAACTAGAGAGAGAGAGAGAATTCCAGAGGAGAACCATAGACTGGAAAGATGCTTAAACAAATGTAATCCTTAATCTGTGGATCAGAAGAGTTAAGTATGTTGTCTAAGAACTTGCCTAGCTATTAATTGGCCACCTGACTTTTGAAATGAGATCTTTCTGACTTCCAAATCCACAGTCTTTCTTGAACTGAGGTTTTTTCAAGGAGGAAAAAAAAACAGCTATGGATAATTCCTTTCTTTTCATCTGTACCCCAAACTAGATGGGATATCCAAAGATTTGACGTAGCAGGGATTAAGAAGTTGCTGGGGACCCAGAAGGGATATGTAGGGCAAAGGATTTGGAGTAGGAGCGATATGAGGATACAGAGATGTACAGAGTGCAGGGACATAGAGATGTGGAGTTTCAGGAATGTGATGGAGAATAGCACGGTAAGCAGAGGCAGTGCAGGAAAATTCAAGTGCTATGAACCATGGAGACAAGCAGCTGCTAGAGATGGGATGGAAGCTGCCTCCTGGCTAATCACTTGCTTCTCTCTCCCTAGGATGCAAAACCCACCACAGGCCAAGGCTCCTCTTTCCAGCAGCTACTGGTAAGGCCTTCCTTCAAAGAAGAAATTGGTTCTTTCATCAGGAAATACATTGGACTGAAACATAGCCAGCCTCAGCAGGAGAAAGTGGTTTTTGCCCTTGGGCAGAAACAGGTCGCCTGCCCTACACTGCAAAACATGAAAATCCAGGCTGTCCCAGGAAGCTCCTTTTGTCACTTCAACAGCAGAGTCCTTTGTTTTTCATGGAGTCAGGAGCCCAAGGCTTTTCCAAGTAGCCAAGTTCCAGGGCTACTGGGCTTTCCTCACAGCCTCATCAAGGAGAGGCACCACAGGCTCTTCACCAAGACCAGTAAAATCAGTTTTCAGGACTCTGAAAACACAGCCCATCTATTCAATCATCATAAACATTTCAAGAGGATAACAGCATTAAAACAAGTGTGGGTTTCTAAGTGTAGGGCCTGCGTACCCATACAGGCCACCGAGTCCTGAGACAACCCAGACTCTAATGTTCTAGGCAGAGAAAAGGTATCAGCTGGGGTGCCGTAGGAAGGCAAGCAGAGGCTTATTTAAAACTAGAGTCTGTGTATGTATACAGTCCACTATCTAGAATCAGAAGCCTTGGGCACCTCTGACTATTACACAGATGGCATGAATCCATAATCAATTATATGCCTACAGCCCTTGGCACAAAACACTACACATGATCTCCATGTACAATGTGAATTCAGCACAGAGCTACAGCTTGCTCTGTGCCAGGCACCATGCTTAGGCTGGGACAGGGATCTCACTTTATCTTCACCAAGATCCCTCAGGGAGGTCAGGGCCCTAGGCAGAATAAGAGAATGAAAAAGCATTGTTTCAGGCACTGCTGGCAGTGGCTCTGAGCTCCAGCTTCCTTCTGAGGCTACTGCAAGCAAGTTGCAGACACTAATGAACAATTACCCCCTAATTCATTTCTTCTTCCCCCCTTAAAATTGTTTTATAATTCAATTTGATTACCCCAAGTGATTTTCTTCTAGGTTCCTATTCCCTTAGGCCCTGGAATTAACCTCAGGCCTTCTTTAGATGTTTCTGACAGATTTGTTCCTTTGTAACAACCAGTACAAAGATATTCATGTAATATTTGTAGAATCTTTTTTTTCTAGCTTGCATTATATCACCTTATACAAATGATTCTAAAATCCTACTTTTGAAAGTTAACAATCTCTTCTTGGCAGTGCTTGGACCTGTGGATCTGCTTCATTCCTTTGGGATGCCTACAATCTCCTAGGACTGGTCGGTCACCTTCTCTTTAGTCCCTTCCATGCATTTAGAACTCCATTGTTTGCCTTTGGCTAAATCAAACAATGCTATACCTAGGTACTAATAATGTTCCTCCCATCTGACATTTGATATTATCATTATCAAAATTACTAAATTGTCAACTGATTGGGAAAAAATGGCATCTTGATGCTTTAATTTGTGTTTTCTAGATTACTAGTGGGACTGAGCATCATTTTTCTGTGCTGGAAGTATACTTTTTAAAAAATGACTGCCTGTTTTCTCCCTAGGCTTGCTTGCTTGCCTGATACTCTACCACTTAAGCCACACCTGCAGCCTAGCTTTTTTTCTTATTATTTTGGAGACAGAGTTTTGCAGAATTTCTGCCCAGACTAGTTTGGAATCTCAATCTTCTGGTTCCATCTAATAGCCCATTTTTCTATGGCTACTTTACAATAGATTGATATTGGTGAGTTTTTACTTTGATATTTCTCTTATTGACATGGAAGGTGCTTTTCTGTATCAAAGATACTAGTCCTTTGCCTCGGGTATTTCAAAAATACAGTTCTTTAAAATTTCAAAATTGGAAGCATTCTTTTCAGAAGTTCCTAACACCGCGGAGCAGCGCAACTCAGAAAATGTGACTGACATTACCACAATTGGAGTCTGCTGCCCAAGAACTCCAATTTGTTATCACCTTTTCCCTTTGGAAAATTGTCATTGTCCCAGCACAATAGACGCAGCAAAGCACCATAAGGGATGATGCACAGGGCCCAGCATAGCCCCAGGGACTGCTGACAATAATCATTACTAGGTTCAATTAACAGCTTTACAAAAGCTGGGCTCCCTCTCTCTAGCCAGTGAACCCTGACATGCACACACAATTAGAAGCAAAGAATAAATTAAAAGCACGTCCTCACTGTCATGTGGACTAATGAGAAAAGGGCAAGCCTAATCACATGTTTTAAAGCTATAAGTGAATTATAGAGACAAAGACAATGGACAAAACTGAGAAGTGATTTCTAAGACTCTCAGGGGGGTGGTATGCACTACCTGCTTGCACCCGGAATCCCAGGGAAGGACAAAGCTCTCATCCTAAAGTCTCCTGCACATCTTTTATCCACAATGCTCTAAAATTTACTCCCTTACATATCTCACCATCCTGAAATGGGAAATGGCCGAGGGCACTATACTGCTCAATGGTCTGAATCTCCCCTTCTCATATGTATTCATTAAATCCTTATCTCCAGTGTGCTTTGAGTCCTAGACCTCCACAAGATAACCATAACACTTGCTTCTCCCAGAAAAGCAAATAAGCCCATAACAGCTCCTTACCAGGACACAAGAGGAATTGATGAACCTTTCAAATCTGGGGCAGTTTTCTGCTAAGTAGAAAGGATATATACTAACAACTTAAATCCCACCAGCAGACACACCCAGGTGATCCTTCCTATCATCCTTCCACTCTGTCTGACTTTTGGTGCCAGTGCTAGTGCTTGAATTTAGGGCCTTGAGCTCTCACTATCTTGGCTTTTTCACTCAAGGCTGGCACACCTCCACTTACAACTTTTTGCTGGTGAATAGGAGATAAGAGTCTGATTTATCTGTTCCCACTTGCTTGAAACCTTGATTCTCAGATCTCACCCTGGTAAGAAGATAAGATGACAGACATGAGCATAACAGAGAAAGGGCAGATGAAGAAAACCAGAGAGGACAAGGTAGTTCACTCACTGCCTTGTGTACCTTCAGTTGTTACAGGTTTACTGTCTGTGATCACAAGTTTCAAAAGACATATCCTCTGGTCTTTCCTTTGCAGGCAGATCAAAGTAAACAATAATCAAACAAACAAAGATATTCACCACAGAATAACTGGTCTTCTATAGTATGAAACACTCACAGCCTTTGGTATAGAAATACAACCCTTCACAGATTCGCTCCCACAACCCAAGAACAAGTTCACTGAACCCTCCTAAAACCTTAGGTGACTCCAGTTTCATGTAGAGCACAGCCCCAAGGAAAAGGGGGTCCTTCTTCATAAAAGGTGATTTTAGGAAATTATGAGAACATAGCATCAAATACTGCAGGAGACCATGCCTTAGTCCAATAGAACTAGACAGTAGAAACCACAATTCTGTGGTCCGCTGGGACCCAAAGAAGCTTTGATCCTGAATCCTGGCTGACCTAATGTGGAAGTTACTGTCAATTCTGCTAGCAGCATTGTCGTTTTGGTTTGTTTTTTTTTGTTGTTGTTGTTCCTTGGTAATAATGCTTTTAAATTTCTTCCTAGTACGTATACCTACATTTCTCTCTTCAATCATTCAGACCTTCTTCAAATATTTATTGGGTGCCAGCTGTATGCCTAAGCTCTAGTGATAGTAACTGATGTGATCCCTGGCTTCCAGAGATCACAGTCCACAGAGGAGGCAGAAATGAAATATGTGATCACAAATGTAATCAACACGTGCATTTCAAAGGTCAAAATCATCATCACAATAATCATAATAGTAACCCCAAACTAGGATCATCTACTGTACACAACAACATCATGTAGGTTAATAAAGCTCATAGAAGCCTAACACCCTGTAAGGAGAATACTATTCCCCTAATTACACAGATGAAGAAATGAGACTCCCAGAAACTAAGAAATGTTCCTTGGGCCTTATCATTGGTTAAGGGAGAGTGGTAGGATAGAGTGGGGGGGTGTCATAATACAAATTCAAGCATTCCTGTCTTGCTATCCATCTTATCACAAATGTTAATCAGCAAAATGTAAACTACCAAAGTAGTTTAAATGCTACCACCAAAGTAGCATTTAAACAGAAAACAAACCATCAATCATTGTTTTTCTTGACAGAAAATGTTGCTAAAACTGTCACAAGATCACAACAGAAAGACCCCTATATATCACCCCATTACAAATGACCAAAGCTTTAAATTCTAGGAAAAAAACTGTTTTTGTCTTCATGTGGGTTGTATTTTCTCAGACACCTGGAACCATTCAGGAGGAAGGATAAATGATGGATATACTTCTAAGCACATATAATAATTTCCAGCAAATGTTAATTTGGTTTTGAATGTCATCAATGACATAGCAAACTAAGGTTTGGAATAGAACAAATCATTTCAGTTTCAAAGTTAAGTTCAAACTCAACCAAAAGTTGATTCTTCCTTAAAATTAATATGGCTTAATCAGGTACAATTCAATTATTGCTTTAATGAAAGTTGTCTCATGAATTTATTAATTTTCTTCACCCAAATTAGATTTGTCATTTTATACACAGTTAAAGTACATAACTATACTAATTCTGAGAAGGATTAATGATATTTATGTGATTATCCTATTATATGTTTATATATTTATCGGTTATTTTACATACACAGTTATGTAGTTCTAGTGAAAAGCATTTTCTAAATTTGGAAAGGAAAAGAATTGGAAGGAAAGCATACTATTATAATTTTGATCTCCACTGCCAGCAATTTACCACCAGCACACCCACAGATAAACTTTTTAACACAGTCCCCAGAAGGAGACAGCCTCTGGGATGGGTGAGCTTCACAGAATAAATATGTGTGCTTTGAGATTGTGTCTCAATCTCTGTGTCTACTTGAAAGTATACTTCTAACATGGGTAACGTACTTTTGAAAATCATCAGAGTCAGTCTCACAGAAACTCCTAACAAACTTATAACTCATAACAAAATGAACCAACAATAAAAATAAGAAAAGGGATGAAGGGAAAATGGAACGGCCTTTCTCATACTGGTAGCCATTAATGAAGGGGAAAATTAATTTTCTTCCATGGTGTCTTTGCATTAGCAGCCACAGGCTCTGTGGTTTTGTAATCAACTATATAACCTTTGGCAAGTAGTGTGTCCTTTTAGAGTTCATACTTCATGCTATCCCTAGTAAACAAGGATTTGGGATGAGCTTGATTTCCTTTCCTGATCTACAATTAAGTGTGTGAAATTATGATGTTTTACATGGAGAATAATAGTCATTCTTTCAGGGAATTCAGTAACTGCTATAGACATAGACTTGTCCTGTAACAAACACATTTTTTTTTGTTTTAAAACTGAAAACCAGGAAAATTTCCAGAAAAGATTATTGATTACATCATATGCAGCTCCTTATAATTTTATTTTAGATTTAAAATAATTCCTAACGGAAATGTAAAAAGGAAAACATTTGGAGGTAATTAACTTAACTTTGAACTGATAGTTCTAATGATACTGACTGATGTGGTCCTTGGCTTCCAGAGATCACAGAGGAGGCAGAAATGAAATATGTGATCACAAATGTAATCAACACTTTTGCATTTCAAAGGTATTGGTTAAAATCATCATTACAATAATCCTAATAATTACCCCAAACTAGGATCATCTACTGTACAAAACAACATAGTAACTACTTCATGTAGGTAAATTAGCCCATAGAAGCCTAACATCCTGTAAGGAGAATACTATTCCCCTAATTACACAGATGAAGAAATGAGATTCCCAGAAACTAAGAAATGTTCCTTGGGCCTTATCATTGGTTAAGGAGGAATAGTAGGATAGTATGCTTTACTTCCAATTCTTTTCCTTTCCAATTTTAGAAAATGCTTTTCAAAAGATCTATGTAACTATGTATATAAAATAACCTGATAAATATATAAGTATATACTAGAATAATTACATATCATTAATCCTGCTCAGAATTAGTATAGTTATGTACTTTAATTGTGTATAAAATGACAAATATAATTTGGGTGAGGAAAATTAATAAAATTCATGTGCTATTATAAGTAACAATAAAGGCCAACTTTCATTAAAAAGCTACCATTGGCATATGAAAATGTGTTTGAACCTTAAAGCAATAAGTTGTACCTGATTAAGCAATCATACTAATTTTAAGAAAAATCAACTTTTTGTAAAACTCAAACAACACAAATTATTAACAATTATCAACTTTGTTGGGTTTTAGTAATAGTATCACCATTATGGATGGCAAATAATTATAACAAATATTTGTGGGCATTCTGCTAGTTATCAGGTGCTTGCTTTCATGGAGTCGATATTGTGCTGGTAAGAGAGAAAATAAACAAACAACAAAAAAAATCCTAGTGGTAATTTGAGATTCTGAAAGGAAAAAAAAGCAAGAGTTCAATTCTGAAAGAATTCTTTTTGAATTATTTGATAGATCTTTTGAATAATTCAGGAAAGTCTTCATCATAAACTAATCTCCTTATAGATTGTGTCTAGTGCAAATTAAAGTCAATGTTACAATATGTGGTCCTATGAAGCAACATAGGTTATTGATTGGTCCTTGGAGCCAGACAGAACTGGATGTGAGTTCTTGCTCATCCACCTATGATGGCCCATCACTTGGCTCTTATGTTCAGTTTTTCCATATGCAAAACAGATACATCAGGGACAAAAAAAGCAAAATGACGCCTGTGGAGAAACAAGAAAAAGTGAAATGATGCCTGCAGGGACAAGAAAAAGAAAAGTGATGCCTGTGAAGTATGTGTGCCTTTCTCTGCATTCAATATTTCTAATAATCATGTCTATTACTTTCATAGTTGCTTTATATACTATTAGTACTAACCAAAACGGAGACATCTCCTAAAGTGGCTAAAATAAAAATAATTAATTTCAATAAATTAAGATTGCCATACCAAAGACAAATGCTTGGAGCTATTATATCATAGCCATGTATATTCAAACTGACCAAAGTCAGAAAAGGCTACAATTAATTAATTAAGGCCACAATTAATTAATATGTGCGTAGATGCTTGCCCAGAAGACAAGGTCTTCTGGGACTGGAAAATTTCTTCTGAGTTGTCTGTCGTGTTTTCTGTATTGCCATCAGATTCAAGATTTACTTGAAAACTTCAAACGCAGTTGGAAAATCCCTAAGACACAAGAACCTGGGAGAAAAATCAGCAAACTAAGGACATTTCTGTAATTGACAAAGACATTACCAGAGAAAGATTTCAGGGTAATTTCTGGTTGTGCCAATGACCTCTGTAGTCAAGACAGTTTAATGAAAGACACGCAGGTTTCTGAAAATGTTTTGTGAGACTCTAAATTATGATCAGAACCATGATGTTTTTATCTCCCATGATTACAGACAGATATAATAAGAAATCTTTGCTGTTCCAATGTCCCCTTTAAGAACTAGTTGATTAAAGAAAAACAACTAGCTTGTCTGAACCACCACAACTATGCTCTGAATGTGGAAATAATAAAACTAAGTTTTAAATTGTTTGATAATTTGAATACTTTAATAAAGTTTAAAATAGCATTGTGTTCTGTGTTTTAAATGACTTATTCAAATTAAATATGTTTTAAGTAGATATTTGTTTACATTAAACATCCTCAGGATTGAGAAGGCAAACTGAGGAAATCTAGGAGTTAAAAGGATTACAAAAGAACCAATGACTTTGGTAGAAAGAAGGTGCATTCTAAGGAAACAATTTTTATTTCTGTAAGTAATGTTAGCCAGAAATATTTAAAACATGCATGGTCATAATAGAGAGAAAAAAATCATAACAAGATATATCAGAACAATGGAGTTTTATCATTCATCTATATTTGGTACAGTTAGAGATTAAAAAAAAAACACAAACCAGAATTTCTAAGCATATATATGTAGCAAAGACTTCCTTTTCTATTGTGGAAACATAACATGAGCAAGTAAACACTAATTCTGAAGAGAGCAAGCAATTCCCATCTTTCCATCTAAGATATAAAATAAAATGACTACTCAAATAAAACAAGATCAATGACCATTACTTTCAAGCTGCCCTTTCTGTTTTTAAATTTGTTACTATTAGTACTGATATCAAGATAGCATAAGAGATGGTAATTAAATTTATACAACAAAAGTGTAGAAATTAAAGCTTTTGAAATACAATGTCTCCATTTCTGGATTCAAAAACAGTAACGTCATTTTTCTCTTTCTGTTAGATGAGAGATGGCCTTGGGTAGTTCTTTTAGAACTCATACTCACTGATTACATAGCACATTTGTAGACCACCATACCATGAGAGGCCACTCTGCTACATTTTTCTACTCTGCTATGAATGGTATATCATCCTCCATTTTTGGTTACGAATTTGACAACTATTTCCTACAAATCTAATTTATTCAACACAGTAAGGAAATTGATTTTAAAAAAGTTAAACGTAAACATGTCTTTAAAATGTCCAGAATACAAACAAAATTACTAGACATGTATGGGGAGGAAAAAAGAGGACTTTAAAAAAAAAAGAAAAAATCCCACCACATATATCCCAGATTGTGGAATTAGCGAAAAATAAAATAGCTATGTTGAAATATTCTAGGGCTTAAAAGCAAATATAGAAATGATGAGTACATATATGGGGAATTTCAACAAAGAGATGAGAACTAAACCAAAAATTCTAATACTAGCAGCACAGTAAGCAAAATAAAATACTTACTGAATAAACTTTATACCGAGGAGAGGGTACTGAAGAGTTAACAGACAAGGCTGACTTGTAGACTGGAAACAATTTTTTTAACAGCCATGATTATATTAAGAAACTAATATAGATATTATTTAAATACCAGAAGGAAATATAAAGAAACAAATGTTTATAATTTTCTATATGTAGTCAGAATATTCAATAATCTTACCAAACTCCAAGAAGAATGAAGATTAAGGAAAATATACTTAGACACATTTTTAGCCTATCACACACTGTTCAGTAGGCTAAAAATCAAGACTTGAATGCTGAAGAAAAAAAAATGACTATCTACAGATGAACAAAGCTGCCCAACATTTCATCATTCCCACTAAGGATCAGAGAAGTATGGAAATATATGTTCAAAATGCAAAAAAAAAAAAAAAATACACGATCAACTCAAATTCTACTTATAATAAAATTATCTTTCAAAGTGAAAGTGGAAGACATTTTTTTCTTTTCTTTATTTGTTTTTCTCTTTCCCAGTCCTGGGGCTTGAAACCAGGGCCTGGGCACGGTCTCTGGGTTTATTTTGCTCAAGGATAGCACTCTACCACTTGGGCCACAGAACCAATTCCGGCTTTTTCGGTTTATGTGGTACTAAGAAATCAAACCCAGGACTTCATGCATGCTAGGCAAGCATTCTACCACTAAGCCACATTCCCAGCCTGGAACACATTTTTTTAGAAACCCAAAGCTAAGTTGTTGCTATCAACTCTGCAATGAGAAATAAAGGAAGGCAGGAAGGTAGGAAGGCAGGAAGGCAAGAAGGAAGGGAGGGAGGGAAGGAAAGGAGGGAGGGAGAAAAGAAAGACAGAGGGAGGAGCTAAAAAGTTATAAAATGACAGCAGATAGAAAGCTAAATACTGCAAATAAATGGGAGATACAATACTATCTTTATATTAATTTCTTCCAAAGAAAGCTGTTTAAAATTAAAACAAAACAAAAATATCATTTTCTTATGGAGCTTATGACAAACAGAAGGGACATGTTTTAACAACACAAGAAGGGTTGGATCTAGGTAGAATTATGTCATTGTAAAAATCTTACAATTTAGATGAAGTAGTTCTTCACATCAACTCTAGGAACATTCCACACTTAAAAATGACTAGATTGTCCAGATAAAGATGGGGGAGGAAGCTGGGGGCTAAGGAAGCTCTCGCATAGAAGGCAGTTTTAATGTTCCAGTGAAAAATCCTAGGCTACAGAGTCACACTAAGTGTGCCATCATAGTACAGAAACTTTGGCCAGAGAGGAAAAAATCTAGGTGGTTTGGTTAAGGAGACAGTTTGAGCACTTGCCAGTGTTCACAGCACTGCCAGCAGCAGTGGCAGCTGTGGCATCCACCATATCAACAAAGAGAGCAGGGACAAAGGCACCAGAGGTGGTATGCCAGCAGATTCTACTCACTGACAAGAAATGACAAGGAGTGGAAATCTTCATCCTGCTGACCACAGATAGTCACAGACCATGGCTGGCCCAGAAACCAAGGGGAAGGAGTGAGTACCACCAAGACATCCTCACTCCTTCTCATGGGAGTAGTGGGAAGATAGACAAGAACTCCTTCTTTGATACAGACAAACACCTGGTCTGAGCAGCTAGCACATAACTCAGGCCTTGGAAGAAGACAATAGGAGCCTTTGAAAAGGTCACAGGAACCTGACCTGCCCAGCTCAGCTCCAGCCAGGGAAAAGTTGCCCTTCTCAGGCAGAGGGTTAACTATTGAGATAACCATGTGGTTCTTACCCTTGCTCCTGTTGATGTGATGAATTATATTCAGTGATTTGCATATACTGAACCAGCTTTTCATAACTGAAATGAATCCTGTTTGATCGTGTTGTATGATTTTTGGATGAATTTTGAAGTTGATTGGACAGAATTTTGTTGAGAAGTTTTGCATCAATGTTCATCAAAGAAATGGGTCTATAGTTCTCTTTCTTTGATGAGTCCCTGCCTGGTTTTGGGATGAGGGTTATGATGGCTTCATAGAATGAGTTCGGTAGTGAACTTTCTCTTTCAATTTCATTGAAGAGTTGGAGGAGTATTGGTGTGAGCTCTGCTTTGAAGGCCTTGTAGAATTCTGCTGTAAAACCATCTGGTCCTGGGCTTTTCTTAGATGGGAGGTCCCTTATTGCTGTTTCTATTTCAATGCTTGATATGGGCTTGTTAAGATGATTTAACTCATCTTGGTTTAGTTTCGGCATGTCAGTGTTTGCTAGGAAAAGGTCCATTTCTGCCAAGTTCTCAAACTTATTAGCATAAAGTTTTGAGAAGTATTCCCTTATGATGTTCTGAATCTTGGTTGTTTCTGTGGTGATGTTTCCATTCTCATCTCTGAGTTTATTTATTTGGGTGTGTTCTCTTCTTTTTCTGATAAGATTTGCTAAGGGTCTGTCAATTTTGTTAATTTTTTCAAAGAACCAATTCTTTGTTTTGTTGATTCTTTCTATGGCTTTTTTGGATTCTAATTCATTTAATTCTGATTTAATTTTAATTACTTCTTTCCATCTACTGGATTGGGGTTTATCTTGCTGCTCTTTTTCAAGGAGGCTCAGATGTCTCATTAAATTGTTGGTTTCAGATCTCTCCAATTTGTTGATGTAGGAACTCAGAGCTATAAACTTGCCTCTGAGTACTGCCTTTGCTGTGTCTCAGAGGATCTGGTAATTTATGTGTTCATTTTTGTTGACTATCATGAATATTTGAATTTCCTTTCTAATCTCTTCCATGACCCACTCGTGATTCAGCAGTGAGTTGTTCAGCCTCCATGTGTTACAAGACTTTCTTTGGTGGATTTTGGTGCTGAGTTCTAATTTTATTCCCTTGTGGTCTGAGAGAATACAGGGTATAACTTCAATGTTTCTGAATTTGGACAAGTTTGCTTTGTGACCTAAAATGTGGTCTATTTTGGAAAATGTTCCATGCTGCTGAGAAAAACGTGTATTCTGATGCTGCTGGGTGAAAGATTTGGTAGATGTACGTTAAATCTAGTTGAGCTATGCAGTTGTTTAGATCTGGGGCTTCTCTGTTGAGATTTTGCTGAGTTAATCTATCTACTGGGGATAGTGGTGTGTTAAACTCTCCAATAATTAATGTCTTTGGATCTATGTGAGATTTGAGGGAATGTAGTGTTGCTTGGATAAATTTGGCTGCTCCGTTGTTTGGCAAAAAGATACTTAGAATTGTAATATCCTCCTGAAGGAGAGATCCCTTAATTAGTATTTAGCAACCTTCTTTATCTCTTCTCACTAATTTTAATTTGAAGTCTATTTTATCTGATATTAGGATTGCAACTCCCGCCTGTTTATGCAGGCCATTTGCTTGGTAGATTTTGTTCCAGCCTTTCACTTTCAAAATGTGTTTGTTTTTATTGGCAAGGTGTAACTCCTGAAGGCAGTAAATAGAAGGATCTTGCTTTTAATTCAACCAGAGAGTCTATGTCGTTTAATTGGAGAGTTAAGTCCATTAATGTTGACAGATAGGACTGAGAGGTATTTGGGAGTTCCTGCCATTTTATCCACCTTCTTGGGGGCTGCAGCAACTGGGTTCATCCTATAGTTCTTGGATTCTCCGTTTGGGTGGGATTTCTTCGCCTTTATTGTGGTCTTGTTGGTTTTCTATGTGTAGGACATCTTTAAGTATCTTTTGTAGGACTGGTTTGGTGGAGATATATTGTTTCAGTTTTTCTTTGCTATGGAAGGTTTTCATTTGACCTTTGGTTATGAAGGAGAGTTTAGCTGAGTACAGTATTTTTGGTTGTTAGTTGTTTGTCTTTAGGGCATGAAATACATCATTCTAGGCTCTTCTTGCTTTAATTGTCTCTGCTGAGAAATCTGAGGTGATGCTAATTGGTTTCCCTTTATATGTGATTGATCTTTTCTTCTTGACAGCTTTGGTCTGAATTGATCCTGTGTGGATTATAATGTGATGGTGGGATGTCCTGTTCTGGTCTGGTCTATTTGGGGTTCTTAGAGCTTCTTGTATCTGAATAGGCCTATCTTTTTGCATGTTTGGAAAGTTCTCTGCTAGGATCTGTTAAACAAATTTCCTAGACCATTAACTTCTATCTTGAGGTGCTCCTCTATACCCATTATCATCAGATTAGGCCTTCTGATGGTGTCTTCCAAGTGTTGAATAGATCTATCACATTTCTTGGATTTGTCTTGAATGGTTGTATGTTCGTTCTCTATAATATCTAGGCTGTCTTCAATCCCTGAGATTCGATCTTCGGTATGGTCTAACCTACAGTCAAGACTTTCTACTTTGTTTTTTATTTCTTTTCCTTCTAATTGGTCGGCTTTGATGGCTTCAAATTCTTTGTTGGAGCTTTGTTTTAGATCTTGTATGAACTTCTTTACTTCCTGAATTTGCTGTTCAGTGCTTATTCTCAAATCACTTAGTTAATTGGTTATAGTAGTGTTGGACTCCCCTTCCTTCTCTCAGACTCCATTCAATATTCCCTTTGTGGTCTCCCTGAATTCTTTCAGCTGTCTGTTTATGGATTCCATGAATGACTCTATTGATTTTTGTCTATTCTCATCCCGCTCTCACAATTCCTGAATTACTCTTTGATTAGCTTCCTCACGTTCATGTAATTCCTGTAGTTCTCTTTGACTGTTCTCAGCCTGCTCTCACCATTCCTGATTTTCTCTTTGTCTCTTCTTAGCCTGCTCACAGAATTCCTGTCTTTCTCTTTGACTGTTCTCAGCCTGCTCAAGCAATTCCTTTACTTCTCTTTGAGTGTTCACAACTTGCTCACCCAATTCATGTATCAATCTTTGATAGCTTCTTCACGCTCATGAGATTCCTGTATTGATCTTTGGTTTGCCTCCTCTCTCTCCCTATCATGCTCACACTGAGTCCTTTGCAGGTTTTCAATCTTGTCATTCACCATGTTTAACACAAGTGTTGGTAGAGCTTTTTGGGTACTCTCCTCTGGATTATTCATTATCTGTTCTGTCACCTGATTATCATGAGTGGGATTTGATATACCTGGACTAGCCATTTTTCTTGTGTTTTCCTGGCTTGTTCTGCCCATTTGGTATGAAAGTAACACCAGTTTTGTGCTAGCACACTATTTTAAGGCAAGCAACAACCAAAGTCCTGTAGTTGCACAGTCAAAAGGCTGCAGATACAATCTAGTTAAACAGATGCAATCTATTCAACATCAAACAACTATGGATTAATGGGCTAAGAACAGCAAATAATTTGGCAAACCAGAAATTAATAGGTTTAAGGAGAAATGTGGGGAAAAATAGATTAGAGAGATGTGGAGAGGTAAAAGGAGAGTGAATTTAATCAAGTCCTAATCTCAGAGAGGGCAATGGAATGGACAGAATAATAGGAGAGAGATTTAAAAAAAAAAACAAGAAAAAATGGAAAAACAAAAATTTAAATTTAAAAAGTGAAACACTTAAAATTATGCAAGCTTAAAGAAGTGATATTGAGAGAAGAAGGATTAGATGAGAGTAAGAGAGGGATAGAAAGGAGACATGAAAAACTATAAAGTTCTTAAAAAATTATAAAGGTATGAAGAGATAATACTGCTATTAAAGAATTTAAGCCTAAGAGGGTTTGAATTGAGCAATAAATTTCTGGGTTAAGTATGTACACAATGGGGGATATAGTCTAATAATCGACAACAGGTATATAACTGAGGATGAGCAGAACAGCAATTAAATTACCAAAAAAGAACAAAAGAGAAGAAAAAGTGAAAAGAATGAAAAAGAAAAAAAAAGAAGATAAAAAAAGGACCTTTTGGTCAGTAGATATTAAACACACACACACACACACACACACACACACACACACACCTAAAATAAAAATTATGCGAGGGAAAAAAAGATGAATAGAAAACATTTTTTTTAAGTTAAAAATTTAAAAAGGTACCAAAAAAGAGTTGTTGGGTTTTTTTTGGGGGGGGAGGGGGATGGGAAGATCCTCTATCTCTCTTGTGTCCTAACCAGTCTCTTGGTGGAGTCTCTCCTCTGCTTGTGGTGTTTGGTTTTCCTGTGGCTTGATTGGTTTCTTAAGTCAGTTTGTTTGAGCAGGCAGAAAAATGTTCTGCTTTACCCAGGATTTTGTGATCCTCCTCCCAGGCTTGTTCAGTGTGAGGGAGATCTGCTTTGAGTATCACAAAAGAGGGAGATGGCTGTTTCCTCTAGCTTGGAGGTGCTATGATGAGGCTAGGTTCTGGGTAGAGTTGAGGCCTTTCAGCAAACAGTAGCTTTTCCCTGAGGGGCTAGTTTCTGAGACTCACAGAGCCCAGCCTGGAGCCATTCCCAGGTTTTATGTTTACTGAATTTCAATTGATTGTCAGGGCTGCTAAAGGGAGGGGCAACCCCTGGCTCTGTTTACCCAGTGAAGAAAGACACTCCTCTGGGGGCAGAGCTTTCTCTGCCTGGGCTGCATGACTTTTCCCTGCATGTAGCTGAGCCTGGCACATCAGGTGAGGTTCCTGTGACCTGCTAAATGACTCTTGTTTTCTTTCAAGGCCTGAGTTGGAGGTAGCTGCTCAGCCGGGCCTTTGTCAGTATAAAAGATTGAGATCTCTGGTGGGGGGGGGGAGGGGAAGGTATGGGCTTCCCTCATCTGCTTCTTGAGAAGGAGGATGTCAGGGTTCTACTCACGTGGGGGTCTTGGTTCCTGGGTTGTCTCTGGTCTGCAGTCTGCAGGATGATGATATCTACTCCTTGTCAGTTCTTGCTGATGTTGAGTAGAATTCACTCGCCCGCTGCATCTGGCACCTTTGTCCTGGGCTTTCTGTGTTGTGGGTATGGAGGCTATTCCCACCGCCACTGCTGCCATGGCCGCAGGCGCAACTGCCCCCAAGTACTCAGATCTGTCTCCTTTCCTGGATTTTCCCTCTCTGGCCAAACTCTCTGTACTGACATGTTACACTTGGTGTGATTCTCTAGACTAGGACTGTTCACTGTAACACTAAAACTGCTTTCTATGTGGGAGCTTGTTTAGCCTCCAGCTTCTCCTCTGTCATCTTCCTCCGACCACCAAGTGTTTCATTTTTTAATTTTAATTTTTTCATTTTTCCTTGCTTCTTTATCTCTCTTCTCCTTTCCTTCTATATGTTTCCTCTCTCTGAATTTAGATCTTGTTTTAATTCCCTCTCTCATGCCCCCCTCTCTCACATTCCTCTCATCTTATTTTCACCCTACAATTCTCCCTAATTCTATTAATTTCTGGTTTCCTAAGTTCTTTGACGTTCTTAGTCCATTAACGTAGATTGTATCTGTACTCATTTTGACTACATGAATCTGTACAACTACAGGGTTCTGGTGGATGTTTGCTTTAAAATAGTGTTCTAGCACAAAATTGGTTTTGCTTTCATATGAAATGGGCAGAACAATCTGGAGAAACACAAGAAAAATTGCAAGTCCAGGTATCTCAACTCCCATTCACGATAATCAGGTCACAGAGCAGTTAATGAATAATCCAGAAGAGAGTTCCAAAATGCTCTACAAGCACTACTTTAAACATGCTGAATGAAATGATTGAGAGCCTGCAAAGGACCCTGTGTGTGAAAGTGATAGGGAAAAGCATGAGCAGGATATGGAAAACCACGAGTGGGAGGAGGCTAACCAAAGATTAATACAAGAATTTCACGAGCATGATGAGGCTAAACAAAGGTTAATACATGAATTTCGCAAGTGTGAGGAAGCTAATCAAAGATTAATACAGGAATTTCATGAGCAATATGAGAACAGACAAAGACTAATGGAGGCATTCAGGAAATCCACAAACAAACACCTGAAGGAATCCAGGGAGGCCACAAAGGGAATGCTGAATGGACCCCAACAAAAGGAAATGGAGTCCAATGAAACCATAACCAATCAACTAAGGGATTTGAGAATGAACACTAAAAACCAAATTTAGGAAGTAAAGAAGTTCATAAAAGATCTAAAACAAAGGCCCAACAAAGAATTTGAAGCCATCAAAGCCAACCAATTAGAAGGAAAAGAAATAAAAAACGAAGTAGAAAGACTTGACAGTAGATTAGACCATGCAGAAGATCGAATCTCTGGGATTGAAGAGACCCTAGATATTAATAGAGAAAGAATAGACAACTATTCAAGTCCAAGATCCATTCAACATTTAGGAATACACTATCAGAAGGCCTAATCTGAGGCTAATGTGTGTAGAGGAGCACCTAGAGACAGAAGCTAATGGACTACAAAATTTATTTAACTAGACTCTAACAGAGAACTTCCCAAACATGCAAAAAGATATGTCTATTCAGATGTAAGAAGCCTTTAGAACCCCAAATAGAACAAACCAGAACAGGACATCCCACAATCACATTATAATCCGCACAGGATCAATTCATACCAAGAAAAGGACCCTTAAAGCTGTCAAGGAGAAAAGATCAATCTTCTTTAAAAAAAAAATCAGAGGGGCTGGGAAGGTGGCTCAGTGGTAGAGCACTTGCCTTGCATGCATGAGGCCTGGGGTTCGATTCCTCAGCACCACATAAGCAAAAAGAAAAAAGCCGGAAGTGGTGCTGTGGCTCAAGTGGTAGAGTGCTAGCCTTGAGCTGAAGAGCTGAGGGACAGCGCCCAGGCCCAAAGTTCAGGCCCTACGACTGGACCCCCCCCCCCCAAAAAAAATCAGAATAACTTCAGATTTCTGAGCAGAGACAATTAAAGCAAGAAGAACCTGGAATGGGTTATGCCACCCTAAAGACGAACAACTATCAATCAAGAATACTTTACCCACCTAAACTCTCCTTCATAACAGAAGGTCAAAGGAAAACCTTCCATACTAAAAACAAATTGAAACAATTTATCTTCACCACACCAGCCCTATGAAAGATACTTAAAGATGTCTACACATAGAAACCAACAAGAGCATGATAAAGACCAAGAAACAGCTCCCAAACAAAGAATCTAAGAAGCATAGGATGAACACAGTTGGCACAGCCCCCAAGAAAGTAGATAGCATGGCAGGAACTACCAAACACCTATCAGTACTCTCAATATTAATGGTCTTAACTCTCCAATTAAGCAACATACACTGTCTAGTTGGATCAAAAAGCAAGATCCTTCTATCTTCTGCCTTCAAGAGACACACCTTGCCCATAAAAACAAACATATTCTGAAAGTGAAAGGCTAGAATCAAATCTACCAACCAAATGGGCCCCATAAACAGGCGGGAGTTGAAATCTTAATATCAGATAAAATACACTTCAAATTATAATCAGTGAGAAGAGATAAAGTAGGTTATTACATACTAATTAAGGGATCTATCCTTCAGGAGGATGTTACAATTCTAAATATGTATTCACCAAACAATGGAGCACCCAAATTTATCCAAGAAACACTACTTTCCCTCAAATCTCACATAGATCCAAAGACATTAATTGTTGGGGACTTTAAAATACCAGTATCCCCGCTGGATAGGTCACCCTGAGAAAAACTCAACAGAGAAGCCTTAGATTTAAACAACTGCATAGATCAACTAGACTTAACAGATATCTACCGAATACTTCACCCAACAGAATCAGAATATACATTATTCTCAGAAGCACATGGAACATTCTCCAAAATAGACATTTTAGGTCACAAAGCAAATTTGTTCAGTTTCAGAAATGTTGAATTTATGCCCTGCATTCATTCAGAATACAAGGGAATAAAATTAGAACTCGACACCAAAAGCTATCTGTAACATGTAGAGGCTGAACAACACACTGTTGAATCACCAGTGGGTCATGGAAGAGATCATAAAGGAAATTCAAATATTCATGATGATCAGCAAAAATGAACACACAAACTACCAGCTCCCCAGGGATACAGCAAAGGCAGTACTCATACGCAAACTTATATCTCTGAGTTCCTACATAGACAAATTGGGGAGATCTGAAACAAACAATTTAATGAGACATCTGAGCCTCCTTGAAAAAGAGCAGCAAGTTAAACCCCAATCCAGTAGATGGAAAAAAATAATTAAAATTAAATCAGAATTAAATGAATTAGAACACAAAAAAAATCACAGAAAGAATCAACCAACAGAGTTGGCTCTTTGAAAAAAGTAACAGATTTGACATACCCTAAGCAAATTGTATCAGAAAAAAAAAAAAAAACAGAACACACCCAAATAAACAAACTCAGAGATGAGAATGGAAACGTCACCACAGAAACAACCAAGATTCAAAACATTATAAGGGGATACTTCTCAAACCTTTATGCTAATGTTTGAGAATCTGGAAGAAATGGACAATTTTCTAGCAAATATCGACATGCTGAAACTAAACCAAGATAATTTAAACCAACTTAACAGATCCATATCAAGTATCAAAATAGAAACAGCAATAAGAGATCTCCACCCAAGAAAAGCCCAGGACCAGATGGATTTAAAACTGAATGCTACAAGGCCTTCAAGGCAGAGCTCACACCCATAATCCTACAACTTTTCAATGAAATTGAAAGTGAAAGTTCACTATCAAACTTTCTCTGAAGCCATAGTAACCCTCATTCCAAAACCAGGTAAGGACTCATCAAAGAAATAGAACTATAGACCCATTTCTTTGATGAACATCAAAGCAAAACTTCTCAACAGAATTTGGGCCAATTGACTTCAACAATTCATCAAAAAAAATCATACATCATGATCAAACAGGATTCATTTCAGGGATGCAAAGCTGGTTCAATATATGCAAATCAATTAATATAATTCATTACATCAACAAGAGCAAGGATAAGAACCACATGATAATCTCAGTAGATGCAGACAATATCCAATACCCTTTTATGATGAAGGCTCTGGAAAAACTAGGAATCCATGGAACATTCCTCAATTTAATAAAACTAAAGCTAGATCCTTATATATCACCCTGCACCAGAAGCAACTCCAAATGGATCAAACACCTCAAAGTCAAAACAGACACCCTGAAAACATTATAGGAAGGAATAGGAGAAACGCTAGGGTTCCTTGGCACAGGCCAAAATTTCCTTAGTAGAGACCCAGAAACACAACAAATCAAAGAATGTTGGACAAATGGGATTGCATGAAATTGCAGAGCTTTTGCATAGCAAAGGACATAGCTAGCAAGATCAATAGAAAACTCATGGATTGGGAGAACATCATCACTAGCCATACAACTCTCATATCTAAAATATACTTAGAACTCAAAAAATTAACTCCCCAACAACAAATCCTCAAAGAAATAACTGCCCAATAAATAAGTGGGCTAAAGACTAAAGAAAAACTTCTCTGAAGAGGAAATAAGAATGGCCAATAGACACATGAAGAAATGGTCAACTTCTCTAGCCATAAAAGAAATGCAAATCAAAACATTGAGATTCTACCTCAGCCCAGTTAGAATGGCTATAATCAAGAAATCTAATTACAACAGATGCTGGAGGGGATATGAACAGAATGGAACTCTACTGCATTGTTGAGGGGAGTGTAAACTTGTTCAACCACTATAAAAAGCAGTATGGATGTTCCCTATGATCCAGCAATCCCACTTTGGGGCATTTACCCAAATGTTCACAAACAAGACCACACTAAAGCTATCAGCATCACTATGTTTATTGCAGCATTATTTACCATAGCTAAGATATGGAACCAACGCAGATGCCCCTCAGTAGATGAATGGATCAAGAAAATGTGGCATATAGATACAATGGAATTCTATGCCTCCATCAGAATGACATCGCTCCATTTGTCTTGATATGGAAAGACTTGGAAAAACATATTAAGTGAAGTAAATCAGGCCCAAAGAAACATAGGTCCCGTGGTTTCCCTTTTTTGCAATAACTATTGTATGTCTAGGATAAGCAGAAAAGATCAAAAGCTATGTACATATGACCTTATAAGATGAGGTTAATAAAAATAAACACCAAGATAGGGACACAAAAGTTCTTTTTCTTTCTTGATATTGTTTTTAATGTATTCATAATGTACTATATGGGGTTTTTTTTTGTTTCTTTTGTATGTTCTTCCCCCACAGTATAACCCCTGTTTTCACTGTATTTGATTCCATTGCCCTGCATCTTGTATATACATTTTTCTAATTTGGGGAGGGGATGGGAAATAACAAAATCCTTAAATAAGGATACAGGTTAACCCACTGTAACAAAGAGATGTACAAGACATTATGTTGGAAACAAACATTAAAACTTTGAGGGTAAGTGGGAAGCTGGAGAGGTGGAGAGGAAGGGATGCTAGGGGAAAAGCAAAGGAGAAGGTAACAATGCTCGATAGGAAATGTACTCATTACCTTACTCATCTAACGTAACCCCTCTGTATAGTATTTTTACAATAAAAAACGTGTGTGTGTGTGTGTGTGTGTGTGTGTGTGTGTATGTATGTATAATGACTATTGTGATCTTTAAAACCACAACTAAAAATGTTTTAAGGTAGATTAAAAGAAAATAGAGAAACTGAATGATGCACTAAAATTTATTCAAATAACCCAAAAGAAAGAAGGAAATGAAACAAAAAATGTAGAGAAATTTGGGAGTGTATTTCAATGGTAGGGTGCTTCCCAGCATATATGAAGAATGGGTTCAAACTTTATACCACCAGCAAAAGAGAGTGTAGAAGATGGAAGAAAAGTAAGGAGGGAGGAGAAGTAACAGGACAAAGACAATTACATCAACCTTTAAATAAAATGTAAAGAAATTAAACAATCCAAATAAAAGAACTTACCAGGCTGAAATAAATAAATAGCTATCAGGCATGCTATAAAATATAACAATAAGGAGAAGAAATAATATAAGCCAGTTAAAAAGTTGACAGGAATATGGATAGTTCTTAGTGAGAAAAGGTTTGCTTCATCAGGAAGACAAAATGTATGATTTAAACGAGAGCTCCAAAATACATGAATAAGAATATTTGGACACAAATACTACAGACTAATGGAGTTCCATTAAAAAGAATTTTTAGCTGGATATGGCAAGTGCATACTTTTTAATCTTACCTATTCAGGAGGCAGAAGCAGGAAGATCAGTAGTTCAATACTAGCCTAGAAAACCTACAGAGAGTCTACCTCAAAAACAGGAGAGCTGGGAGCAGGACTCAAGTAGTAGTGAACTTGCCTAATAAGCATGCAGCCCTAAGTTCAATACCCAATATATTTGTTATTGTTATTATAAAGGTGATATACAGTTGGGTTACAGTTACATAAGTCAAGTAAAAAGTATATTTCTTTTTGGACAGTCACCTCCTCCCTTGCTCTCTCCCCATTTTTCCCTCCCATTCCCATACACAAGTTGTATAGTTCATTTTCCATATAGTTTATAGTGAGTGTATAGTGAATAACATTGCTGCATTTGTTCACCCTTTGTTCCTACATTTCTTTGTTCCCCCACCCTCGCCCTTCCAAAGCCAGATTAATGAACCAACAAGACAAAAAGAAAAGAAAAATAATAGTAAGGAAGAAAAATGCTCTTGTTTCCATTTCCTGGCCCAATTATTTTTTAAGTAAAAACGTTTTTTATCTAAGAGAAAATGAAAATTTAGAGCAGAAAGTACAGTTAAAGCACAATGTGAAAGATAAATTTATATTATCCCAAACTTTAAATGAAGAAAAAAGGAATGCAGCACTGACATTGTTGATAAATCACAGTGCTTTATCATTTTTTTCTTCAGTGAAAGAAATCAGCCCCCAATGAGTATTTGTATCATAATTTTGTATGAAGTTCAAGAATATAGAAAAGTAACCTATGTAGTTAGAAATGAAAGTGGTGGTTTCTTGGGGATATAGAAGAAAGTTAACTGCAAAGGAGGCAGAAGGAACCACTCCTTATCAAGTAAAAACTACCAAATATTAAGGCCTGTGTACTGCATTAATTTTTTATATAATAAAGTAAAAAATAGCATTCATTCTAATTGTCATAACAGTTAATGTAATTGTCAGTCCGGGCTAGGATCCTGGCTCTTGTATTTCCTGTTGAAATTAGATTCTTTTATCTGCGGTACTTAGCGTACAGTCTGGAATATAATGGGGTTCAACAAACATTTTTTGGAAGGAATAAATGGATGAATAAATGTTGAAAAACAACTAATCCTATCCTTGCTTAATTCACATTGTATTTTAACTGGGCAGCTCCTTTCCAGATTTTTTGATAGCCGTTTGTAAACAAGCCTATAGGTGAGATAGGTCATTCCTTAATTTGTATGAGTCCCATAATCTAAAACGGAATTTAACTTACCAGTTTTTAATCATATGTTAAATTAAGCCATAAAAGAACACTAAGGTGAATAAAATTAACAGGACAGGAAGTGATAAGCATCATCAAAGGGATAAAAATAAAGTGTCACTAGAATTGTCAAAAGACAAAATTAAATAAGGAAGTTAGCAATCTATTTGGCTGTTATTTGTGAATCATGAATCCTAGTGCCTCTACAAAATAAAATGAAAGCTCCCATTGGGCAAGAGCAGAACAGTTTTTTGTGAGAAACAGGAAAGAGAATACAGGGAAAAAGCTGATTAATTAACATCAGGTTATGTTTTATAAGGATTAAAACAAAGGAGATCTCTTATTATGCTAACTAGGGTAATATAGAATCTTGTTTTCAGAAAACAATTGATATGCTTTGGATATGTCAGCTGCCTTAAAGCTCTAGTTTGATTAAGTGCATTTTACATGAGTGCATCCATTTTGGTTTGGTCTGATCTGTTGGGACCTAGTGTCAAAGTTCAGTCCAAAAGAGTGGCCTTCTGTAACTCTTTTTGAAAATAGGTAAAAATCAAGAAAGGTTATTATATGGGAAGAAAATTAAGTAAATTGTTTTCATTCAAACTACAATCTAAAAACAAAATAAGCGTATTCATGGAAATAGATACTATTAATAAGTTCTCTGTGTTTGCAGTGATTTCTCCTAGTTATAGTAGAGGTAACTTAGAAACTCAATCCAGGCCAGGTGCCATTGGCTCTAGCCTGTAATCCTAGCTACTCAAGATGCTGAGAGCTGAAGATTGTGTTTCAAAGCCAGCCTGGGTAGGAAAGTCTGTGGGACTCTTATCTCCAATAAAGTACCAGAAAAATGGAAGTGATGCTGTGGCTCAATTGGTAGAGCTAAAGAGCTCGGGGACATTGCCCAGGCCCAGAGTTCAAGACCCACGACCACCACCACCAACAACAAAAAGAAACAGTCCAGCTCACTACTCTGTGGTGACTTATTCAAAAGTCTCCTGAGTTCTTAGACTAAGGTGAAGCCTTGCCCTACACTGTGATAAAGGTCTGCAATTCTCTTTCACATAATTTATCATGACTGCAATTTTATGTCACCATGTCTTTAACATCTGTCCCCTTAGATCATGAGTTCTGAGCCAGAAAAAAACTGTCTGTTCAGCTCAAGGTCATATCCTCACTGTCATGCCTGATATGGAGCCATTCATCCAATGAATGAATCAGTACAAGCAATATAGGTAAGATCATAGCTATCATTTAGATAACATCAGCACATTCTTTCTTCTATAAGCAAAAGTTACAGTAGCAAACTCTTCAGCACATAAATGGTCCAGTTGGGATTGTAAATGCCAGAATCTACATTTCCATACCTCCACGCCATAACTGTCACTGGAGCTTCCACAACTAGTCCTTTTTCTTTTCTTTTCTTCCTTTTTCTTTTCTTTTTTTTTTTTTTTTTGGGTCCGGTCATGGGGGCTGAACTCTGGGTCTGCAGCTCTTCAGCTCAAGGCTAGTGCTCTACCACTTGAGCCACAGCACTACTTCCGGCTTTTTTCTTTTTGCATATGTGGTGCTGAGGAATCAAACCCAGGGCCTCATGCATGCAAGGCAAGCGCTCTACCACTGAGCCTCCTTCCCAGCCCCAACAAGTAGTCCTTTTTTCCAAAAGTCAGAACATGAGCATAACAAGTGTCCCCCAATTAACTGAATAACACACAGCTCAAAATTATAGCATTGGCCTTATTTCAATCTATAATATCTATAGTATCTCAGTCATATCGTAAGAATATAGACTGGGGGATTTAACAACTCAGAAGTGACTTTGATATTAAAATATTCACACTTCAAGATTACTTGGAAACTATTTGCAGGTCAGTTATATAAATAAATGATACTGGCATGGGGTGCTAACTAAAAACAAAACCAAACCTACTGACTCCCTGCCAAAGTGATAAAAAGAAAAATAAAAAGGGTATGTTTTCATAGGTTAGATGAGGAAAGAATGGCCTTATTTGAATAGAATGTGAAATTCCTTCTCTTTTCATTTATTTCTACAATAGGTATAACCTCTTTGTTGTTATGGCAAAAAAGCCAATTAGCTATCTCTGAGCAGCACCATTTCTCTTCTGGGGCCTGGGTCTCCCTTGTTCCTCCTACCCATTGATATGTGAAAGTGGAAAGCAAGAAACCTGGCTTGGCAGAAACAAAGGACATGTGGAGAGGACAGCCCTTCTGCTAAATCCTTTCTTTCCTCATGCGTATGCCATGAACATTCTACAATTTTCTCTAGGACAAAGGCCTCACTCATAGCAGGGAATCTGCTTTCCAATCTGGATAAAGAAGGGCTCTATTCTGCTATTTGCCTTTCAATTGTCCTTTCTAATTCTTTGATTGCTGCTGTACTGGGATTTAAACTTAGGGCCTCCACAATTGCCAGGCAGACACTTTCCCACTTGAGCTACCTAACCTCAGCCTTTGCCTTTTCTTTTTCCTCCTAACACTTCCTTCCCCAGTGGCTAGTGTAAGAAGTTGCAAAGTGCATGCTCGGTCTCCTTCATTCAAAGCTCCCAGGCAACTGCAGGGTGAGGAAGTGGGCAAGCTGCTCCAGCAACTAGCAGTGGTCATCCTCGCTCAGAGAATTCAAGGCCATTGTGTTTACAAAACAGGCACATGTAATGAGGACAAGGAGGGCACATTCAGGACACGGTATTGTATCCTCAGCACAGTCCCCTGCCACTCTTATGCTCGTTAACCCTCTGGATGTCACCAGGCTTTTAATTTTTTTCTATTACTTACAAAACAACAAAGAGAAATTATTATAGAAAACTTTGTAATGGAAAAACCTTCTGTCATATACACAATGCAAAACCATGTGTTTTTTTTCCTGTGCACCACTTCTGAGCAATTGGCACTTATTTGAGACAGCTTTCAAAGAAAATATGTTGCAGTTCAAAGATAAGCAGTTTTTTAGTAAACTGTCAAGAGGACTTCTTTTTCTTCTCTTTCACTGCCAGTAGGGCTGGGGGAAAAACTAGTAAGAGAAAAGACACTCTCTGCGGTCACAAGATGTACAGATTTAGCTTTCTGTGAATTTACCCATAGGTATTCAAGGCCTATGTCCTCATCTTCTTGGTCCCTGAATTTAGTTTATACATCACAACAAAAGAAGATGAAACAGTAAGATAATCACTTGTGATAATGAAGGTATAGGTTGTTTTTGTAATAACTTTGTTTTCATTATAATTAATAATCTTCTAATAAGCGCATGTTAATTCACATCATAAAATTTTATAAAGGAACAATGTTATTTTAATAAAGTGTATGTACTTCAATTATGAAAGAAAATTGTCCTAATGTATGTATCAGTAAATAAAAACTAAACCAAGATAAGGCCAACCTAGACCCCCTATGCTATCAACGAGAAGGCTGAACTTGGATCCACAAGAAAGTTGTTCAGCAAATTAAGATGAGGCAGATTTGATTTCTATAGAACACTTTAACTTTTGCTTTGTTTGTATATGCTGCCTATCAGAGGCTGTATTTTGCCTCTTTTCTCAATATAATTTTTGTTAAGGGCTAGCAAACTAACACCATATTTAAGGTCCTTACAGAGAACTGTAAACATTAAGGCCATGAGCTCACAAGTGAAAAAGTTAAACTTCTGGAGTTACTATGAGAGCAAGCTAAAGTGAAAAATAGAATACTGGCAATAAAGAAAAGGACATGACCTTTTGGAAGGTAACGTTTGATGCCTCTAATAATAAATGGCAAATTCTCTCTTTTTTTTTTGGCAGTTCTGGGTTTTACTCAGGGCATCGTGCTTGCCAGGCTGGTATTCTACCATGGAGACACAGCTCCAGTCCTTTTTTTTTGCATTGGTTATTTTGAGATAGGGTCTCACTTTTTGCCCTGCTTCCACCTGAAATGTAATCGTCCTATTTTATACCTCTCATCATCACTGGGATGACAGGCACCCACTATCACACACAGTTTCTGCTATTGAGATGGAGTCTTGAGAACTTTTGAACTAGGTCAGGCTGGCATAGAACCTCCATCTTCCCCATCACAGCCTCCTGTACAGTTGAGATAAGAGGGGTCCACCATCACTTTACTACTGTTTGAGAAGGAGGTATTATATATTGTTTCTGGTGAGACTGTCCTCCAACCATATTCCACTGATCTCAGCTTTCCCCCTACCCCGCCCCAATACCTAGGATTGATTATAGGCATGAGCTACCACACTGAGCTCAAAGTCTTCATTTTTAAAGTACTTGAATGCCACAACAGTATGAAGACTTCCATCTAAAATGAGGGGAAGACAGTGATAACATCTCTTTTCTGTTTGGTGACAAGGAATCTCAGATCTATGAAACTTGGAAATTTTACAAAAATACTGCTTTTCTATTTATTTTTTTCAGTAGGAAAATGGATTCATTCCCTCTGTTCTTCCTGCTCTAACAGTTCAGAGTCCTTCTTGGTATTACTGCACAATGAGGTGATAGTATCTGAGACTTTTTTTTTAATAAAAAACAATCCTCTGGCAGGGTTGTGAAGAGGTCAGTGGCACTGAATTAACAATTGATCAGCTCTAATGGACCATCAGAGCAATAAACTCAGAGCCAGTGCACAGGCCTGCTACCTCTGTAATAGCAACGGGCTGACACCGAGGCTACTAGAAGAGTTGCACTTAATAGCATTAGAGCTTCAGAAGCTTCAAAACCTTCTTTGATGCACGTCCATTTTATCAAAGGTCTCTCTTTTATAGGTTTTTACCAAAGTGTATAGAGTTTGCTCTGACCATGAGATTTCACCAAGGTCTGAGGTCTGGAGAGTGGATGACATTCTTTAATGCTGACAGTTTATTGCAACATCTCTTTTGTGCTCAGGTGTCAGTGGTACCCTCTGATAGTTCACATATAAAGGAGGTCCCAGAACCAACAATAGAGACTTGTTTTCTGTGTCATATTTTTCATCAAGAGAGATCTCAATACTGCATTTGTGTTTATAGCTCCAAGTTGGACAAGAGGGAATCAATTGTGTAACACCAGGTTTTTTTTAGTAAAGCTTCAATAATAGGAAATGAGACTATTCTTGGAAGCAATAGCTTCACATGGACAAAAAGTAAAAAATAAAAAGTATCTCTATATTAGTTGAACTAAGACCATGAATGTCCTTCCTCTGCTGAAGGATAAATAATCCCCTCCCATGTCTCAGCTCACCTATGCTTAGTAGACAATTTATCTCAGTCAAATTATAAATGCCAGATCCATAAGAACCAGGTTAACCAAGGAAGTCCAGACTTCAACAATTTTTCTTACTCCTGAAAATTCCTTCCATCTTGACCAGTGAATCCAAATCTTGGTCCAAGAAAAACCAGAATAAAAGGGTATTTTCTAACATAATTTCAGCGTAGGTGTCAAAATCAGGTAACCCAACACTGATGTGATATTATTATCAATGTACTGTTTATATTCAATCTTGCTTTCTAGCTCAAGACTCTAATTTAGAATCACACATTACATTTAATTGGCATGCTGCCTTAATCTCTTAATTATAAAGATGTTCTCAATCTCTCTCACTCTTCTCTTTCTCTTGCTCTTTTCTTCTCTCCTCTTTTCTCTTCTGACAGGGTGTAGCCCCAGTCTTGTATCAAGTTCATGAACCTCCTGTTCCTGCCTTAGCTTTCCCAGTGTTGGGATTACAGGTTGGCACCACCATGCCCAGCTGATTGTCTTTCTTGAACTTGACATTTTTAAGGAAATTTCAGAAAGTTCCTCAACCTAAATTGGCTGATGCTTTATCATGATTACACTTGGGGTACACATTTCGGGTAACAATTTTACCTCAAGGACACTGCATTATTTCAGATAATCACATCCAGAGGAAGTCAATGTCATGCTCTCACATTAGTGGCAATAACTTTGATTGCAAATTTCAGGTGGTAGTTGCCAGGCTTTTCCACGATAAAGTTAATAATTTTTTGTTTCATCATAAATAAGTTGTTTGTGGGCAAATACTATACTTGGAAATTATAAATATCCTGCTCCCATCAAACATTGCCCACTAGTTTCAGTACCCATTGGAGATCCTTGCATGAAGCAATTATTACCATAATTCTTATAACTCTATCATTTCCCCCATAAGTATTAGATGGCTTTCTACTGAAAAAGCATTCTCTCTTCATTTCTGTATGTCATGACCTATTTATCATTTGATCTACTTATCCAAGTAGACAGATGGATTCTTATTTCATTCATTGTTACACTCTGATTTAAAGTTAATTTGAATTGAGTTTCTGTAAAACCACAATATTCTGAAAAGGATCTAGATTCCCAAAGAAATGGGACCATTTCCCTAGAAATTAGTTGAAAAGGCTAAAGAGGCCATCTTTACATTTAAAAAAGTGTTTCCTGATGCTTATATTAAATCATTAAATCCGTCTGAACTGTTCTAGGAAATCCAAACTGCTGAAGACCAGCTTATTGGAGATAAATGTGGCCAGTAGATGAAGCCACCATGTAAGGATGACTATAGAGAGATGAGGTTCTTGCAATATTGTAAGATCTTTTTGCTATCATTTCCCTGTCCAAATATAGGCTCTCCTAATGTTCCCAACCATCTATGTAGTTCTGCATATCCCCTGGAATCTCTTATGCTTGTCAACCTTTCTGTTTCTTTTGTTTCGCATGTTGTGTATTATACCTGAAAATAATCCTAGATTGTGGGCTTACTATTTTCTGTTAGCCCCTCTAGACCCATCTTTCTACCTTAATCTAACCAACTCAAAGACCCAGGAGGCTAAACTGTATCAACTACACTAAGAGTTAGATTCTTCACTGGTGGACAAGAGGTAAGAAAGCAAATTATTGGGTTCTCTTCCCTACTAATTCTCCTGCTGCCAGTTTACGATGAATGATTGCACTCCTCTAAAAAGTACCCTTTTTCTATAGGCATTATCTCTTAATTCTGGAAAACAGATCCTTCCTCATACTTTCTCAGGCCTAGAAGTATGATTAGGTCTGGGCTACACCATCAACACTTACTTGTTTCTCTTAACTTTGAACACACATTGGCCAATATTCCCTTTATTAAACTTTCATCAATTACCCCATTTGAGTGTCCATTCTAGTAGCCACAAGGCAAAAAGTGATGACAGGAGGTGCATCCATAGGAGAGACATAGCTAAATGCTTTTTTTGTATTGTCATCATTGTTTTGTACTTAAAGACTTACATCTGGCTGGGTGCCAGTGACTCACACCTGTAATCCTAGCTACTTGGGAGGCTGAGATCTGAGGATCTCAGTTCAAAGCCAGCCAGGGTAGAAAAGTCCGTGAACCTCTTATCTCCAATAAACCACTCAGAAAACTGGAAGTGGTGCTGTGGCTCTAGCGGTAGAGCACTCGCCTTGAGCTGAAGAGCTGAGGGACAGCACCCAGGCCCAGAGTTCAAGCCCCACAACTGACCAAAAAAAAAAAAAAAGACTTACATCTGTTTTTATCTTTTCCAAATAAATGAAAGCATAGCAAAATGAACATTATTTACTAATGGTGAGCACATGTCATTAAAAAAGATACACTCTAGCAAAATGCAGGCTTAAAGATTAAGGTTTGCTCTTTTTATTTATCTAGCTATGTGGAAAAATGACAAAACTCAAAATGATAACTTTGGCAAGTTCTTTCAGAAATAGCCCACAGAAATATCCAAGTATTTTTCCATTCACTTGTTGCCTTTTGCTACAGTTTTGATACTCATCAACATCTAAATCTTTCTTAACCAAACACAGTCTGTCATGACTGGGTACAAAATGTACAGCAAGAAATTTATTAAATAAGTGTTAATTTAGCATATAAACATAATGATGTCAACTTTGAAAACCAATTCAAGGATAAAGCCATCACAATCTCGCTTTCAAAATGCCACCTGAAGTGGATTTGGATATATTCTACTACTTTTCCTTTTTTACTTTGCTTGGTTTTTTCAATCAAGGCTAGAGCTCTACCACTTGAACCACACATCTACTTCCAGTTTTTTGCTGGTTAATTAAATATGAGTCACTCATATTTGTTTTCCCAAGCTACCTTCAAACAATGATCCTTGGATCTCAGACTTGAGTAGCCTGCATTACAGATGAGAGCAACTAGCACCAAGTATTTTTTCATTTTGTCATTGAAAGCTTTGGTGATTACTGTTAGTGATCTAATTCCCCAAACATTAGAGAAATTTTCATTGAAATTTGGCTATACACATGTAAGATCATAGCATTATCCATTATTAACTGCCATTGATAGAAAATGATTGAGGTTAACAGCTCTTCCTTTACTAGAAAGAGGCACATTTATTCCAGCTCAATACCATCATTGCACAAGCCTTTCTCTTCCAAAAACAAAACAATGTAACTTAAATGACAGCCAGTTACCTGCAAGTCTGCATCAAATTCATGTTTCAGGTGTGCCTCTTCTGCAGCCTCCACAAGACGCTGAAAAGACAAAAGACAACATCAGAATTTTAGCCTGAATTCTATATATACAACATGAAAAGACAGGTTTGTCAAATGTTTTGTCCAAAAGAACAAAAGGTTTGTCCAAAAATGGGCAAACATTCTCAAGGTATACACACGGAAACATGTTGCCTTTGTTCTTCTGAAATGGAAAGTAATCCCATCAATGTCAAGATTAGTTTTTGCCTTTATCATTCAACTATAACTCCACGAATAAATATTGGCATATGTATAACTATAAACACACATATGTTCTAGATTCATGTCATAACAATTCATTCTCTAGCTCTTAAGGCACAATGCAGATCTAAAATCTACCTAGAATAGGGCTTTCCATAAACATAGAAGGCCATTTGTCAACATATTTTGAGTTGAATTGAGTACAGCTCTAAATGTGCTTCTCCATTGGTTTGGAAAAGAATAGTTGTTTTAATTTCCTCAATCACTCAAAATTAACTCTTGCTGTACCCTGTTCTAATATATCAGGAAATAGTCATGTACATTTTATGGTACATCAATGCCATTTTAGCCATCTTCAATCCCATAAGGCAATCACCGAAATTAAATCGATATTCAGAATCCACAAGTACACAGCCCCTTTCACTATACCATCTTGCCAACTAAATTCAACAAACATAATGTTATTAAAAGAATTTCATGATGTCTATAAAGAAAATTAATCAACTATCAAAATCATTTTTACCTTAGTTTGTATATGTCAGAAAAAAGATATTTCCCACCATAAAATCACAAGCTAGAGAAATAGCAGGAAACTATTAAAGGATGAAGGAATATGTCTCGCAAACTTCATGGAATTGAAAGTAAAGCCTTTGGATCCAAGGGAAAATTCAGCCATTTCTATGTTCTCCATCTCTTGTCACCTATGTTGTCTTTAACTGGATTTTTCTTGTCATACTACAAACCTGAGTTAAATAGGCCATGTTTGAAAAACGATATTAATATTAATCTCTAAGCTGTCTTAAATCAACAAATAAATGTCCTATTCATAACTAGAAATAGATATAAAGACTGTAAAATATACTTAGGTAATTTTAGGCAGTATAGAAAAAACAAAACATGCTCTTTCTGTACAGAATAATAAAATGGCCAGCTGCAGATAGAGTTATCCACAGACAGGAACCTAGATTGAGTTTTTCACATTTTCTATAGTTGGTCAGCAGGTCAAGAGGGGCTCTAATCCTGCTCTGACTAATCAGAAAATATGAAACGACCAGGGACAGAATATATCATCCTCACTCTAGACTAGATGTTAATCCACTACAATCAGGAAAGCCTTTTCTCTGTTTTTAGCTTCCATTTTCTCATCCAAGACACATGCACAGCTGACCCTAGACTAGGGATTCTCAAAATGTTCTATTCAGCCTGTGTTATAGGGTAACTTGCTAAAAATGCAAAATCCCAAGCCCCATCCAGTTCTACTGAATCAAATCTTTGAGGGTGGGCCCAGCAATGTATTTTAATAAACACTTTTCCAGGTACTTCTCATGTGAGGTTGTTCAAGTTTGAGAACCCCAGGATGAAAACAGTTCTCATCTATTCCATTCATTGCCACATTCTTGACACCTGACTAATGCGCCCAACCAAACATCCAAAGTTTCACAACTTCTTTTAAGACTGTATAGATACACACATCATTTCTTTGAGAATCCAAATTATTTACAGGAGAGAGACACAAGAAGCAGGGTAGTAAGAAACAAAAAAGTGGCACTGTCTATAGAGATTGGGTATATTGTCCCCAGGATTTTGTTGGGTGACTGTTTCCTTGGAATCCTAGACAATGAAGCTTCTCTTCCTCCCAGGATCATGTTGTACAATATGCAAATGTATTGGCATGAGACCTAACAGATGAGTGACAGGCAGTGGTAGGAGAAATCCATGAGTCTAAGTGCTTATTCTTGTAATGTTTGTCTATACATGTATCATTAAATCAGGCACACATTGAGCTTTATAGAGTATACATAAATATTGTGCATGTCTGAATACTTCTGTTATCAAAACAAATCATGCATTTTGAACACTTAAATACCCAGAAAAGTTTTTAATGTGTCTAAGCACTCATCAAAAGCTAGGGACAAAATAAAATTTCACTATGACCAAGATAGATTCTATAGAATACAGACAGGAATTAGAGGGAAAAAAAGTAGTACAGAACCAAAAAAATACAAATACAAGGTACAAGTAAGTAATGATTAAGTTTGAAAGAATACAGTATGATATATATTCTATCTATAATATTTGATTTATACATGTATCTACATATACATACATGTCTATCATACATACAATATGACATGTGGAATGCATTCTACATATCGTATTTTATTTATGTATGAATATAGGATACACAAATACATAGCCTATGACATATTCCCATAAAGCGACGTGAAATGTATTTCAACCACACACACTGAAATACAAAAAATAGGGTACAGTACACAAAGGAAACAACCCAGTCCTACTATGATAACTGCAAATATCAGCCCAGACACTGACTCATGTGCTGAGAACAGACAAGACTTAAGAATCAAACCCTGCTGACCAGCTTTTATGCTCCTTTTCAAGTTAAAATTTGCACAGCCCTTTTTAAAAGTTCATTTGTCTCACATATTCCTTTTTCTACACAGATATTTCCCCATGATTTCTCCAAAGCTTTGGGAAAGACAATTGAGGAACAAATAGTGAACTGGAAGCTATACATCATATTTGTCTTGTGTGCAGCTAGGATAGAGCTCTTTGAAAGTAATTCCTTTTAGCTGCCATCCACAGTGTTACCTGGACTTGCCTGCTGATGCCACTGAAGACAGGCTTACATTTTCTTGGAGAATGCCAAGGGGAAACCCCAGAAAATGTTCTGCTGTTGTGCATAGTCATGATAATCAACACATGTAGACTCTGCACAACAGCAAAGCCTATTGACTGAGCCTATGGGTTGAGAGAGTGGCTTAGCAAATACTAGGCAATGAATTCAAACCCTCTCTCTTCTCTCTCTCTCTACACATACACACATATACATAGATGTATACATCTATGTATATGCATGTATATATGTGTGTATATGCATATATATGTGTATATGCATATATAAATGTATATATTTACATATATGTGTAGATATATACATATATCTATGTATATGTATATATATATATATGATATGTATGTGAGTGTGTATGCACACAAGTGTGAACCATGTGCCTAATAAGTGGAACAGAGAATAGATGACTTTTTTTTGAGTGCTGGTCCTGAAGCTTGAACCCAGGGCCTGGGCACTGCTCCTGAGCTTTTATGCTCAAAGCTAGTTAGTGTACCATCATTTGAGCCACAGCTCTACTTACTTCCAGCTTGTGTATGTGTGTACGTATGTGTGTATGTGTTTAATTGGAAGTAAGAGTGGGCTTTCCCACATGCTGGCTTTGAACCATGATCCTCAGATCCCAGACTCCTGAGTAGCTAGGATTACAGGTATGATCCACCAGAACAACCCATAGGTGAATTATTTTAGGAAATACAATTTAAGAGATTAACCATGTGCCATAAATTTGCCTAAAAAAGAATAAACGGAATCTGCATCTAACAAAGTCAAGACTTCAAAGAGTTCAAATTCTGATAGCTGCCAGTAGAAAATAGCAGCCTATAACATCTCTTTCCTGGGGAAAATGCCCTTATCACCGAAGTCAAATGAAGTATGTTTTAAAAAATAAGTTCATCATTCGCAGGTGAGAAAATCCATTAAATATGCTAATATTTTAGTTATTATGTAGGGAACCACCAGTGAGCCTGCAGAAGATGGTTTTTCTATTATATCTATTAGAAAGGCTGTGTACTTTTAATAATAATAAGTTAATTTTCTCTTATATGAATTCCCTTTTTGAATCTGCAGATGGGATTATAGAATTGAATGTGGTTTTTAATTAAAATTGAACACTGGAAATAAAAAAGGCTTTGAAGACTGCAATCTTCAGAACTGAGCTTTGAGGTAAGAGAAAAACAGCATTTTTGGCCACAGATTTCCCCCCCCCCCCTCCTTTAATGTCCAAGTATTTCCTGACTCAATAAAAATGATAACAATATAACTGGAATATACATCCTATCTTCAAACAAAGCACCTACCAGCTACATGGTTATAACTCATGAGTTGATGTACATTTCATTGACTTTTTATATTTAAACATAACTATTCTTTTAGTGAAACAAATACAAACAAGAGCTAGCTTATAAATAAGCAATGTTAGAAGCCAAGGATCTGGACAATATTTATAGTTGTGTAAAGGCAAAGCTGCTGAGGGGAGTGGTGGAGATATCAAAGCACTTCATTGAAAATCACATCTTATTTCCTGTAATAATGACCCCAGGAAAATCTGTACAACATTGCAGAACAATACAGTCTCCCATTTCCTCCCCAAACATTTATGCCAAGCCAAGACTTGGGTTGAAGACATTATAGAGGTCAAGCTTTCCATCCTGATCCAGACAGGAAAGAAATCAGACACTAAGACAAAGCAAAAATTGCATCAGAAAATGAAAATGATTTTTTATCCTAAGTGTATTTTATTTCTTTAGCTTTTCTTCTTTATCATTTTGGTTTAATGAGGAGGAAAACAATATGCAGTAAATGTGGGGAAAGTAATGGAAAATGTGATTACACATCCCAAAACTTACTACTAAACTCTATTGATTCCATCAGAATAAACAAATTGGGTAAACAAATAAATAAACAAATGGAAAAAATCCCAAAAATGAAGAGAGGGATGATTACGGGTAAAAATCCTTAAAGCAAAACAATAAGATAAAAATCATGAGTAGCAAACTAAAAACATTTTTATTTCTCCTATTAAAGCTAAAGCTTTGGGTCACCAAAGCTATTATAATGGGATATTTGAACTTAACAAAACTTTCAAAGCACTGAATATGTTTACTGGTTTTCATTTAAAATTTTGCAACAGCCAATGCTTGGTAAGAAATGTACACATTATCCTGCCCATGTAATTGTAACCCCTCTGTACAGTATGTTCACAAATAAAATAAAATAAAATTAAAAAAAAAATTTTTTGCAACAGCATATTTAATACCCAGACCAACATTCTATTGCCATTTTTGGAATTAATATATAATTCTTTCCCAAATAAATTTTAAGTTCGATGAGGATAATCTACAATTCTGTTTTTTTTGGGTCCAGTCGTGGGGCCTGAACTTTGGGCCTGGGTGCTGTCCCTCAGCTCTTCAGCTCAAGACTAGCGCTCTACCACTTGAGCCACAGCGCCACTTCCGGCTTTTTTCTTCTTGCTTATGTGGTGCTGAGGAATCGAACCCAAGGCCTCAGGCTTGCAAGGCAAGCACTTTACCACTGAATCACCTTCCCAGCCTGAAAATCTACAATTCTTTCTGTTTTTTTTTTTTTTAATTTGAATTTTTTTTTGTGAACATACTGTACAGAGGGGTTACAATTACATGGGCAAGATAATGAGTGCATTTCTTATCAAGCATTATAGACTCCTCCTTTGTTTATCCTTCTCATCCCTTCCCAGCCTCTCCCCACCCCCCCATCAAAACCCCTCCCTCCTCCCCCCCCCAAAGTTGTAAAGTTCCTTTTCGACATGACAACTTGTACTTCTCATTGTTGCAACAGGTCCACCTGTATCCTTAAACGACTTGTTTTTCCCCATCTCCTCCACAAATTATACCGACATCAAATATAGTGAAAGCAGGGGTTATACTGTGGGGGAGGGACATACAAAGCAACAAAGAAGTAATTTTATAAATGCTTTAGAAACAAATGCATGAAAGAAAAAAACATTTAAATACATATCTAAGGGTTCATTTTCCTAACATCACATTATCTGACCTTTTCTGCTTGACTCATACATATACTAGATATTGCAAATAAGGGAAACCATGGGACCTATGTTTCTTTGGGCTTGGCTTACTTCACTTAATGTAATTTTTTCCCAGCCTTTCCATTTCCTAACAAATGGAGCAATGCCATTCTTTCTGATGGAGGCATAGAATTCCATTGTGTATATATACCACATTTTCTTGATCCATTCATCTACTGAGGGGCATCTGGGTTGGTTCCAGATCTTAGCTATGGTAAATAATGCTGCAATAAACATAGTTGTGCTGGTAGCTTTAATGTGGTCTTGTTTGTAAACATTTGGGTAAATGCCCAAAAATGGGATTGCTGGGTCATAGGGGAGCTCTATGTGGAGTCTTTTGAGGAACCTCCATTCTGTTTTTCAAAGTGGTTGAACAAGTTTACACTCCCACCAACAATGAAGCAAGGTTCCCTTCTGTCCACATCCCCTCCAGCATCTGTTGTTGTTAGAGTTCTTGATTTTTGCCATTCTAACTGGGGTGAGGTGGTATCTCAATGTTGTTTTGATTTGCATTTCTTTTATGGCTAGGGAGGTTGAGCATTTCTTCATGTGTCTATTGGCCATCCTTCTTTCTTCTTCACAGAAGTTTCTCTTTAAGTCTTTAACCCACTTATTCATTGAGCAGTTGTTTCTTTGAGGATTTGTTGTTGGGGGATTTAATTTTTTGAGTTCCAAGTATATTTTAGATATGAGACCCTTGTCCGTTATATGGTTAGTGAAGATCTTCTCCCAATCCGTGGGCTTTCTATTGATCTTGCTAGCTATGTCCTTTGCCCGCAGAAACTCTGCAACTTCATGCAATCCCATTTGTCCAACCTTTTTTTGATTTGTTGTGTTTCCGGGTCTCTATTCAGAAAATTTTGGCCTGCGCCAAGGAGACCTAGGGTTTCTCCTATTACATCCTGTAATGTTTTCAGAGTGTCTGCTTTGACTCCGAGGTCTTTGATCCATTTGGAGTTGGAAAATCTACAATTCTTATGGAATTTTTCCTGCATGGATGAGTAATTTGGAGCCAGGTACTAGTAAGAAATTGTCTAACTCTTCACAAAAACAAGAGCTAAATATGTAGAAAAATAACTGAAGTAATTGAGGAGTAGGAATTAGAGTCACAAGTATACCCAGCTTAGTATGGCTCATCTTCTTCTTACAAATTCAGTAGCTTTTGCTTTAAGAGTTGGTTTAATAAAAATGAGTTACAGCCTTTATCCCTCAGTGTGTGCTAGAAATTACTACTACTCAGCATTACATGTTCCATGGCAGAATTGACATTCTAACAGTTTAGATAGAGTAAGCACAGATGGGTCCTATGTCCTTCTCTCTGTCTCTCTGTCTCTCTCTGTATAAGTGCTGGGTATTGAACTCAGGAATTAGGTACTGTCCCTAATTTTTTTACTCAAGAATAGCTCTCTGCCACTTGATCCACAGGTCCATTTTAGGCTTTTTGGTGGTTAATTGGAGTTAAGAGCCTCACAGACATTTCTACCCAGGCTAGCTTAGAATCATGATCCTCAGACCTCAGCCTCCGGAATAGCTAGGATTAGAGGCATGAGCCACAGGCACATGATGGCCCTCCTTAGGGCCTTTTACCTCAAACAAAGTCTCGGGTTCAGGGGCTACTGCTACTTTGTATTAAGAGTCAGAAACTATCCAGTTATGATTACATTGAAAAAATAATGTAAGATGTTCGCATTTATATTTCAGTCCTGCTGATATTGAAATCCCTTCTCTTCTGTTCTGGGGATTCAGTTCTCATCCCTCTGTAACACCAGAGATTAATCTTGCTGGTTTTGTAGTTAGAGTAATTTAGAAGGCTATTTTCCCAAGTATGGGGCTACCAGCATTCTACAACACATGGGGGAGGTATACAGAAGAAAGAGGGACAATATACACACAAGGAAAATGGCTATTTCCATATAAAGAAAAGAACACTGCCAGGAGGCTATGGAAGCTTCCCAGTTAGTGACATTTAAGTTGAAGTCTGTACTAGTGTCCAAGAATTCAAAAAAAAAGTCTCAGGTAATGGGAACATTTTACACTAAGTTATAGGGTAGGAAAATAGTCTGGAAACAGAGATTAGGAAAATATTTTGAAAAAAAAAAACTAAGGAATCTACACAAAATCCACATCCATGACTGAATTTAGAACAGAATTTAGAGCCTAATTGTGTTCAGTAATCCTTATTGATATAAATGTTTTTATTTTTCAGTTCCAACAGAAGTGGCCCAGGTAAATCACCAACTATCAAGATGATCGTTTCTTTTGAGAAAAATGGCTCTTAAGAAGCCTTCATTATTTCTTTGTTCCTGTAGAAGAAATAAGCATTGCTGCACACGAATGAACATTTTGTATAAAATGACCTTCTGCCTGAAAGCCGCAAAGATTGCTTCTGATTTAAAGATGGCAAACATTTCAAAGTGGATTACAAAAGCTAATCTATAGAGTTTCCAGAGAAAGCAGGTAACAAAACAATAGAGCAGACTTGTCTTTAGTGGGTAGGGAACTTTCCTCCCTTCCCTCACTCCTCCCCTTTCCTCTCTCCTTCAGAGAGAGGAAGGCCACAGCAGCCTTTTACAAGACAAAACAAGCCTGTTTACATCAGGAGACATGATCAAATCAATAACAAATTATCTTTGTTTCCACGGGAGATACATGTTATCAATTTGAGGCTAATTAAATTAATACCTGTTACCAATGTGGATGACCAATTTCCAAACTATAGCCATCTCATTCAACATCTACGCTACATTTGCCAAAGTGTATAATTTGCAAAGCTGTTGAAGATGCAAACAGCCAAACTGCACTCAAGGGCTACCTAAAGGCCAAGACAGCGCAGAGGGAGGTATGAAGGAAAAGCAGTCTTATATTTCAATCCAAGCCAATTTTCCAAACAACCCAGCATTTTAAAGAATGGTTTTCTGCTTATATTGAGATCCTGGGAATGTTTTAGGGTTGATTATCAAAATCAAGACTGTTTAGCCACAAAATGTTAAACATACTCCAGGACCCTTCAAATAGAGTTAACTAAGCCTTTATGAATTATGGAACTGTCTTCAACTTCCTAAAAGGATTGTCTAGGATGGCAAGGACTATCGCATTACCTGATTAGAAGGGTGAATATTTGTTTTCCAAAATGAGAGGAAATAGCCTGTCCTAGAGGGCTCTGGCCATGGTGAATGAAACTCTATTTCAGTCCTTAACTAAAACCCTTCCTGGGCTTATTCAGAGGTGTCACCTAGAACCCACAATGACAGAGCAATGAGGACACCTGCCTAACTGTCAGAGATAGGTAGAAATGTCTGTCTCAGATTAGTTAAGTCACAGCTAAGGATCAAGGTGGTGGTGCTAAGGGAAGCTTTAGGGAAGCTAAGGGAGATTCCTTTCCTGGCTGTAGCCTTCCTTTTTCTTTATTTCCACTCAATTTAGTGTAACAAGTATTTGGGGGAATATATTAGATAACCAGAAAATCATCAAGAACTGGTAGGACTCCAAGAAACATGTGACTAGGCCTCAGAGCTCAGAAGGTTCTGGCACATTTTGCAAAAGCCTCAGAATCTAGGGACAAGGGTCTGAATCCAGGTCTTCCTACTCACTAGCTGCTTGGCACTGGAAAATGTCTTAGCCTTGGCTTACTTTTCTGATGAGCTGAAATAATACCAACTTCAGTCTCTTCCTCAGTATGTGATCTCTATGTGATTGTACACACAGAAAGAACATTTTCTAAAAGACTCTGTACAAGCATAAGGCATTATGAAGATGGGAAAGGAGAAGAAACAAGATTCCTTAACACAAAGCAGCTTGACTGGAACAAGAAGCCCTCACAGAGTCTCTGCCTCCCCAGTTGGCTCTCACATCAGGAGAAATTGGAGCAACTCCCCAAATTCACAGTTACATGGAGGTTATGTGAAAGTTAATTCTGCTGCCAGGGAAAGGACTCCAAACCTCATGTTCGAAAACACAAGGCTGTGCACCTGCTCCTTAAGGCTTGTGCTTCAGACTCTACCACTCTCGTTTTCAGTTTCACAGCAAAATCTGTGATCAGTGAGGCTGAAAATGGAATGAGGCAAAGGCCTTTATTGAAAGGTTTGACTGATGTCCTCAGAATGGCACAAACACAGAAATTAAGCTGTTTGCCAGAGCAAGCTCCTTTGACGGATGGTACCTGTGACACACTGCATGGGCCAGTAAGCATGGCAGGCAGCTCCTGGCCCTAAGGCTCACTCATGGCCAAGGAAGGAACATGTCCTTTCTCCTTGAAAGTGAGAACATACAGAACAACACCATGTCCACTTGACTTTACCATCTCAAGATGGGTGATTATGTAAATCTGATGCAGGGTAAAGCTGTTTTAATCTCCTTTCTATTCTTTCCCTCCACCCATCCATCCACCAAAGATTTACTAGACAACTTCAGTTTGGGAGAGAATTTATCGTATAGGTCCAGGGAGCAGGCTCTGGGGCCAAGATGAATTTGAATCCTGGCTTCAGCAACTTCATGATAGTACTCTAAGCACAAGTCTTTGGCAAGCAATAAGTGCTCATTTGTGTGAGTTATTTTTGTGGCTGCTGCTCTGGCATCAATGTTGGTGACAACAATGAATTATGTGAGAACTGTGCTAGATGCTTAGGCTGTGAGGATAATGGGCACATGCACAGTTCACATGGGAGGAGAAGCAAATAGAAAGTGTAATATGAGCTCTGATAGGAAGGCCATGCAGGTGATAACAGCCAACAATGGCTGAACTTCACATATTGTCCTAAGTGCTTCAGTGAATGGCTCTAGAGAATCCTCATCAACACACTAGAAAGGACAGTGCTGAGACATTCCTAACTTTACACTCAAGGAAACCAGAGATAGAGGAAGTTAAAGTGCTGGGAAAACACAGTAGATTGCTAATGACCCTTCAGAGGCAATGTGTGAGGCAGACTCATGGGATGAGGGAAAGCCAGGTAGGAGAATAGGTGTTGTAATAGGGGAAACAGTGGTCATAGATCCAAGGTGGGAATCTCCCAAGTCTGCAGATTTGCAAGGTAGGGATGAGAAAGGGAAAAAGTTGGAGAAGGATGTGCAAAAGCAAGCAGGAGGACTCAAGTGAGCAAAGATGAGTAAGGCCACGGGGGTACATGGTCTATATACAGCAGGTGGTCTCACCAATCATAAAATCTGCAAGATCAAACCTTTCATTTAATCTTTAAAATTAAACTGAAATCATCTGGAAGGGAATAAAGGTGAAACAAAGTGACTGAAGCAAATTCCTCCTGTGGGTTCTCCCTCCAAACCATGCCTCTTTTATCTTCATGTCCCCTACTAGAATCATAGCCAAAGCCACAGACCTGTCTCTCCAGAGTGATTCCACACTCCTAATACAGGATGGCTAGAGGAGCCTTCCAAGAACAACAATGGTGCCAGTGCTCTCATCTGAAGGCTTCCAATACCTTCCTGTAGGTTGTGATTGACCATAAGACCCCATGTATTCTGGTCCAGCCATCTTAGAGCCAAACACAACCACACACTTGTTTATCTCCATTGTTGCTCTTGAATAGGCTTTCTTTATTCTTATACCCCTGGTTCAGTTCTTCCTCCATCATGTGTAGAATCTGCAGAATTTATGAGGCAGCTCCTGCCCTTGAGGTCATCACAGCCTAGTGAGGGAGAGATACATGGAAACCACAGCTCAGCATGATAAGAGCTCCAATACACAAAAGCAAGGACTCTTTGGCAAGACTCGTGTGGGATCAACTAGACCAGGTAACTGAGTATAGGAGGCTTCTCATCTATGGTACAAAAGACCTGTCAGTTACACCCAAATGATAAGAAGTAGCCCAGAAAACAAAGAAAAACATTCCAAGATTAACAAACTGCACATGCAAATGCCCCAAGGCAAGACAAAAGTATGCATTCAGGCAAGTACAAGTAGTTCAGCATATGGAGTATGAACATTGTTTTTTTTTGGGGGGGGGGTGGTAAGTGAGGAAGGAGGCTAGAGAGTTTTAAGTAAAAAATATTAGTGATAATTCAAGGTAACTAGATTCAAGACAATAAAGAGAAAGAATGAACTGAATACATGTTAAAAGCTGTTTAGGAAAGAGAGTCAATAGGATAAAGAAAATGAGGGAATACAGAGTAATAGTAACTAACTTGGGGGCTCCTAGTGCTGACTTGAAGGAGGCAAACAGGATGGGCAATAGGAAGCAGGAACTCAGGAGAAACATATGAAGACAGTTAGCAGATGTGGAAAAATCTCACAGTAAGATCAGTGACAAGAAACTGTTTAAATGCAAAATCAATCATATTTGGTGATTAGTGGTGTGTTCTGGATGGTGCCTGCAGTACCTCCACACTGTCTCTTCTTTTTTTTTTTTTTTGGGTCCGGTCATGGAGACTGAACTCTGGGCCTGGGCACTGTCCCTCAGCTCTTCAGCTCAAGGCTAGCGCTCTACCACTTGTGCCATAGCGCCACTTCCGGCTTTTTTCTTATGTGGTGCTGAGGAATTGAACCCAGGGCCTCAAGCATGCAAGGCAAGCGCTCTACCACTGAGCCACCTTCCCAGCCCCCTACACTGTCTCTTCTGTGGTAGAACTGGAAGTTTGCAAACTCCAGTGCTCCCTGAATCTGTATATTAAGGCAGTGGTTTTTCTGTCCTGCCCATCTCAGCTCTTCTAGCCAGCACAGAGCCTTTATTCCCAATATGAAATTACTTCTGTATGCTCAGCATACAGAAAAGGTGTTTGTTTTCTCATAAAACTTCACTGAGTAAGCCAGAAGATAACTACATGGAACATTTCAATGCAGAGATAGAGGCAGAACTGAAATGCAGAAAGCTTCTATAGTGCAAAGGAAACAAAAAGTCCAGGCTCCTAGATCATGGAGATGAAGAAAGGAGGGAATGAAAGAAGAAGGTAGAGAGGAGGAAAAGAAGGAAAGATAGACAAAAAGGGGGAGTGAGTGAGAAAGAAAAAAAAGAGCATAAAGAAGAGGCAAGAGAGGGAGGAATTTAAGTCCATAGGAAGGAGAAACATGGTAAAGGAAAGCTTCAAGATGGCATGTATATCCAGGGCTGGTAGCTCACAACTACTCCCAGGCAGAGATTATGGTTTAAAACAAGCTCAAGCAATAAATTAGTAAGATCTTATCTCAATCAACAAAAAAAGCTGGGTATGGAAGCATATGTCTGTGATTCTAGCTTTATGGGAGGCAGGGGTAGAAAGATTGAAATCCAAGGTCAGATCAGGAAAAAGGTACAAGCCTTTACATGAAAAATAACTACATCAAAAAGGACTTGGGGGCAGCTGGATAATGGTAGTTTACATGTGTAATACAAGCTACTTAGGGGGCTGAGATCTGAAGATCACAGCTGGACACTAGTCTAGACAAGAAAGTTATTCCTACTTAACCAACAAGCTGGAAATAAAGCTGTGGTTCAAGTGGTAGAGCGCTAGCCTTCACAGGGACAGTGCCCAGACCCTGAATATAATACCCAGAATTCAAGAAAGAAAGAAAGAAAGAAAGAAAGAAAGAAAGAAAGAAAGAAAGAAAGAAAGAAGGAAGGAAGGAAGGAAGGAAGGAAGGAAGGAAGGAAGGAAGGAAGGAAGGAAGGAAGGAAGGAAGGAAGGAAGAAAGGAAGAAAGGAAGAAAGAAAGAAAGAAAGAAGGAAAGAAAGAAAGAAGGAAAGAAGGAAAGAAGGAAAGAAAGGAAGGAAGGAAGGAAGGAAGGAAGGAAGGAAGAAAGAAAGAAAGAAAGAAAGAAAGAAAGAAAGAAAGAAAGAAAGAAAGAAAGAAAGAAAGAAAGAAAGAAAGAAAGGAAGGAAGGAAGGAAGGAAGGAGGGAGGGAGGGAGGGAGGGGCTGAGGGCATGGCTCAAGTGATAAAGCATCTGCTTAGGATGTGGGAGGCCTTGAGTTGAACTTGAGTAAACAAAAAAACTGTTTTTTGACATGAAAACATTCTCATGGCAACTAATGCAATATCAGGAAATGCCATTTATAGACCTCTACATTTTCCCCCAGAGATGTCAGGTGGAACCACAGCAACATCACACAACTAGAAGGGAAGATGGTTTAAAGTCACATCTCTTTCCAAGGACTCTTAGTAGATGGATAGATATGTAGATAGAGAGATACATAGACAGAGAGACAGATAGATAGATAGTTTTTTTTGCTATATACTTTACTTTCTTCAGAAGAATCCAATCATATTATATAGGCATTCATTGCTATAAAGTATTAATTTTTTAAGTTAAAAAATCTAAATTTTCAAGTAATAGTTACCATTTCTTCATTTCATAATACCAAGAGGCTTAAAATCCAAAAGGCCTGAATTACTCATAATTTTTGAAGAGCCCCAGGTAATAGTCAAGCAGGCATGCACACTTTACACATGAACTTATTTCAAATGAAACAAAGAATAAATAATAAAAAATAAGACTATTCTCATGACCTTGGACTCTGAATATTTCACACAATCACTTGCTTCCCTTAATACCACTACAGGATGTGACTTCAGGATCCTCATAACAAACCCTCCTCCTCTAAAATTGCTTAAAAATCCCAGAGTCAAGACTCTGAACCTTCCCAACATTGTCAGGAATAGATTCTATGTTTTACTCAGAAGGGCAGGCAACCAAGGAACCAGAGATGGTGGTACATGAGACATGTGTGAACCTCTGAGTACACAAGAACTGGGAAAACCAACCCAGTTTCTAAATAAAAAGTGTATGCTCTGAACTCAGTTTTTATTATTTTTTCCCTCCTAATTCTCATGTGTTCCTCTTGAAATGACATCTTTACCCTCTGGAACAAGACTTAGTCATTTTTTAAATTTCCAAGGATAAGAAGGTAGCTTAAGGGATAAGCTGTCTTTCCCTCTTTTAATGCCCAGGTAATGAACTGAAATGAGAATGCCAGGCTGGAAGCTGTGTGGAGAGCATACATAGGTGTTACTCTGTCTGCTTCAATTCCTTCTCCTGTGTCAGCTGTTGATTATAACTTTATTTCAAAATGGCAAAGAAATAAGCACACATTTGAATACATACTGGTGGTAAAAGATTTAAAGATTTTTTTTCTTTAATAAAAAAGAAAAAGCAAGGGCAGGAAGACTAAATCCATTTTATGCAAATGTAAAAGACCAGAAACTTAATTTCCTTAGATGTCTATTCAATGATTCATTTGCACACCACATCTGCCCTAAACACAGCTCTTAGGGCTCATGCATCCTACTTCTCATCCTTCACATTCGCTTTTCAGACTTCTTGTAACATCCCAATCCTCTGACAGGAAAAAGCAGAATGAAGTCTTCATTTCAACACTTCGTTCTGCCTTTAGTTTTCTGCTATCCACTATTCTTACTCTGAAACAGATACTAAAAAACAAATTCAAAACTCTTACCTTGTGAGTTTAAACCTGTTGAATATTAAGACCTATGAAGACACCCAAGGATCACAAGCAAGATGTTGCAATTAAAGCTTTGTTGTCAGGAGCACTATGCTTTTGAAAACAGAAGAAAAAGAGAGCTGGACTTCAGGAAATTTTATATACTCCTACTTACTACAGTAAGGATGCAAGTTTTTCTGCCAGTTGTCTAAAAGGGAAGAATACATCCTGCTGATCTGACCACAGTGTGTTTCTCAGCTGAAGAACACAGATGGAAATCAATCTTTTGGAGAGAAGAAAACACTCGTGAATCACCCCTATAATCCTAGGCACTCAGAAAGCTGAGATATGAGAATGAAGGTTTGAAGCCAGTCTGGGCAAGAAAGTCCAGGAGACTTTTATCTCCAATTAACTAACAGAAAACCAGAAGCAGACCTGTGACTCAAGTGGTAGGACTCAAGTGGCAGAGTGCTAGCCTTGAGCACAAAAGCCCAAGGACAGAGCTCTGGCCTGAATTCTAGCTCCACCAACATAAAAGTAAATAAATGAAGACTTGATTGTCTCATATTTTCCACTATTGAGCTATTCTCCTTCTTGTGGTGGAATAACTTAGAAAGCTTCCTCTGTACATAGTAAAAACATTCTTAGTAATGTATAATTGGAAAACTGCCCAAATGTTCAACAAAGTGATTTTACTTCATAGTTACAGGAATTAGGCATAAGTCAAGATGAAACATCTTGGTTTTGATGTGCTGGGAGAAATCTGAAAGAAACTGCTCCACAGCAGCATTCTGGAGGTCAAAGTCAATTGAATCTCCATATAGGAGCCAAGCAGAGTCAGCTCAGCAGCTCAGGAAGAATGAGCAGGGACAGACAGCAGCTGCCAGGAGACATGGTCCACATATTACCCTGCTCAGTGCCTGTGGAGCAGCTCCTCAGCTACCCAAAGTACCACCACTCATGCCTGCCTAGAGCTCAGATAGAAGGAGAGATAAACTTAAAGTGAGGAAAAAAATCATTAGATCTTATCAGGTAAGGATAAGCACCATGAGTACTACAAAATAAGGGGATATAAAAGTGAATGACAGGGAATAAATTTTCCAGGTGGTGAGAAAGGGGCATCTTTCTCTTTCATATTCAGATGCATTAGCCTGCATCTGAATATGAAAGAGTTTAGAATACCTTTAGGAGAAGCTTTCTAGAAAGATGAATCATAGGTACAAATGTGTTGAGGTGCTGGCTCTTAAAAACAAACACAGGTCCACATCCCTTGGGGTCAGGTATGCTACCCTGGTTCAGTTGTTTGGATCTTATGAATGCAAAATGATATGCATATCAGACACTCCATCCATCTCCTAGAAGTTTGGAGATAGTACTCATTAATCAGTTCGTATTCCTATAGTACTGATGTGACCATTCCCATTAGGTAAAATAGATACCAAGTAAATCCAAGTGTCAGTGGAGGCCAGGTTTATTTCTAACACATAAGTTCAATGAAAACTCAAGGTTTTGAGTGTTCTGGATTTCAAAATGGAAGATATAGAACTATGAGCTTTGTGAGACTTAAAAACATGATGAAAGTTTTTCACTTTTGTGTCTGCTGTCACAAAGTTTCCTCAATTCTTTGGCACAGCCAACCAGTTAGGATAAGAAAAAATCACAAAGTTAACAGTGGACAGCTAAAGGAGGGTAAAAGGAAAACAACTGAAACCCAGTAAACATAAATCCGGAGAATGGCTCCAGGCTTGGCTCTGTGAGTGTCAGGAGTTAGCACCTTAGGGTAAAGCTACTGACAGCTGACAGGCTTCAACCCTACCCACAACCTAGCCCTATCACAGCAACTCCATGATAGAGGACACAGCCATCTCCCTCTTTTGTGATACTCAAAGCAGATCACCCTCCCACTGAACTAGCCTGGGAGGAGGGCAATAAAAGGCAGAGCTACTTTCTGTCTGCTCAAACAAACTGACTTAAGAAATCAATCAAGCCACAGGCAAACCAAACATCATAAGAAAACCAGAGATTCAACCAAGAGACTGGTTACAGACACAGGAGAGACAGAAGATCTCCCTCTCCCAAAAACAAATCAAAGAACTCTTTTTTCTACCTGTTTTTTTTTAAAAAATTTAAATTTAAATTTTTTTCATCATTTTTATTTTAGGTTTGTTTTCATTTTTTTCTTTTTATTATTTTCCCTTTTGGTCCTTTTTGGTTTTTTGCTTTACTTAATTGATGTTCTGTTCATCTCCAGATATACACCCAACTTCACTTATTAGACTTTATCCTTCATGTATCCTCCCTTAATGTAGTATTATTTCTTTATACTAATATAATTTTTAATTGTTTCATTTAAAATTTTTTTATTTTCATTTTTTACTTCTTTATCTTTCATCTCTTTTCCTTCTATCCTTTTCAGCTGTCTGATTTTAGGTCTTGGTTATATTCCCTCTCTCCCTTTCCCTCCCCACATTGCTATAATCTTATTTTCTCCTCACAATTCTACCTAAACCTACTAACTTCTGGGCTGCTGACTCCTTCTTTGATTTTTGTAGTCCATTGATCCCTAATTGTTTGATGTTGAACTAGATTGTATCTGTTGAATTAGATTGTACATGTATTCATTTTGACTGGGTCAAACAATCTGCGCAGCTACAGAGCTCTGGTTGATGCTAGCCTTAAAATAGCAGTCTAGCATGGAATTGGTTTTGATTTCCAACCCAAATGGGCAGAATAAGCCAGAGAAACACATACACACAATGGCAAGTCCAGGTATCCCAAATCCTGCTCATCATAATCAGGCAAGAGAGCAGTTAATGAATAATCAAGAGGAGAGTTCCCAAAATGCTCTACAAACACTACTGGTAAACATGATAAATGAATAGATTGAAAGCCTGCAAGGGACTCTGTGTGAGCATGATAGGGAAATCTGTGAGCCAGTTGAGGTTAACCAAAGATTAATAAAGGAATTTCACAAGCATGAGGATGTTAATCAAAGATTAATAGAGGAATTGCATGAGTGGGATGAGAATAAACAAAGATGAATAGAAGCATTCATAGAATCTACAAACAGAAAGCTGGAGGATTCCTTGGAGGCTACGAATTGAACACTAAATGAAGCCCAACAGAAGGAAAGGGAGTCCAATGAAATTATAACCAATCAACAAAAGGATTTGAGAATGAACACTGAAAACCAAATAAGGAGATAAAGAAGTCCATACAAGATCTAAAATAAAGCTCCAACAAAGAATTTGAACCGATCCAATCTGACCAATTAGAAGGAAAGGATATAAAAAAACAAAGTACAAAGCCTTCAGAGTAGGTTAGAATTTGCAGATCAAATGTCTGAGATTGAAGACAGCCTAGACATTATAAAGAAACAACATACAAGTATTAAAGACAAATCCGCGAATTATGATAGATCTATTCACATTTAGATATTCACATTTAGAAGACACCATTAGAAGGCCTAATTTAAAGATACTGGGTGTAGAGGAGGGCCTAGTGACAGAAGTGAAAGGTCTAGGAAATTTATTTAACACGCTCCTAGCAGAGAATTTCCCAAACATAAAAAAGATAGGCCAACTGAGATACAAGATGCCTTCAGAACCCCAAATAGACCAGACCCCAGAACAGGACATCCCATTTTCACATTGTAATTCACACAGGATTAATTCATATCAAGGAAAGGATCCTTACAGCTGTCAAGAAGAAAAGATCAATTACCTATTAAAAAAAAAACAATCAGGATAACTTCAGATTTCTGAGCAGACAATTAAAGCAAGAAGACCCTGGAATGAGGTATGCCATGCCCTAAAGAAAAACAACTATCAACCAAGAATACTCTACCCACCTAAACTCTCCCTCATAATGGAAAGTCAAAGACAAATTGAAACAATTTATCTCCATGACACCAGCCCTACAAAAGATACTTAAAGATGTCCTACATGTAGAAAGCCAACAAGAGCATGATAAAGGCCAAGAAATAACCCCAGAAAATCTAGTAAGCATAGGAACACAACAGTTGGCACAGCCCCCAAGAAGGTAGATAACATAGCAGGACTACCAAACACCTCTCAGACTTAATTCTCAATATTAATGGACTTAACTCTCCAACTAAGCAACATAGACTGTCTAGTTGGATCAAAAAGCAAGATCCTTCTATCTTCTGCCTTCCAGAGATACACCTTGCCCATAAAAACAAACATATTTTGAAAGTGAAAGGCTGGAATAAAATCTACTAAGCAAATGGTCCCCATAAACAGGCGGGAGTTGAAATCCTAATATCAGATAAAATACACTTCAAATTAAAATTAATGAGATAATAAAGAAGGTCATTACATACTAATTAAGGGATCTATCCTTCAGAAGGATATTACAATTCTAAATAGCTATTCACCAAATAATGGAGCACCTAAATTTATCCAAGAAACCCTACTTTCCCTAAAATCTCACATAGATCCAAAGACATTAATTGTTGGGGATTTTAGCACATCACTATCCCAGCTGGATAGATCAACCTGGCAAAAACTCAACAGAGAAGCCTCAGATCTAAACAACTGAGCAGATCAATTAGACTTAACAGACATCTACTGAATATTCACCCAGTAGCATCAGAATATAGCACATGGAACATTCTCCACAGTAGACCACATTTTAGGTCACAAAGCAAATTTGTTCAAATTCAAAAACATTGAAATTATGTCCTACATTCTCTCAGACAACAAGGGAATAAACTTAGAATTCAACACCAAAAGCCACCAAAGAAAATCCTGTAACACTGTGGAATCACCAATGGGTCATAGAAGAGATTAGAAAGAAATTTCAATGTTCATGATATTTAACAAAAATGAACATACAATTTACCAGCTCCTCTGGGACACAGCAAAGGCAGTACTCAGAAGTAAGTTTATAACTCTAAGTTCCTACATCAACAAATTGGAGAGATCTGAAACCAACAATTTACAGAGGCACCTGAAGCTCTGTGAAAAAGAGCAACAACCTAAACCCCAATAGACGCAAATAAATAATTAACATTAAATCAGAATTAAATGAATTAGAATTTTAAAAATCAGAATCAACAAAACAGAGTTGGTTCTTTGAAAAAAATTAACAAAACTGACAGACCCTTAGCAAATCTTATCAGAAAAAGAAGAGAACACACCCAAATAAACTTATTAGCATAAAGCTTTGAGAAGTATTCCCTTAAAATGTTCTGAATCTTATGTTGTTTCTGAGGTTATGTTTCCATTCTCATCTTGGAGTTTAAGTTTGAGAATCTGAAAGGAATGGATAAATTTCTAGCAAATATTTACATGCTCAAGCTAAAACAAGATGATTTAAGCCAATTTAACAGGCCCATATCAATCATCGAAATAGAAATACCAATAGGAGACCTCCACCCAAGACAAGCCTAGGATCAGATGGATTTACAGCTGAATTTTATGATGCCTCCAAAGCAAAACTCACACCAATACTTCTCCAACTCAATGAAATTGAAAGAGAAAGTTCACTATCAAACTTTTTCTATGAAGCCATTGTAAACCTCATCCCATAACCAGGTAGGGAGGGACACCTCAAAGAAAGAGAACTATAGACTCATATCTTTGATGAACATTAATGCAAAACTTCTGAACAAAATTTTGGCCAATCCACTTAAACAACTCATCAAAAAAATTATACACCATGATCAAACAGCAATCATTTCAGGTATGCAAAGCTGGTTCACTAAATACAAATCAATCGATATAATTAATCACATCAACAAAAACAAGGATAAGAACCACATGATTATCTCAATAAATGCAGAAAAAGTAATTGACAAGATCCAACACCCCTTTATGATGAAAGTTCTGGAACAACTAGGAATCCGTGGAATAATCCTCAATATAATAAAGGCTGTGTATGATAAACCTACAGACAGCATTATACTTTATGGTGAAAAACTAAAGCCATTTCTCCTCAATTCAGGAATGAGACAAGGATGGCCACGCTCTCCACTTCTCTTCAATTTAGTATTAGAATTCCTTGCTAGAACAATAAGACAAAATGCAAACATAAAGGGGATCCAAATAGGGAAAGATGAAGTAAAACTCTCCCTTTTGGCAGCTGACATGATCTTGTATTTAAAACACCCCAAGGACTCCACTCTCAAGTTACTCAAGCTGATTAGAAACTTTGGCAAAATACCAGGGAATAAAATTAACCCTCAAAAATCAGTGGCTTGGGGCTGGGAAGGTGGCTCAGTGGTAGAGTGTTTGCCTTGCTTGTATGAGGCCCTGGTTTCAATTCCTCAGCACCACATAAGCTGAAAACGCCAGAAGTGGCACTAACCACCCCCCCCCAAAGTGACTGTCCTTAAAAATCAGTGGCTTTTTTGTATGTCAATAATGAGAAAAGTGTGGCTGAAATAATGAAAGCAACTCCCTTTGTAATAGCCCCACAAACCATAAAATACCTAGGAGTTAACTAAAAAAGTGAAGGACCTCTATGATGAAAACTTTAAAAACCTGAAAAAGGAAATGAAAGCAGAATTTAGAAAGTGGAAAACCTCCCATACTCCTGATTGGAAGGATTAACATCATGAAAATGGCAATACTGCCAAAGTCTATCTACAAATTCAATGAAATACCCATCAATATCCCAACCTCATTCTTCAGTGAAATAGAAGAAGCACCCCAAAAATACATATGAAACAATAAAAGATCCGAATAGCGAAAATAATCCTTAGCAAAAAGAACAGTAATGGAGGAATATCAATACCAAATTTCAAACACTATGACAAAGCCATAATAATCAAAACAGCTTGGTACTGGCACAAGAACAGAGCTGAGCACCAATGGAATAGAACTGAAGACTGAGAAATGAACACACAGACCTATAGCCACCTAGTTTTCCATAAGGGAGCTAAAAAATTAGAATGGAAGAAAGACAGTCTCTTTAGTAAATGGTGCTGAAAAAAGGACCTGTAGAAAACTAAAGCTAGATCCTTATATATCACCCTGCACCAGAATCAACTCCAAATGGAGTCAAAGCAGACACCCTGTAAACATTACAGGAAGGAATAGGAGAAACTCTAGGGTTCCTCACCACAGACCAAAATTTCCTTAATAGAGACCCAGAAACACAACAAATCAAAGAAAGGTTGGACAAATGGGATTGCATGAAACTACAGAGCTTCTGCATGGCAAAGGACATAGCTAGCAAGATCAATAAAAAGCTCACAGATTGGGAGGACATCTTCACTAGCCATACAAGGGACAAGGGTCTCATATCTAAAATATACTTAGAACTCAAAAAATTAAATCCCTCAACAAATCCTCAAAGCAACAACTGCCCCATTATTAAGTGGGCTAAAGACTTAAAGAGAGACTTTCTGAGGAGGAAATAAGAAGGGCCAATAGACACATAAAGAAATATTCAACTTCTCTGGACATAAAAGAAATGCAAATCAAAACAACATTGAGATTCCACCTCACCCCAGTTAGAATGACTATAATCAAGAAATCTAATAACAACAAATGCTGAAAGTGCTGTGACCAAAAAGATACTCTATTGCATTGTTGGTGGGTGAGAGTGTAAACTTGTTTAACCACTTTGGAAAGCAGTATGGAGGTTCCTCAAAAGACTTCAAATAGAGCCCAATTTTGGACATTTACCCAAACAATCACAAACAAGGCCATACTAAAGCTACAGGCACATGTATATTACAGCATTATTCTCCATAGCTAAGCTATGGAACCAATTCAGGTGCCCTTCGATAGATGAATAGATCAAGAAAATGTTGTCTATACAGACAATAGAATTCTATGCCTCCATCAGAAAGAATGGCACTGCCCCATTTGTTAGGAAATGGAAAGACTTGGAAAAATCATATTAAGTGAAGTAAGCCAGAGCCAAAGAAACATAGGTCCCATGGTTTCCCTTATTTGCAATAACTAGTATATGTCTAGAAGAAGCAGAAAAGGTCAAAAGCTATATCACCATATAAGATGATGATAAGTGACATGAATCCAAGATAGGGACACAAGAGGTTTTATCTTTGTTGCTATAGTTTTTAATGTATGTACAGTGTACTGTGTGATTTTTTGTTTCTTTTGTATTTTCTTCCCCCCATGGTATAACCCCTATTTTCACTGTATTTGATTCCTGTGCTCTGAATCTTGTTTATACCTTTTTCTTTGGGAAGGGGAAGGGAAATAGCAATACTAATAATGTTACAGGTTGACCCATTGTAACAATTAGATGTACAAGACACTAATGTTGAAAATGAGTTTTACAGCTTTGGAGAGGGTAGGGAGTAGTTGGGGAGGTGGGGAGGGAAGGGATGGTAGGGGAAAAAAACAAAGGAAGTGGTAACAATGCTCAATAGGGAGTGTACTCATTACCTTACTCATGTAACTGTAACCCTTTTGTACAGTATCTTTACAATAAAAATATATCTTAAATTTTTAAGTAAGAAAAAGGAAGTGGAGCTGTGGCTCACGTGGTAGAGCACTTGCATTTTGCTGAAGAATGCAGGGACAGTGCCCAGACCCAGAGTTCAAGCCCCATTACCAACACAAAATAAATAAATAAAAAGTGAGAAAAAGAAGAAAATAGAAGAAATAAGAAAAAAGAAGAAATAACCAGAGCTAAGAAAAGCCTGGGACAAGAGCCTCTGTGTGTGTGTGTGTGTGTGTGTGTGTGTGTGTGTGTGTGTGTGTGTGTGTGTGTATGGCTGAACTGCAACCTTAAAAGTTTAATGACGTGATAGATGAAATGTGATGCAGATTGGTAAGAGGTAGAGGTCACTGGAATTAGTGCCTGGAAAAAGAGACTAGGACAAAGTAAAAGGCTAACTTTGTTTCCTCAGTCCAACACCAGCAATGTGAAGTGTGGCTGAAGACTATATGTATTCCTCAGTACTCCCAGGGCACCTGTTCTCTGTGAATTTTAATGATATCCTCCTAGAGAATGAACTTAGTCTTGTTCTATACTATTGTCAAAATTGCCACTAATAAAAATTTGGGGAAAAGCTCAACTATCATTTATTAAGACAACACTATTAAAACATAATCCGTCCTTTAAAGATTGCACAAAATACTGAAGGTGTTAAACATTTGATCAAATAAGTAGTATTTGACGGGATGTATGTCAGATATGGTAGCAGCATTAAAAAAACAATTACAGATAAATCAACAAAAAACACCAACCTGTGCTTATGTTTTCTGTCAAATAATATTTCTGATCCTTATAAAAGAACCTTAATTTCTAATACCTTCCTATCAAAAACCTCATATTTTTTCTTGCATTGTTTCTAATGTATTTATAAAGTACCACATGATTTTTTTTTTTTTTGCTTTTTATGTCCCACCCCCCTGCTATAACCTCTATTTTCACTGTATTTGATGTTAGTATAATTTGGGGAGCATAAGGGAAAAAACAAATTGTTTAAATAGAGATACAGGTTGACTGACCCATTGCAATAATGAGATGTCCAAGACACTATGTCGAAAAATGAACTTTACAATTTAGGTGGGGGGATGTAGTTGTGGAGGTGGGAGGGAAGGGAGGGATGGTAGGGGAAAAACAAAGGAGGAGGCAACAACAATCCTTGATAAGAAATCTACTCAAAACAAAGAGGAGGCAACAATGCTTGATAAGAAATGTACTCGTTATCTTGCCCATGTAATTGTAACTCCTCTGTACGGTATTTTCACAATTAAAAAAAAAAAAGAAATGTACTTATTGCCTTGCTCATGTGATTGTAACCCCTCTGTACAGTATTTTCACAATAAAAACTTGTTTTAAAAAAAACTCACGTAATTTATACTCTTTAGTAAGTCACAACTTTTAACGTAAAGGCATTCAATTAAAACCAGAAATACTGCATCCTATTTTGCAGATAATTAGCATTACAAACAACAGGCAGATAGTGGATAGTGAATCATCAGACAGAACGCTACTATAATTCAGGGTGGGCAAGCACTTCAGTAATGAAAGCCAAGTCAGGGACCAGGAAAGAGCAGCAAAAGATTATCAGAAAGGCCAAATTGGCTCATGGGAGCACAGCCCAGGGATGCTGGATAAAACAAAGCTGAGGCAAAGTCCTTGCCCAAACGAGATACTGCAATAGGAAGGCAGGCTTGAAGAAAGACTACCCAAACCTCGGATGTGCTCTGAGCAGCTCACCTGTGGCCAGGCCTCTTCAAAGTCCACTAAGCCTATGCTTTTCTTTTACTTTTAATCCCTAATGCTGTTTTCTACTCACTTTGATAATTTGCACACCTCACCCTCTCCCTACCCTCCCTAATGGATCATAAACTCTGCACTTCTCTTGACCTAAGGACATTTGACAACTGTTTCTTCTAATTCAGTGTGGGTGGTCAGAACTAGATCCTCCCCACAGGGAAGCCACCAGTCAGCAGTCCAACTGACTATAATGTGGGGAGTGCAGGAGGGAATGTCACAGATGTGTTTTGCATATTTGTGACAATCAATTTTAACAAAAAACTTCATTGATGGTGTATAAAATAAGTAGAAAGTTTCCGATTTTAGTGCACAGAAACATTTGCTAATCCTGTAGGAATCCAACAACTACAGTAGTACCAATTCAAAGCAATATGACTGGACAGCTGTTGGAGGAGAAAATTATTAGAAAAGGTAAAGTTGGTACTGAGAGAATTCAACTTGGCAGTTCATCAAATGTGAGCAGGTGAGGATGAATGAATTCTAAGTCAATAATCATTTTATCACGCCTAACAACTTCCACCTGGCAGGTGCTTGGAATCCTGCCACCACATTTACTTGTAAACTATGTTTTCTTCCTCTTCCCTGCTTTCTTTGCTCTCTACTTTGAATTTGAAGTACTCTTCTCATTTGAGGTGGCTCCTCTTGTTAGAAAAAAAATTGAGAACATTTCTAAGATTTAGTATAATACAAATATGCACAGGGATAAACACACAATTGTCATTTCCTTGTCAAGAGGCATCTGGGAAAGAGAAAAAATCGAAAGTAAAAAAAAAAAATCTTAAAGGAAAAATCTGATTCCCAAACCCGGGAATCATGTCCATTGAATATGTAAGCTAATGGCTTCCAAGGTGAAATGCATAGGCCTTTTTAAAAGATTTCTCTCACAGCTTTTCAGCCGTATGAAGAAGCCTTCTTTAGGGGCAAAGTGCCTGCACCACTGCAAAACAATAATTCAGTATATACGGGGGAGCTGGAACATTTCCTGTGACCCAATTTAAGCCCCTAATCTTTGCATCCTAATGGATTTAAACATTTTCTTCTAGCCAGGGCGAAAATGTATTTTACATTTGCTTTCCAAGTTTGAGAGCAAATTATTTTCTAGCTCCAGGGTTATTCATTTTCAATAGGAAACACTAACTCCTCTTTCATTTCAAAAGGTTTTCTAGATTGAGTGTAGAGTAATAGGAAAAGTGAGTTCCCACCATCACTGGTGAATAATCCATGTAAGTCATTTAAATAAACAAGTAAGAAACTTTTCACATGTGGTAAATTCATCTTGACCAGCAAGCTCCTATGCCACCCACAACAATTTAAATATGCCCTGTTCCATAATATTTGTTGAACATTCCGAGGCAAAATGAATGCCTTCTCATTTGAGGGCTTAGACCCTTTTCACTGCAACAGTCAACAAATCTGTATCGAGCTGACAGATGCATTCATCTGTACTAGTTGGAAATGTCAGCTACAGAGCAGCTCTTATGCCTTGATATGTTGGACTTAGATGAGAACCCTCTATATGTTGGTGTTGTTTAACCACACATTCCCCTTCCCATCATTCCCTGACTCATCATTATCCAAGTAGGCCAAATCTAGGATGACAGATTACCTTATCTATCATATCATAAGTGATATGATAGTGATTCCTGAGGTGAGCATAAGCTAATTGTAGGGAAGGAGATGAGAGGGGAAAGAATGAGAGAGGAAGAGAGTGGAATAGGGAGAAGGGGAGGGAAATAGAAGGGAGTGGAATGGAGAAGAGGAAAGTGGAAAAGGAAAGGGAAAGGAAAGGAAAATGAAAAATGTGAGTTGATCCAAGATCGAAGAACACACGTTTTACTATCCAATTCCCAATCACAAAATTCAGCAATTGCTCACAATCATTTCATACCTTCATTTCTCATTCTTATCAGACAGAAATGAGATAAAATTTATCTTTAGTCTCTTATAAGAAAGGAAAAATGAATGGGATAATATATATATATATATATATATGAAAAAATCCATTTCTCTGATAAGAGGAGTTCAGTATGTTATTAGTCATAAACATAAGCTAAATATGGTAATTATTCATTGATGAAAATGCTATTTTCATTCAACTTTCTCATTCCATGTTCACACATTTATTTTTAATTTGGAACAAGTGCCATCTGTGAGTTATTATCTATATTGTAATAAACAGCTAAAATCACTACAACAACTGAGAAGTAACCAGTGTTGGAAAATGTAATGGTCATACTTCAAAAGTCTAAAGTTGTTGTTAATTGGATTTTTTCCATTTGCCATACTTTTCTTCCATTTTTTAAGTCTTAAAGAGTAACTTGACCTACATGTGTTAAGAGGAAAAAAATCACTTAAGTAGCAGCAAATGAGATATTATTATCACAGCTCAATATAAAATCACTGTCCATCATTTAAATAGTTTGATCTGTGGCAGGGACAGGAAATTTCCACAGACATTCATGACTATAAAGATTTTTAAGTTATCAAATTAAGAATCACAGGAATAATTAGATATTGCTTGAAGTCTTTTTATTCTGAAGGGAGAGATTTTTCAAGAAGATAAAATTGCATGTCCCTGTTGTTTTGATATTTTGTCTTAATGAAAACAAGACCATGTTTGAGGCAATGATTGAGCTACAGAATGTCAAAAAGGTCTTCACTAATTATTTTTTTAGGAAGCTAATCAGCATGTGCTGCCATGTAGAGAATGCTAATGTGTACTCTTGAGATCTACACACAGGTTGGATTATTAGCCGTTTCTGAGCATCTGCCCACCCTGCATGACCCCCTCTCTGAGAGCTGGCTGAAAACCCTAGAAGGAGCCCAGATGCCATCTTGTTATAATCAATGGTTTTCTGGAGAGTGGGTATCTAACCAAGCTGGGACTTTTAGATATTATTCCATGAGGATTTGGAATTGGAGACTTTCACCATTCTCTCTAGGACATTTTATTAAGGATGTGAGCCTTGGAGAGGAGAGAGGGCTATGATCCACAATGAGGCAGATAAGCCAGGAGAAGAAAACCATGCTGAGAAGAAAATCATGCTGAGAGCAGAAGTCAGCAGGCAGAATAACAGAGGTGACACACTAAAAGCCCCTTCCTCTAACCCAATTTTACTCCCTTAAGCTCCTTCGTATAACTCTGCAGCTCCACAACAATGTTCATCAATACTGATTCCTATGGAAGTTGGCCACTTGCTACCCAAAGAACCTTGAGACAATCTTGTCAACCAACTTTGACCTCCTGAAAGACTACCAAGACAGTTTCTTTGTAAACTCTAAAAGCAACACAAGAGCATCTATTGGGGCTTCAGAATATTCTGATTCACAAATCATCCATAATCCTTGGGAAACTGGTTAGTGTTTTAGGCTTGGACTAGCAAGAAATAGTAAAACTTCAACTCACCAGAAAGAGTTGTCAAATACATCAGCTACAATTAACCCTGGAGACCAACGTGAGAATGTTCCTCAGATAGATTTTATATTCAGTTCTAGAGTATGAGGCTCCATCTGAGAACACAAGTTCTAACCAACTGTATTCCACATTAGACTCAAAAGATTAGTGAGTTTGTTTGTTTGTGTTTGTGTGTTTTGCGTTTGGTTTGATTTGGTTTGGTTCTGTTGTGTGTGTGTGTTCTAATCTGTTGGAGTCCATTACTTTTGTAAAACACAAAAGCACAGTGTGCTGATGTCACAGCAATGTCGTAGTGTTATAAAATTTTCTACACATGTACTCTCACCTTCTGCTTTTATATCATAGCATATTTATATCATAGCACTGACTAAAAATAATCAGCTCTAAACTAACACCTGTCCATGTATAACACTTGGGGGAGCTCTGGCATTTACTGCAGCTACTTTATGACTTGATACACATGGCTGATGAGTTGTCACCACCCACTGTTTTCTTAAAGGTATGTGATATCTCACCAGTGCAAAATAGAAGTGTGTCATGCCTGAGAGTGATCAAATCCCTCCTTTACATGTGCTGAGTCTTGTTTCAGCTTACAAATGCCATCTCTCTAACAGTTCTCTCCTATCTGTATAATTTTGCCTATCTCCAAAGATACTCACACTTGAATACTGGACCTAATCTCCTATCTTGGAGTGTGGGTAGTCTGTGAAGACAATGGAATAAGAACTCCAATGATTAGCTTATATAATATAATGTGGTATATAAGCAAAATGAGAATGATTGCATTCCCGTTAGTTTTGAAGATGTAAACTCTCATGGGAAAGAGTACTACAGAGGTTGATATCCCCCAGATGGCTTTTAAGAGCCAACAATCATGAAAACAGGGACCCTATTTCTAAATTCTCAAGGGATTAAGTTTGCCAATAATCTGAATGAGCTGGAAAGAGGGCCCTAAGCCTTTAACAAACTTGCAGCCTCTCCTAACATTAGGTTTCTGTCTAGTGAAACACTGAATGGGAAACTCAGGTTATGCTGTTCCCATACCTCTAACCTATTTTTGGTAATAAATGGGTGCTGTTTGGTGCTACTATATTTGTGTTAAATTGTTATGCAACAACAGACAACTAATATAGGATGCTGTACCTACTAATTGTGGGTGGTTCCAAAAATTGAAAATCATTTATGGCAAGTAATAATATTCTCATAATATGTCATAATCCCTCAGCTCACAGTAGCTTTTATGTTCTTGTTGATGATTAAGTTTCACAGTCCTCATACATCTAATTTCATGGTAAATAAAGTGTATACATGTGCAAGCACAAATGCTAGCACACATAAAATTCAACAAGACTACATAAGCCCTCCTATGGAGAGAAAACTACTATCATTTTCAGAAATGAGCTACCTCAGATTTCTCTCCTCTCCAGTCTTTCTCTTGATAATTACAGTCTGAGAGACAGGTAAAGGAAAATAGTACAATTTCCACTATGTGGAGAAAAATGATGTTTAGATCCCAACCAAGAACACAGAATGAGCTGCTTCATGGCAAACCGCTAGCCTAGTTTCCTAAAGTATTTGTTTGTTTTGTGATAGTACTGGGGCTTGAACTCAGGACCCTGGTGTTATCCCTTAGCTTTTTCTGCTCAAAGCAGGTTCACTACCATTTGAACACAGCTCCATTTTGGCTTTTTGGTGGTTAATTCAAAATAAGCGTATCACAGACTTTTCTGCCTGGGCTAGCTTCAAATCATGATTCTCAGATCTTTGCCTTCTGAATAGCTAGGACTACCAGAAACATAGCTGAATTTCTTTTTTCTGAACTATCCTGTTTTAAATATGAAGCTTTCTTTAGTTACTTCATACAGTTTCACAAAGTAAATACTACAACCACCAAAGATATCACTGATTGCAATGCAAGTTGTCTCTGCTCATCCTGAAATCATCAGTATTCTCTTGTTCTCGAATGAAAAACTAAAGTGTACATTCCCACATGCAAAGGCTTGGAAGCTAAATCAGACCCACAGTTCATGATTCTTAGATATTTCGTCTTGTTATATGAATTCTAAAACAAGCGGATCAGGTTGAGGATCTGAAGACACAATGTGCATTGGCTAAACATGTTCTGTTTGACCTGGAAAAACCTTCAGGAATTCTAGTCAGGTCTATTATATTTTCTTCTCACCTACCAAGCTCTGAAGCAACTTTCACACTTCATTAGGGACCATCTATGTTATAAGCTGTGGAATTCTTTGCTGGTACTTAATGTTGTGTAAAAATAAATACTTGATTATGATTGGCTGGTGAACATTTTCACAGGCATGCTTCACAGCTAAGAACCATTAGTTTTTTACGTTTTAACTGTGAAGCTACCAAAAACTTCAGAGAGGTGTTTTTTGTTTTTCTTTTTTTGTAACACTTGCTACCACAAATAAAGTGACAAAAACTAGCAACTTCTATAGGCCATCTTTCTTAAAACATAACTACAAACTAGATGTCTTAGACTTTTAAATACATCTATGTCAATACATTAGTAGATTTTATTTTGGATCCTATATGGATGAGACAGAGAAAAAATAATAAAATACATTCTGGGGCAAGGCAGCCCAGGTCTTCAGTAGACCATATCAAGACATCTTCTGAGAGTAATAGAGTTGAATGACCCTCTTTCCCTTGTAAGGCAGCTACATATCTTACCACCATAAGATTTTACATTAAAAATTGTATAGAAATACATGTGCCCCCAAAATATGTGAAAAATGTTATTCTCCAAGGGAGGAAACATAAAATGCCTGCCAGTACCAACAATGTACAGGAACTAAGCTTAAGAATCAGGAATATAGCTGGATCCCTACAGATTTTGACACAGACTGAGGATATTCCAAGGCGATGACTGATAGTTCATGAGGCTCAATGCTCTACACAAAAAAAGGCTTTGTGATGCCTTCTGATGTTTCACTATGGAACCCAAAGAGGTATATAAAACATCCCACCATAAATAAAGACAGAACTTAATTTTCTGAACATTCAGAGCAGGTAGCAACCCAGTCTGTCATTTAAAAAAAATCAAGATGGGGCTGATTTTGAGAGTTGAATTGTTATTTGGGATTCTGTTTATGTATAAACATTTTCAACTGTCTATTTGAATGGAACAAAAAAACAGGTAATTCTCTTATCCTAGTATATTGTCAGTCATGTTTCAAAAAAGTACCACCTGGTAAATATTTATGGCCTTGCTGGCTATGGACTCTCTATTGAGATCAATCAACTCCTCTGTGTCAATACTCAGTTAATACATGAAGGAACCAATACAGATGGATGCCAATTTTTTTTTATCATAAAAAGAAGCTAAACCGGGCGCCAGTGGCTCACGCCTGTAATCCTAACTACTCAGGAGGCTGAGATCTGAGGATCGAGGTTCAAAGCCAGCCTGGGCAGGAAAGTCCGTGAGACTCTTATCTCGAATAAACCACTAGAAAACCGGAAGTGGCGCTGTGGCTCAAGCAGTAGAGCGCTCACCTTGAGCTGAAGAGCACAGGGACAGCGCCCAAGTCGAGTCCAAGCCCCACGACCAACAGAAAAAAAAAAAAAAAGAAGAAGCTAGGCACTAGTAGTTCAAGCCTGCTATGCTAGCTCTCAGAAAACTAAGATCCATGGATTGTAGTTCAAAGCCAGCCAGGCAGGAAAGCCTGTGAGACTCTTATCTCCAATTAACCACAGGAAAAAAAAAACAGAAATGGAGTTGTGGCCCAAGTGCTAGAGTGTCAGCTTTGAGTAAAAAAGCTCAGAGATAGCACCCAGGCCCTGAGTTAAGCCCCAAGATTAGCACCAAAAAAATTGTAGATAAACAGATCTGACTTTTGGTCATAATTTGCTTGCTCCTGACCTCAGTTTCTGAAATGCATGTGACCAGGAACCAATGATTTGCTGTTGCACCCTTTGAGTCTTACAATGACATCCTCCACCAGATTTCTACAGGAGTGTTCTGAAATGTGTCCTTCTTGTCAAACCTTAGAATACTCCTCTGGCATGAAGAAGTGTCCCAAATGTACTTTCAGAAAAATTTTCATCTCAGACAATTGAAGGTGATTTACATGAAAAAAATATAGTATCACCAAGTACCATGTGTTTAGGAAATTCTAGCTAAAATGTCAAGTTTGGCAAATAAAGCAAATTTCTTTACTGCAGAACATCTGAAGGCTGCATTCTAATTGGCTTCAGGCAGCTATAAAGAGAGAACAAAAATCACTTTGCAAACATGTCTGATTACGGAACCCTTGATTTCCACAGAGAATCAATCACAAATTGGATGACAGAGAAATGTCTTGGGGAATTCTCCCACATAATACATTCCTTATCAAACATGAATTACCCCTTTACTGGAAGGCCACCAATAGTTCCCAGCTTCATACTAGTATACCAACTGCTTTATTCACTTGAACTCTGTAACATGTCACCAACATGCCAGGGACTTTCCTATGATGAAACTAGTACTTTGCCCTTCATCTTGTTTGACAAAATCATTCTTCTGGGAACTTGACTAACGTATAAGTAGCCACTCTCAAAAGTTTATCTCCAGGGCTTTTGTGTTCAGAGAATATTTGAGATTTTAATTCAACTAGGCCATACATACAGTTTAATTTACTCCTACTCTGATGGTAAGAAACATAATCCTGGGAGAAGTGTTCCTTCCCATTTGAACTTAATTAGATGACAAACCTTGAATCCATTTCCCCATCTACATCAGTGCAAAACGCAGTTTCTTAAGAAGTGATTTATTCCATAATGTATCTGTTGTGAATACATAAATATATTAACTCATCTCTACCCCACTCCATATTATTTGCAGAGGACCTCTGAGACTATATGAAGAGATGTCTGAATAGAAGGAGGAGAGTTTATGGAAGTATGAGGAGTGTTTATGGAAAGAAATAAAGATGGGCAAGAAAAAAAGAAATTACCCAGAACACAAACAACAAATACCAATCATAATTATCTAAGCAAAAGCAGGAAAACTTGCAAGTTAGATGCCAGCCTGGGATACATAGTTCCAAATTAATCTAGGTTACTGGAGTTTCATACCAATAATCCTAGCTACTCAGGAAGACTGAGATCTGAGGAGCATGGTTCAAAGCCAGCCCAGGGAAAGAAGGTCTCTGCGATTCTTATTTCCAATAAACTACCACACACAAAAAAAGCCAGAGGTGGAGCTGTGACTCAAGCAATAGAGTGCTAGTTTTGAGAAAAAGAAGCTCAGGGACAGTGCCCAGCAACTGAGTTCCAGCCCTAGGACCAGTACAAAAAAAAGAGCAGAAGAAGAGAAAAATAAAATAAAAAGAAAAAAAAACAAATAAAAAAAATCTTATTTGCTTCCCAGACTTTTCTTTTTCGTATTTAACTTTTAACAACTAAATATTGCTTCTGGTTGATATTCAATTTTCTGTGTTGTTGATTCATAGGCAATTTCACACACTAAGCACCAGAACAAGAATTGCAGAACACCAGGGATGAAGGGAGCAACATAATCATTTTTCAGATAAGGCACCATGGGCCAGCAGCTCCCCCCGAGGATGCCTCACATTTCAGAAGATTGTTCAAGGACCATGAGATGCCCTCTTATCCTTCCAGGACCTCTGATTGTAAGTATCCTCAGGCATTATTATCCTTATTTTACAGATGATGAAACTAGGACATGGAGAAATTGAGTAGCCTGCCTAAGAGACACTCGAACTCTGAATTCTAATGGCAAATGTCACAACCAGTCTTCTGTGTAGTCAGAGGGAGAATATTTCCTTTACTTAAGTAAAACCACATTGAAACAACTTAATGACTTGGATGTAAATAATGCTTTTTGGATTATTTACAACTTAATGGATTAGATGCAAATAATATTTTTGATAACTATAGTAGCAAGAGACAAGGTCAATCTCTTCAACGAGTCTCCTTTATTTCTACATCACTTTGCTTTTTTATTTGCTCTTATTTCATAGAGCAATTCTAAGAGAAAAACAGCCCTGATAGCCCCTCATCCCTCACTTGCACTGCCCCCATAGTTTCCCCTATTAACAGCTTGCATTAGGATGAGTCATATGTTAGACTTGAAGTCCATATGTCACTATTAAATCAAATTCATAGCTCTTGGGGTTGTATGTTCTCAGATTTTTGGTAAGCATATAATATGCATCCAGAATAATTTCACTACCTTTCTCTCCACCTCATCCCCACCTCTATTTACCTCTCCTTCCAAATCCCCTGGCAACACATCTTTTTACCATCTCTGTGCTTTGTACATTATCCAGAACTGCATATCGTTGGATCCTCCCAAAAGGCAGTAACCTTCTCAGGTTCACTTCTTTCACACAGCAATATACATTTAAGTTTATCTCACGACTTTTCATGATTTCACAGTTTCTTTTTATCACTGAATAATATTTTGTCATATGGATGTACTACCATTTTTCCATTCATCTTTGCTTCAAGTTTTGTCATTTGTGCACAGATTTCGAACATAAATTATCAATATATTTGGGTAAATATTAAAAAGCATAATTTATGACTCATATGGCAAGAGTATGTATCACTTTGTAAAGTATAATTTTACTATGTTATTAGGGTGTGGTACAGAGGGGTTACTGAATCCAACGTCAGGTAATGAGTACATTTCTTTTTGGACAATGTCACCCCTTTCTTCACTTTCCTCAAGTATTACCCTCCCATCTCTGCTCACAAGTTGTATAGTTCATTTCCCACAGAGTCTACTGAGTACTATCCTCCCTCTATTTCTGCACTTCCCCTTTGTTACCCCAAAAGACAAAAGGCAACATAAAAAAATATAAAGCAAAAGCAAACAATGTTTCCACCACCATAACCACCACCACCAACAACAGAACAATATTTCAATTTCCTAAAATTCATTTTAATAAATAGTGTTTTTAGTGTATGTATTTTAAGATACTGTCAAGCTATTTTTCAAAGTGGCTGAACCATTGGGTATATCCCCATCAAAAACTGAATAATTGGGATGGCAGTGATTTCTATTTCAATTTATAACAGCTTTTATGGAATATATCTGGTGTATCCCAAGGAATAAGATCTGACTTTCAATATACTTAAACCCACATCATAATGGATGTGTTTATTCAAAGTTTATATAAGGCAAATTTTATTCATTGACTATGTCCCTCAAATAATAGATGTTCATTAAGCCTCTGCCCTGTACAGTAAATTGCTCTAGAGATGACTATCCAGAACTCACAGAGCTCACAGAGTGACAAGAACCAGGAGATTTGTATGCTTGGTCACAACACATCAAGAAGAACCAAACATAGGAGAGGAGCCAAGTGTGGTCACCATTCACAGTGAGTTCCTAATGATAATATCCCACAGAGAAAGAGCCCTATATACATGTCAGTTCAATAATAACAAAGACCCTAACTTTCTGCAATTATGTTGTCACCAAGTTTCCAAGAAGAATTTGCCCAGGGAGGAAAGGGCCACAGAAGCTAGGACAGAATGTGCTGGAGGAGGTTTTACAATCAAGAATGTTTCTCATCCCTGAAAGTGCTTTTGACAAACACTAAACGATGCAGAATGTATACTTTTTAGATATCAATGTTATAGATTTCATTGATTCATATGACCAATTTTCAATAAACTTCACCAACAAAAACTGTTCAATATTTTCTATGTGGACTCAACAAAAAGTTAACTCATCACAAAAATTGATTCATCAACATTTAATACTAAATACTCCTCACATTTTAAGGCCACCGTTGCATACACTTCTCATTCCTCTAGGCCAGCTGTGCTGGAAGCACCTCTGAGCCAGCCCACATTATTTACAAAGGGCTTCACAGACAGGAATGCAGACCTGCGAGTCTTTGCCAAGGCATAACTCACCAGGCTATGTCAAGGTTAGACCTCAATGCCAATAAAGATTCATTAGGTACAAAAACCTGAATCAGCAGTGTCTTTGCAGTAACCCAAGCCCTGAGGTTGGCACAGAGTTCTGAAAGTTCTCAGCAAAGAGAAAAGTGAAGCTAAAAGACAGCTCTTCATTCATATACAATACAGTAAAGATAGAGAATGGCAGTCTATAAAAATGTGAATAACCAAAAAGGGAAACTAAGATGGATGGCTCTTTAAAATACAAGGTTGGATTCAGGTGGCTCCCATCTGTAATCCTAGCTACTTAGAGGAAGAGATCAGGAAATTGGGGTTCAGGGCTACTGCAAGCAAAAAGCAGTCACAAGACCCTATCTCAACAAGCAAGTAGCTGAGTATGATGGCACAGGCTTGTCATCCCAGGTATGGAGGGAATAGCAAATAGGAAGATTGTGGTCCAGGCCAGCCCAGATAAACCTGATACATTATATGAAAACACCTAAATCAAAAAGGCTATAGAGGGGCTGAGAAGGTGGCTCAGTGGTAGAGCGCTTGCCTTGCATGCATGAGGCCCTGGGTTCAATTCCTCAGCACCACATAAGCAAAAAAAGAAAAAAGCTGGAAGTGGAGCTGTGGCTCAAGTGATAGAGCGCTAGCCTTGAGCTGAAGAGCTGAGGGATAGCTCCCATGCCCAGAGTTCAGGCCCCATGGCTGGGCCCCCCCCCCAAAAAAAGGCTGTAGAGAGCCTGCTTAGTAAACACAACACCCTGAGTTGAAATTTCACTAAATGAAGGAAAGAAAGAAGGAAGGAAAGGAAAGAAAGAAGGTAGGAAGGAAGGACAGGTGTCAGTTGCTTCCTTTCATATATTCTCTCTGGGGAATGATAACTGCCTGAACTATTGACTGGCCTACATCATAAAAAAACACTATCTAGATCCAACTGGGATTAATGTCCCCTAGATCTGAATACTGGAGAATATTCACTAAAGAGCATATAAGCATAGTTCTCTACAACTTGAAAAGAACTCAAACTAGGCTATGGTTTATGTAACCAGTCCTCAGGGACCCCCAAATACCTCATCAACAAAGAAATTAGCAATTCCATGATCACTCTCCCCAACTTTTAGCCAAGGAGACCAGAGCAGGAAGACTGACGCTGTGCATTTGCACATTGGGTTTCCAGACTATTGAGAGAAGATGATGGGAAAAGGGGTATTTAGCTCAATTAGGCTCTTTTTTCTCTTCCCTGTCTGTTTCTTCACAATTATATGACTTAATTATTTACCACTTTCATGTAAATCCTGTCAAATCTCCACCTCTTACCTTAACTCCTTACCAAGGCTTAAGCCTTACACACAGCCAAGAGCCAGTGCAAAACTGGAGATTGTAAAGCAAGATACAGAAGTTATTATTTATTTGCCACCTACTCTAATACACATAAACTTCCTGATGATGGCCAACCTATAAGCAATTCCTGATGACCCTGGCAAGATCTCTTCAAGAATTAATGTCAAAGCCCTCTCTCACTGGCCCTCATTTCTACTCCTACCTCTTTGGGCCAATCTAACAACCACAATCACTACAGCAAAATCAGATTTCATCTTTTACTGCATGAAACACTCTGGCTTTGTTTGGAATATAAAATGTATTATTGAGCTTATCCTAATAGCTTTTTATAACTTAAGTCCCTTTATATTCTTCAGTGTCATGTTTCTGGTCATTCACAGTCTACTTTCAATAGTCACAACTTTAGAGAAACTGTCCCAGACCCCCAATCAAAATAGGCCACAAGCCAGTCACTCCCATATGTTGTTATTCTTATTCTTAAGTATGTACACACACACACAGACACACACACACAAACCATATACTACTATACACTTTATTATATCTGCAGGGCCCAAGTTTGCACAGTATGTACAGGACCAAGAAGGTCCAAAATGAATATTTTGTTAAAGGAATAAAAACTGATAAGCCATCACTTAATAGGTCTAGCACACTTATTTTCCCTTCTGGTGTTGCAAATTCTTTTTTGTTTTTGTCACTGCTGCACAAAAAAGCATCAGTAAAAACCAGGCTGTGCAAGAGATGTGTCAGTAAATACTGGTTTCCATTCAGACTCTGGGAGAGGCATACATGAACCAGGTAGCATGTGGAGTCCCAGCAAATCCAGTTCTTAGACTGCACACTCCAGACACTGAGTCGAATATTGAATTAAATTCAATATCTAAATTGTTTTTTATTTCCTTTTGATTGGTTTTATATTAGCTGAATGGGTTTTGCTGAGAAGTAGGAGGATTGCCAGAAACTTCGAATGTACAATAATGAGAGTCAAACACACACATGAGGGGCCCATGGCTGGGAACCACTGGAACCCCATTTAACTTGCAGCTCACCACAGTATTGTTTGTCACTTCTTATTATACTTTCTTTTTTGATTTTCCCTTTTTATTTTTTCCCATACTTTATAAGCCTTAAAGTAATGGAAACACTAGTCATTGTTGACTTTTGTCCATGCCTCAAATTCAATTTTGAAGAGATATCATCAGGAGGGCTAAAAGGCTCGGCCATATTTAAAACAATAGTAAACTGAATCGAGTCTCCTTAATTCCCTGTGTGAGTGTGTCTGTGGCAGTCTTATAAAGTGTACACTGATGCCAATAATTCTAAGGAGAAAAATTCCTCTGCTTCTAAGGTCTGATCCAAAGCAAACACTGCACAGCGCATATGGGTAGGTGTTGAGGGGCTGCAAGACTGAGATTTATGAGCAAAGATTTAAAGACCTTGAATGTGTATAGCTTGGCTAAGAGACATGATAACTGCCCTTAAATATTTGACAGAATAAACACTAAAAGGGAAAGAAAATAACAGCCAAAGCTTCACAATGAAAGCAATTAGGGGTAATGGGAATCTTGGGCAAACATGATAAAAAGCCATCCTGGCAGGAAGACCTTGAGATGGAAGAATAGTCTCTTTGGTCCAGAACCCACTATTACCCAAGGGCCCCCCACCTCGCCTTGCCTGCCATAACTCTGCTTGGTTTGACTTTCACACTAGGACAGGATGGCAAACAGCCCAAGTCTATGGGGAGATGGCTTGGCCAAATGCTCTGGAATCTCATTTTCCCACTCGACTGCCCTCCCTGCAGCCAGTCAGGGGAGACGGAAAATGTTTCCACGAGGTCATCTCAGGATTCAAAGTTGGAATTGAGCTGTGGAATGGAGGGCAGGGAGAGTGCCAGATTAGCCACCAAATGCAATGTATTTCATCTACATTGGTTCAGAACTAGGGCTCCCAAACTTCAGTGACAATTGAACCACTCAGAAAATGGAGGAGAGAGTAGTCACTTATCAAAATCCTATACCTAGACCATCATGTGACCATACCCACACAGCTGGCAGGGGCAGTGGTGAGATCCAAATCTGTGTCACTCTGGCTCAGAGACTTTATATTGAGCAGCTAGTTACAGGCTAAGAAGTGTTACCAACCTTTCCCACTTACCTCAAATTTCAATCTCCATATTTATTTCGGAGCTACATAGAAATTGTACTCCTAATTATTGGCTATTTCTGACTTTGAGGAAGTAGTTCTATTAAGAAGTTGACTACATGACTTAACACCTAGAAAACCAACAAATATATTAGGTAGAAATGATCAAGATTTACTACCACAGCATCTGTATCCCAAAATTTCTCTAAGAATGGCTTTGAACATTTGTGAGTTTTTCTTTAGAATAAAATAAGTGCAACTGCCTTTCTACTGACACACTTGGAGGTGCTATCTTTGGAGGCCATGTTGAATTACTAAAAGAACCTCAGATTGTTAGAGCTGTGTTCCTCTGTTTCCCCCAGACACCAGGAGTTGTCTGATCTAGTTGAGAGGAGCTTTTAACCCCAGCTACTTAGTAGGAGATCAGAGGGATTGCAGTTCAAAGACAACCTGAACAAAAAGTTTGAGAGTCTCCCTCCCCACATCTCAGCTAATAGCTAGATGTGGTGACATCTGGCTGTCATCCCACCTTTAGAGGAAATAAAACTAGAAAGATAATGGTGTATGCTAAGCCCAAGCAAAAACACAAGACCTTATCCCAAAACTAACTAAAGCACGAAAGGACTAGCATGTGGTTCAAGTGCATATCTAGCAACTGCAGGCCTCTCAGTTCAAACTCCAGCACCGCCACCAGGAGTAATAATAACTCCTAGAAGTCACTACATTTTTGTTTGTTTGTGACTTTTACACATGCCCATTTTATGGCTTATTCATTAGCAATTCATGAATTATTATTGCCTTTCCTCAGATTTATATTTATGATTGGCATCGACCAATTTGTTTAGAACCCAATCACTTTAAAATATTTATTAAATATTGTGTAATAGGCACACTACTAATAGAAATGAAAATTTTAATATAACTATGGACAACATGCCACTGCCATATTAAAAAATATATTTTGATATTCCTTAGGTAGTTGTACAAAGGAGTTGCCATTCAACCGAGCTGTTTAAGAATACATTAGTGTCACTGCCTTTAATTATAGCAAATCCTATCATCGTACAACAATCCTATGATGTAGGTGCTACTCCCAACACTACTGTACAAATAACTCAGTAGAGGCTCATAGAATAAAGTATTTTGCACAGTAAAGACCAGAGGACAGAGCCAGAACTAGAAATCAAGAACACTTTCTGCTCTCATCTTTTGCCATCTGACTCTTTCCACTGAGCCAAGTACAAGCAGATTACATGAACAAGTAGGAATGCCATGCTCCTCAAGGCACCTGTCATCAGCTAGGGCAACGAGACAAGCACATGTACCCATGTATTGATGCAATACATGTCATTAAATGCAAAGCACTAAGCACCATGGCAGTACAGAGGAAGTATGGCAAAAGGTAAAATCAACAACAAAGAGGAAGCATCCAGCATGAGTTAAGATGTAGCTTAGAGCTCCTCTGAAGAAATCTTTTAAAGTTAAGATTATTCACCTGGGCTTAATTCCTAAGACACCCACAAGCTGAGCTGGTGACAATATACCTTGGATGTGTGTAGCAAGATTGCTTGGAAGAAGAACAGAGCCTTAAATATGATGGTGATGTAGAGAAGGTGGGGGTAGGCAGAGAGGCTGCTAGAGGTCCTGAGGACTGTCTTAATAAAGAATAGTATTGGGAGGGGGTAACAACGCTCATTATCTGATTCATGTAACTGTAACCCCTCTGTACAGTATCTTTACAATAAAAATATAATAAAAAATTATTTATAAAGAATAGTTTTGGATTGTTGAAAGAGTTTCTCACCTTGTGACAGAAGACAGAGCCATGCCAATGCTGCAGACTCATCACTCTTAAAAGTGATTGCCCTATAACTGCCCTTGGCTACTTAGAACTCCAAACGTGTAGTCAAAGTTGACAGTTAGCCAAAGACCTTTGTGCAGGTAACATGGGTGCAAGAATGTCTTTGACTCGTTAATGTTATCCTAACCATCTTATTCATATGCTTTCCTAAGTCACAACACATTTAGAGGCAGCATTTAAAAAAATAAAACCGCAGCCAGCAGCAGCAACAAGCCACCAATGGCTATTTGATAAGAAAAATAGAAACTAAAAAAAACAAAATAATTAAAAATGAGAATCAAAGCACAGCACTCAAGAAATATTTGAGCCAGAAGCAAAGAGCCTCTGGCCTGTAATTATTAAATGATTGCTAAATGTGATGAGACAGGGCCACAAAAAAGTATTAAACTATACCATTCATGTGGCAAATACAGAGTATATGGAAAACATATGTCTTACAAATTTCATAGCATTTTACAAGACCAAAGCTTCAAAGATCTGAAAAGTTCTCTCCTATGGAACATTTACCTGGTACTGTGAACAGGGTGAAATATGCTAGTGTTGATAATAGAACTGTTGGTCTAGTCATCCTGGCATGTCTAGATATTCCTGACTGTGCACCAGTAAAGCACATACAAAATGTGACTGTGTGAGATATTTTGAAGTTAGCTGCATAAAACCTGAAATAGCATCCACTTTTGCAGCAAGGCCTCTGAAGGATATTTCTGCTGTCACCAGTGTTCCTCCCACCTCTCCTGCAACCTATACCTTTAGCTCATTGAGGGAAAGACCATATCTACCCTGCTCCTTCTTCTACCTCAGGGTCTCTCACAGAACCAAAAATATAATATGATGCTTAATAAAGATTTGACTATGAAAACATAAATGTAGAAGTGATAATCCTCAATTAGGAAAACACTATCCTATTTAAAATATTTATTCAAGCCAGGATGTGATGGTACATACCTCTCATCCTAGTCACTCTTGAGGTGGAGATAAGAAGATTATGAGTTTGAAGCCAGCAAGGCAAGGTTATGAGTCTGTGTGTCATAAACAAAATATAAATGAAAAGCCGGGGGATGTGACTCAACTGTTATAGTACTTTACCTAATGTGAGAAACCTTGGCTTCAACCTCCAGTACCACAAAAAAAAAAAAAATATATATATATATATATATGTATATATATATATGAACAAATGCAGTAAAACCTAAGTTACACTGTGCAACTGGAAACCTAGTTAAAGATTTTAGCAAGATTTTTAGCAAGATTGTAATTATTCGAGATGGAGGGTCCACTCCCTGGAGAAGATTTTTGCCTTTGCCTTTATGTTTTCCCAATACAAGTTCTGAAGGACACAAACTGGACTGAAGGGGTAAAGGAGTACTGCCCTCCTTAGATCAGACTAAGCATGTCCTGATGAGCAGCTGGAGTTGAAGACATAACTAAAGGTAGCTACTTGGACCATAAAATGTCAAAGAAGCACTGATAACTAAAACTCAAGATGGCTGCCTCGGCAACATCTAAACCACAGGGCTCTTTGTCCTAGAAATGTTTCCAAGGGATTTACATCCTATCAGGCAGCATTCCTACGCATGTCACAGAAGGCAAATGTCTACTCTACACAGTGGGATCAAGAACAAACATCCTGCAAGTTCAGCCAGGAAACAGTGCTGAGATTGGCCACTACAGAGACTCTAAAGAAATCATGAACAAGCCAAGCAGAACACACCCTAAGAAAGCCAAGATCCAGTGGGCTGCGTCACAAATGGATGCTGGAGCGGCATGATTTTTTTCAGGAAGCCTTGTGGACAAAAGCAACTTAAACCTAATTAAAAAAAAAAAACTCGTTGGTGATTTTATAGATAAGGAAGCAAATAACGAAAAGTTAGGCAGACAAAAATCAAAGGAGCAGAGTGAAATAAAGATAAACACAGCAATGCTCTAAAAGGATATGGAGCAAACAGCTAGGCAAGGAGTCATGGGAGACATTAAGGGCCGAAGCGAGGAGGGGTGACAGATGGGGCTGGTGCTGCAGATGGGCTCCATGAAGTCTTTGCTTCCGAATTCCTAAAAGGAGCTGCCTGGTAGGAACATTTCCTAATGAGAGATTTCTAATGAGAAAGCTCAACATTGAGAACGAATGGTTGTGGAGGGCCAGGCTGGGCCAGATTCAATCCACAATCTCAGCAGGCTCAGCACATGTGGGTGCCTCTAGCTTTGCTTTCTGCCCTCTTCCAAGTGCCTCTTCTGGAATCCTGCAGTGTGATTGTTTAGCTGAGATATGCAATTGCAGCCACAGCTCAGAAGCTTGGCACCTTTGTCCCCAAAATGCCTCTCTTTGGGGGTTCTTCGCCAACCCTATCACCAACAGGATCCACTCTCTGCCCTCAGGACAGAGCCAGGAGTTTCTCCCACTGCTGCAGGATGCTGGTTAAAATGGCAAAAGTCACAATTAGGATTTTTTCTAGGACAAGAGCCTCTTCTTAACAGAAAAAGGAGCAAATAATTTTAGTGCTATTTGCAATAATCTCCCAGAATGAGAAAAACTTAAGTTATATGCAAGAATATAGAAACATTCTTCTGCAAACAAGAGAAGCCTGATAAAATGCTTTGAATTTCCATTCAAAAAGAGATAGATGTCTCTGTGAGTTCACCATACTAAGGATCTCTAACTGAAACCTAATACTGTAGACGTTGGAGAATCACTAATAAAATTACCAGAAAAGTACCCATTTTTGACTTGCATATGGAGATACTGTCAATTAAAAAATATTTTTATCTTACAGTTAGAATGTCACAATGACTCACCGGCCACAGCCCTTTCTGTTGGTTTCCAGCTGATGAAAGAAAAAGTTCTACCGAAATGTAGATTTAGCCACCATCAACATGAGTTCACATCCATAGATTCAAGGAACTGTACATTGGAAAAGAACTGAACATGTTCAGATTCCTTTATTGTTTTTAAACAGGATCTTGCTATGTAACCTGATGTTAGTCTCAGAATTCTTCTGCCTAATAAAACTGCAGAGGTTCTGCATGGCAAAGGACACAGCAAAGAAGATCACTAGAAAGCCCATGGATTGGGAGAACATCTTCACTAGCCATACAACAGAAAAGGGTCTTGTATCTAAAGTATACTTAGAACTCAAAAAGTTAAAGCCCCCTAAAACAAATCCTCAAAAACATAACTGCCTGATTGAGTAGGATAAAGACTTAAAGAAAGACATCTTTGAAGAGGAAATAAGTATGTCCAATAGACACATGAAGAAATACTCAACTTCTCTAGCCATAAAAGAAATGCAAATCAAAACACTGAGAGTCCACCTCATCCCAGTATAGAATAGCTATACTCAAGAAATCTAATAACAACAGATGCCAAGGGGATGTGGCCAAAAAAGAACCCTACTGCATTGTTGGTGGGAGTGTAAACTTGTTCAACCACTTTGGAAAGCAGTATGGAGGTTCCTCAAAAGAGTACACATAGACCTCCCCTATGAGCCCGCAATCCCACTTTTAGGCATTTACCCAAACGATCACAAACAAGGCCATACTAAAGCTACTAGCACAACTATGTTTCTTGCAGCATTATTCACCATAGAATCAACCCAGATGCTCCTCAGTAGATGAATGGATCAAGAAAATGTGACATATATATATGTATATATATGCAATATATATATATATATGTGTGTGTGTGTGTGTGTGTAATGGAATTCTATGCCTCCATCAGAAAGAATGATGTCATCCCATTTGTTAGAAAATGGAAAGACTTGGAAAAGATTATATTAAATGAAGTAAGCTAGGCCCAAAGAAACATAGGTCCCATGGTTTCCCTTATTTGCAATAAGTAGTCTATGTCTAGGACAAGCAGAAGAGGTCAAAAGTTATGTATATGATGCTAAGCAAAATGAAACTCAAGATAGGGACATAAGAGATTTTATCTTTCTTGCTGTTCTTGTTAATGTACTTATAATGTACTATGTGACATTTTTTGTTTCTTTGTATGCTCTTCCCCATGGTATAACTCCTGTTGTCACTGTATTTGACTCCAGTGTCCTGCATCTTGTATATACAGTTTTCTAATTTGGGGAGGGGAAGGGAAAAAGAAAAATGCTTAAATAAGGATACAGGCTGACCCACTGTAACAATGAGATATGGAAGACATTATGTTGAAAATGAACTTTACAACTTTGCAGGGGAGGGGGGGTCAGAGGGAGGAGTCAGGGGAATGGGGGGATAGGGATGGTAGGGTAAAAACAAAGGAGGGGTTAACAATGCTCAATAGGAAATTGACTCATTACCTTACTCATGTAACTGTAACCCCTCTGTACAGTATATTTACAATAAAAATACATTTAAAAAAGAATTCTTCTGTCTAATCCTCCTAAGTGCTGGAATTATAGATACATACCACTACAGCCTGCAGATCTTTTTTTTAATTTCTAAAATACAGTATAATAATTATTTCATAGTGTTTAGATTGTCATACAGTATAACAATTATTTCATAGTGTTTAGATTGTCATACATTATAAGTAATCCGGAAATTATTTAAACTGTCCCAAAATGTATGTATTGGTTATGTGCAAATACTATGCCATTATATATGACAATTATCTGCAAGGTTTGGTATTCAAGAGGATGAGAGGGGGTTCTGGGTCAAATTTCCAATGGGTTTCTCCATATTTACTTAGGCTAAAAACAATAAGGACCAAATGCCCAGAAGAATGTCTATGTAGCAAAAGAGTTAGTGGTTAGGGAAATGGATTACTGTCAACAAGACTAAGTTTAATTCCTGACTGAGGTCTTAGAGTGCCCTTGATCAAACCTTAGGCCTGATATCAATCATCACTCAATGAACCCAAGGATAGAGTGGTATGGAAATAAATGTTCCTTTCAAGGAAAACTTCTTTGCATTCACACACATGAGAGTCAAGTAAATGAAAGCTGTGGATTGTTTTTATATAGACCTGCATTTAAAAACACATAGCTCTGTATAATTGCATTTATTAAATAAACATTTATCAAGTACTAACTTCATACTAGGCCCCCACGGGACAGTTTTGCCTCCAGAGCCCAGAGATCTGTCATGAATGAACCAATTCTAAAGTCTTGTGTGCATGTGCAGTGGACCCCAGCAAGGAGGGGCCAATTCCGCAGGGAGGAGGCAGAGAGGAGACTTAGGGACTCTTACTAGACCTAGGACTCCTGACATATGGGCCTTGAAGAGCCCACTGTAAGGAAAGAGCCTGCAATTTTTAAAAAGTCAGTCAAAATGAGTTATTTTTGGTCTTAACAAAGCATAATCTCATTCTTTCTCTGTGTTCTCCAATTTTCTGCTATTCAATATAGGAAGCAGAAGGCTCCGTGTTTGGGGTATTTATTACAGGGCATTTGTCAAATATGATATAAACACCAGCAGAAAAGCTCAGGCATCAGCTTGGTCACCATCAGAAAGACTTACTGGAAAAAAGGAAAGATCTCCACCTCAGCTGTTTGCAAAACACATGCTACACACTTTACAGCCTCCACGGAGCATGTAAACAAATTCTTTAAGTTGCCAAGACATCCAGAAAGTACACTGGAGAAGGGAGGCTGCTTTGGGGCTGGACTTTGACTGCTACTTTGCCATTCACAGGCTCAGCCACGTCCTTCCTGGGTCTCTTTCCTTGTGTAATGACTTATGTCTGTTAGTATAAGCGCACAAACCTAACCTGGTCCTAAGTATAACATATTTAACACAGTGCCTATCAGTGGCCAGAGCTCTATCAAAACTGCAAAATACATAGCCAGACTCCTAGCTTTGCCATTGTCTTCAACATTTACCCAAATCTAAATCTGATGCATAGGCATTTGAAATTATACACTTAAAATAGTTTCCTTTCTGTGCCAGACCTGGGGCTTGAATTTAAGGCCTGGGTGCTGTCTATGTGCTTGTTTGCGCAAGGCTAGTGCATTACCACTTGGGCCACAGCTCCACTTCTGGCTTTTTCTCGTAGTTAATTGGAGATAAGAGTCTCACAGACTTTCCTGTATGGGCTGGCATTGAACCACAATCCTCAGATCTCAGCATCCTGAGTAACTAGGATTATAGATGTGAGACACCAACACCCAGCTAGAATGATCATTTTGAATTATGGATCTTCTACTCCAATTATAGGAAAGAATAAAACTACAGAGAAAGTAAAATGGTCTGTGGTTGTCAGCAGAAGAGCAGATATTGGAACAGTGAATTATTCTGTAGGTACTCTTATGAAAGATGCATGACAGCAGATAAAATCTATGAAACTATACAGTATAAAGAGTGAAAATAGTCATAAATGTAGATTATTAGGCATAAAAAACAATGTACCAATAGTCATTCATCTATCACAGGACATGTACTGTGTAAGATGTAAGAGTAGTTGAAACTGGAGGTAGTAAAGGTAGTAAATAGAATAGGATGTTCTATTTTCTGCTGTTTTTCTGTAAACCCCAAATTTTCTCCAAAAAGGTTTATTAATTTAAGAAAATGAACAGGATATCATGTAATGATTATGCTACACACAAAAAATCCACTGTGATCCCAAGTACAATTGACATCTAACGTTAGGTATGTAATCATTCCAGTTGCCCCTCAATGGACAACTGGATTAAGAAAACATAGTGTACATACATGATGGAATTTTAACTCATCCATTAGAAAGAATGATACTACATCATTAGTAAAGAAATAGAAGGACCTGGAAAAAATCATGTTAAGTGAAGTAAATCAAGCCCAGAAAGACATGGCTGCATGATTTTTTTCTCTCATGTATGGAGGTACTATGTAAATATATACTTCAGGGTAATATCTAAGTGTTCACATGTATAGTAACAAAAAATATGGTAGATTCAGGGTAGAACTCAAATGATGCAATTCCCTAGAAAGGCTAACTTACAGAACAACATAATAACTACCAAAAAATGGGCACATGAAAGAGAAGATATACAAATAAAGAAAAGAAGCAGGGGTGGAAAGCGGTCATAAAATTCAATGAATATTCTATAAAATTAAGAAAATGGAGGGAAGAGGTGAGGGAGATTGAGAGGGATGAGGGACGATGATAAAAGAAACGACATTTTCAAAATTCATTCTATTTATATACTCTTTAAATGTAAACTCCTTTGTATAACTACTTAAAGATAAAAATAAAATTTATAAAAAAGAAAGAGAAAATTATGGCAGATGCCCCAGTATTCTAAAGCAAAGCCACAATTCAGATCTCTTCAGACCATGTCTTTCATGTGTTGAGCTGGACCAGACACCTAGGAGGCAAAGAGACAGATTACTATGGGGGAGACTATGAATTCTGTTAATTCTCTCCCCATTTACATGGTCACTTCAAGAAGTGGATCAGCACTTCAACAAATGGATCAGCATGAATCAGGCCATAAGTAAGCATCTCAGCTCCAAGACAGGAAACCAAGACACATATGCTTACATCTCTTTAAGAATGGACGCTTTTTTTCAACCCTCACTCAGCCCCTCAGCTCCAATCATGAGTCAAGGCAGGAAGTATACACAATCCAGAGATATGGAAGTAGCATCTTATGAATCTCAATATTAGGCTTGGAGTAATGACTTATAAATCTAGTCAAACTAGGAATTATAGAGCAAGATAGGAAGGATCATAATTTGAAGCCAGTCTGAGCACAGAATTAGTTAGACCCCATTACAACAAACAAGCCAGACGTAATGATTTATACCTATAACCCAGGTAGGCAGAAGGTGTTGGGTAGAACGATTCTGGTCCAAAGCTACCCCAGACAATCATGTGAGAGCCTACTTGAAAAGTAACAAAAGCCAAATGGGATGGGGTTATTGTGTAAGTCGCAGAGTGCCTAGTGAGCACGAGGCCCTGAGTTCAAACAAAAAAAATCCTGGCAAGAAAGAACAGATGTCATAAGTGGCATCTTTCTCTGTATCCATGTATCATGAAAACAGCTGTAAGAAACACCTGATTTTATTCATAGCCATGACTCAAGTAGAATTGGGAGAGAGGGTATCAACAAGAGAAGCCTTGAGATCTGCCATAGCAGAACAAAGCCCAATGTGAATGGCATAGGCTTCCAGGGACGCAGGGGAGTAGCCTTCACTAAACACGCCACTAAATAACTCTAATCCTTGTGGAAAAAAGGCAAAGGTGCTCTCTTCCAGTTCCCCTTCAAGCCTCTTTAATGGGGAAGGGAAAGATAAAAGCTGCAGCCTCTTCCTAGATGGGGCTCCTCTCCTGTCCTTACCACAGTCCTGCTCAGAGCCTCTCACAGCAGAACTAGAACTGAGCAGGGTTATGGGCTGACTCCCCTTTGGTGTGCTATATGAGACCAGCTGACTTTCCTTCAACCTAGTGCTTTAAAACTCCCTTTTAAAATAAAATTGAGCAAAGGAAGCCAATATCAAGGAAAACTAAGACAAAGATTAGGAAGAAACACTTGGAATAGCTGGTGTTGGGGTCCCTTCCTCTGATTCATTTTACTGTGGATGAAAGGGAGGAGTCCACAGAGGGGAAGCAATTACTACAGGAAGGTTAAAGGGTAATAAACAGCCAAGGTAGATCCCTGTTAGTCTGTGACCTTCCAATGAGAAGTCCCCCGAGGAAGAAAACCCTCCTTGCCAGAGGGTATATTGAACAGAAAAGGGTGGTAGACTAAAGGATTCAGCAGGGCCAAGACACAACTTGTTTATGGTTCCCTGCACACCAAGGGCAATGGTAGAAAGCTATGGACAGTAGACAGGAGAGAAAGAAGGACACCTAGTCCTGCTTTTCTCCCTGCCCCTCTCATTCAGATGAGAAGAGCAGCATTTGGGATTGAGGGGGCAACACAGGTATGCCTAATGCCAATGACCCTGCCTTCAAGAAAGTGGTCATCTGTTCAAGCTCCACAATTAAGAAGAGAAAAGAAAAGAAGAGAAAAGAAATGTACTGACTGCCTTACCTGTAACCCCTCTGTACAGCATCTTTACAATAAAATTTTAAAAAAAAACCTTCAACTTCAAAAGAGCCCTGGCCCACACCTTATACATTCTCTTCATCTGAATCCTAAAGGGTGTTTTCGAAACTTCAGCTGGTCAATGATTCTTTTTTTTCCCCAAAACTCACTGAAAACAGATGTTTTGTTTCATTAATTTAAATCATTTATTTCATTAAATCATTTATTTCATTACTTCTTATTTCACTATCTCCTTTCTCAAAATTCTTCTGTAATTCCTGTAGAATTAAAGTGAGTAGCACACACACACACACGCACGCGCGCACACACACACACACACACACACACACACACACACACACACACTATAATACTATAATCCTTACCTGGTGCCTTTTCAAAATAACTTTGATCTTACCATTCATCTCTCTGATGTAATCTTTGAACATCCACAATGGTGATTTAACTTATGGGAAGAAATCCAAGTCCTCTAGAGTTAAGTCACATCACTTTGTGAAAGAAGAGAATACAATTAGATAACAACAGTTTTAGATAGAAACTGGTCAGTGATTCTTATCAATGATCTATCATCTAATCTGTCTGGAGGAAGCACACGATTCCAAGTTCTAAAGCGTCTATTACAGAAGAAAACAGAGAGGTCCCTAGTCACATTCATCCTGGAATCACGTTTCCTCCCACACTGTACCATTTCCATCGCCCAGGATCCTTTGGCTAGCTTATGGCTGCTGCCACCTCGTCAAAGAGCCTACCCTGAACATAGACCAACATTCATCATCATCCCTGCACCTTTTATCAGAAACGTATGTCTCTCCAATAACAGTCCCATTGCCTCAAAGGACAGCTTTGTGTGAAGATTTCACCTCTAGAGAAGATGATAAGCTTCTCTGAGTCTATAGATATCTGGTTCATCTTTACATGCCTCTAACACCTACTATGTATACATAAGTAGTTCTGTGAAGTTTCAGGAGATAGGCAGCCCAGGACGCTTTGATTATGATCACCTAGCATACACATTCTATCTAATGTATTTGTACATGACTCCCTAACATGATGCTATTATGTTATTTTTATATATTACTTAAATAAATACTATATACATGTTTATGGGCTCAAGTCCAAGCTTACCTACTTGCCAACTGCATGATCTTTGGCAAGTAACTTAGCTATTCTACAAATGAGAGAAAAAATACTACCTACCCCTTAATAAACCTGTGAAAGTTAAATAAACTTAATAGAATTAGAACCACATCTCACCATTGTAAATCCTTAATAAATGTAATTTATTACACTACTAATTAACCAATAATTGACTTAGACATTATCTAAGTACCTAGAATGCAAAAAACTAAAATAAAGCCACTCTAGCTTGAGAGTGAGTGGGAATGCACTTAATTATATATACTAAGACAGTTGAGTCTATCCACCATAAGGGCTAGCATATGGCTGAATGGAAAAAGTTCACCAGACCTAGCAACTATCAATTGCTAGAGATGCTGCTAACTTTTGCCAGCCTCTTGGGACTTTGAGCATCTAGAGAAGAAGATGATGGCTGTACTAATGCTAACCTCCCATTCTCAGGCTCTAAGATCTGTGTATATAATGCCAACTCATCTGTGCATGCCAGATGGTAGGGTGAACCAACTTCTTTAGTCCCTCTGGGTATCACCATTGTGAGTGATGGGGTGCTTGTACTAGCACTGTGAGTTTTTCTCCATCCATGACTCATACTTTCTGTGTATAGCCTTCTACTCAACCTCCACCAATTTTTACGGCTGGATTAGATAGACACTACAGCTTGAAACCTAGGGAGCAGTTAGGGAAAGTATTGTGAGATACTCTGCCATTGCCCATCAACCACTGGCAGGGCCAGGGTCCTAGGAAACTCAGGGGGCAAATTGAACAAAGGTTGGTATTTTCATTGGATTTCTTTGGTTGTAAAGAACAAATAAAAACACCCTCAAAAACACAATATAGGAATGTGCCTCACAAGGCTAGGGCCAAAGAGCCACAGATGTTATCTTAGGAGAGCATCTTTGAGAATCAGCAGTTAAATGGACAGAATAAAGTACAAAGCATGGCCACCTGAAATCAGGAGACAGTAAGTACAAAGGCTCAAAGAGAAAGATAGCAAACAAAACTGAGTAAATTAGAAGATAGAAAAAGTTAAGGTTGGTAAGAGGGCCTGAAAAGCTTAGACTTCTAATTCCATGATAAGCACTCTAGGGACTTACTGGTTAGCCTGCCCATACCTGGTATCTGGCCCTCCACATTTTATGGAGCAAGAGTCAAGAAGGGGCAGATCCTCATAGAAAAATCAGTAAGTATGGGGCATGGGGCCAGGAAACCATGATCCAAAGCTAGCAAAACTGTGATCCAAAATTGCCATTTTCTCTTTTTACTTTTCTTCAGTACTGGTTACAGTAACTGGAAGTGGACTGAAATTAGATGCTGAAGAATTCCCTGAGGAAAAGGTATAAATAGGGAAATGTGAGAGCAAATGACAAGGCAATGATGGAGTAGGGTAGAGAAGTTCAGGTGATATTTTGGGGTAGGGTAGGAGGGGTTCTCTCTTAAGCAAGGTGGCCATGGAAGGTTGCCACAAAAAAGAGAATCCAAGGTGAACCTTGAATACCAAAGAGAGATCGGATTTTGGTAAAGATGACTGCACTCGTGCAAGAGCACTAGAGAGAGAAGAGCGTGTATATATAAAAACTACAGGACAATCCACATGGAAACTCAGCAGAAGAGGGTGGGAGAGGGAAGAGAAAACAGAACTATTCCATGGACTGGAGTGTGGATTTCATCCTAAATGATTGAGAAATGATGAAGGGCAATAAATGCCTGCAACAGCACACTGAACTTCCAGAGTTCGCACTATTTAAGAGGTAAATTGCAAAAGCTGCAACATAATCCCCAGGTCAGTGAAAGTAAATATGACTCTAGAGATGCTGGGATATCTGCACTGGTTCTGCTAATAGTCGCTGTGGTACATGATGATAAAAGGAGCAATCATAAGCACTTAACGGGTGCCTAGAATTGGGCCATGTATTTTAGATCATTTATTTCTTATATGCCATGAGTCAGGTTAGTCACAGAGTCATTGTACAGTTGACCATCTGGGGCTCCAACAGAAAAATAACCCTCCCTTAGTCACACAGCGCCAAAGAGGCAGAATCAGGACTTGAACTTGGATCCAGGGTTTCTAAAGCCATCAAGTGGCCACCTTTGGATAGCACAATGGGGAACTTCAGAAAGATAGTGTCTGTAAGCTGGTAATTGCTAAAGACAAATGTTTTCTGGTTCATCCCCTTGCTCATCCTAGCACAGGTAGACACAAACACACACACACAGACACACACACACACAGACACACACACACACACACACACACACACAGGAAAGAGTAGTAATGGGAAGAGGAGAGATAGAGAGAAAATAGAAAATAGAGAAAGAAGAAACATGGCTGGAAGTTGCCTTCAACTTTTATCACCTTTTCCTGTGGCAACAACAACCTGCTTAGTTTATAAAAGAAAAAGGCAATGCACATCACAGGAGCTAGTGTTCATGTTTTCTTTCCCGGCTAAAGGTAAACAAGGTAAGGTGTTTTATTCCTGTAGACCCATCACCTAAGCCTCAGGAGATAAACATTGTTCCCAAATGTTTTCTTACGGCAGTGCCTTTGTGCACCAGTGATTGCTGTAATTTAACCTCCATAATAAAACAGAATCATCACTGGGTGACAATTCATAGAGCAGTTTCAGAACTCTTTATTTCTTTCCATCGAACTCCATTGTGATGATTTACTGGTGCTGTCTGCCTTTGGGGAGTCAGGGAACACTGTCACTGTCCTATCACCAGCCTCAGGCCAGACAAGGCACTTGTCTAAGGCACCCAAAGATTTTATCTGCAGGTGGCCAGAATATAGATTCCATCATAATGACCAGGAAGGGATCTATGGCTTAATTTTCTGAGGTAGACAAAGAAACAGTCTATAAAGCCTTTTAGTAGTTCAGCCAAGCCCATGTCTTCCTGGTAAATCATTTTCCTGAAGCACAGAGAAGCCCAGTTTATATAATACTTTACTGTAAGAGGCAAGCTCGAGCTGCTGTCTGCAATGAGCCTATTTGAATTGCTGGCTTATTAAGAGACCAAAGGAAAGAAATGGCACTGGAGTAACATTGTAAAAGGAAGGAAGAAAAATAATACATGGCACATAGAGGCGAAAAATTAAGTATCACGAGTGGCAAATGGATGCATCAACAAACTTTCCTCCATCCAAAGCATGTCTAGCCTAGTATCCCAATAGGACCTTCAACTATTTTGATGTGACTCAGATGTTAGCTCATGTAGAGATAGCAGGACTCAAACAATGAACTTCTAAGGCAGAGTATTAAAAGCTTAACCATTTTGAGCATGTGCAGTGGCTTATGCCTGTAAGCTTAGTCAAGAGGAAGAAATCCAGAGAATCCAATAAGCCAATGTGTAAAAAGCTAGCAAGATGCTATTTCAATAAGCAAAGTTAGATGTAATGGTTCAAATCAAGTCAAGTGAGAAGGATGTATAGGAGGATCATGGTCTCAGGCCAGCTCTGAACAAAAATGCAGGAGGTCCTATCTGAAAAATAACCTAAAAGTAAAGAAAGCTGGAAGTATGGCTCAATGTGTACAGCATCAGCCTACTAAAAAGGAGGCCCTACGTTCAAAACCCCACAAATGCCAAAAAGAAAAAAAAGTGTACCTACTTAAAATAAATTTTTCAGATAAATAATTTGGGCATCCTGATAAAAAAAAAAGTGGATGTAGGCTTTGGGAAGCATCAGAATCTATTTGTGCTGTGCCAAGCTTCCCCCTCTGTGGTCCTAGAGTTTCCTCGTCTGTCAAGGTAATAGTAGAGTTGTGGATTGAATATCGCCACTCAAATCCAGGTGATGCTACTAATGTAACAGTATTGTCACTCAGAGACTTAAGAAGTATGTTATGAAGACTCCCCACTGATGGGGTATTAGGCACCTTATACAAAGGCCTAACAAAGGAATTGGTTCTCTTTCTCTTCTGCCTTCTGCAAGTGAGGATACAATATGAATGCCCTCATCAGATACCAGATACAAATCTCCAGAAGTATGTGAGAATAAATATCCACACTTTGTCAATTACCCAGCCTCGGGGCACCAAGCAGATTAAGACAGCTAAGCAACCCCCATAATGGTGTTAAAAAATGAAATAAAATGTGTGGAGATGAGATTCTAGGCACAAAGAAAATAATTCAGAGAAGTTCCTTGTAAATATTATCATTCTCCCTTTGCACTAAGGCTGAAATTTCAGACATTTGCATGTCACCATGATCATTCCCCATTCACCATAACATCCCACCACCCTGGCATATTTATCTGGTTTTCCGCTCCATTTCTGTATGTTATCCAAATACCTAGCATGCATCATAGCTGTCTCATGTGAGGCCACTCTCTTGACTGGCATTTTCCCCTGAGGACCTGAACTCCACCCTTATATTCTAATGAGGGACATTGGTATCTACCCTAATGAATGAGATGGGCATCCTTATCGGTGTATGGGTGCTTCCTATGCTTTTAAATAATAAAATGGCACTATGCTATACATCTTGCTCTATTGATTATATATTGTTTCATTCAAGATCTACATGAGTGGTAATATGTGCTCTAAGTTCATCAGTTCTCAGGGCCACATCCAGTACCTGCAATTTTCACATTTCCATAATCACAAGATTCTGGGGACTCTCTAGCCACTCTCTAGCTGCAACTGGCCTCCTCACTTCCTCTTCACTTATTATTATATATATGTTCAACACAACTCAGGAAACACCTATAATTTTGCTCTTGACGATAGTTGAGTTGTCCTAGTACTGATCAAATGCACATGATTGTTATGACTATTACGAAGTTGACTGCATAGCCCTGAGCTCCCTAATGTACTTCAGCCATTAAAGGATGGCCACATTTTGTCTACACTGGATTTCGTCCTATGTTGAGCTAAAAGTCCAGGCCAATGAGCTCAAATTTTCAATACAGTTTCAATAAATGTACATTTATATAGGCTGTGGTGTCATAGGTTACCACATGTGTACAGTATACACTGATCATATCAGGGTAATTGTCATTTCCTGTCCTTTTCTTTTATGTTTGCAGCCTTCAATATCCGCCATCTTCTAGAACTTCTTAAGATATATTATAGGTTCATTTTTTTGGTGAGTGAGCTTTGGCCATCCCACAACTGAAATTTTTTAAACTTCCTCAAGTGTTACTATTAAGTATTTTATCATACCCATACTTGTCTTCTAATTATGATCATAATTAGAGCAAGAAATAAGCAACTAGTCTTGATGAAGGATTATGTGCCAGGCACTGAACTAAAGCCCTTTATATAAATGTTTTCATTTGACCTTCAAAATGACTATATTCAGTAAGTGTTATAATTATCACTTTATAGTTAAGAATAGCAAAGTTCTGGGGATTCAAATAAATTGGAAAAGATTATTTAGCTATTAAGAGATGGTGACATTTGGTGCGAGACCTAGAGCTGACTTCTAGTCTGATAAGCTACAAACTGACATATACAAATAAAAATAAGTACTACTTACCAAGTACTCTGTAGGTTCCACATTCTGGGATAGTGCTATGACATTTGTTCCCCACTGCTTCCTTCTCAAGAAGGGAGCTATGGCTTCATGGCTCAAGGCCCAGGTCTGATGAAGCCAGCTTCACACTCTGGTCTATTCCAGGAATCATGTGCTTGCTGTGTATTATGATGTCTATTTTACAGGTGAAAAAGCAAAGACTGAGGCTTGGGTCACATAGCCAGTAATAGCAACTAACCTCAGGTCTCCAAAGCCAGTCACATGTACTTCCTTCCAAAGAAGAAATGAACCACTCTCCCAAGAGTCTACCGGATGTCTATTTATCTACCCACAAGCCCAAAAGATGGTATGAGCAGAAGCCCCATGTTCTCACTTCTACAAGAAAAAGTGGTTCCCACCACTGGCCTCTTTGAAGAGGCAGGACCCACCTAGACAGTCTGTGGGTGCTGGTAGCTCACACTTGTAATCCTGGCCATTCAGGAGACTAAGATGGAAGGAACAAGGTTCAAAGCCAGATCTGGCAGACATATCTGAGAGCCCCTTATCTGTGGTTTACTAGCAAGAAAGCCAGAAGTAAAGGTATGGCACTGACCTTGAGAGAAAAAGCTGATCAATGAAAGTACGACACCCTGAAGTCAAGCCCCAGATTGATCCAGCATGTACACACACACCCACGCCCACACACACACACACACCCACTCATTCACTAAACCCCGCAATGTCTCCTCGGCTACTTTCAGAGAACTGGAAGCCAATGGGATACAATGCAAGCTCTAGAATGAACAGAGGACTGTCTTTCTTGGACTGGCTCCTAGTAGGTACCCTCTTATTGCCCAAGTAGAGGAGCAGATAGAGTAATACAAAACTGGTTCATCTGTTACATGTAGCTGAAAATAAGGCGAGGCTTTGCTTCCAATGCAAACAAGTTTCTCAGGGTACCTCCCAGCACAGTAATAGCTGCTGCAATTGTGCAGCATCTTCAGTGGCTCCACAGGCTGTACAAAAGCTCTGTTCTCTCCAAAGTAAAGTGCACTCAGCTGGAGGAGAGGGATGGGCCATAAAGGAGCCAAGATTCCCATTGAGATGTGGAGGAGCCATTTCACTATACCCTTTGAGGGGAAATATAAACCAGATACCCAGAGAAAAGCAGAGAGCAAGGTAGCATTGCCCTGGACAAGTAGAAAGGGAAGCAACTGGAGAGTGGTACAGGGACAGAGATGCAGATGATACTGAAATCTGTCCATCGACATTTACTGCTCACCAGGCCTAGCATGTGAAATGCCAAGGGCAACACAGAAAGTGAAAAACATCCAACCACTTCCCTGACAGATGATGAGGAAAGTATTGAAATAAACACACAAATAAACCATCTTTTATCCCATGAGCCCTACCTTGCAGATCACGGGAGCCTTTCTTGTTAGACGCTAATCCAACCCTTGCTTTCTTAATCTGCATCAACCTTGCACCGTTATCTTCTCCAGTATCAATCATGCTGTCCCTTCTTCTATATGCCTGGCCCAGGCAGGTGCTTACCTTCACTCTACAGTCCTCCTGAGTAGATACCTTGCCCTATTCCACAGCCCTCCCACTCTTCTAACTTCTGACCCAGCACATGTATCCCCAGGATCCCATAAACTCCATGTGGGGCAGAGCCAGTTTTCTTCCTGATGGCTACCAATCCTATTAACATTAGCCAATCTGAGACCCTAGGCTGACACTGCTGGCAACAAAAAGTAAGACTGACAACATTAAGGAAAGGCAAGACAAGCCAGGTGTTGGTGGCTCATGCCTATAATCCTGGCTACTCAGGAGGTTGAGATCTGAGGATCGCCATTCAAAGGCAGCACAGCAGGACACTCTGAGAGACTCTTATCTCCAATAAAACTACTCAAAAAACCAGAAGTGGAGCTGTGGCTCATGTGGTAGAGCACTCAGCTTGAGTTCAAGAGCTGAGGGATAATACCAGGCCCAGAGTTCAAGTCCCACAATACACACACACACACACACACACACACACACACACACACACACACACACACACACACACACACACATAAGACAAGTGAGGTGAGTATCTGCCCCAAACACATGCAGGCATTTGATGCATCACTGAAGGTAGCTCAGGACAGAGAAAGAAGGTAAGTAAACTGAACCTTTACACTCAAGCTTTGATTTCTCCCTCCTTGAAATGACAGGACTTTACTTCATTGAGCAAGCATTATTAGTTCAAAGTTTTACTGGCCCACCTAATTTCTAGCTGTGGATAATAGATAAATCAGACAGCATGTACTTACTTGATTTACTCATCTGAATGTGTTTCAAATGGCCTAACTAGACACATGTGCACGCCCATGTGTCTTTTACCTGGTATGAATCACATCTCAACTAATGTTGTTTAAAAGATCCCAAGAATTACCCAGTGCTGTGGTCCCATGGTTAGATAACTGTTAAATGCTAACAACTCAGTTATTAAGACAAGTTACACACATGACAAACATCAGAGAGGAGATGAGAGAGTCTAATTTAAAGTCATTGACTATGCAAATATGAAATTCAAAATATGTAAATGTACTACACTGTGATAAAAAGGAAAGATACATAGGGCTAATTTCTTCCTATTAAATCTGCTAAAATATCTCCTTTATTGTTCTGCACCTACCATGGTGAGCTCTCTGTACTGTTATTCATGAAGGCTTAATGCTCTTGTTTTGTAGGATGAAGTTTGATGAATTATTTTTTTTCTATAAGGTGCCTGCACAGAGAGATAAGTGCCACATATTCAAATGTGGCCACTCTGAGCATTTTCCATCCCTTTCTCTACATGAGTGGTATGGTCCATGTCATCATTCTAGTAGGGAAGTATGCTGAGGAAGGAGAAAGGCATTGCTGGGGCTTTTGTTCTCTGCTTCTGTGAATGAGACTAGATTGGAAATTATTTACCTAGATCAGGAATTCTCTGAGATTGGGAAAAAATGCAAAACAAAACAATGAGCTTACCACAAGGGCAAGAAGCCTTCTTCTTGTTGTTTTTAAAGGTGGAGAAATCCTCAGAATAAGTTTTATCTGGTAAGCCACAAACTTAAAAAGAGGGGTGGGGCAGAGATAAATCTGCTGGGCACCAGTGACCCATACCTCTAATCCTAGCTACTCAGAAGACTGAGACTGAAGAATCAAGATTCAAAGCCAGCTCAGGCAGAAAAGCCCAGGAGACTCCATCTCCAATTGACCAGCAGAATGTTGAATTAATGCTGGCTCAAGTGGCAGAATTCCTGCCACAAATAAGAAAACTGAGGGAGAGTGAGGCCCTGAGTTCAAGTCACAATAGAAGAGAGAAATCATATGTCCCTTTATAATGCTTTCCTACCCTAAGTATTGTGAATTATTATTTTTTTTTTTTGGTCCAGTTGTGGGGCCTGGGCTCTGGGCCTGGGCACTGTCCCTCAGCTCTTCAGCTCAAGGCTAGCGCTCTACCACTTGAGCCACAGCGCCACTTCTGGCTTTTTTCTGCTTATGTGGTGCTGAGGATTTGAACCCAGGGCCTCAGGCATGCAAGGCAAGCTCACTACCACTGAGCCAACTCCCAGCCCCATTTTATCTTGTCCCATCCGAAGATTTTTCTGTTGGTATAATTTGGGGAGGGGAAGGGAAAAAACAAATTGTTTAAATAGGGATACAGGTGGACCCATTGCAACAATGAGATGTACAAGATGCTATGTAGAAAAATGAACTTTACAACTTTGGCTGGGAGCAGGAGGAGGGAGGAGTGTAGTCGTGGAGATGGGAGGGCAGGGATGGTAGGGGAAAACCAAAGGAGGAGGCAACAATGCTTGATAAGAAATGTACTCATTACCTTGCCCATGTAATTGTAACCCCTCTGTACGGTATTTTCACAATAAAAAACTTATTAAAAAATTTTTAAAAGAAAATAAAAAGATTTTTAAAACTAACTTCACAAAGTTATCTCATTCAAACAACACACAATGACTTTGCAAATGAGGATCACTGGGTGGGAAAATGACGAGGATGATGTCTAAGACCAGAGTGATGACAAGGCCAATGCCTTCTGCTTATTTTTGTAGAGGGACTTATAGAGCTCTAAGTGCCCTGCATACAACTTTCAAACTTCATATACTCACAAGACTCTTGATATTCTCCAAATGAGGTTTAGCCCTGATCTAAGGCAATGATGACAAACCCAGTGCCTTTTGGGGACATTGATCTATGCAGAGGTCCATGGACACCAACCAAGCAGTTCATATTGACTATTTCTATGTAGGAAAGGGGGACCCTGATGACTAGACCACTCTATTTCTCAAGGTTCAAATCAGGATATTTGTGTATCACATCTTTTAGCTTTAGTGGTGCTAGCATTTGAACTCAGGGTCTCATGATGGCTAGGCCGGCCCTCTCCCACTTGAGCCATGCCTCCAGCCCTGAATTTTGCTGGTTTATTTGGAGATGGAGTCTAGCGAATTTTTTTTGCCTGGGTTGTCCTCAAAACATAATCCTTTAGATCTCAGCCTCCTGAGTAGCTAGGATTAACAGGAGTGAGCCATTTGTACCTGGCTCAGTTCTTTCTCTTTCTTTCTTTCTTTTTATTATAAGGGTAATTTACAGAGAGATTACATAAGTCAGGTATTGAATACATTTCTTTTGGAACAGTGTCTCCCCTCCTTCATTCTCTCCCAGTCAGGGAAGTAAAACATGACCATAAACAGGAATGACCCAGTACCACAGGTATACAGTTCTAGTGTATATTTCTCCCTGTCTACACTGTAGAGCCATGCTGTGAGACTGTGGAAGTGAACTCCTCTCTCACCATCATGTGACCCCTGAACCTCCCTCCCCATATATACACACACAAGAGCATTAGGGAAATAATTATTGAAAATCCTTTTCTAGAATTAACTCATCTCTACCACATCTGGATCCAGAGACCAACTTTGATACCTCCTGTGGACCACAAATCTTATGTAGTGTCCTCAGACCATGGCTACAGTGATTATAAAGATATGCTGAGGCATGAAGGGAAGAAACCTGCTGATCTCCTATGGAAGACTACTCAGAGGCAGGCGGTCCACCTGGTTCCACAGCATCCTAACAAAGGTAACCAGCCAGCTAGCTGAAGGGCTGCCTGCATGTTATGCTCTCTAACCCTGGTATGTTCCTGCCTTGGGCTGCTGCCTCTGGTTTTCTGCAGCTGATCCTCATCCACTCCCTTCTTGGTGAATCTGCCAAGAATCAGTAGCTTGCTCAAATGGAAGTTTGTAATAGAAATACCTGAAGTAAGAAGATTCTTCCACATTAGCTGGCATGAGGATAGCCACCAGCAACTTCCACTGGGACTTACATGAGGCGTCTGTTTTCTGATATCCTCTGCTGGCTCCCAGAGGCTCCTCACAGGAGCCTATCCAACAGCCTGCTGAAATGCTCTGGAGTCAATGAGTACACTGAGGGGGTTCTCTGAATGTAGCCACCCCCCCCCGACCCCCCCCCCCCAGGACCTGATTTTCCTCCCTAGCTGACACAGAAAAAAAAAATCAGTGTTAGAGCTCCCAAGAAGAAAGACTTAACATTTCCCTGATAGTACAAAGCACTGCATGTTGTCTATTCAACAGCCAGCAAGCCAGGGAGGTGCAGTAATGACAGCCCAGCTGATTTTTAACAAAGACTCTGATTACTCGCAAGAGCTGTCATCTCTCTACTGAATGCAGTGTAAATGAAACGCCAATGAATTCCTAACTACCTTTTATTTTCCCCTCATAACCTAATTTGGAAAACGTAAATAATTTCACTGTTTGCAGGCCCAGCTGCTCCTCACCTCCATATGGAAAACTGAGTAAAGACCACAAAGCTACTAACTGAGCCATCACCACATCCTCTGTTACAAATACTAAATAGACATTCAAAATATTTCTGTGAACTGTTAATTTGTTGCTAGTAATTTATACAATTATAGCCAGTGTTATTTTATGATTGTTATTATTATGGTTTTATTCTATCATTTGGATCTATTGATAGTGACGTGTCAGGAATTTACTATGATTTCCTCCCACCCACAAATCTTTCAAGACTTCATTCACCTTGCCTAAATATAAATCAAGTGGCATTATTTTCTATCAAGCATAGTGTGTTGAAACAGGCACAGAATACTTTGCAAAACCAGAACTAAAACAAGCACCATTCAATGCCTCCATTCACCTCTCTCCACCCCCACAGACACAGATGAGGCACCATGCAAGCACTCCACCTGCAGATCAGTGCCTGGCTCTTCTGGTTACAGCAAGCCAGACAGCCAGAGAGCACCACAGGGTCAGTCTGTTATCTTCACATGAGCTTAATTACTAAGTGGGCTAATGGTGGTAGCCTAAGCTGTAATTGCACACTGAGCACTATGGCTATGAGCTTGTCTTTCAGGCTTCTTGGTCCACTTGGTCTTGATCAAAGCCACAGGAAATGGTTGGAAACTAGATTTTGTAAATGGAGAACAAAAACAGGCAAGGAAAAGTAGTAAATGTGATTCTAAATGACATTTCATTTTAAAAGCAAAAGGTAATTATTTTTCCTTTTCATTACACCAGAGAAATCAAATCCAAATTCCACATAACCCACAGAAGAAGTGGATCGTTTGGTGAGGAGGAGGGCCAGAGTGGGCAACAACAGGCAAGAAGGCCAGCAATAAGGTGATGTTTACCCCAGGATGGCGTGCTCACCCCATGACATCATCATGACCCATATGGCAAGACACTCCCTCAGCACCTGCCTGAGTTTGGGAGACACAAAACATTTACATCATTGAAGTTCCTATTCCCATAAAATTTGCATGAAGCAACAGGCATGGAGGTAGAGCATATAAAGGAATGAAGCAAGATGGCACAGTAGAGCATGGCAGGAATAGGCAAGGACCTGGGACAGAAGCTTCAGATGATGTTCTGCCCTACTATTCTACACCTGGGTTAGCACAGAGCCTGGACAGTTAGAATGTTCAACAAATACCATCAGGATCTCTGAAAATTTATCCTTCTGACATCACAAGAGGTGAGCCACTCCCAAGTTTATATCAATCTTCTTGAACATACTCAGCATATTGAGTTGTTTCACTTCTCAAGGATGTGAGTCTCCATATCATCTGAGGAGAAACACCTGCGATGTCCACATGCCTGAGTCCCAGTCCCAGTGTCCAGCTCATGGCTATGACCAAAAGATGTCTCAGCTAGGCATAAGGAGAGACACCAGGGACATACACAGGTGTTCCTTCTGAGTGAAGAAGAGTCAACTTCTTCCTTCCTTCCTTTCTCCAAGAATATCACTTACCTAAGGGTGAAAGTAGGGGCAAAAGCGTTCTACTATCATTGTGATGGGGTCTTTGTGTGTTTTGTTTCATAAAGTAAGGTGCACTAAAATGTGTGCACATATACTAACAATTGTTACACCCACTGAAGGGATCAATTCTTTTATTAGTAATAAGTCATTTTGTCCTTTTGGCCTAATTTTGATTTGAAGTGTATTATATCAAATATGAGCATAGCTACTCCTGAGTGTTTTTAGGGTCTATTTGATTGGAAGATCTTTTCTTTTTTTATGTATTTTTTATTGTCAAGATACTATACGGAGGTGTTACAGTTACATGAGCAAGGTAATCAGGCCATTTCCTATCAAGCATTGTTACCCCCTCCTTTTTTTTTACCCCTACCATCCCTTTTCCTCCCCACCTCCCCAATTCCTCCTCACCCCCCACCAAGTTGTAAAGTTCACTTTCAACATAGTATCTTGTACATGTTGTTGTTACAATGGGTCATCCTATATTCTTATTTCAGCATTTTATTATTTCTTTCCCCCCCAAATTAGAAAAATGTACATACAAGATGCAGGGCACCACGGAATCCTATGACTCCATCAGAAAGAATGACACCACCCCATTTGTTAGGAAATGGAAAGACTTGGAAATAATTATATTAGGTGAAGTAAGCCAGGCCCAAAGAAACATAGGTCCCATCGTTTCCCTTGTCTAAAATAACTATTGTATGTCTAGGACAAGCAGAAAAGGTCAAAAGCTATGTAAATATGACCATATAAGATGATGCTAAGTGAAATGAACCCCAAGACAGGAACACAAGACGTTTTATCTTTCTTGCTGTTGTTTTTAATGTATGTTAATATTAATGTTTTAATGTATATTAATATACATTATATATATATATATATATATATATATATATATATAATGTACTATGTGATTTTTTTTTGTTTCTTTTGTATGTTCTTCCCCAATGGTATAACCGCTGTTTTCACTGGGAGATCTTTTCTACCCTTTCATCCTAGCCTAGTGTTTGTTTTTGTCTATAAGATGTGCTTCTTATAGTGAGCAGTGGGCCAAGTCTTGCTTTTTGATTCAACTTGCCAGAATTTCACCACTTGTAGAAATACAATTTAAGAAAAAGTTTTAAGCCAGAAACTGAGCTCATACTTATAATCCTGGCTATTCAGGAGGCTAAGATCTGGGGATCACAGTTCAAAGCCAATACACATAGACAAATCCTAGAGATTCTTACCTACAATAAACCACCAAAAAGTTGGAAGTGGAGCTGTGGCTCAAATGGTAGAGCTCCAGCCTTGAGCAAGATATCTCAGGGACAGCATCCAGGAACTGAGTTCAAGACCCAGACCAGCACACATATACATGCACACACATGTGCACACACGAACACACACACAAATCTCTTAAATAACCTCATTTTCCTAAGAAAGTAATAAATTAGGAAGATGAGAAAGATTTAAAAAGAGAAAGAAAAGACAGAGAGAGAGGAAATATAAGAAGGAGAGGAAGAGGGGGAAGGGGAAAAGAGGAGAAAAGAGAGAAAAGGAAAGGTGAAACAGAAGGGGGAGAAAGAAGTGGAAGAAAGAGAGAGATGTCTATTTGGCTTCCTCTACAGAAATCATTAACTACTGAGCAATCAGCCTGATTTCTGTCCATTCCAACTCTTCCATTCAGTTACTTTGAGAGAAAGCCCCCACTGGAGGGACTACGTGAGCTGAGAGCTAGTCTAAGCAGGCCACAGCTTGACATGAGCAACATGCAGATGATTCATTCGCTTGGAGCAGACCATGAAATGTTCTGAAAGGCCCTGAACTCAAGCCCCAGTACCAGCATCCTTTCTCTTCATCTGTGACTCAAATTATACTTTTTTTTTTTTTACTATTCTCTCAAGAAACATGAAATTTTGAGATGAGACTAGAAATGAAAAGGATATAGCTCAGTGGTACAGTATGTGCTTAGCATGCACAAGGAAAATCCTGGGTTCAACTTCAGAACAGAAGAATAACAACAGAGCATGCACAAATCAAAACTCTTTTAGACAGTCTCAGTTACATCCCTTGCTTGAGGACTGAGTCTAGCAGAGCTTGGCTCCATTCAGCTCCTGACAATTGCTATAGCTTTCTGAAATTAATATTTAAAAGAAAGGACCAGTCATCTTCAAGAACATTTCTTAACTTCGACAGCTACACACAAAATTATTATACCATTTCAAATTAACTGGCTAGCTTTTAACAAGTATGCTTTGTCAAAATTTCTCACATATACAGAGATCAGTGCATTCTGAAACCTGAAATATTCATCTAGCCCCATAGCTATTAATCCTTCATCTAGCTTCTATTTCTGATAAAGTCTACTTTATTCTTGTTTTCTGTGCTTCAGTGTACATAGTTACATAGGAACATAGATGTGTTTTTATAGTCTTCATAGGTGGACATACACCAGTCCAAAAATAAAAACAGCTTTAATAGTAGCTCCTGGCTTTTGGAAGAATGGCATAAATCTCTTTTGTAAGGGAAAAAATCCATTTCCTAGAAGGTAAATGTTTATTAAATGCAAATACTGATATTCGTTACCTAGGGAAAAACGACTTGCTGCATGTGGAATTTCTCGATAAAAAGCTTTCAAGTCCCAGGTTTCTCCAGATAAGCCCCTATCGGTGAAGTGACGCGTGAATCCACTGAAATTGAATTACTGTACAACAGCAATTACTTTCCACAGTACAGCTATAATGGGAATCAGTTCCACAATGAACAGCAGGTAGTAAAGGAAAGGGAAAAAAATTAATGCAAAAACTAGATTCCCTTAGCTCTTTCCAAGAAAGAAGAGAATATATTTTTAAGCAAAGCACTTTTTTGAAGTACCTGATTTATCATTTTATCAATGTAAATCTGAAAATAAGTGAGACAGGATTATGTTTATTTACAGGTATGAGCTTTAGAATATTTGAGGGATTTCGTAAATTGTTTATCCAAGGTTTGAAAACACAAACTCTTCATATATTAAGTTTAGCTATACTTTCTTTTGTATTTATCTTTCCAGTTCTCACTGACAACTGGTGTTCATTCTCTTAGACTGGTGTTCATTCTCTATTTAGTTTGGGTTTCAAGGAAGGGGACAAATTTCAACAGTAAGATACTCAAGGTTTTGTTTGATATGCTACCAAAACAGATACTATTTTCTAGTATCCACCACCCTTCTCTCTCCCTGAGATATGTTAAAGTTTTTAGATGTCTGAACTCTGTATGGCCTACCATGTAAAGTCATTTGCATCAACATCTGATGCTGAAACTGCAAGAATTATGGGGAGGGTGGGGAAATGGTCACAAATCTATCAGTGGCCCAATATCAGTTCCATGTAATTCAAGGCAAAAACCATGAGAATAATTCACCTTCTTTTAAATATCCTGGAGAATACTCCTATAAAATTATAAATCTTAGTTGCATGGATCATACTAGACATAAATGAACCACGACTTCCCCTGGCAGAGTTGGAATCTGTCCTACAAACATATTTCCTATAATCAGAGATGCTTTGGCTATTCAGCCAGGTCTTAAAGCTGCTCCTCCAACCTCACACCCTTGGCTCTACCTGCTGAGAGTTTTCTGGAGCTCTAGCTCTAGCTGATGCTTCTAGATAACTGACAGCTAGGGCTACTCCTAGTGTACGGTTGGATCATAAAGACAAAGGAAAGGTGGAAGACTTCCTATCTATATAACTAAGTCATGAAACATGTATCCCTTGGCTTCTTCTTCTGTTTACATCCAGGCACATTTCTCAACATCAGCAACTCAGGAAAAGGGGAGTTGTGTCAAATTGCCTTTTGTCAATATCCCCAGATGAGTTCTGACTTCTGTCACAGACAAGCATTCCAGGTGTCACTTAGGAATGGTCCAATGGGAGGCTCATGTTGGCAGAAGACTAGAGCATTTCCTTTCTTCCACATCTAGTAGGTAAGAGAACTCCCATGAAACACTAATAAAGTGAAAGCAAATTGATCCCACTTCTTGTCTTTTCAAAGGAGTGAGAAGCTTGATAAATGGCTCAGCAACTCCAATTGAGAGCTTGGTAACATGAATATGTTTGCATAAAAAAGTTTGGAGATGGTGCCTGAAGCACAAATACAATACACAAAAGCCAATGGCAGCATTAGTGTTTCAAATAACCTAGAGCTGGCCTCCGAGTAGATCTGCAAAAATTATTTAAACCACTCATAGCATTGAAGAGTGCTAGAAAATGTAAAGAAATGCCGCAATAATGATGGGACCATTATGTTAATGGAAATTATGGAAACTAAGGTTATTTATAATTTGTTAGTCTGAAAAAGTTATATGTAGTCCATTACCAACCCAATGACAGAGGTTAGGTAATGGCCAGGGCACTTCAAGGTTTCACATTTACCTCAGACATCTGATGAGGGAAAAAATAGGACTTTCTGTGATGGGATAATTACATGGTGGAGAGTAATTCAAACAGGGGATGAACATGAGAAAATCACTCTGATTCAGCTAATCACTGGGGAAAATGATGGAGGAAAATGATGAAATAAAGCTAGAAAAGACAAGAGGAAAATATCAACATTGTTTAACAGCAGGCTTTGTTAAAGAGCTGCGTCGGGGATGTCCATCATTTCCCCAATACCACCTCAATCTACCTGAATAGACCAAACCTGCGACCCTTACAACCTTTTGTAAACTGCCACCACCTACTGTCCACATCAGTGGGGGCTGTTAATATTTCATGTTGTTTGTAAACCAGGTTTTTCCTTGTATATGTTTATGATTCATAGTGATAAGCCAAAAAGGACTGATAAACACCTGGCATCAGGAAGGATGAGGGAGGGTCCCAAGACCTCTGATCTGACCAGAATTGCTGCAGGGCTTGGAAATGGAAGATTCCTAGGACTGGTGCACCCACTGTGACAAACTTAAAATTCTGCTCTGCTCCAGGGTCCACTGGCCACTCAGTGGCTATCATGGGAAAGTACTTACCCTGTTTCACAATGGTGCATTCTAGTGCTAGAGTATAAAACATGGGCAAATTTGGATTTAGACTTTTCTTCTTTCAGATCTCAGAGGAATACAATAACCTTCCCTGCTGCAGAAGTAGGTGCCATTGTAATATTAAAAAAGGGTCATATGTTCCTCCCCCACAGTATATACCCTGTTTTCACTGTATTTGATGTCGGTGCCCTGCATCTTGTATATACACTTCTCTAGCTTGGGGAGGAGAAGGGAAAAAACAAAATGCTTAAATAGGGATACAGGTTGACCCATTCTAACTAAATGAGATGTACAAGACACTATGTTGGAAAATGAACTATACATTTTAGGTGGGAGGGGGGAAGAGGGAAGGGGGGAAGGTGTAGTTGTGGAAGTGGAAGGAAGGGAGGGTAGGGGGAAAACAAAGGAGGAGTTAACAATGTTTGATAGGAAATGTACTCATTACCTTGCTCATGTAACTGTAACCCATCTGTACAGTATTTTTACAATTAAAAATGTGTGTGTGTTTTTAAAAAGGGTCACAATCACTACTCCTCCAGCTTCAACATTTACCAACATTTAACTACATGGTTTCTGACTGCTGGCCATAGAGTTGCATGGCTCATGAAGGACCAGGCTCCTCTCAACTGTCTCCTGACAAAATCCCAACAAACCCTAAGAAAAGAATAAGGGATAAGACAAGCATCACATATAAGACTGATGTGCTCAACAAGATGTAATGGCATCAGGCATGCTTACAAAGGGCCAATACACCTATTTAAAAATACATAAAATACACATTACAAAGAATTTGAGCTGCTTTTATTCTGGGAACATTTCAATTCAAACAGAGCAATTTCTTTTTCCTCTCAAAGGAACCACACCAACCATATCAAATAGTCTAAGGGGGCTGTGTGTGGAAAGCTCACAAATTTAAAGCAAAAAGGTTTCAAAATTAGGCAATACAAAGAGAATGAACCCAGTTCATGTTCCTTCTTGTCATTATCCAGGTGCTTCCTGCAGCTGCAAGACTCCTTCACTATTACATGTTCACAAGATGGAAAACCCTTAGCCAGAAGTAATGGCCAATGTTCACTCAGCTTTGTCTGGTTACCAGGCTCTGTGTCGAACACTGCACAGATACACACAGAAGCAATGCATTCTTGCTATCAGAATGACAAAGTTAACTCTGCTGGTCCTTTCTCATATAACTTGGCAAATGGCTTCATCCTGTCCAGTGTGCTGGCTGAGCTCTAGGAAAATGATAACTAGTCCTACAGTTGATGTTAGAATTAAATATGATGGTCTATGTGTCGCTGTGTCTTGTGATTTTCTCAATGGTTGCAAAATGTTCCGGTATGTGAGTCTGTCATAACTGTTGCTCTGCTTCCATGTCTCTGGACATTTACATTGTTTGAAAATTCAACAACAAATATTTCTGCAGTGATTCTCTTATGTATGAACAATAAATCAAGCAACCAATCTTATAAAAGTTTCACTAAGGTGTCCATTTTATGAACAAAAAATGTTATTGGTGGTTATTATCTACATTCCCAGATTCTGCTTCTGAGAGGTGAATAAATGGCCACCATGCTGCCTAGACATGCGGACACGCCAGAGGCCACTTCCAGAACTGGTTGTCAGTACACTACTTTCATGATAGATAAAAGAGCTTTTAAACAAAGGAGGAGGCAACAATGCTTGATAAGAAATGGACTCATTACCTTGCCCATGTAACTGTAACCCCTCTGAACAGTATTTTCACAATAAAAAACTTATTAAAAAATACAAAAGAGCTTTCATTCTTCCAAGCCACTTCCGAGCTCCCACCGAAAGGCAATGTCTTATGTAAACAATAAGCACAGGCCCAGCCACAGCTCTTATTCCCTAAGTGATGTTTACCTACAGGGCCTATGCTGTGTGGCTCAAAATCATGATTCAGATCTTCCATGGGTGAGTTTTTCCCATTTTACAGATAAGGAAATTAAGGATCGTAAAACAGTGTTTTGCTGAGACTCAAAGCATAATGAGTGACCAAGGTAAGCAATGAAACCCAGGTCAAACTCTTGCTCTTCCATCATGAGATATAACCTCCAGTGATGGGAGGGAGGAAATGAGAGGGAAAGAGGAAACAGCTGACACTAAGCAAAAGAAAAGAAATGTACATATCACCTGATTTGGAAGAAATGGTTGTACGGTCAAAGCTTATAGAATTCACAAACTTTATAGACAATGATGACTATTTGCTTTGTGAAGGTTAAAATGTGTTTGTAACTTTAAGTAAGTATCAGTATCCCATAATACTGTGAACTTTGTGAAATTTATGTAATCACTTAATCTCAATAATTTTTTTCCAATATCATCATCTTTATTAAATTTAGCGGAAGAATGACAATATGTTGGAAATGATCTATACAACTTGGGGGAGGGGATTGGAGGGAAGGAAAGTAGGAGAAAATGAGAGAAGGGGTAATAAGTTTGACAAGAAATGTACTTATTATTTTACTTAGGTAACCCCTCTGTACATGACCTTGACAATTAAAACGAAAGAGAAAAAACTAGTGTAAGAAAACTTAGCGAAAGCATTACTTCATCAGAGGATATGAATACTGTAGATACACATACATGGAAGAAAGAATCATACTTATTTCTGTTTGCAGGGGAGAAAATCCTTAGGAGAACCTAAAGACTTCACCAAATATTCTTTTCTCAATAAAAAATTTTTAAAAATAATATCACATCAACGAATAAAATCTCTCTTCTAAAAGACAAAAAAGATATCATCTTACCTCCCCTAAATGGGAAAAGCACAAAGCTGTTTTAGAGCAAGTAAAAATGCAAGAGTATGTGGTTTAAGGTATAAACAACACGTGTAAATCTAGAAAAGCCAAACTAGCAAGTTATCCTTTATAATAAAATTATTCTGTAGAAAATTATTAAAACTGAAAGTGAAGCAAACTATACATGAGAATTAAATGACTCTTCAGCTTACAATTTTAGCCATACTTCTGTACCAATACAAAATTAATGCTAGATATTGCAACACTCGTACATCCTAAACTAAAAATGTAAGATGCCCTGTTTGGCTGGCAATAAGGAATGAAATTGGGAACCATCTTGAAAATCCAAAATAATACACATGTATACTACAGTCCCATTTTCCAGCAAATACTGACATTTCAGAAAGCTATTACTGATCAATTCAAACATTATAATTATGGCATGTTCCAACAAAGTTAAGAATCACTTCCAGTTTCTTCATTTATCCCATTAAGGTTTTAAAGTCCACATTTTCACCATCATTATTTACCATTTTTACTAGCTACTTAGTTGAAACTCAAGTCCCCTTGAATAACATTGGGGAATGAGCAAGCATATCACACAGTTGGGGGACATCTATGAATGTTTAATTAGTGCCCCTCTGCTGAAGGCATAAAATCCTAAGGGGAAAACTGGCACTAGAACTCTATGAATAAAGCAGGCTTTTGGGCCTCGCTAACTACTTCTGGTTCACCAAACTGAACAAACAGTTGAAGTAGTGGTCAACTTTCATATCTGAGAATTGGGCTCATCAGTGTCACTCCCTGAAGCTCCTTTTGGGCTTTCAGGCAACACAAAGCAGAACTAGGAGTACTTACCCGCACCGCCTCAGACTTCTTGTGAAACATCTCTTCCATGTTCTTTGCCAGTTTTTTCACTAGTTGCAGTCCATCAATTTCTTCTATGGCAACATCTTTTTCATATTCTTTATATTTCTGTAAAAGGTGGGGGGACCATTAAAGACATATGACACTAAAATACCACCCCTGTTATTTCCTACAAGGGCTAAGTAAAAATTAAATAACTTCTATTTGAGTTGGGGCTGTTATAATATATTTTGCAAGTATTATGCCAACTGAGGAGAAATGTGAAAAGTGAATCTAGCACCCAGATAGAGAGTAACCTTTAGTCCATTGAATGTGTTCCCATGTTGATTCATCAATCCCTCACATTCACAAAAACAACATATACTCTGGTAACTGAGCTACTTAAACCAGCAGTTCAAAGTGACCTCAAAATTCCTAAGAGTCCTGCCATCCCCTCAGGAGGCCATTGAGTATTTTTTTTTTACAACAGCTTATCTATATAATGCCTCTTTTCTTCATGGATTTTGACAAATAACAACAGATTCAATTCAGAAGATACAAAAATCTACCTGTTACCTTTAAAACCAAATGTGAAAGGGAAAATGTAGCCCTCTAATTTTTATTTCAGAAAATATACTTGTTTTCCTACAATATGTTATTTACCTAATAGATTTAACCTTTTGAATTAATTACCTTTTAAAACTTAAAAATTTTAAATTACTTCTTAATTTTTCACTTTTACTTTTCATTTCTAACATGACAAATAGCAGTAGAGGCAACCCATATAAACAGAAGCTCTTAGTGATCTTTTATGTTTTGTAAAACTGTAAAGGAAGCTGAGTGCCAGAGGCTCACGCCTGTAATCCTAGCTACTCAGGAGGCTGAGATCTGAGGATCGTGGTTCAAAGCCAGCCTGGGCAGGAAAGCCCGTGAAACTCTTATCGCCAATAAACCACCAGAAAACCATAAAGTGGCGCTGTAGCTCAAGTGGTAGAGCACTAGCCTTGACGAGCTGAGGGACAGTGCCCAGGCCCAGAGTTCAAGCCCCACAATCGAGAAAAAAAAAAAAATGTAAAGGAGTCCTAACCTAAGACAAAAGTTGATTTAACTAAAGATATAATTTTTCTCTCACTGGAAAGAAATATTAATAGAAATCTTCCAAGTGGAGTCCAAAGTAATTTTCATGTCTCCATGAATCCATTAGTTCATATAGTTATTGAAGTGCTAGAAAGCTAAAATTACTGAGGGTATATACTTACTCTACTTTTGGGGGAAAAGTCTGAATTAGAGTCATTTACTCCCAGTTCCTACTTTGGAAAACAGGAGTTCACATTACATCTTTGGCTCTCTGTTATCAAGAAAATTGTTTTTAAATGGAAAATGCAAGAAAAATTTTGAGATACTAATTTATATTTCTCCCCATTTCTTTTTTTTTTTGGGGGGGGGGGAGGGTCCGGTCGTGGGGCCTGAACTCTGGGCCTGGGCGCTGTCCCTCAGCTCTTCAGCTCAAGGCTAGTGCTCTACCCCTTGAGCCACAGCACCACTTCCGGCTTTTTTCTTTTTGCTTATGTGGAGCTGAGGAATCGAACCCAGGGCCTCATGCATGCAAGGCAAGTGCTCTACCACTGAGCCACCTTCCCAGCCCCCCCCCCATTTCTCCTACTCATTATCTTCAACATTAAAAACTACAAAGTACCCAAGGCTAGGAAGAGAGCATGCGTGCATCCAAGTCAAACATCCTAGTCATTTTAGACAATTATAACCCAATATAATTCAAGGAAGATGAAGATATTCTGAAAGGCAGGTCTGGAGAATGGATACAAGGAATGGGTTCCAAGGGAAAGAAGGAATGTAATAAGAGAATCCCTCTGATCCCTAAGACTAAAAGGAAATCTCTAAAACCTGGATGTGAGGCAGGGGGAATCTAGCCTTGGGTTCTTGGAGTAGAAAGATCCTGCTCTCATTCCTACAAGCAGGTAGAATCATAGGCATGGACTTCCCAGCACTCTCCACCAGACACTGGTAGAGCAGGAGTGCAAATTAGGACTCTCAAATTGGACACTAGGGCCTATGAGTTAGGAGTTTCTCAGATTCAAGTTGATCCTAAGGCAATAAAAGAAGTGCTATAGGCAATAAAAAGAAGTGCTATTTCTGGTCCACCTGGGTCTGAACCCAGACAAATACCTACTAGATGATTTATTAGATGTTACAAACTGCCCCTACAATGTCCCAGGAATTGTAGTTTCATGTCATTCCTATTCCCTGAGAACATCCATTATAATCATGTTTGTCCCAAAGGCCCATCTCTTGCATTACTCCTAGCCTAACTCTCTTCTCCACCAAAGCTATCCCGCTCCCCCAAGACGAGGAGGCCACATGCATCTTAGAATACGAAGAATGCTTGTTTATCTCTTCTAACATTGATGTCATTGTGACCCAGGAAATAAAAGAAGGTTCTCAATCTACAACCCCACCCCCAGCACACATTCACTGGGCATCTCTAAATGAGACTTCTTAAAGAACAATTATAATCCAATATAATGCAAGGAAGATGATGGTAAGGAAGATCCATTATTCCCAGGCTCTGTAAAAGAAAATTGTAAAAGACCGCGTTGGCCTAAGAATTGGGACCATGACCATCCCTTCCTCAAACACCAGAATTCTCTGTTGTCTGAATAAAACTTCAGTGTCAATCACTGGAAACTTTCCCTAGGTTTAAAAGCAAGCATATAATATCATTGTAGCCCAAATCGTACAAATTTCTATGCTTCCTGCCTGATGTGCCCTCAAACCCCAAAGCAGGGGTCAGCTTATATCCCAGACTGATTCACTATCAGGTGTTCAAAAGCAAACAAAATTTATGTTAACCTCATATTTATGGAGCTAGTAAAATGAAGTGATTCTGTAAATTCAAGTAATGGGACAGGAGCATAAGAGAAAGAAAAATAAGATGGATTTCACCATGACCACCTAAACCTTTTGGTGTTTATATTGGGCTCTAGGATTCTGAGTATATCAATTATTTATTAATTGACTTTATCCCAAGCTTTCAATAAGTTATTTTCTGTGTAGATCATCTCCTGAATCTGCTCTGTGTAAAAGAGCCACTGGCCTCATGGAAGGTTGCTAGTCTCCTGGTAGTATTTGTGTCTATGTCACAGTACCTAATCACAGCCCAAAGCTCTCTGCCAAGCCAATAAAGGATCTAGACCTGAGACAAACACAGCAGCTAACTAGCTCTACCCCTCCTCTAGCCTGATTTCTGTAACTTTAGCACATGTGCCAACAGGTCTTTTGTGCTAATGGGCCAAGTATATGTTACTTTCTTACCACCTGGGAAAGTTATACCATGTATAGAAAATACTTTGTCTTCCCAAGCTGTGTTAATGCCTGCTGAAATCAGTTCAGAATAATGGGGTACCTTATTCTTAACAGGAAATGTTTCTCTTTATTGGAATCAAAAGATTTTGAAGAACAAGGAATGTAACCCAATGACAGTCATTTATCAACCACAAGCCTTTGGTGACTTAGACTGATAATGCATATCAAAACCATTAAAAAGATATCTATAGGAGGAAAATAAGCAATTTGACCTCTAGCAACTGAGCAGAGTGATCTACAGTAGTATAACAGAATTCCACATAACCAGCTCAAACTGTGCCGAAGAATGTAGGAAATATGAAGCTATATTACAATATATTATAGATAGTAATCCTACATATTGCTTTCAATCTGCAATATTCATGCATGTGTGCACATATACACACCTACAGCACTAGGAGGACACGGGTTGATTACAACTGGCTGTGTAGTTACAAATGACTTTTTTCTTTCTTTTTTTGTTCAACTATACTTTCTAATTTTTATAATATACATATTATTGTGAAAATTAGAAAATATGAAAATTGTGGTTTTATTTAGTATAAAATACAGGCCCCTACTAAAGAGGTTTCTTTAGGAGAATGTATTCCAAATCAGAATGTATGCAATTAAGCAGTTTGCCTTAGCAGAGCCTAAGGAAGTCAGTAAAAACAGTCCTGAGCACTCCATAGGCCAGCACAGTTCTGGGAGCTTTTTACATATCAATTTGTCTGGTCCTCCCGAAGTGTATAAGCAGGAGCTGAGATGTTTAGTTGGCTACTGAAAGTCAAGTAGCTCCAGAAAGGTTTTAAATTTGCAGGAGCCTGACCTCTAATTGCTCAAACTTTACTTGAAGGCAGAGATGTAGAAGACTGACAGTCCAAATATTTGAAAACTTGTTTTAAAGAGCCCATGTCCCCTGCCATCAAAATATCTGTCCCAGGGGTTTTGTAGCCAACAGCAGCTTAGACTACAAGGTCAAATACCAAGAACTGGAGATTGCACCAGTGGACAAGGGCTATGCTCTGGATAAGACACCTCCAAGAAGGCAAAAGCCATGTGGCTTGGACATAGGTGAGGTCCCACCAATCATGTCTGCCCTCCTCAGATGGAAAATTTGAAAGTAGGCCAGAAAGGAGGGCACATAGCTCTCAATAGTACAAATGGAGAGAAAGAAACACCCTTGGAATGTGTCCCTGGAACCTCTATGAGAAATCACTCCACTGTTGCATGTGGCTACAACCTGGTTCCATTTCTCCAAGGTACCAGCAAAGCCCTGGAAGACAAGCTGCTCACTCCTCCTCCTGGGGCCAAGGAGGGCGGGCCTCCCCACACAATCATGCAGGTAACAGAGGGTCTTGCTCTTTATTGCTTAAAGACTACACTTATTATTACTTCTGTTTCAGATATGCTGGCTACCCCTTAGCCATAAAGGAGTTGGGTAAATATGAGGTCCTATAATGACACAAAAGGAGAACATAAGTTGTGCACCCAGAATAGACTGAGTGGGTCTGGTTGGACTCAAACATTCCATTTGCTTATCCTACAGATTGTTTTGAGTCTCTGGTAAGCCAAGTAGACTACTGGACACCATGCACATAATGACAAGTAAGACCAAAATCTAGGGATGCCTCTGTTCCCTGGTCAGCATGCCCTGAAGAGATAAATGAGCAAAATGCTGACCCTGATCAGGATTATCCTGACCCTGATTAGGATGAGCAAGGCAGTGGCTACCATCCTGAAGATTGATGAGGCTGGGAAAGTTGGAAGCACACTTGAGGATGAGTATATCAGGTAGAAAGTACAGGTAGGAATATGCAGAGATGAAAGGATGCCTGGCGCTGGAAAAATTTTAGTGGCATAGACACAGCTAAGGAAGGGCAACTCATGAGAGATGATGCAGTGAAATGCTATGATTACAGATGGGACTTCATCCATATTTGGGTAGGTGGGAGTGGGTGTAGAGATAATGAACTCCTGGAGCCATTGAAGGGGGGCTTATGGTGAGGAGGGCCTGGTGATCAGATGCTTTGAGAAAACTCAATGTATGAATGGAGTAGACAGAGACAGCCTGGATGAAGTTTCTAGAACTCAGAGCAAAGAGGCTTAAAGGATGAAAGGCAGGCTCTACAGAGACATCAAGAGGACTGATGCTCACACACAGCAGTGTGGACTGGCTGGCTGACACTTCAGGGAAGTCTTTTAACCTGCTGAGCATTAATATCCTCATTATGAATACCAGGAATAAGGATGTCCACCTTCCAGTGCTGCTATGAAGTCTCTTTGGGATGCTATTATGAACATGGGGGCCACCCTAAATCCTAGGGCTCCCTCATTCTTCCTTCTTGCTGTATCTGCTGCAGGTGATTCCAGTGAGTTCTGTGTACTCATTCATGCCTTCTGACAGGGTGGTGGATACTATCGATACTCCTCCCTCTCTGCCTTCCTTGGCTCAGGGAAGTAGTTAGAAATGCCTGAACAAGGCAGCCTGTGGCTTTAGCCAAGGGTCTAAGCAGAATATAGCCTCAGCAAATTACCTCTTAGCATTCATGATGAACGAAGGCAAGCCTGAAAAACTTTGTATTTCCTGTCACAAGAGAACATCTGAGGCTCCCATTCCATCTGTTAGCAAAATCAGTGTTTGGCAAGAAATCCTGTGATGAGCTAAGAACATTTATCACTTGAGAAGGGAGACACAGAAATGCATTATTTCTGCAGCATCTATTTTGCCAGATCATTTCACACAAACACCAGGAAGAGAAAAGCACTGCTTCACTGTCATGACACTTAATGCTGCTTATATATTTGGATTCTTTTATTTTTCCTACATGATAACTGCATATCTACAAGTGAATCACCTGGAATTGTCCAAGAGAGGGACCTAGAGTCAGAAGACTTCCGACCAACCACAAGTAACTGGTATAAGAGCTCTGGAAACTGCTCAGTACCACTAAAGAACATAAAAAACAAATGCAGAAAGTCCTACTAGCCAAAGCACAGGTACATTTTAATAGATTCTCTTTATAAACTTCTCTCAACAAACCTAAAATCAACTTTAAAATCAAATTAAATCAAATTAAAATAAAATCTCTGGAATGGGCATCATTAAATCATAATACAAGGACTGAGCAGAATGTTCAAGGGAAGTGACCGTAACACAAGGACCTGTCCACTCCCAAGTGACAGTCTTAAGAGCATCCTTCTAAGCCAAAGACTTGAGAGAACAATAGGCCTGTTTCTCCAGCCCTCTTCCATCTTCAGGCTTGGAGTCCCTTGAAATCCTCAGCCCTACAGTCCTGATAAATACTGACTCTAGAAGGGTGCGAATTTGTAAAAGTGGTTTGTTATACAGAAGTGGGAGAGCCCTGTTTCCATGTTAAGATTCAATCTTCTCGATTAGCATTATTTTATATGGTCATATGTACGTAGTTATTGAGCTATTGTGATCCACTGCTAGGACTAACCTAGACATATACTAATTACTACAAATGAGGAAAAACATGGAACCTATGTATCTTTGGGTCTGACTTACTTCACTTAATATGATTTTTTCCCAAGTCTCTCCATTTCCTTATGAATAGGGTGATGCAATTATTTTTGATGGAAATATAGAATTCCATTGTGTATATAGACCACATTTTCTTGATCCATTCATCTACTGAGGGCCATCTAGGTTAGTTCCATATCTTAGCTATAGTAAATAATACTGCAGTGAACATGGTTGTGCTGGTAGCTTTAGTATGGCCTTGTTTGTAATCATTTGGGTAAATGCCCAGGAGTGGGATTGCTGGATTATAGGAAAGCTCTATATGTAGTCTTTTGAGGAACCTCCATACTGCTTTCCAGAGTGGTTGGATCAGATTATGTTTCCACCAACATGCAGTAGCATTCCCTTTTGGTCACATTCCACCAGCATTGGTTATTATTTGTTTTCTTGATAATGGCCATTCTAACTGGGCCAAGGTAGAATCTCAATGTCATTTTTATTTGCATTTTTTTAATGGTCGGAGATGTTGAACAATAGCTATGTACATATGAACATATAAAATGGTGCTAATTGAAATAAACTCCAAGTTTTTTTTTTTTGTTTTTGTAATGTACTATGTGAAGTTATTTCTCTTTTTCTTTTGTTTTCCCCCCATTGGTTTATCCTGTTGTCATTATTTTTTATTTTAGTACCCTATGTCTTGTATATACATTTATATGATTTGGGGAAGGGAACAGGAATAACAAACGGGTGAGACCAAGGACAAAGAGTGAACCAATGCAAGAGCGATACTCACAAGATACTACGTTGGAAATGAATTTTACAACTTGTGGGGCTGGGGGATTCGGGGGAGGGAAAGTGGGAGAAAATGAGGGTAGGAGTAACACTGTGTGACAAGAAATGTATTCATTACCTTACTTATGTAACTGTAACCCCCTCTGAACATCACCTTTACAATAAAATAAAATAAAAATTTTAAAAAAGATTGTCTTCTGTCTTATTCTCATTCCTTTAGCTCTAAAACAACTACAGTGCAATAAATAAATACATCAAACCAATCCTTTAAGTAAGGTTTCCGCTAACAACAACCAAAGCAAGAAAAGTAGATTGGAATTATTGCTACTTCTGTTCATTAAGCCAATATTTTTATATTTCCAGGTTGTAGGGTGAGGGAATGGGGGGTTATTGTGAGATATATTAGAAAATAGGTGGTTCTCTTGGGTTACAAAGAGAATTAGCTTTCTTCCACTTTATTTACAAATAAGTAATAAGGAGTAGATGGGCAAATGCAGTCATAATATTCAATGTACGTATATGAAAACGGAACCAAGTAAACTGGATGCTTTGTACTCATAAATTGACATGTTCAATTGAAACCCCTTTGTACAAATACTTAAAATACCTTTAAAAAGAAAAAATAAGTAATACGTTAAAGTAGAACTTCATGGATCATCCCCATCTAAACTTGAACTCTTACTAATTCTGTGTGTAGCACACCTGTGTGGAGTGAAGAAATGTCACTTCTGTCAGATGTGAGAGGGTCTTCCTGTTCCATCCCAGAAATGACTGGTCATCACAGACAGCAAATAGGAAGAGAGTTTCAGGAAGGGTCTGAAAATGAGAGGCTAGCAAAACCTCCAGGAAAAGGGATGATTGTATATTATCTGTAATCATGTACATGAAGGACTCTGGTAGTCCATGAAAGACCTTTTAATGTCATGAGACAATCATGAGCCACCATAAAGCAGCTAGCTAGTAAACAGAGGCAGGACATGGTGACTTTAGGTGGCATATGAACTATAAGCTTTATGTCTCTCCAGCAGGGTAGGGTGGTACTCCTCTACTCTGTCCTCCATGTGTGATTCCTAATGAAGACAGCTAACTGTGTGACAGGTTATGAAGAAAGAATGCATGTCAGTTATGATACACTGTGAGTTATTGATTTGGAGCCTGACAACTGAACCCCACTTAGCTTAGAATAATTTTATAGGGTTCAAATTAGAGACAGGTCACAAAATGTGCACCTACTAGGTAGTTTGGTATGGAGCTAAGACTAAAGACTCTCCAGCCAAATTATGAAGTGAAAAACCCTGTTTCCTGGCTTCTACCTGCCTTCCATTTCTAGTGAAGTATGTAGTACCAGGCTCCACTGTGCTCTTGGAACAATTAAATGAGGTAAAATATGTGGCAGATACAGCAGATTGCTACACAGAGTAAAGCATTCACATGGTAGAATTTGATGACAGAAACTCTCATCCAACATTCACAACCTACCATCCAGCTAGCTCCAAATGTGACTCTGGGCAGTGGCATTTTTCACATGCATTCACAGAACTCCAATGGGTTCTCAGCAGTAAATTTTAGGGATGGCTCTCCTCTAGTGGAATCTGGTAGTTCTAGGTTTATATTTGTATAGAGAAGGTGTGACAGTTTTTAGATATACTACTAAAACTGTTGCAGTAAGACTAATCATGTATAATTTCTGGTTCTCTCCTTATAGGCAGTGTCATTTTCTTATTATGACATAAATGTACTTAGTATTCTTCTCGACTCAATTATTGCATACATAAGTGTCACTTCAACATACAATATTTCAGAGCAATTATGTCTTCAAGTAAATACACTTCCAAATCTTTTAAGCTGATGTTCAGAACATTTCTTAACAGTAACAACAAACCTAATTCACTTCATAGGATGGTAAGTCACACAGGATGTTTTGCTCTCAAACATGATAAGTACCATATTGGGTGAATTATTCTGTCCTATACAGGCATGCCAATTTAATGTTCCAAAATCAAAACACTCACTGTTCATGTCCTCTTCCACATTAAGTGAACTTTCTGGAAAGTAATTGTTCTTTGTCAAAGTCACCAGAAGAGGCAGTATACACCAAAGCAGCAGAGACTGTTCAGGAATGGGGAGGAGAGATGACAAGGCACAGGATAACAGTCCAAAGAACAAGTAGAGAGAAGGTGGGAAGCAGCTCAGCATTTAATTCTTCAGGGTGGAGGCCATGAAATATTCTCTATAAGCAGTGACTGCTCTGGGGGTGAGCAGCATGGAAACAGACCATCAGTGAATGAAGGTGAATTCCCTTGCCATGGCAAGGAAAGAATGGCAGGGTCTCAATGATTTCCCAAGGTGCTTTCTTGCATGTTCCACAGAGCACATGATCATCATTAGACTCATGAGGGTTCTCAACCCAAAGCCCCTGGACTGTGCATTACCAGCTGGCTGACTAGAGAAGCTACAAAATCACAGTACTCCAGGAAGGCTGCCCCTCAGGGCTTCAGGCTTTGCTCTGGGTGGTCTTTGACAGATATGACTTCCAGATTGGCAGCTCTTGAATTAAAAGATGGCTATCTCTTCTTTCCCTGTTCTTCAGTCTATACTTTCCTTTATTCATGGTGATGTCTTATAAGTTTTTACTGTTCAACACAGTCAACCGGACAAAAACCACTGATGAATTTTAGCTCTGTGGTGATAAAAGCGAGTGAGAATGCTGCATAATATCCCTGTTTTATATTAAGGTAAATTAATTTAAAGGCAAGTGGCTAGACCAGTGGTTGATAGAACCATCTTTTCCCTACTGTGACCTCCTAACATGGTACTTCAAAATGGAAATCATCAGTCACTGACAAAATAGAAATTTCCAATGCTGATTAGACAAAGTAAAACCTCCTATAGTTACTAAGGATTTTCTGGATAGTGGAACCCAAGGCTCTGAAATAAAACTGATGGACACACACTTTACAATACCACAAGCCAAAACAATGATCACAGGCCCATGTGTGCCAGACAACAGTCTCACTGTGACACTGACAAGGATCTTTTCTGTCCAACAACAAATTTAAGTACAGCCAAAATGCAAATTATACATATTATTTCACAAAGCCTGTACCACTGCTTTCTATAGCCTACTTCTTTCAAATACATTTCTGTGAAGTCCCAATTGTGAACAATTCATCTTTTCTGCTCCCTGAAGAACAGAGAGAAAAACAGCAATAATTTATCATTAATAAGAGAAGCCAGGAGTCACCAAGCACTTGCTTTGGGCATAGTAGGTATTATTTCCCATATTTAAAAGTGAGGGAACTGAGGCACAGAGAAATCAAGTCCCTTACCCAAGGTCACACAATGAGCAAGAGTCTTATTAGATAAGGAAACATCAGCTACTATAATACAAAATGTCTCAGAATATCAATGGCTTAACAAAATAGAGGTATATTTTTTATTCACCTAACCATCCCATGGCAGATGGGTTTCTGATTAACAGACTAGTTCAGATCATGACTGAGCAGTCCATCATGTAGTGATTCACTACTCTCAAGTATTGGAGTCTTCTTCCTTCAGTCAGCAAATGCGGATAAAGGGGACTGGAAGGATGTGCCTGCTTCTTGAACTACTTATCCTAAGGTGACACACATCAACTCTGCTCATATCCTCTGGTAAAAGTAGTCATACAACCCAACTAGACAGAATAGGGAACACAAACCACCAGAAGAACCAGAATTTGAAATCAGACAACATGGCCCAAGAGCCTCTGCCCCACACTTCAGTTTAAAAGCCTGGTAAACTGTACCTAGATGGAAACTTAGGTTAAAACCTGTCTGGGAACAGTTTTTCCCGATGAGTACTTGAGAGCTGGTGCAATCAAGTCACAGGTTACAGAAAGGATAATGTGACCCAATCACTTTTATGTGTAATTATGGTCAGATTCAGATGTTAAAGGCTAAGGTATTGCAACACAGAAAGGAACACATTAAAAACAATTCTTAGACCTTTTGCCTGATTTCCTTAATCCCAGCACAAATAATACTGCTATTTGAATAACATCAATGGCCTTTTCTATCACAAGATATTAGTTGCCCAGGCACCACAAAAGTTAATTGGCTTAACTAAAGTCTTTTTAATTCTATCTCTAAGATGTCCTGGAAATCGAAGGCAATCAATAAAAGAGTCTGCAAGATCCATAACAAGCTTAGAGCTAGTACTATTTGCAGCTGCTCAAAAGGTTTCTGTACTTACAGTGCCAAAAGCTGGAATGAGTATTAGGACCTTGCAACTGAATTAATCTTTAACTCTGTCGACTCCAAACTGAACACAGAGGTAGGAATGTGTGACATGGCTAGGCTCCAGCACCTACTGTGAGTGTGAAGAGCCATGATGAGATGGTGCTTGACAAACTCGTATTAACCCATGTTCCCTCTGCTGAAAGGAGAGATGAGTCTCCCTTCTCCTAGTGGGCATCTTCCTCTGTGAAAAGGTTAGAGAGATTTTGATCCAGAATTCCCTTTTGTCAGCATCAGAGGCTTTGAAAAATGAGCCTCCTTTATTCAAACACCCACTTGCCTCACATTACTCACAGGGGCCCCAAGTTCTCTGTGAGTTTGCATCAGGGAACACTCCAATTTCACACAGATGAAGAGTCCCCAGAATTCAAGCAGTGCATTAGAACTACCTCACCCTATATGCTCAGATGTAAAAATAACTTCTGAAACCTAAAATATTAGGTGTCACCAACTTCAGAATGAAATGATTTTTTTGACAGAGTTCACCAAGCCCAGTACATAGGATGTTTTCCTAATACCTCTGCAATTGTGGTGGCAGAATACAAAAGGACCTTAGAAGTAATGCTCTATAGAACCACTAACTCAAACGCCTACAGGACAGGCACAGTCTTATCAGGTGAGAGAATTGAGCCAGTGTGGGGTCTGCAGCAGACCAGAGAGTCTCTGTCCTATCTTAGGACACTGATCATTTCTTGGATTCTGATCTTTATGTTGGGGTAGGGACAAGGAGCACACCATGGGTTGCCTGATCTTTCATTTGTTAAGAAAAGCCAGACATCTGGGACTTTTATGTGAAAACCTCCCACTGAGCCCATTTCTTTGAAGCCACTGGGGCTCAGATACAAAATGTCTAACTATCTTTCTCCTCATTCATCATCATGTGAGGAAATCAAGATATAAGACAGAGACAAGCACATGTTCATGTTTCTCAGAAACGCGTGATATACTAAGCAGTGCTTCTAGGCATCTACATGCAAACCCTTCAACCAGGCACAGCTCTGGTTTCTAACAAGGATGAGTGGATGAGGCAGCTATTATCCCAGGCCAGGAAGTCTCTCCAAGATCCCAACCACTGTGGGGATAGGCCAGATGCAACACCTCTTGAAGCTCACTGTCCAATGGAGGAGTGGCTCATGTGGTAGAGCACCAGCCTCCAGTGAAAAATCCAAGCAGGAATGAAAGGCTCTGAGTTCAAGCCCTAGTACTAGCACAAAGAAGAAATAGGAGGGAGGAGGAGGAGGAAGGAGGAAGAGGAGAAAGAGAGAACTAAGACTAAAATGAAGATTAAGAGGAAAGAAGAGGGAGGGAGGAATACAGGGAGAAAAAGAAGCAGCTCACTGGCCACTCAGGGGCCCAGAACTTGAGATTGTCTCTCTTTACAGGTCCTCAGGATGACCAAGAACACTAGATTCCTCACATATCTGGGATCCTGAAATTAAGGAATCAAGGCAAGTAGAAAAGTCCACATATCACTCTCTATATAAGCATTTTTCTATTATGGTTTGAAGAATCGGAGAATATTTAACTAATATTTTCCTTTCTGACATGAATTCATGCATACATCACCATGGTACCAATATATTTTGCTCCTAAACTTCAGTTAGAAAACTACAAGGAAGTCTACTCCTTAATCCATTTTTTAAAATAAGTGAAAATACTGTACAGAGGAGTTACAATCACATGAGAAAGGTAATGAGTACATTTCTTATCAGGCATTGTTGCCTCCTCCTTTGTTTTTCCCCTACCATCCCTTTCCTCCCATCTCCACAACTACATCCCCCTCCCCCGCCCCATACCTAAATGGTAAAGTTCATTATTCAGCATAGAGTCATGTACATCTCATTGTTGCAATGGGTCAAGCTTTATCCCTATGTAAACAATTTGTTTTTTCCCTTCCACTCCAAATTATACCAATATCAAATACAGCGAAAACAGGGTTAAAGCTATACCTTTATATATCACCCTGTACCAGAATCAACTCCAAATGGATCAAAAACCTTGAAGTCAAAGCAGACACCCTGAAAACATTACAGGATGGAATAGGAGAAACCCTAGGTCTCCTTGGCACAGGCCGAAATTTTCTTAATAGAGACCCAGAAACACAACAAATCAAAGAAAAATTGGACAAATGGGATTGCATGAAGTTGCAGAGCTTCTGCAGGGCAAAGGACATAGCTAGCAAGATCAGTAGGGGAATCCCCCCCCCCTTTTTTTTTTTACTCGAGGGTCTTGAACTCAGTTCTGGGCCCTGTCCTGGAGCATTTTTGGTTCAAGGCTAGCACTCTACCACTTTGAGGCACACCACCCCTTCCAGTTTTTCTGGTAGTTAACTAGAGATAAGAGTCTCACAAACTCTCCTGCCTGGGCTGGCTTTGCATTGCAATTCTCAGATTTCAGCCTACTGAGTAGCTAGGATTATAGGCATGGGAACCAGTACCTGGCTTCATCCATATTCTTATTATTATACTGCACTGTGCTATGCTATGCCTTCAACACAGGGATTTGCTGGGGATGGCTTACCACTGGCTGCTCTGATATCTAGTGAAGCACATGGATTTTTTTAATGTAAAAATTAAAACACATAAGAAGAAAACCAATTACACTAAAACAAGGTGTTTCATAGGTTTAAAATTTAAATGTTGATGTACAAATGTAGGTACTTTTTCAGTAGTGCATTAATGGCCACCATGACCAAGTCCTGAAAAACAACAGCACAGATACATTTGTATCACCTAGGATATGATGTGAAAATATCTGTGATCTTTGTGATGACAGAATCATAGACATTACTCTGTTTATGTTTGTAAGTTAAGAAAGAAAGAAATTTTGGTCTGGGATTAATAAAAATAAAGATGACATTTCTCCCCCAAGTAAGTTCTCTCCAAGGACATGTATATAGATGAAATACCTGTGTATACTATCTAAGAACACCAAGAGGGCACAAAAGGGTCAGCTGCCATGTCAGCAGTGCTGACGGATCAGCCTCTGATTCACACAGAGCATCAGGATTCAAACTGCTCGTCGTAGCAATCACTGGCCAGTGTCTGTGAATCATATGTAGTGTCTGATCATTAGTATATGGTTATGACAGGATTTAAGGTTTTAAGATAGTAAGCACATAACTCAAACATGGGGCATTTCATAAACCAAGGGTTTCTACTTCTAGGTAGTTTTGCTATGTTAGTATATGTTACAACCTGATTTTCCAAGTGTTCTGCCAATAAATGCTGATTTCTCTAATCAGTGAAAGGTAAACACTAAACTGGAAACATTTTATCTAAGTCCAGGGCCATAAGATAGAATTAATTAATGAAACTGTTTTCCCCTCTTTATGCATATTCATTGCTGGAATTCTCCACAATTAATTAGAATTCTTCACAAAGAGCACAGATTCATCTATTATTTGTGTGGTTAAAAATACATAAAGTGTCAAGTTCAAAGAAATTTACCAATCTCTGATATAAAATGTGCAAAAAGGAAATTGATTGGCTTGGGTTTTTGCTATAGACATGAATTAAACAGCCCCTCAACAGCTGTAGCCTTTGTCTACACCCAACACAGTACTGTGTCAAAAACCGCCTCAGCCTATGTCTATACAACTGTGTAATGTCACAGAAAACTGACCACAAAATAATGCCAAGTAAGGATATATATTACATAAGCACATTGTTTATAATTAGAGCCTTAAATAAAGGGAAAGCACAAATGCTTGGAAATACCACCAAAAAATCCAAACATCAGGCTGGGTATAGTAGCAGAATTTTGCATAAATGTTCTCAGTTATCTAAAAGTTACAAGGAAGATTATTTTTTAAATGAAAAATTAAAGCCTAAAATAGAGATAAACAGAAAGAGGCAGAACACAAATCTAGGCAGGCTGTTTCTAGAATCCATGTCCTGACCTCCCCCAATAATCCTCCTAAAATAGTTGAAAGGAAATAAGGTGTTTTTCTTATTATAAAAAGCAAAAATGTTCTCATAGTATGGAGACTAATCAGATGACAAACATAAACAAATAGAATATCAAAAATGTCACACCTTACCTAGATCCTCACTTTAAACTTCAGTTTATGTTCTTATATATCTTTTGAACTATAATATCAAAAATATACTTAGTTTTCCCCAATGAAAGACAGATCAACCCATAGTATGTTTAAATTACTTCCCAAGGAAGCTTAAGAACAGTTCATGTTTCAGACCACAAAAACCTAAGGTCTGACAACTCTAGAGCCCCCACACAAACACACAGAGACCTTGGGGTTGGCCATAGTCAAGTCAGTAAGATGCAGGTTTCTTTGGAAGAGGGGAGACATATTCATGAGCAGCCATTCTCAAGCAAGGACCATTCGATAGAGTTACAGAGACAACTTGGCAGCATTCAGAAGCATTTTGGATTTTTCTGTGCTAAACGAAGGAACCCACTATTAGTCTAGTATGTAGAAGTCAAGGATACTGCTAAACATTCTATAAAGTTCAGGTCAGCCTCTCACAACAAAACTTTTCAAACCAAAGAATGAACTGTGCAGAAGTTGAAAAACCATTGTGCAGAAGTTGACACAGAATCATTTTCAATAATGAATGCATGCAACCCAAATTCTGGTCATGCTTAAGCCCAGTGTTCCTCCAAAAGTAGAAGTTCTGTCTAAGGCTACTCCAAAAAGAGACCCCTGGGTTCTTCCAGTGAGAGCCTCTTGCAGCCCCACAAGGAGATCCCTGTTACTGCTGGGCAGTGCTGAGCATGGAAAACACTCTCACTGGAACTTCCTCTGCCTTGCTGTAACAGCTTCAGATACAGAACGACAGCCATCTAGCACAGAGCATAAGGCATAGAAAACTATATAGGACTTTAGCTCAACCACTGGTTCTCCATGGAGCCTTGGAGAAGCTCTCAGGCAGCTTCAGCTCCAGTTTCTTCATTTGAAATATGGGAGTAATAATTTCAACTTTTTTTATTGTGTTGCTATGAAGATTTTGTGAGTTTCTATATATAAAGTGTTTATAGAAGTACTTGGCACCACCTGCCATCGAGGTCACCTGTCTTGGGCTAAAAATATCTCTAGTTCTTCCCCATGGGCCTTCACACCACATAGAACCTTAGACCCTTTTCCCTACTATCCTTTCCATCTCCTAAAATTCCCATTTGTCCCTCTTCTGCTTCATGCCTTCTGACAATAGACCTCCAATATGACTTGATCATTGTGAGGTTCAATGCAGTTGCTATTACCTTGGACTCCCAGCATGAATGCCCATCAGTTATCAGTTACCACGAGGACAACATTAGTTCTAAGATAGCTGTTAGCCCTGCCACAGAGCTGGCCACATTCCTTTATAGCCAGATAGAGCAGGCACATCAAGAAACAGGGGAGAGAATATGGAGATAGACTCAGTGAAACTCCAGAGGCAGTAAAGTTAGTATGTCAGGGCTTCCTAGAGAAAACAACCTTTTTAGAAGGTCTTTGTTTGCTTTTGTTTTTTGTTTGTGTGTGTGTGTGTGTGTGTGTGTGTGTGTGTGTGTGTGTGTGTGTGTGTGTGTGTGTGTTTTGCAATGAGGCTGATGATAAAAAAAAAAAAAGAAGAATGTTTCTGGAGCAGAAAACATGAAGTCACAGTACACGAGCACCAAATCAATTACCTAATCAATCATGATAACAGCTAATAATAGCTGTGCATGTCCTCGAAGCCTGGTCTCCTGCTAAGTGGATTTTTTTACACCATTGCCTTCTCAAGCCAACTCTAGAGATTAAGACCAAGCTTCACAGAGGTAAGAATTTGTGTTTGATTATTATCCCTTGAAATTTCACAAGGGCCAAACTTCAGAGACTCCAGCAATACATCTACTAGTATAGTGCAATAAAAATTAAGCTTTCAAAGATAACCCCAGAAAAAGATTACATATGTCACTCAAAACAGTTCCAGAAATAGATGCTCTTGTAGACAGGTGTGCACTCAGTAGGACAAGGAACTCCAGTGAATTCATTTATTCTCAGTAAATAAACCAACATAACATCCATTTAAAATGAAAAGAAAACCAACAAGAGGGTTTTTTTTTTCAATTTTGCTGTTTTGATTTTCTTTTTGTCTTGTTTGTTTGTCTTTGGGGGTATAAGGAAAAGCATGAAAATGAAGGGACAAAGGATAAACAAATGCAGCAACAATACTCACTGGAAACTATGTTAAAAATGAACTATACAACTTGTGGGTGGGATGGAAGAGAAAACACTGGGGGAGTACAAGGGAAGGGGTGACATTATCCAAAAGGAAATGTGTCTTCACCTGACCTATGTAACTGCAAACCCTCTGTTTTCAGCATTTTCAAGTAAAATTAATAATTATAAAAAGAAAAACATCACTTTCAACAAGACATTCTCATCACCAGTAGAACTTGTAGAATTGAATCAACCACTGACTCAGTATTTATTAAATATCTACTAGATACTAGATACTTGCTGACTGATGGGGCTATACTACATAGCATAAACAATATATAAAGAATTAGAACCTACAGGGGAGAAATTAACCAAATAAAAGCACAGAACACATGTCATTATACACATGACAAGTAATATCAACAAGGGAGACCTCTGACCTCTGTGAGGAACTACTTTCTCGACAGATTCAAGGATGAAAAGAGAGACGAGGGCAAGACAGAAGAAAAACCTACATACCACGGGTAAGATTGTGCCAAAGCCACACAACTAGGAACATTGTGAAAAATAGCATAGAAATGAATGAGATCAGCCACAACATCAGAAGGCAAAAGGCAAAAGGAAGTGAGAGCAACAGAAGAGAAAAAATAAGCCAAAGGATGAAGTCTATACACAACTGAACGGAGAGAAAAAAAAAAAAGAAGGATAGAAATGGTGAAACTGGCCACTGGAAGAGAGGGAAATCATAAAGATTAGCCTCAAAAATGTAACCTATCCTAAGCTCACAGTTGTCCCATATCTAATCAGACTTTGTGTGAAGTAGTCTCACTGGAGTATTTAAAATTACTCCCAGGCAATTAGATGGCAGTGTAGGCATGCTCAGCTGCAGGGCAGCTTTTGGCCAATAGCCCAGACAAAACAAACACACAAGAATGAGAAGGTCCACCAAATACTCTTTCCATTTTGTACCTAGGAGACATACCATGGAAGTTTAGAAATGTGCTGAGAAGCACTCAGCTGAAAAACACCACATTCAAATACTTGAAAAAACAAGGTGAAAATGCTTCTCCACAAAGAAAACATGGTTTTAAAGCAAATTCCTGAGCCATACAAACCAATTCCCAACCTTTCATCCTTTGCTCTCACAAAAAGATGAAACACTCCTGAGACCTCACATCAAATTTAGTGCACCTGGGAGATGCTACGATCATTTTCAGCAGAAGAAATTAAAAGCTTAGAAGCCCTAACTGAAAGGTTTGACCAGTAAGTAGAGAATGTGTTGTTTAGTTGCCTACCTTTCATATAAAATTAAATAAAATACTATGGTTATGAGCTTGGTGTTTATTATAAGAAGCCCATGCTAAATAGGCAAGAATCCAAAAAAGTGACAATATGAGACAAGAACTGCTTAACATTGCCTTTGTAGTAATATCTTTGTGCAGTTCATTTTCAGAGAAGTATTTTTGTTCCCTTACATTACATATTCTATATCTCAAATCTATATAAGGAATCTGAAACAATGATCTTGTAGGAGACATGGTTCTAAGCCATGGTTCTTCTTTTCTAAAAGCAACATCACTCCTAGGTAATCACTTTCTTTCTTTCCTACAATCAAAGAAGTCCTGAGTATGTGCGTTTGTATATGTGTGTCTGTGTGTGTGTCTGTGTCTGTGTGTCCACTTGTGTATCTATGACTTGTTTAAATGAGATAAAAGAATAAGCACAGGAAATTAAGGACTATTTCAATGCGCTAAGATCATCAACTTTTATTTGAAAAATCTATAATAATACCTTTTCAATTTTAAATAATTTTCTATTAAAATTACCATGTATGCTTGTTCAGCATGTTTTCTTTTCTCATTTTCCTATCTCTGAGTGTAAATAATTAAAAATTTATTTTAAAGTTACCCACTTATTCAATGGACCACCAAAAATAAGAATTGTTAACAATGACACATTTGTTCCTTGAAAATAGCATAGGCAAAAAAAAAATATGATCAGATATTCATTTACTACATGAGTGGAAGGAAACAAAGGAAAGAGGCTGAATAAAAAACATATAACAGTGGGATTCATTTGTTATACCTGGGGCTAACAATCTCTATCCTCTCCCAATTCTGTTCAGCAGCACAGGCTATATCCTCAAGGCAAGGAAACATTAGAGATCATTTGAAAATCAATAAACCTTTGTCAATTAATGAGTCAAATAATCCAACCCAACATCCTCTAGAACAGTCAGATATCAGAATCCCAGTGAGACCATTTCAGAGAATGGACAGCATGGCAGAGATTGCCTGTGGCATTTCCTGCTTCAAGTGTATCACCTGATGACAGGCATCACATCCTATCACACATCCATCACACAGCACCATGTTCTGCTGTCAACAGACAAGACGAGTCCCAGGATACTTATGCAATGTAGGTGAAGTAGAGAAAAGTAAGAGGAAAAGTGAACAAAAATCTAATATAGGGCTTGTATTTTTTATTATCTTTAAGAAGTTGTACAAAAGAGTTGCCATTTGGCAAATCAGCTTATGAATATAACATATCTTGATCGATGTCACCCCTTTCAACATTCTGTTCCCTCTGTTTAACAGAATGATGTTAACTTCTAGTCCAAACTATTCTGATTAAGTTTTAAGCCAACCTCTTTGATTAGAGGAAAAATACTTTGAATTACTAATGCAAGACAAAATGAATTTGAGCATTAAATGTTGAAAAAGCGGTCCAGCAGCCTCTGTAGGCTCTACACCAGGCCAGGTTCCTTGAATGTAAGATTTTTTCACTGTTCCAGCAGAGCTTCACTGGGAGGGTTGTGGGGGGTGGGAGAAGAGCCACAAAACACTTACAGGTTTCAATGACTAAATATTTATCTTCCCAATAAATCTGGTGTCTTGTAACCCCTTACAGAAAATCGATTTGTTAATTCACTTCTATTTCATTCTATAATGTCTCCTTTTCTTAATCCTCTTTCCTGGGGTGACTCTTTTCAAATCTTGTCACTAATCCTTTACTGAAAAAGTTCTCTTTTCTAAATTCAAGGTGAATTACACTTAATAAACAAGCCTGGATTTATCTGCCTTTTCTTGCATTCATTTTGCATCCTGTGGGCTCTCTCATTAATTGGATGCTTCTTTAGCTTCTCCAATTCCTTGTAATCACCACATTCCCTTTAATCCATTCATCTTTCATTAAATTCAGTGGTGGGCTACAAAAGGTTAGACAAGGGGGAAAAAAGAAAGCTACAAGAAAAAATTAAAAGATCAACCCAAAACCGGACTTGGAAATTAACTTTGAAACTGTGCTGCACAGAGAATGTTTGTGTGAGTGCACTTGAGCAGACACAGGCCTTGTACAGGAGAGAGAGGCATAGAGGCACATATTCCAGAATGGGAGCTTGGAAACCCTGGATGTTGGAGTGGTGCTGCTGCTTCGGGTCCTGGGCCAGCAGAATGGTATGGTCTGGGCTCTCCCCCCCATAACAGTTACCCTTCAGTTCAGCTGTAAAGAATTGACTGTTAAAACTATGTAACTGCATATCTGAATGTTAAGAAACAAGGGTTTCAAGATTTTCACTGTAAATCAAATGTTCACCACAAGCCAGTAAAGCATCACATGTTATATGTCAATGAAGATACGTTCAGCATCCACAATCATAAAGGAAATGAAAAGCAAACAACACTGAGATTCTCACCCCAGTCAGGATGGCTCATGTTCTGTGTAAATGCTAGAGTCAGAAAATATAAAGAACAAATTAAAAAACAAAAGCATGTCAAATTATTTTTCCAATATTAACTTTGAACACCAACTATTTCTTCTAGAAGCCCTTCTCTCTATTTTCCTCCTTCTACTTCCCCAATGCTCAGATCAAGGGTCACTTCTTGTAGAAAATCCAGTCATCCTCTGAGGTGAAACTCTGATCTACATCACTGGTATTTATTTCTCGGCAGTTGGTCCATTTTCCCAATGATAGTGCCAGTACTGGTGATTGAACTCAGGGCCTATGCTTTCAACTCAGCTTTTTCACTCAAGTCTGGCACTCTGCCTCTTGAGCCATGCTTCCACTTCTGGGTTTTTGCTAATTATTTAGACCTAAAAGTCTTAGGAATTTGTCTGCCTGAGTAGCTAAGATTACAGGCATGAACTACTTTTGCAATTCTAACTAGTTCCCAGGTGACTGGGGGATGTGGGAAAGGAAGAAATCTCACGGAAACTGAAGATGTATTGCCACTTGTCTACTTTAAAAAAGGAATCCAACATTAACACCCAAAGCACCTGATTTGAAAACCTGAAATGGGATATGAACCAAAGCCTCAGTCTAAAGTCAAAGGAAATCCCTACCATACCCAGCAATTCAGCAGACTCAAACTATAAAACCATCTTCAGCATCTCAAAGAGTTCAGAAGTTAGAAACAACAGGTGAGAAAACACAATGTTCCGGGGAAAAATAAATGAGGCTGTCAACATTCTCTGTAATTTATGGCTCCAACAAGCCAACTGGCTTCCCTTAACTATGCCTGGGTTATGAAATCACAACACTGCATCTGTCTCAAGCTCTCCACTAGGACTCTCCCCCAGGGACCAATAATACGAAAATAATAACCTTCACACTGCAGCAGCCTCGCTTAACTGAACACTCACTCTGTTCCATGTTCCAAGTGTTTCCAATAAAACAAAGTACTTTAATTCCACAACAATCCTGTAATGTAGCTACTATTATCATTTCCATTTTACCGAAGGATAGCATGGGCTATATGGAATCCCAAGGTCACAGAGCTGGTGCTAACAGCAGGGCAGGATTTGAACCCAGGCTATTTGACCCCCTTAAGTGTGCATGTGTTAATAGATATGCTACCAAAGTCATTTCAAGGTAGAATAAAGAAAAGATGGCCCTAAAGACAAATTCTGAGGCCTGGATCAAAAGTTGGGAAATGGAAAAGGGTCTGCAGAAAGGTTTCATGACCTCCAGAGATGGTAAATTAATTCCAGAAACAAGCCTAGCTCTGCCCAGGTCAGTTGGATTATTCAAGCATCCACTCATCTCCCATTCTTCTCATTTGTCTTTCCTTTACACAGACCATATTTCTCCCCTCTTTTCCCTATAATACAATCTTTCTCACTTGTTCTCTCTTTCTGTCTCTCTCTCGCTTGCTTGCTCACTCGCTCTCTCACTCTCTCAGTTGGCTTTTTAGTTAAAAACAAGAGAGATGAAGCTTGAAACCTAATTAAGGAAATGGTCCATGTACAAAGAAAACAGCCAGGGATCATTATTCAAACGGCAGCCTCTTTTTTTATTTTTGAGGGAAAGCTAATGACTACTCTGCAGCCCAGTGGCCTCTATATCATATCTAGTACACATCCTGTTATTAGAGGATAATGTGAGCAATTGGAAAACACAGCAAATGAAAGCATGCATGGATCCCTGTTCTCACTTAAATGCTGTGCTGATGATTTAAAATGAAGACAAATGTTGTCCTGGGAAATGCAGAACTCTCTATAGCCAGACCCATTCATCTTTTGTTAGTAAGTTGCCCTCCCCATCAAACCTGTGTTTCTATAACTGACAGGGGCCAAGGGCAAGAAAGGAGAAACCAGCAAACCCAACTGACAAAGGAAAGAAAGAGGAGAAAGAAAGAAAAAAAGGAAAGAAGGAAGGAAGGAAGGAAGGAAGGAAAGAGGGAGGAAGGAAGGAAGGAAGGAAGGAAGGAAGGAAGGAAGGAAGGAAGGAAGGAAGGAAGGAAGGAAGGAAGGGAGAGAAAGGAGAGAGGAGGAGGAGGAGGAGGAGGAGGAGGAGGAGAGAGAGGGGGGGGGATTAGAGTATCTGGAAAAAATCTCTGATTTATCCCTACTCCCGGATTCCACTGAAATCTGTTTACCTCTACCTCTTCCGACTGCCAGGCTCAATTCATACCCTTACCACAGTGTCCCAGGCACCTTCTCAACCTTCTGTGGGCACTACCACATCCAGCCCTGGCTCCATGCAGCTACTGGCATGTGACTTTACAGTGCATGCCCTGCCAAAGCTATGAGTTAGGAGTAAGGACTTCTTGCTGCACCTGACCCTGTCCAGCATTTTGCTCAACACACCTTCTTGCTTAAGCCCCACTCAATTCCTTCCCTTCTCATCAAAGCCAGTTGTTTAGTAAATGCAGAAAGAGAGGCCTCCCAGAGTCCAGGGTGACCTGAAAGCTCTCATTGCCCCATAGGCTCTCATACCTACTTGTTTGCTGCAGAGGAGATCTGTCCTGGTCCTTCCCAAGGTCTTCTCAACTCACTGCCTAGAGAACATCCTCTTCCATTGTGAACCCTACGGATCTCAATTCTTCCCGTCCCTTCTAGGATTATTAGGGATATGAATGAATAGAAAAAAAAAGTGGAAATAAGGATATGACCTGATGCCCTCAGTCAAGGTAAAAATATATAAAAAAACAACAGACACATTTCTTGTATGGACAGAGATGTTGAACATCTCTTCATGTGTCTATTGGCCATTTTTATTTCCTCTTCAGAGAAGTCTCTAAGTCTTTAGCCCACTTATTAATGGAGAGGTTGTTTCTTTAAAGATTTTCTTTTGAGGTATTTAATTTTTTGAGTTCTAAGTATATTTTAGATATGAGGCCCTTGTCCGTTGTATGGCTAGTGAATATCTCCCAGTCTGTGGGCTTTCTATTGATCTTGCCAACTATGTCCTTTGCCATGCAGAAACTCTATAGTTTAATGCAATCCCATTTGTCCAACTTTTCTTTGATTTGTTGTGTTTCTGGGACTTAATTAAGAAAATTTTGACCTGTGTCAAGGAGCCCTACAGTTTCTCCTATTCTCCTATAATGTTTTCAGGGTATCTGCCTTTACTTCGAGGTATTTGATCCATTTGAAATTGATTCTGGTGCTGGGTGATATATAAGGACCTAGTTTTAGTTTTCTACAGGTGTTTAACCAATTTTGCCAGCATCGCTTGTTGAAGAGGCTGTCTTTCTTCCATCCTATTTTTTGGCTCCCTTGTAGAAAATTAGGTGGCCAAAGGTCTGTGGGTTCATTTCTGGGTCTTCATTTCTATTCCATTGGTCCTCAGGTCTGTTCTTGTGCCAGTATCAAGCTGTTTTTCTTTTAATCACTATGGCTTTGTAATAGAGTTTTATTCTACCTCACCCCAGTTAGAATGGCCACTATCAAGAGAACAAATAATAACAGATGCGGGTAGGGATATGGCCAAAAGAGAATGCTACTGTACTGTTGGTGGGAATGTAAGCTAGTTCAACTGCTCTGGAAAACAGTATGGAGGTTCCTCAAAAAACTAAAAAGAGTTCCCCTATGATCCAGCAATCCCACTCCTTGGCATTTACCCAAATCATCACAAACAAGGCCACACTAAAGCTACCCAGGACAACTATGTTCATTGCAGCATTATTTACCACAGCTAAGATATGGAGTCAACCCAGATGCCTTTCAGTAGATGAATGGATCAAGAAAATGTGGGCTATATACACAACAGAATTCCATGCTTCCATCAGAAAGAATGAAATTGCCCCACTTGTAGGGAAATGGAAAGACTTGGAAAAAATAATGTTTATTAAAGCCAAAAGCAAAGAAACATAGATCCCATGGCTTTCCTTATAAGTATATATCTAGGATAGTCTTAGCAAATGAACAGAATAGCTCAATAGCTATGTACATATGACCATATAAAATGATGCTAAGAGAAATGAACTCCAAGATATGGAAACAAGATGTTTTTGTTTGTTGCTGTTTTTTTTTTTATTGTAAAGATACTATACAGAGGGTTACAGTTACATGAGTGAGGTAATGAGTACACTTCCTCTTGAACATTGTTACCCCCTCCATTGTTTTCTCCCTACCATCCCCTCCCTCCGTACCTTCCCTGAGGTTCTTTTTTTTTTATTGTGATTAAGCGATTACATAATTTCCGGAATTTCACAGTATTGTGGGATAATGATGCTCATTTAAAGTCACAAGTTCATTCTAACTTTCCTGGAGCAAATTGTCTATCACAGTCTGTAACATATAACGGTGTTCACATGTTATATACCATATATGTGATCAGCAGCATGGGGATATTTAGTAGTGGTTCAACCAGATGAGTGGGAGTTCTTTGTTTCTTAAGTCCTGTTAGTTTTGTCATATCACCTAACATTTTGGATTTAGCATCCACTTATCAGGGAGACCATGTACCGTTTGTCTCTTCGTTCTTGGCTTACCTCGCTCAACATGATTCCTTCTAGCTCCATCCATTTCCCCGCAAATGCCATTATTTTGTCATTTCTAATGGCTGCATAATATTCCATTGTATATAGATACCACAATTTTTGGATCCATTCATCTGTGGTGGGGCATCTGGGTTGTTTTTGTTGCTGTTTTTAATGTATTATGTGATTTGTTTTTTCTTTAGCATTTGTTTTCCCTTTGGTTTATCCTCAGTTGTTACTGTATTTGATTTTGAATATACATTTATCTGAATTAGGGAAGGGAAGGGGAATGACAAAGAGTGAACAAATGCAACAGCGATACAAGACACTATGTTGGAAATAAACTGTACAACTTTGAAGGGGGTTGGGGTGAGGGAAAGTGGGAGAAAAAAGAGGGAGGGGATAAGTTCAACAAGAAATACACTCACTACATTACATATGTAACTGGAACCCCTCTGAATATCACCTTGACAATAAAATTAATTTTTTTAAACCACAGATGCCCCCACATTTCAAAGCACAGATTTCTGTCAATAGAAGACACATGGCACGGCTGACAACCTTCTTACTACATGGCAGACCTGCTGCCAGCAGCCATCAGCTTTACCCACTGGCTGGATTTGCTTTTACCCTACAGTATGAATGCTCTACACAGCAAATTACCACAAGCTGATCTGAAGCAGAGGGAACAAGACATCAGACAAAAGTCTCAAGTGACTGATGATATTTTTTCTAGCTTTGATATCAGGTCCCAGCACAAAACATATGGCACAAAGCTAGCACAAAGGTTAAGTGTTCTTCTCCAGGCACTTGTTCCTGCCTTCTAGGTGCTCTCTCCTGCCACAGTGGTTGCATCTAAGAGAGAACCAAAGGGTAAGCACTGATCCAAAGAGGGACAAGCAGAAGATACAGCAGTCCTTTTGTTATTAAGGCAAGACCTAAACTGTTATCCTAACTACCAGGTTACATACCTGAATATTCTATAGGACTTCTTAGGAAGACTCTAGAAATAGTGCCAGTGATGTGTGAGTGGTATAAGGGTAAATCTGCCCTCACATGAAAGCAAAGTGGCAGATTATCTAGGTTTTTACTATCCATTTTCAAGCACTGGTCACCGCAACCCCAAATGCCTTCAAGAGGTCTCTTTGCTCTCATCTGATTTCTAATCCTAACTTCTGGCAACCACAGATATATTCTCTGTCTCCAAGATTTGACTGTTCCAGGATACTATCTAAATAAAGTGATACATGTGGCCTTTTAAATCTGCTCCTCCCCCCTAGGATGGAGCATGACTTTGGGGACTTATACCTGAAACACACTATTACTCAAGACCTGCCTCCAACCCTTTTTTGTTTAAGTTAGTTTTCAGATAGGGTCTTACACATTTTTCATAGGCTAGTCTCACACTAAGATGCTCCTGTCTATGCTTCCTATATAGCTGAAATTACTGTATGGACTAATATTCCCAGCTTTCCTTTGCCTGGGCGTGCCTCCGATAATGTTGGGTTTCCTACCTCCACCTCCCAAGTAGCTGAAATTGCCTGGATCTGGTTCTTTCACTTAGCATAAAACAGCTGAGAATCATCCATGTGGTTGTATATGCCAATAACATGTTCCTTTTCTTTACTGAATAACACTACATTGCAAGGTAATTAGTTGGTCCTGTTGATTACTCCCAGTTTTACATTACTATAAGTACATCTAATACAACCACATGGATATAGGCATTTTATATGTTTTCATTTTGTTTGAGTAAATAGCTAGGAGTGAATGGCTAGATCTAGTCCCAAATGTGTGCTTTGTGTACTAGATTAGCTTATAATAGCCAAACTATTTTCAAAGTAGCACAATTTTGCAGTCCTGCCAGCAATATATAAGTTCCATTTGCTCTGCATCCTCACCAACATTTGGTATTTTCAGATTTGGGGTTTTATTTGAGGGAGCAAGATAATGTTTCATAGATGTGTGACAATATCTTACAATCCTAATAATTCGCATTTGCCAAGTAACTGGTAAAAGTACCTTTTCAAATGATTGCCTGTCAGTCACATATCTTCTTTGCTAAAATGTTCAAATCTTGCCCAACTTTTTAAATTGTTTTCTTATGTTCGGATTTTGAAAGTTCTTTATATATACTTCATACAAGTCTTCTGACATAGATATACCACAATGATGTTTATCTGTATCTTTTCATATCTTTAAAAATGTCTTTCATAGAGAAAAAGTTTTTAAACTTCTGATGAATTCCAATTTACTTTTTTTTTTTTTGGTCAGTCGTGGGGCTTGAACTCTGGGCCTGACCACTGTCCCTGCGCTCTTTAGCTCAAGGCTAGTGCTCTACCACTTGAGCTACAGTGCCACTTCTGGTTTTGTTTTTTTTTTTTGGTGGTGGTTTATTGGAGATAAGAATTTCACAGACTTTCCTGCCCAGGCTGGCTTTGAACTATGATCCTCAGATCTCAGCCTCCTGAGTAGCTAGGATTACAGGCATGAGCCACCTGCGCCCTGGCTCCAATTTACTTTCTTAAAAAATGGTATCTTGTTTGAGTATCATGTCTAAGACCTTTGTATCTAATGTGGGGGTCATGAAAGCTTCTTCTTATGTTACCTTCTAGAAGTTTTGTAGTTTAAAATCTAGGTTTGTGATATTTATTTCTTCATTTGCATGTTTATTGAATTACTGGAGCTTGAATTCAAAGTCTTATGTTTGCTAAGCAGGATTTCCACCACTTGTGCCACTGGTCTCTTTGGGCTTAGCTCTTTTCAAAAAAGGGACTTACTTTTATGTCCAGGCTAGACTGGAATGACATTTGTTTTGTTAGAGTCTTGAAAACTTTTTGCCTGAGTTAGCCTCAAACTATGATCCTCTAATCTTTGCCTTCCAATTATAGGCTTGAGCCACTTACCGGAGGTGATCCATTTGGAGATCCATTTTATAAAAGATGTAATGGTTGAGGTTCATATATTTTACATATAATTTGAAGTTTTCCAGCCCTATTTATTGCAAGCTAATAGATTTGGAAATGGAAGGAGCTTTAAACATTTTTTAACATTTACACAATAATGTTAGTTCCATTTTGGTTAGAAAATAAAAATTATTGTCAATAGATTAAATATATTTAAGTAAAGTGAGAATCTGTCAAAACTTTGTCTTGAGAAAGACAAAAGTCCTCGTATGTTATTTTTTTAAACAAAGGGAAATCCTCGTTTCCATTTCCTGGAGTTATTTCAATACATATTGTTCTATATGATCAGAGGAACATCGGCATTAGGTCTTTGTGTTCTTCTCCTGAGAATATCTTCCTTTGGTCTCACTGTACATGAATGTCTAGGGTCCTGTATAATTTATCATGTTCTAGTGCCTCATATGTTACTTTTTATTGTAGTAAAATATGTATAACACAAGTTTTCTATATTTGCCATTCAAGCATAACATTCCATTTGCATACACGCACAATGTGTGTGTACTATGATGTGGCATCACATTGCCACTACTTCCAGAAAGTTTTCATTGTCCTGAAACTTCATGACCACTCAACAACAGTGTTCCATCTCCTACTGCTGATCATTGCCTATGTTCTGCCAATGAACTTGCCCATACCACGTACTTCATATAAGTGGAATCATACAGTACTTTCCTCTGCTTTATTTCATTTTACATAATTTTTCAAGTTCTATCCATGTATGGAAATTTCACTCTTTTAAAAATTTGAATAGGGGGCTGGGAAGGTGGTTCAGTGGTAGAGTGCTTGCCTTGCATGCCTGAGGCCCTGGGTTCGATTCCTCAGCACCACATAAGCATAAAGAAAAAAGCCAGAAGTGGTGCTGTGGCTCAAGTGGTAGAGCGCTAGCCTTGAGCTGAAGAGCTGAGGGACAGCGCCCAGGCCCAGAGTTCAGGCCCCATGACTGGACCCAAAAAATAAAAAATAAAAAACAAATAATAAAAACTTGAATAGACCAGAAGAAAGCCAGGGAAGGGGTCATACTGACCCCCCAAAAATGCACTTTTTTCCTGACTTATGTAAGTAACCCATCTGTATCTCACCTTTATAATAACAATAAAAATAATTTTTAAAAATTGAATAGTAGGGGAGGTAGGGAAGGGATGTGAAGGGTAAACAAAGGAGGAGGCTGCAATGCTTGATATGAAATGTATGCATTATCCTGCCCATGTAATTGTAACTCCTCTGTACAGTATGTTCACAAAAAAATTAAATTAAATTAAAAAAATTGAATAATAGGGGGCTGAGAAGGTGGCTCAGTGGTAGAGCGCTTGCCTTGCATGCATGAGGCCCTGGGTTCGATTCCTCAGCACCATATAAGCAAAAAGAAAAAAATACGGAAGTGGCACCGTGACTCAAGTGGTAGAGTGCTAGCCTTGAGCTGAAGAGCTGAGGGACAGCGCCCAGGACCAGAGTTCAGGCCCCATGACCGGACCACCCCCCCAAAAAAATTGAATAGTATTCCATTGCGTGTGTGTGTGTGTGTGTGTGTGTGTGTGTGTTGTGTGTGTGTGTGTGTGTGTGTGTTGTGTACCACGTTTTTCTTATATATCTGTTTGTGGATATTTGGGTTGTTGCCACATTTTGGTTACTATGAACACTGTTGTATACTAACTACTTTGAATTTCTGGAATATATACCTGGATTGGAATTGCTGAGTCTCATGATAATTCCATCTACGACTGTTTTCCGCTGAAGCTTCACCATTTTACATTCCAACCAGCAATGGACAAATAGGATGATTTTTGCCAACCCTTACCATCTGACTTTTTGGCTTTAGTCATCTTAGCATATAAAATGAGATCTCATTGTGATTTTTATTTGTATTTCCTTGAACTTACATTATTTCAAGCATCTCTTAATGGGTTTATTAGCCAGTTATATATCTTATTCAAGGATATATTTATCCAGATACTTATCTATTTTAATTGTCTTTTTACTATAAAGCTGTAAGTTTTTAAAATATAGTCTACATTAAATTCCTTTATCACGTATGATTGGTATTTTTTTTTCAGCCTTCTGAGTTCTTTTCACTTTGACCATGGCCTTTGAAGCTGAAAGTTTTCCTTTGATGAGGACTAATGTATTCTCTGCTTACTTGTTCTTGTTTTTGCTCCTATATCGAAGGATTCATTGCTAAATTTATTCATATGTTTCCTTCTCAGAATTTTATACTACTAGCTCTTCCATCTAGGCATTTAATCTCACATTTTGTTTTCAGAGTGGCTCTCCAGTGTTTCTCATGGCATCCCCACTATGCAGAAGGGAAAGGAAAAAGGATCTTGGTCAGAGGCTGGCCCTAGCAAGATCCAAAGTTAGGTTCTAGCTGAACATTAAACAGAAGCAACAAAGGACCAGGTACATGGGTTTCTGTGAGCACCTGCCTAGCAAGTATAAGGCCCCAAACTTAAACTCCAGTACTGTAAAAAAAAAAAAAAAAAAAAAAAACCAGAAACAACCAAAAAAAATAACTACAGATTTACCCATCTGTGATGTTTGCTCAGGTATCACCTTTAAGATTAAGACATTTTACTGACATGTTGCATGTTAACCACCTTTGTACAACTACTTAGTTTTTTTCCCTTTAGATGATCTATTATGAAGTAATTCTAGCTGTGCAGAAACAATGCAGAGGAGCTGAGTTCTTGTATACCCTTTACCTTCATACCTAATTTGCCCTAAGGCTTAATGTCTGATGTTACTGTGCACATTTGCCAAAGGTATAAAATTAACATTGGCACGCAACATCATAAAGATTTTAACAATTCAAGAGAGAAAAAAGGAAAACGTTTTCATACAGCAGACATCTATATAGATACATACGCAGAATAGAAATTTAAAATATCCACCTCTTCTGCTGGCGATAGCTCCATATAAAAGCTCTCTAATATAAAAAAGTCAAGAACAATACAACCATTATCAGCTTGTACAGCATACAAAGGGAGTGAGCTTCTCCAGAGTTGTACCTCTTGACTTGCTGGCAGAATTACTCTCACAGGCTACACTTGGCATCTGATAAGGCTGAATGAATTGTATCCAGAACATCACCCCCATACAATGAAAGTGGCCTATATGGCTATTAACACTTCCTGAAGAACTGAATCTGTCCTTTCTGTTTGTAACTAATCTCAAAACATTTATCCATTAAGTACAATGTTCTCTCATTTCATATTCAGAGAAAATAGTCCAGAAACCTAACTTCCACCTTCTATTCTGTTTAAAACACTGAGCAGTTACTAGTGGAATATAGATTGTCTAAGTAGACAAAGATTCTGACCCAGCAGAAGGGAGAGGTTTGTACCCCTGGGCAGTGAGCAGCTGGTTTCCCTGGCAGGATTAGAATGAGACTCAGTACAACTAAATGAGCATCTTTTCTACAACATCACTCCGCCTTCTCTATTAGTTTTCTTTGGACAAGATTATTTCTTACTGAAACGCTACAATTTGCATCCTATAATTATAATCACATTTCAAAGTCCTGCTAGCTCAAAGCCCAAATCAATCTCTTTCTTTCTTTTTGTAAGGTAAAAATTACTTCAATGTCACTTCAAACTGCATTCTTCAGCACAGAACTGCTTATGGCAAGGTAAATTTACCCTCAGAAATAAAGATCTTTTCTCTCATTTAGATTGCTTTTTGCTATCTGTTTGATAATAGGCTTTAATCCACAATCACAAACAATTCTAACTACCATGATAAGGTTTGCAATCCAAATTATAATGACCCTACTGGATGACCCAGCAAAAGAAAAGCAAAAAGCCAAACAGCCCATTTTAGGTCATCTTAGAGATGACTAATTCTTAGACAAAGTGATGCCTTTCATTCTTCCACATTGCACCCTGGTGCATTTTTTTCCATAATACTTAGCACAATTTGTAATATACTTATGTATGAATTTGTGTGATGATTTATTTCTCTGTTACAATGTACACGCACTAGGGCATAAATACCTCTGCATGGATTAGAACACATGAACGGGAGACTTTCAAACCACATGGTCAATAATGTCCCTCAGCATTCTTCTTCTAAATCACTCTGGCAATCAAGACATGTACATAATACTAACATGAAGACTTCTAGACTTCTATCCCTCTACCCTAAAGGCTTATATAACGACTTACTGTGAGGATCATAGAACCCCAAAATGGCACACCCCTCCCAAGTACTCTGTATCAATGTGGACATTTAAGTCCTTCACATCTAATGATTTGCTGTTTAAATAATGGCTACTATCCAAAGGAACTATCAGCTTGTCAATATAATCTTCTAAGCTAACTTTGGGAACCTGTGTTTTCTAGTCTCTGCATCTTAGTTTATTACAAAATTAATGCAGGGTCATTGAAAAATGCACTTATTCAACCAGAAAAAATGCAATGATAATCCCACTACTCCCAAGAACAATAAAAACTACTTATTATTGGAGTATGCAGCCTTTATTTCTTTCTCTCAGCTAAAAGTGTATATTAACAAATTAGAACTATACTGTGTGTGACATTTTATGTGGTGCTTTTTACACACAATATGATAAAAAAAAAAAAAAGCTGTCTATGTGAATAAACGTTTTGCTGTCACCATTGCTTTGGTAAGCTATGCTTTGATGCACTGAGGCCACTGTGGTAGTAATCCCTCTCTTAAGAATATTATAAAAGCTAAGAGAGAGCACGTATCAGGAGGCCTCCGTCATGTGATATTTGCTGCATGGAGCCATCTCCCAACAGGACAGCAGGGTACATAGCCCCTGATCAAGTCTCTAAAAGCCCACAAGGACTGAACATTCTCACCTTATTGCCAGGAAGGGCTACTGATTCCCACCAGCTCCCCACCTAACAGGCTACACTAACATATCACATAAGTCCCTTATTTCCCACTTTCATTCTGCACAACACAACATCACTCATCTATTCCCACCAATAATCTGAACAGGAGGGCAGCCATCAATAAAACATTGGCAGTGCCTCAAATGTACCTTTCACGGCTCCTCTGAGGTGAACCAGGCTCCCACATGACCACCACAAGCACACATCTGTGCATGCTAGTCTCACTCAGCAGTCTGAGGAATGAAGAATCACCTCATTACAGGGTGTCCACAGTTGAGTGGATTCTAGGGTCTGCGTTTCCACCTCAGACACCGCCCTTCCTTCCCTTCATCATGGCCCATCATGGCATGCAGAGTAGAGGGTAAGAAATCCCAGTCTTCCCACAAACATTACCACCTGCTCCAACCAAGGTCTGGAGCATTGTGGGTTTTTTTTTCACTACTTGAATATATAATAGGACAGATTATGCATCACAAAAAGTATATCAATTTACATAAATATACACAGTGCTCGCTAATTTGATGACCTGTGTCTTGTAATCATCCACAGGGAGGATGTGGTTATCAAGACCATGTTTTTCTTTGTTTCTTCTATCTTGTGAACAGATTATCCACATAACTTTCACACTTCCTGTGGCCCAGAAAGGTCACATCTATTGCTTGTTCATATACATGCCCCTTTAATCAATACGGACCCAGTGCACCACAGTCTGATATTGGATCTAGAGGCAAAAGAATGACCAAGAGAGCCATGACTCTGGGAATTCACAGTCTTAAAAAAGGAAGAAAATAAGAAAGCAATAAGCTCAGCTTCATAATAAGGGAAGCAAAGAATGTATGGTCAGTGTCTGCAAATGCCACCCATCTCATCCCAAGCCTGAGGGTCCCCAGAGTGCTTCCCAGAAAAAGCATTGTCTAAGCTGAAACCTAAAGGCTCAGCTTCCCAGCAAGAAGTGAGGATGAGAGAGAGATGCACAGAAAACAAGATACAAAGATAAAAGGCAGGAGATGGATGAAGGACAGAGGAGAAAGAGACTCTGGGGTACCTTTCTGTCAGAAAGGAGTTGTATAGACTACAGTTGGGAATTCGCCTAGCTTCTATGATACCTTTGTGAAGTCTGCCCTGACTATCCTCAACTCTGGCATTGCAGTGTTGACTAGCTTTTCACCCTTTGCAATCATCCATTTATTCTTAGTCTCCAGCCACTATACTAGAACTATCGTGATCAGATTGCAATCATCCACTTACTCTTAGTCTCCACCCACTATACTAGAACTATCGTGATCAGAGACATCTTTGTGCATGTCTCCCCCAGTGACCACCAGCAACTAGTTGGGATCCCACCTGCACAGATGTTCACCAAACATACCAAACATACATTAACTGAGTAAACTAATCATCTTTGTTGTTTTCACTTAGACCTGGTTATTGAATTAAAATCATTCTTGAAATTATATACAGGTCAATTGCTTCTATAGTTTAGGGAACTTTTGCTTCATGTAAAAATGATGCTATATGCTTAGAGTAAAGCAACTTGTCACATCCAACTGGCTACAAGAAGGCATGACTCAGTGTGAGTCTTCAAGCTAAGATCATCATTTCTCACTCTGAGAATTGTGAAAGCTCCACACACATGCCAGAACTCAAGAGAAGACTGAGCAAGGATCTATTCAAATCTAGTGCCTGTACGTACAGAGCTACGCACTAGCCAGTGCTCTCTTGTGGTAGTCTTATGACTCTGTGGGAATCACTAGTCAGTGCTCTTTTGTGGGGACAGATGAAGAAAATTTTTGATAATCTAGTCTTGTGCCACAAGCACAACAGACTTCCATGTGAAAGTCCACATGCAAAGTGAAAGCTTAGTGCTGTATCAGCATAGCCAAGGTCATCTGTACACAGGGCACAGTATCAGAGAGAGAGAGAGAGAGAGAGAGAGAGAGTGAGAACTCTTTAGAATTCCAGTACTTAATAAACTCTCTGTCCCTGGGGAAATCACTCAGCCTTGCTAGGGTATGCATAGCACTCAGGCCATCCCATTTGGTCTAAATTCATATACACACAGTGAAGGTCATCACCACCCACCTCCCTACTGCCACACTGGCAGACAGGTGTCACTGAAATAGCTCTGCTTATTGTAGCTCATTAGAATACGCACCTTATCCTGCCTTGGGCTTGTGCATTCTACTCATGTGTCTGGGAATTAAGTGAGTCATCAAAGTGACATAGCCAATCTCTTCATCACTAGAGCTTTGCAAAGGAGGGGCAGAGCTTTGGGAAATGAAGAAACAAGTCCATTTATAACAGAGAATTAGATATCTTTGCAGGACCGTGTACATAAAAGAATACTAATTTGATTCTTGTCAGTTTGGTGGCTAGGCAATCAATACAAAGACAGAAGGTTTTCAAAATGGCAACAACACAGTCCCACCAGGCACAGTATGGATAACTTCCATGAATCCGGACTTTTAGGGCACTGTGTTAAGACAAGACGGTACACACCAGATTTTTAATTTTTTGTGTCATTTCTGTGTCATGGATCAGAGAGCAGGTAAACACAACATCAATATAAGAATTAATCAGATGAATAACAAAATGCTGAAACAAGGACACAGGATGACCCATTGCAACAATGATACTCACAAGACACTATGTTGGAAATGAACTTTACAACTTCAGGGAGGGGAAAGGAATGGAGGAGAAAAACAAAGGAAAGGGTAACAATGCTCAACAAGAAAAAAAAGACAAGAACTCACATATATATATGTATATATATATATATATTCATATATATATATATATATATATGAATTAAATGCCAAGTGCTGGTGGCTCACATCTGTAATCTTAAATGCTCAGGAAGCTGAATCTGATTTGAAATCAGCCCAGGCAGACAAATCTTTGAGATTCTTATGTGCAATTAATGAGTTAAAAAAATTAGAACTTGATATGTGGCTTCAGTGGCAGAGCACTAGCCATGCACTAAAAAGCCCAGCAAATGCCAGTGGCAGTGGCTCATGCTTATAATCCTAGCTTCTGAGAAGGCTGAGATCTGAGGATTGCAGTTTGAAGCCACCCTGGGCAGAAAAGTCTGTGAGAGTCCTATCTCAATAAACCACTCAGAAAAAGCCAGAAGTGGTGCTGTGGCTCAAGTGGTAGAGAACTAGCCTTTAGAACAAAGAGGCTCAGGAACAGAGCCCAGGCCAAGAGTTCAAGCCCCAGGACTAAGGGAAAAAAAAAAAAACAGCAAGAGTGTGAGGCCCTGAGTTCAAGCCCTAGTACCTGACATCCCCCCACTAAAATACAAAAAGAATCAGACCCAAACTTGAGAGAGCGCTGTCTGCATAATAGCAAGTGGGCCTGAAGGTTCATCAACCCTCTCAGTCCACATAAATAATCAAAGCAAATAATGAAAGGATTGTCAGTGAGAAAACTCCTCATCTGGCTCTAATCTATGGACAACTATAAAGACCCATAGTTCTTTAGTCAGAAAAAATTGCAATTGTTATGTCAATCTGATAGAAATATACAAAGGTAAATGTCTTTATCATCCTCTCTCCATCTGTCACATACACAAGCCCTAAAGTTTTGTTTCTGCCACCCCAATCACTTCTTTCCATAGCTCAAGACACCAAAGTCAAGTTGCAGGTTTTACATGGACTCTCTGGCTCTACCTTTCTTCATTTTGCTTGTCGCACTGCTCTTCCTTTTCTCTAGGTCATCCTCAGCCTTCTAGTATGAGGCATGTAGGTCACACTGCAGTAGGAGGGCAGATAAGGGCCCTTTCATCTAGGAGACGTGTAAGAGTATGGTGGATGAAGGCCACATGAACATCTCCCCACACACACTGTAGGCAGTGCTCTTAATCAAGGCTTCAGATATTTGAAAAATGATTAGCTCTTGATTTTCACTATAATCTTATCATATGAATTTAGTATTCTCTTGAATTTTGAAAGGAAATAAATACAAGTAGTACTAGAAGAACCCTCAAGTTTGTATGACATTTGAAATTAAGCAAGTATATATATAATATTTATATGTGTTATATAGCTATATATGCACACATGTATATATGTATCTGTATATATATACATGTATGTGTATATACATATGTGTGTCCATATATAACTGTATCATAAACTTAAGGTTTTTAACATTTGACATTCTGCATTTCATTATGACTGGGTTTCTATATATAAGAGAAAGAGAAAAGGAAGAGGAAGAGAAAAGAAGGGAGGGAGGGAGGGAGGGAGGAAGGAAGGAGTTATGAATCTCTACTCCTTCTTCCTTTTCTTTCTTTCTTTCATCTCATACCCCCACTCTATCTCATTCTGATACGAGGGCCATGGTCACATCTTCCTACCATGCCTTGCTACAGCCCCCAAAGCAATGCAGTCAGCTGATTATGGAGTAGAAATGAGCCCTTTCTTTTAATAGCTTGATCATCTCAGGTATTTATTATAGCAACAGAAAGCTAATTGACACAAGAAATTAGTAACAACAAGTAGGGCAACTGGGGCAACTGAGGTTCTATCTACGATGATCTAAAGAAATCTTTAAAATTGACTTCATAGGAGATATTTGCGGAAGATTACAAAAGTAGGATAGAGAAAGAGCTGAATGTTGCAAGCAGACCTTCACAGGAGGTAATGGTAGTGTCTCAGAAGGCCAGAAAGCTGATAGAAATGCTGACAGGCTATGCTACTGAGGTTTCAGATAAATCAGGAGACCATCGGAAATGGCTACAGACCATATCTGTATGCCACAGCAAAGAATCCAAATGTGTTTCCTTTGTGTCCTGAGACTTTGTGGGAGTCTAAGCATAATGGAAATAGACTAGTTGATGTGGTGAAAGATATTTCATGGCAGCAAAGCACTCACTTATGGCATGGTTGTTACCAGCTGCTTGTAGCCAAATTTGTAGTTCAGATTGTGGGAAAAATTAGAGTAGAAAGATTTGAAAAAACTTACTGTTTGACAATAAATAAATAAATGAGTATGTTGAGGTGCTACCAAGGAGAGTGCAGCCAAAGAGGATGCTATGATTAGCACTCATAAAATCAGGCTAAGTACTTTGTATTGAGACACAGGAAGGATGCCTCCTCCTGGACACTTCAGGAGACTGAACATGTGTATGTGCTCACATATACACACACACACACACACTGCAGGCTCAAAAATATTACAATGCAGATTTTGCACAAACTTCCTAGGGGTAAGACTTTTGAGTAAAGAACCCCAAAGTTCTTTGCTTACACAGGACCAGCTAGGTAACCATTGCAGTAAGGCACTAAGAGAATGTTACATCCATGCTTCAAGCAAGCCCAGGCACACCTGGCACTGCTACTCAACCTTGGCATCATCTATATGATGGTGGTTTTGAGACATACAGAATGTAAGAGTTATGGGGTCAAGTAGGCTTCCACCCAGATTTCAGATGAAATTCTGGGGGACCAGGCAGCATTGAGGAGTCGAGTACCTGCAAGCAGCCCCTGACAGAATCTAAGAGAGTGAAGTCAAAGTTGTAATAAAGAGCCCAGGAGGAAGTGGCGCTGTGGCTCAAGTGGTAGAGCACTCTCCTTGAGCTGAAGAGCACAGGGACAGTGCCCAAGCCCAGAGTTCAAGCCCCATGACTGACAAAAAAAAAAGGAACCCAAGAGGAAAGAAATACCAGAAAGTTAGAATGCTTGCTCCTAACCAGAGAAGCTGTGGGCAGTGTACAAAACCTGCCCAAGTGAGAGGCCATATGGCCTTTAGCCATTAAGTTCATAAGAACAAAGATGACCAAGCACTTGAAAGCCCATATTCTGCTACATTGTGCCTCAGATGCTGGACATAGAGCTATAGGATTTAATGTTTGCTTGATCTGGTACCTTATTATTAATCTGTTTCTTCCTTTTAGACTAGGAATGTTTACTCTATCTCGAACACATAACTTCTTTTTTTTTTTTTTTGATGTTTTACAAGGGGCTCACAGCCGAGTTTTCCTTGAGTCTTAGAGGAGACTTTAGACTTGGATCTATGAGCAATGCTGAAATCGGAGTTTGGGGACACAAGACAAACTGAATGCATTCCACATTGTGATAGGTATGAACCTCTAATGGTCAGAGCCAGAATTTTATCATTTCAGTCCTGAGTGTCCTCCGAGGGGTCATATGATAAAGATTTAATCTCCAGCAGGGCACTTTGGGGAAGTAATGGAAACTTTAAAAAGTACTACCTAGGGCAAAGTCTTTAGTCTTTGGAGCATGCCCTTGAAGGGGACTGTGAGACCTTAGTCTTTTCCCATACTCCTGTCTTTTTCACCGTGCAGTGAGAAGTTTTGTTCTGCCACATGCTCCTGCAGTGATGCACTTGTCACAGATATGTAAACACCAGGGCCAACCAATCATGCTTCATTGCCTATGAAATTAGCCAAAATAAACCTTTTCTCACATGAGTTGATGATCATAGGCATTTGCTACAGTAACATAAAGGTGACTATGATCAATATGATTCAACCTTGGCTGGGGATTTCCAAATCTGGTCCTGGCATTACTCTCTATAGGACCACAGAACCAAAAAACTCTAGTTGTCCCACAAACAAAAAGTATATAACTTTCCTGAACCTGAAAACAAAAATTATCCTGACAAAAAACACTTAAGCTCCTTTTGTAAATGAAAAACCTAGTATCTGGTTCTTATATGTGTAAAAGAAAAATGGAAGAATTCCTATATCCTTAATGGTCTTCAGACAGCAGCCCTAGAAGACAACGGACACTGTCTCATGCCAACATCCAGTTCTTGCTGTCCATTTACAAGAGTATTGGGAAAAAAAACAACTGACTGACCACCAGATGATGTACAGGATCCATTTTTGATGAGATTCCAATGGGGCTGAGAAATGAAAGTGGCTCCTGAGGAATCTTAGCTAGGACCAATGGAGATCCCAGAACACAATATAGCATAAAATAAACCAAAAAATAGCTTATCTAGATGGTTGCTGGGTTTAAAGAAAGCAGCAGAAACAAAACAGGGAACCAAGGCTGGGTAGAGGGGCATGTGTGGGAAAGACAGCATAGAAATAGAGTGTGTGAAGCAGGAGAGGCACAGAGAGAGCAAGAGAATGGGAAATTTTCTCTTTCCACGTTTTGAACAACTAAGAAAGAGAGAAAGAAGAAATAGTCATCAGCCAAGAGTAATGAAACAAATCCAAAACCTTCTTTTTAGCCAATAAGCACAGCTGGAGGAAGACTAAAGTCTTCACAACTCCACAACAAATTTCCTTACCAAATGATATCCTTGTGTTGGGAGTGTGGAACCACAAAAATCTGCTTTCTTATTTCAACTGACATGTTTATCATGAGTGAGACAGTAAAAGGACTGAAAATACAAGCAAAGCCAAGAAACAATGAGAAGTACTTGCCTGTCGCCATAGCTCACAGTAGGACTCAGAACAACAGGGTCCAAGGCTGGGCTATTAACTTCGTTAAGTGTAAGGCTCAGAGGATAAACCAAGCCTGAGATGTACATTGCAGCAATGAGATGTACAAGATGTTATGTTGGAAAATGAACTTTACAACTTTGGTGGAGGGGGAACCGTGGGGGTGGGGGTTGGGGAAGGTGATGGGAAGGGAAACAAAAGAGGAGGCAATAATGCTCGATAAGAAATGTACTCATTACCTTGCTCATGTAATTGTAACCCCTCTGTATGGTATGTTCAAAATTTTTTTTTAAAAAGAGGAGTCCAAGCCTCCCCTCTCCACTCACCCTGTTCATCAGGACCCTTATGGAAGCAGCTAGTCTACTTTGACTAGAAATACTGGGGAATTCTCTGGAGACACGATCTTGGTTTTGGTATGCAGGGTTCTCGCTGAAATGCTCATGTTGAGAGCTTTATATCCTCAGATGACACTGTTTGGGGATGTTTTGGGAATGACAGAGGTGGAACCTAGCTGAAGGAAACAGGTCACAGGTAGAAGATTCTTGGTGGTATCTTGTTCCTGGTCCTGTCTGCCATAATGTGATGAGGCTCCTCCTTCACAGGTTCCCACCACCATCACAATCTGCCCAAATACATGAGGCCAAGCAACCAGAACCTTCTGTGATCCAAAATGAGTCCTTGCATCTTGAGTTTGTTTATATAGGGTATTTTGTTACAATTTAAAAAGTAACTAATATACAGAACCATGTGTGTCCCAAACAAGGGCCAAAATTCATGCTGAAACATAATTCCTACTATGATAGTTAAGATAGGTGGTATATGAGAAGCAATCAAGTCATGACGGCTCTCCCTTCATGAATGGGATTTACACCCTTAGAAAAGGTCTGGGGATAGAAAGGAATGCTCTCTTGCTCTTCTACCTTCTTCCATGCGAGCACCAAACAAGGCACTATCCTGGAAGCAAAAAAAAAAAAGCCTACAAAAGACCCCAAAATCAGCATCTCAATCTGGGACTTCCCAGTCTCTATAACTATAAGAAATCAATTTCTGTTCTTTGTAAATTATTGATCTTGTGTCCTTTGTCATAGTAGCACAGACATACTAAGCAAAAAGAGTAAGACAGGGCTGCTCAGTGGTAGAGCGCTTGCCTTGCATGCCTGAGGCCCTGGGTTTGATTACTCAGCATCACATAATAAAAAGAAAAAAGCTAGAAGTGGCGTTGTGGCTCAAGTGGTAGAGCGCTAGCCTTGAGCTGAAGAGCTGAGGGACAGCGCCCAGGCCCAGAGTTCAGGCCCCATGACCAGACCCCCCCCCCAAAAAAAGAGTAAGACATGTGGGAGAGGTAAGATAGAGATTAATAGCTTCCTCAAATCTTGAGCAGTATAGAAAGGATAGATGTTTCCTTCCTTGGTTGGGAAGAAGCAGCACAAGCTAAACATAGAAAGACAGAGAACCTGTTCAAGCCTTGAAGGTAGGAAGGAAAATGTATCCAATTCAAAATGAACCAGTAACAATAGTGATGGGTAATTCTTATCTAAGTGTCATCAAAGTGTCACCTTTTCACACTTCATGTGGCTATATGGAGACATGTTGAGTTCTGACCCATGGATATAGGAAGGCATGTGCTCTATCCAGACTCAAGTATTTATGAGCTATCAAATGACATTCTAGATTTCTCCTCCATACTTGCTTCCTGCTGGAGAAGAGGAAAAGAGCAAAGTCCCTGCTCACTGTGTGGAGGAAAGGCATCCTGGAGAAGTTACTCAACTCTAAGCTTAAGCAAGATAATGGCTAGGTGCTATAGAGCTTGGGGATGGATGGACTGTATAAGATAGCCTAACTTCTCTTTAATAAAATCAAAGACATCTGGGAATAAGAACATTGCCATAGATGCTATCACAAACATGTGACAGTAGAACCTTAGGAATCTCTCACAACCATGATTTGACTGTGTGGGGTCTTGGAACTTGAGTCAACACCAGGAAAATCCAGAAAAAGTAACACAAACAGACTGCCACTTTGATACACCAACTTGATGGCCAGGCATATTCAATTAGAGGGGGGGGGGGGGAATGACTTGTCTGCATACTTCAGTTTGTGGCTTGAAAACTGAATGCACTCCCCAGATGTCTGTATGACAAGCAAAGACCAACTGGCTCTTTTCTAGCTGTCAGCAATTTGGCCAGGGGAGGTGATAATTTCTCATTTGAGAGAACTGTGGCATTTCAGGATGAAATGAGACCTCCAGTGCAGAGATGACACACAAATTTCATCTCCAGTGCCAACTCCAGTGGGTTGGCGGTGACTTCCTGGAAGGCCATGTTAAAATAATTCCAGGACTAGATCCAGGCACAGTGGGAAAGAGTAGATGGTTGATTGGCAAGGTCTGCCAAAGGAGGGCAGAATGGGAGTACTAAAGCAAGGGGAAGAAGGTTAAAGGAACAAGAAATAAAACAAATTGGCCCAACAGCACAACAATCTCATTTCATAGGTAGTGAAATAACGGCCTAGGGATGTTCCTAAAGATCCTCAGAACTGTGGTCCCAGAATAAAGACTTGAACCTTTGCCTGTGGAGTCCAATTCACTGTCATTCTTTTACCACTAGTTGTCACTTAGAAATAATTACTTTTAAGTAGGACACTGGTGGTTCATGCCTGTAATCCTAGCTACTCAGGAGGCTGAGATCTGAGGACTGCTTCGAAGCCAGCCTGGGCAGGAAAGTCCGTGAGACTCTTATCTCCAATTAAGCACCAGAAAACTGGAAGTGGCGCTTGGTTCAAAGTGTTGGAGTGCTAGCCTTGAGTGAAAAAGCTCAAGGACAGTGCCCAGGCCCCGAATTCAAGCCCCACAACTGACCAAAAAAGCCCCAAAATATTGCTTCCACAAATGCAAATTAGATGGTCTTTCTACTTCTCTCCAGTGTCTTTTGGTAGCTTGCTTGTTCTAATTTTGAAGATAAACAATACATAAAACTAATCTTTTAAAAGCAGATGACTTTCTTTAATTGGTAACAAAAAGCAAAGTCAGAGTCATTTAAGCTTGAAAGGGACTTGATGTGCTACTGGTAGCTTTGAAGAAGAAAAGGCTATGTGAGAAGTAAAGGGAACAGCCTTAAGGTGATGAGACAACACTTCACTGAGAGCCAATAAAAAAGTATAAACACAAGAAACAGAGTCTAGTCAAACCCAATGAGCCTATAATAACCTTCTTCCCCAGAGCCTCCAGATAAGACCTAACCTAGTGGACACCTTGATGCCAGTCTGTTCATAAAGTCTAGCAAAGATTGATTGGATTTCTGAGCTTATACAAAAGTCTTTTATTTTATTTTAAAGGTGATGTACAAAAAGATTACAGTTACATAAGTAAGGTAATAAGAACATATCTTGTCAGAAAGTCTTTTTAAAACACTAGATTTCCAATAGATTGTTAAGCAAGAATAGAAAGCCAGTGCAGTGATAACATGGCATCTTCAGATGACTGGCAAAGCCATGTTTAAGGGTGATGACTGTCATCACCATGTTGAGGGGACTAACTCAAGAAAAGTGTTAAGTGCGTAGATGAGCCAGTTCCATGAATTCCTGAAATTCACTACATAGAATTTCCATTCTCTATTGAAATCAAGCAAGGTTCCTACGGTTAGGACAGTGAAATAATCTCCAAAATGGAGATCATTAAGTAGTTTTGTCTCTTAAACAAAACAAAGAACCTCTTTTTCCTCATTCATATTTGCAAATTCCGCACACAGATAAGTTTGCCGCAGGCTGCTGTAACCCATTTAAGAATAGAAAAAGCTAAATGATAGAGGAACAAAGCAACTTCAAAAGGGCTTTCAAGTCCAAGCTATCCAAGACAGGAATTAAATGTATCTTTTTCTCTGCCCATCCTTCACATAGGACCAGCTGCTCTAGGCTCTGCTACAACAAGCCTGGGAGCCCATTTCCCCCCAAGGACAAAAATCTAACAAATATCACCAGCATTGTCATCATCATCACCACCACCACCACTATCACAACCATCATCATCATTAAATAACAATACAATAAAAAACATGTATTGAGGTCTTTCCTCACCTGCCGACCACTATCCGAAGTACTGCTCACAGTTTCAGGTATAGTTTATCAATTATAGTCATGAAACAAACAAAAATCAAGTTAAAACCTACTTCTAGCTTTAATTTTCCAATGAAGCAGCCTAAGTACCATGCCAACCTCCCTTTCTAACAGAGTATCCGCTGCTCATCTCTGGGGTCTGGTACCAACAGCACCTCATGTTCCACAACTTCCTTAGACACTTTCTGAATTCCCAGCTAGTCTGGCTCACTCTGCTAGTTTTCCATTTTGAAAAACTTGGTACAAACATGGTAGCTGGTCCCTAACATTATGACAGACGCTCTAATAAGGTATAGCTATCTCTATCACCCTTTCTAGAATATTAAATCCCAAGGGTTGGGCCCCAGTAATGAGCCTTGGCATCTCTAGCTCCTAGAGAATGACACAGAGATTTATTCTTTATTTAGCTTAAACTTTGTCATAATACATTATACAAGCTGGACACTAGTGGCTCACTTCTGTATTCTAGCAACTCAGACAAGAAAGTCTATGTGACTCTGATCTCCAGTTAACTACCAAAAAGCTGGAAGTAGAGTTGTGGCTCAAGTGGTTCAAGTGGTAGTAGCCTTGGGTCAAAAACCCCAGAGATAGCACCAAAGCCCTGAGTTCAAGCCCCAAGACTGGCACAAAAAAAGAAAAAAGAAAGATGGAAGGAGGAGGAAGAGTAGGAGGAGGAAAGAAGGAAGAAGAAGGAGAAGGAGAAGAAGGAGGAGAAGAAGAAGAAGGAGGAGGAGGAGGAGGAGGTGGAGAAGGAGGAGGAGTGGAAGGGGAAGGGGGAGGGGGAGGGGGAGGAGGAAGAGGGGGAGGGGGAGGGGGAAGGGGGGAGGAGGAGGAGGAGGAGGAGGAGAGGAAGAAGAAGAAGAGGAGGAGGAGGAGGAAGAAAGAAAGAAAGAAAGAAAGAAAGAAAGAAAGAAAGAAAGAAAGAAAGAAAGAAAGAAAGAAAGAAAGAAAGAAAGAAAGAAAGAAAGAAAGAAAGAAAGAAAGAAAGAAAGAAAGAAAGAAAGAAAGAAAGAAAGAAAGAAAGAAAGAAAGAAAGAAAGAAAGAAAGAAAGAAAGAAAGAAAGAGAAAGAACGAAAGAAAGAACGAAGAAAGAAGAAAGAAGGAAAGATTGAAAGAAAGAAAGATTGAAAGTGGAGAAAAGGAATATGAACAAAAGAAATTATCTTAAAACTGCAATCAATGAAGAAAGAGCTAATCATAAAAGAGGCCTACATACAGAGAGCTAGAGATCCAGCAGTATCTCTTGCCTCTGGACAGAACTATAAGATGTGTCCCTGAAACACAGAAAACTTTCCTTTGGGCCCCTCCTTTGTCTTCTCTAGACCTGTTATTTCTTCTCTAAAATGGTGATGGTAATTGCATGATTTGAATTTGAAATATCCACAACAAATCCTGATTTGTTAAGGGCTAGGTTGCCAGCTGATGGGACTCTGAAGAAGTGATTGGATCATGAAGGCTTCGACTTCAACAATGGATTAATCCACTTATAGATTCATAACCTGATGGCCTTATTGGCAGATGAGGTTTGGCTGAAGGAAGTAAGTTAGTGAAAGCATGATTTTGAAGGATATAACTTTTCCCAGGCACCTTCCATTTTCTGTCTGCCTCCTGTTTGCTATGAGGTGAGCAACTTTATTCCACTACTTGATCCCTAGTTTGATGCTCTGAGTCCCCACACACAGGCCAGGCCCAGAAGTAACAGAGCCATGTGACTCAGGAGTGAAACCTGAAAACATGAACCAAACAAATCTTTCTGCAGGAGGAAATGTTAAGGCAGTATAGTATTCAAGCTGGAGCATAGGTATTTCTAGCTGCTTTTAACCAGATTCATAGTAAGAATCATGATCAAAAGGTAAAGCTTTTCTTTTCACCATACATTTGTGTTACTGTTGCTAGTGAGGTAAATGTCATTTAAATAATATGTAGTTGAATCTTGTTTTTTAGTATAGTACAACTGCCTCTTTATTGGAAAATTGAGATTTTAATATTCTGTATCATTATTAAAATAATTTCTGTTAAAAAAAGGTAAAGCTCTTGAAAGATAGGCAAAACTTTTAGTTTGTCACAAAAATGAGCTTATGTAAAGCTGGGACCAAGAAAGTATGCTAATGTCTTTAGCACCTTAAAAACCCAAGTCCTGCTGAGCGCCGGAGGCTCACACCTGTAATCCTAGCTACTCAGGAGGCTGAGATCTAAGGATCGTGGTTCAAAGCCAGCCCAGGCAGGAAAGTTCATGAGACTCTTATCTCCAATAAACCACCAAAAAACCGGAAGTGGTGCTGTGGCTCAAGTGGTAGAGCATTCACCTTGAACTGAAGAGCTGAGGGACAGTGCCCAGGCCCAGAGTTCAAACTCCATGACCAACAAAATATAAAATAAAAGAATCCAAGTCCTTTGCACTGGAATAATAGGAGAGAGACTGAGGGAATCTCGGGAATTAGACAGACTCACATATCATAGACTCAAGGGTAGTAGGTGTAACCTTATTTGAAAGATTTCACTTTGAGCAGAAAGCTCCGGGCACTCTGTTCACACAAGATTGCCCAAGAAAGTGCTTCCTCATGTTCAGCCATCCAGGCACTCAGAGGACACTACATGGTCCAAGTTGTTCAGCTATTGTTTAGGGTAACAGGAGACCCTGATATCATCCACATCATGCTAGTTTTCCAGGCATTCAGAATATAAGAATTACAGGATCATAGAGGCTTCCATCCAGATTTCAAAGGAAAACCTAGGAGGCCAGGCAATATATAGTAAGGTTAGATTCTCTGCAGACAGCCCTTAAGAAAGCAATAAATGAATCTGTGAAAGTAAAGCCAAAAATGCTATGGAGCTCCCAGGAGGTCAGAAGTGCCAGGGACATAAGACATCTACTGAGGAAAGCCACAGGAGTGAGAACATCCATACCAGGAGAGAAGCCATGTGGGTTTTAGGCAGGAAGGCCACAGGGCAAGGCATGCACATAAGCCCATGGAAGCCATTGGTAGAATGCTATGGGTTTCATAAAATGTGACTGTAAGTCTCATGTGTTAACAATTTGTTTGCCAGCTGGTGATACTATTGAGAGATGATTGGATCTTGAGGTACAAACTCTTATCAATGGAGGATTTACTCATTGATGTGTTTATAGTTGAAATGGGCTATTAGAAGAATGGGAACTAGGGAAGGAAGTAGGTCACAGGGAGTCATATCTTATCCTTGCTCCCTTCCTCTCTCTCTATTTACTGGCTGTCATAAGGTGAGCACCTTGGCTCCACAATGCCCATCTACTATGATGTTCTCTCTCACTATAGGCCCAGAAAACAATGCAGCCAGTTGACTCAGGGATGGTAATCTTTGAAACAATGAGCCAAAATAAATTCCTCCTTTTTAAAATTACTCCTCTAAATAGGGATTTTTTTTCTTTCGTGCGATTGTTTCTAACACATTTATAAGATTACTTTTTGTTGCTTTGTATGTCTGTCCCCCACAGTATAACCCCTGCTTTCACTGAATTTGATGTAGGTATAATTGTGGAGGGGAAGGGGAAAAACAAATCGTCTAAATAGGGATACAGGTGGATCCATTGCAACAATGAGATGTACCAGTCGTTATGTCGAAAACGAACTTTACAACTTTCATGGCGGGGGGGGGGGGGGGGGGGGGGGGGGGGGGGGAAGCGGGGAGGATTGGGGGGGGGCGGGGGGGAGGATGGGAAGGGATGGGAAAGGGAAACAAAGGAGGAAGCTACAATGCTTGATAAGAAATGTACTCATTATCTTGCCCATGTAATTGTAACCTCTCTGTAAGTATTTTCACAATAAAAAAAATGAAATAAAATAAAAAATAAATAAATAAAATTACTCCTCTCAGGTAGTCTGTTATGGTGACATGAATCTAACACACTAGATATCCCTAATTCACAGAGTCATGGGGAGGGCAAAGTGAGAGCAGGTAGATATTGAAGTGCAGAGACCAGAAAGTGAGACCAGCTCAGCAGCAGAGCTGTTGACCAGGGTATCTGCAAACCGTGATGCATCCCGGAATAGCCACAAATGGAAGGCCACACTGCCCAGAAGAGACAAACAGAAGACCCTAACATATGGATAGCAGTTTCTTCTTACATTAAAATTTTGTTATATGAGCCTTTTCTTTAAGTCTCTTTTTCAAAATTCCATGCCATAGCCCAGAATATTAATATTTCCCCATTGCCAAAGCCAACAAACACAGTGTTCTGATTCTGAATATAAACACATACTAAGCCAAGGTTTCAGACCATTAACTTCTTTCCTTTTCCATCTTTTTATTTTATCATTTCTAACTTCGAGCAACCAAAGGGATTTATATCTTAACCATTACAAAAACATATCCAAAACATCCCTTGCTCCCAGGCTGAAATCTTTTTCTATCATTAGCTTGAACCCAAAAATCGTTACATGGATGAATTGCAAACCCCTGAAAATTATGTGTTTAAGATGGAAGAAATAACTCAGAGTAGTGGGATCTGGAAGAAAAAGATCACTCAGAATATACGGTCCCATTGCAACCAAACATTACAGATAACTCATTTTCTATGTTTCACTTACAAAATATTTGATTCCAGTTACATACTGCCCAAGCAAAACTTAAAATAGCCAAGGACTAGGCACTCTTTTACTTTAGCATCAGCCTTTAAGAAAAAGTATCAAATGATTTTGACCTGACATCCACTCTTTAGCTCCTGAAAAACAGTGGCAAAGTTCTGTCTGATTGAATGATCCCATTAATTCTCTTTTTAGAAAGAGATAAAGTACTGTAATGTACTATATGCTGACTGTGAATCTGAAAGTTGATGACCTTTCCTGCCAAGAACTAAGAGAGAGAATGCATCGTAGCCATGCAATGGAGAAGCAGGTATGCTTTAGAACAAGGAATGTTTTAGAAGTGCACATTTAAGCTGAAATGAGTAACTTAGAACAGGATATTGTGGTCGACCATACCGGCTCCTCTGAAACTTCAGCAAATCTTTGTTATTAAAGAACAATCATGAAGTAGCTCTTAAGAAGGCTAAGCCACACATTCCATACCTAAAATAACACCTTGAAACATTCTATTTCCAAGCTGGAAACTATAAAAGGTGAAAACAGTCTGAGAAAGCTGGAGTGAGTATGCAACAGTAGTAATTTCCAAACTTCTGTTATTTGAGTGGTACCATTCCATTACCGATATCTGGACAAGATCCACAATGGGTGTCTCTTAATGAACTAGCATTTTCTTCCCACTGACCTCATTCGTAACTCTAGGGACTAAATTACCATGATTGTGAAGTTATATTTGGCCCATATTTTGGGTAAATATATGTGACAACTACTGATATTAAAGTATTTGTGGTCCTTGCTAGGGTAAACCTGAGAAATAGTGCTAAAGACAAGACATTTCTGGCTTCTCCATTCTCCTATAAGACCTGCTGTCATCTAAGTGTGCCCACAGTTTTTTGATTGGCATGCCAAGTGTCAAAGGTCACTGAAGTGAAGAAGTTAGTCATAGACCTATGGTAACTAAGAGATAGTGAAGGCTTACCTAGACTGATTGCCACCTAATGCCATCACCTTCCTTTACCCCAATCATATTCTTTCCCAACTGTAATCTAAAGTAAAGCACATCATGCCCTGACTGCCAATATCACTCCCTCTGATTTTGAATTTTGTCCCTTAAATATGGTCTGGTCAGCCACTGCCATCATTCAATTTCTCAGCAGCAAATGCCATGCATACTTGAGAGACCTTTGGGAAGAAATAGAGACTCCATTGCAAACCACTATGGCACAAGGCCCAGTGATCTTCAGGAGTAAGAAACTTTGCTGGGTCCTCTAGGTTTCTGTAGAGAAGGCAATGCAATGAGCAAGTTTTCTGTTCTCCATAAGTATAAGCCCCACTTTTGGCTACCTCATTCTCTTTCTAGATGCCAAAGGTAACTACAGACAACATTAAACGCCAAACTACATAAGTGCAGTAAATCTGCCCTCTTAAGAGATTTTAAAGGACTCTTTAACAATCCCTCTCATTTCTCTTAATCTTATTTTCCAGTTATCTGAAAAAATGGCCGGAAAGATATCAGTAAATGTATTGTTGACAGTAGATCGCACATCATCCAATTCTACTTATTAGAAGCATCTCCAAAATCTCATGCTCCAAAATCTGTCTGGTTAATTCCATTCACCAAACGCATGGTAAGAGGACTCTTTTCCATAAGGCTCAAGCCAAACCAGACCATTTTTTCAGTTTGGGAAGAACCATAAATATGCAAATCACTGACAGAAGTCTCAATTCCCTAGACCTAAGAACATATTTCCACTGCTTTTAAATATGGCCATAGATGAAGAAAAATTGGCCCATATTTTTCTAATTCCTCTGTCTTTCATTTATCAAATGCTTTTTTTGAGAGCTATTTGATATCCAAGGAAGCTTTTGAATATTTTGTAAGTCTTTAGATTTTCCTCCCACTTTGAACTAGGAAGCTGCTTTTTTGCTAACAGCACACTAAAGATGAACCTCAAAAGACATTAGGTCAGTCTGAAATTTTAAACTCCAAAAAGTACAAGTGGGGTTCTAACCTAAAGGGGAAAAAAGGTAAGCTTTATATATCCCTTTTTTTCTTCTTATATGTATCAAAAGGAAAAGGTATTTTCTTAAAAGGATGGTATCTCTGTTCAAATGCAGTATTTATGGTGTGAGAGCTTGGTAATTTGGGGCTCAACTGATTAAAATGTAAAGACTAAAATGAATTTACCCAGTTTCCATAAATAAATAAATAGCCAGGTGCTATAATCCTAGCTCCTCGGGGGGCTGAGGTATGAGAATAAATGTTCAAAGCTGTCTGGGGCAGAAAAGTCCCTGAGAGTCTCATCTCTAATTAGCCAGCAAAAAGCAGAAGTGAAGGTATGGCTCAGGAGTAGAGTGCCAGCCTTGAGCAGAAAGAGCCAAGCAAGAGTATGAGGCCCTGAATTCAAATCCCACTACTGGCACAAAGACAGACAAACAGACAGATAGCTATGTACCTTTATAAGAGCTTATATACCACCACTAGCCATGCTGATCCCAGAACAAACTCTGGATAATCTGGGCCTGGGTGCTTCCCTCAGCTCTTCAGCTCAAGACCAGCACTCTACCACTTGAGCCACAGTACCAATTCCTGTTTTCTGGTGGTTTATTGGAGATAAGAGTGTCAGGACTTTCCTGCCCCAGCTGGCTTTGAACCATGATCCTCAGATCTCAGCCCCTGAGTAGCTAGGATTACAGGCATGAGTCACTGGTGCCCAGCTAGGGTGTAATTTTTAAGAGAAAAAGATACAACATTAACCCTTTTTTCATCCTAAGATCAAAGATTACTGTAGGTCCAAACAAGGAGAAAAGCTATGGTATGAGATATGAAGTATTTATTCTCATACCTCATACATAATCTGAGTCATTGGTTAGGACAACTAAAACCAAGTAATTTATTGTCCTTAACTGTTATCCTGATTTTCAAAGAAAAATTTTCAAACACTGTGATTATCTTTCATCATTGTACAAGATATATTAAATAAGAGAACCTTTCCATTAGTTCTTTTTTTAACACTTGAGCTGAAAAATCAAGCCACAGAAGTGATGTGAGGACAGGAAGTAAGAGCAGCTTCCTGAAATGCTGGTCTGTAATCTTTGTAATCAGCAGAGGACACCACCCACCACATCTGGGTGGGCACCAGAGCCCATTATGCTAATGATGATTGAGCTAGATGAATAGCAAATCTGCCATATTGTGGCTGGGCAGCGAGAAGGGATAAAACACCAGCATTCAGGACATGCTGCTGGAGGCTTCCTTCTGTCTATACAGACACAACATAGACAGCAGTCACCACTGTCACTAGAGAAGGGAATAATCTTTTCTGACTATGCCAATGGATCCATGTTAAAATTGGCTGCAGTTTAACAAATGTCATCCGATATGCAAGAAAAAGAAAGAAACAAAATTCCTGCCCTAGCAAGTATAGGTATCTTATATACCTTCTATAACTGTGAGCTTCATGAGGAAAAAATGAAGGCCATGTGGCCAATTCAGTGGTATGTTGCTGGGGACCAGCAGAGAACTTGGCACAATAGAGGTGCTCAACAGGTATTTGCCAAATCACTGAAATGATGAATGCACAAACTAGTCTCCCAGCTGCTTAGGGAATCAAGTGCATTCCAATCATTTGCTGCTTCCTGGGTTGCATTTAGCATCTAAAGTCCCGGAAATCATAGGTAAGAAAGCCAAGAGATGGGCTCTGTGCTGCACTATCAAGTTTCAGGTCTTGCATAACTCCATCCCTGCGTCACCTTAGGCAAATCACCTTATTTCTCAGTGCCTGAGATTCCCTCAGCTGTGAAATGATTATTAAAACAGTGCTCTCACCACCGTGGTGTTCTCATGATTGCACAGGACAATCCCCATGAGACTTACAACAGTAACTGGTTACCAATAAGTACTCCACAGATGTAAACTGTTTCTATCCACTGTTTTTTTTTTCTATTTTTTGTCAGTAGACAGTCACAAACTTACAAAGTTCCAAAGGAGGATTATTAGTAACCAGGAATTTCACAAGTACCAACATGAATTAATATAAAAATGTATTACAGCATAAATAGGTTGACATGATCATAGATAGCATGCATTGCATTCCTGAACACACACAACAAAATGTATGTATTTGTGATTTGTGCATACATGTGTAGAAAGATCCTCTTCAAAGTTATGCTATAAATCTGCCATGATTGAGGGAAGTGAGTAGACTCAAAAAATTAAGTTTTACCTGTAATGTTCTAATAATAGAACAAATGTAATCTTGAATCATTTAAATTAAAATTAATTTTTTTAATTTGTAAGTTTTTATTGTTATTAAGATGATGCCCAGAAGAGTTACCATTTCATAAGTTATGAGTACATTTATTTTTGGACAATGTCACACCTTCATTTGCTCTCTCCCAGTTTCCCAGTGCCATCCACCCATAAATTATATAGTTCATTTTCAACATAGTGTCTACTGAGTACCACTGATACATTTGTCCATCCTTCGTCCCTCCATTTCTATGCTCTTCTTACCTCCCATAAGACAGATAAATAATAAGACAAAAAAAAAAAAACAAGAAAAAAGCCAAAAAACAAAAACAAACATCATCTTAATCAACAATAGCAGAAAACAAACCCATTTTCATTTCCTGGAATTCATTTTGATAAATATTATATGTTCACAGGCACAGGGGCATTGTGCCCTTGGGTGCCTCTCCTAAGATCCTCCTTTTAATCTCACTGTGTATGAATGCCTAAAGTCCTCTCTAATTTATCATGTCCCAGTGCATTTTACATCTAGCTTCCACATATGAAAGAAAACACATGCTATATGTTTCTCTGAGCTTGTTTTACTTCACTTAACATGATTTGTTCTAGGTACACTATTTTCTTCTTCTTCTGAGAAATCTCTTAAATTAAATGTATATTTATAATTTAAATTTTAATTATAATTTAAATATTAATTTTAAATTTAATTATTAAATTATATTTGAATTTTTAAATTATGGTTTAATGGTTCGATATAAATATTAATTGATTTAAATTTTAATTGCTTTTAATTATAATTTTTATATTTTTTTTCTTGTTACTGTAAAGATGACCACAGAGGGGTTAGTTACATAAATGAGGTAATGAGTGTATTTCTATTTGAACAGTGTCACCTCTTTCCTCCTTTTCTGCCATTTTTCCCTCCTGACTCTTATCACCAAGTTGTATAGTTCATTTTCAACATAATGTCTAGTGAGTATCACTGATGCATTTCTTCATCCTTTGTCTGTCCCACCATTTCTGTGCTTCTGCTTACCCTCCCCAAAACAAATAAACTTACATACAAAAGGCACAGAAATAAAAAAACAGTGAATAAAGAGAGAAGAAATAGTAAAATACAAAAAAACTCATTTCCATTTCTTGGAGTTCATTTCAATAAGCATCACTTTATATGATCATATGCACATAGCTATTGAGCCTTTGTGATCCCCTCATAAGAATATCCTCCTTTGTTCTTACCATGTGAATGTCTAGAGTCCTCTACAATTTATCATGTCAGTGTATTTTTTTGTCTTTTACCATCCAGTGTGTTTACTTGTAGATTTGCAGGCACATTCTAGTTACAATGGAAAACCAGGCAGCCTATGTTTCTTTGAATCTGGTTTACTTCACTTAATATAATTTTTTCCAAGTCTTTTCATTTCCTTACATATGGTATATTCTTTCTAATGAAAGCACAGAATTCTATTTGATATATATATATGTTACACACATATATGAAAGCATATATATTATATATACATATATATGTATAGTATACATGTGTGTGTGTGTGTGTGTGTGTGTGTGCATCACATTTTCTTGATCCATTAATCTACTGAGGAGCATTTGAGGTGATTCCATCTTGACTATGGTAAACAATGCTGCAATGAACATAGTTGTATTGGTAGCTTTAGTGTGTCCTCATTTGTGGTCTATTGGATAAATGCCCAGGAGAGGAATTGCTCCGTCATAGGAAAGCTCTATGTTTAGTTGTTTCAGGCATTTCCATACTGCTTTCTAGAGTAACTGAACCACATTACATCCTCGCCAACAGTGTAGTAGCATTCCCTTTTGGCTACATCTGTGTCAGCATGTGTTATTAATAGTTTTCTTTGATCATAGCCATTCTATCCAGAGTGAGGTAGAATCTCCATGTTAGTTTTTTTGTTTGTTTTTAGCGTATTTTTTTATCGTGAAAATACTATACAGAGGGATTACAATTACATGGGCAAGGTAATGAGTACATTTCTTATCAAGCATTGTAGCATCCTCTTTTGTTTCCCCTTCCCATTCCTTCCCATCTCTCACCCCCCACCCCTCGGACATACCCCCACATCCCCGGACAAAGTTGTAAAGTTTGTTTTTCGACATAACAACTTGTACATCTCATTGTTGCAATGGGTCCACCTGTATTCCTATTTAAACGATGTTTTTGCCCTTCCCCTCCACAAATTATACCAACATCATATACAATGACAGCAGGGGTTATACCTTGGGGGAGGGACATACAAAGCAACAAAGAAATCATCTTATAAATATGTTAGAAACAATCTCAAGAAAGAACAAACATTTGAATTCTTACCATGGGGTTCATTTCACCTAACATCAACTTATCTAACCTTTTCTGCTTGTTTTGATTTGCATTTCTTTTCTGACCAGAGATGTTGAACATCTCTTTATGTGTCTATTGGCCATTCTTATTTTTTCTTCTGAGACGTCTCTCTTTAAGCCTTTAGCCCATTTATTAATTAGGTTTTTTGAGGACTTGGCTTTGGGGCTTTAATATTTGGGGCTTTAAGTACATTTTACAAATAATAATAAATAATACATATATAAATAAGTAATAATAATAAATAAAAATAAATGTCTGGTGCACAACTAGTAAAGATATTCTGCCATTCTGTGGGCTTTTTATTTATCTTCCTAGCTATGTACTTTGCCATGTAGAAACTGTTCAGTTTGATGCAATCCCATTTATCTAGTCTTTCTTTGTGATTCTGGATCTTCACTTAGAAGTTTCAACCCATGCCTAAGAGTCCTAGTGTTTCCCCAACCCCTTCCTGTAATATGTTCACGGTATGTGGCCTTACATTAAGGTTTTTGATCGATTTGGAAGTGGTTCTGGTACAGAGGGATATATAAGGATCTAGCTTCAGTTTTCTGCACATACATAGCCAATTCTGCCAGTATCATATGTTGATAAGGCTGTCTTTCTTCCATCCTGTTTTTGGCACCCTTATCAAGTATTAGGAGGCTATGGGTCTGTGGGTGCCATTCTGAGTCTTCTATTCTGTTCTATCAGTCAGTCCTCAGGCATATTCTTCTTAAATATATTTTTATATATTTTTATTGTAACAATACTGTACAGAGGGGTTACAGTTGCATGAGTAAGTTAATGAATACATTTCCTATCGAGCATTGTTACTCCCTCCTTTGTTTTTTCCCTACCCTCCCCTTTCCTCCCCACCTCCCCAATACCTCCCTACCCTGCTCCAAAGTTGTAAAGTTCATTTTCAACATAGTGTCTGGTACATCTCATTGTTACAATGGGTCAACCTGTATCCATATTTAAGCATTTTATTTTTTTCCCTTCTCCTCCCCAAGATGTAGGGTACCGGAATCAAATACAGTGAAAACAGGGGTTATACCATGGGGGAAGAACATACAAAAGAAACGAAAAAATCACATGGTAGATTATAAGTACATTAGAAACAACAGCAACAAAGAAAAAAACCTCTTGTGTCCCTATCTTGGGGTTCATTTCACTTAGCGTCATCTTATATGGTCATATGTACATAGCTTTTGACCTCTTCTGCTTATTCTAGACATATATTAGTTATTGCAAATAAGGAAACAATGGAACCTATGTTTATTTGAGTCTGGCTTACTTCACTTAATATAATTTTTTCCAAGTCTTTCCATTTCCTAACAAATGGGGCAGTGTCATTCTTTCTGATAGAGGCATAGAATTCCATTGTATATATATATATATATATATATATGTATATATATATATATATATATATATACACCACATTTTCTTGATCCATTCATCTACTGAGGGGCATCTGGGTTGGTTCCATATCTTAGCTATGGTGACTAATGCTGTGATAAATATAGTTGTGCTGGTAGCTTTAGTATGACCTTGTTTGTGATGATTTGGGTAAATGCCCAAAAGTAGGATTGCTGGGTCACAGGGGAACACTATGTTTAGCCTTTTGAGGAACCTCCATACTGCTTTCCAAAGTGATTGAACAAGTTTCCCTCCCACCAACAATACAGTTCAGTCCTATTCTTTTGCCAGTACCAAATAATTTTAATTACTATGGCTTTGTAATAGGGTTTGAAGTTCTTCAATACTGTTCTTCCTGCTAAGCACTGTTTTTGCTATTCACAGTCTTTTATTATTCCATATGAGTATATTGAGTATATTTTTAGTATACATTTTTACAATCTTTACAAATCTACACCATTTTAGTATATATTTTTACAAATTTAATTTTCAGTACTTTTTCAAATATATTGAAAATAAAAGCAAAAAAAAAAAAAAGAAGATGAAAAAGTAAAATCATTTTTGCTATCAGTCCTGGAAAGAAACAATGTGGCTGGCTGAAAAGGGAACTGTAATTGCAGAAGGTCTGCAGCCTACAATGACTCCACTTTACGATGTGCAAACATGATATGTGTTCAGTCAAATACTTCAAATGGTTAATTTTGATGTTTTCATGGGGAGCCATATGTAGTATGATACTCTCTCAATCGATGCTGCGTAGCTAAGACAATCTCAGCTCCTAAACAGTCAGGAAAAACAACCTATTCTCAACAGCATGCTGTGTTGCTAGCCTAAGATGTCCAGGAGGCTAGGTGTAGCAAATGAATTTCAACTTATGTTGTGTACAATAATGTGTTTATCAGGATGTGACCCTAGTGTAAATCTACGAATGTCTATAATTGTACAAGGGCTTCTTCTTGTCTAGACCATAGCTTCCGCTGGCAAGAAAACTGTCTGTCTTTTCCTACTCCTTTGTGCCTATTACTATCACAGTGTTCCTCACTGTGGGCTCAGCAAGTATCTGTAGACAGAATGGATAGATTTAAAGGCAAAAAATCTAAAATCCTTTAAGCTATTTGATAAGGATCCTATTTTTCTCAGTATCTCTTTTGAGAAACTCTTAACCTATAAGGAAAGAGTTCTGATCAATCAGGATTTTAACCAGTGTGTTTACATTAAATATATCTGCTTTTAGCTCTCAGCCTTCCTTTCTTGGGTCTACCATGGTTCTTTATCTCCCTACTTTCCCTATGTGTGGGAACTCTGCTTAAGTGGTGCTCCTTTCACTACAATTCCTCCATCTCCCAACATGACCTTGGAGACACAATAGCTTTCTGTCCTGATCCTACCACAGCCTGTGCCTGTCATGTGATACGCAGACATGCACTTGCAAGACCGGGTCTTGCAGCCAAAGCAATCACGTCAGCAAAATCTACCCATCGTTGCTATAGATTTATGTCGGTCCAGCAATTATGCAGCCTGTCATGGGTTCTGGGAATAAACTAAAGTGAAATATGGAATTCCTTAGAGAAGAGAAGCAAAAAATCGAAATGGATGCTTCCTCCTCCCAGCCCCCAAATCTCGAAAGCTTTCACAAACCCCTCCCCAACCTGCCTTAACTGGCTTAGCAAGCATCTCGGGGGAATTTGTGCCATTCCTGTCAGGGAAACAGAAAAACCATATATTCTACATTCTCAAGAATTCCGGCATGTCACCCACAAGGGACATTTCTATTTGTTGAACTATACCCATAGGTGTGTGGAAGTGTTTCCTCCTTTTATACACCTGGGGTAGTATCAGGTAGAATCTAAGACTTGGTATTACTGAACACACAAGACCCTCCATTTTCTTTACTTTGGCTGCCTATACTGAAGGGGAGACTGCATTTGTATCTTTTAGCCATTGTCAAAAGAACACCTGAAGAAGGAGTTATGTCCTTTCACCCATAACAAACCACCCACTTATTCAGAGAGATTCTAAAATTGCAAAACTCTGTCCAAAGCAGGCAAAGTAAGGAGTACAACCCAAAGCCTCCCTTGCCCCTTACGCCCTTATGATTATGCCAATGATGCACTTGCTAGGATGAAGCATACAGCAATGAATAAACAGTCCTGGGACCAAGCTCCAGCATCTGGCACAGGAAAGAGAACATTTCCATTAACCCTCATGGTACAAGCACCAAAATGGATCTGGATACCCAAAATGAAATTCAACTCCAAACATAAAGAAAAAATGAGCTTGAATATTATTGGTAGTGAAACTTTTCATAAGAATTAAATGAGAATCAAAACATCTACCTTAAAGCCTGGTGGCTCATGCCTACTACTCAGGAGGCTGAGATCTGAGGATCACGGTTCAAAGCCAGCCAAGGCAGAAAAGTTTGTGAGACTCTTATCTCCAATTAACCACCAGAAAACCAGAAGTTGAACTGTGATGCAAAGTGATAGAGTGCCAGACTTGAGCAAAAGTATTCAGGAACAATATCTAAGCCCTGAGTTCAAGCCCCACCATTGCCAAAACAAACCCACATCTACTTTAATGTGAATATTCCATCCCACTTCTCACTCCATAACAGAGAAATTGAGGTCACTGCTCAGAGAAAAGGTAGGCTACTTATCTATTCATACTAGACATTCTTACTGAGCATTTGTGTGCCAGGACCCAAGTGCCAACAATACAGTTGATGAATAAAGCAGACAGTTCCCTTACTCTCCTTATATTCTAGAGGGAAGAAAGAGGAAATAAACAGAAGAGTTCAAATTCTATATGAAGCCATTTGCACAAGGCAGTGTTTCATGATAGTTACTGGGCAGAAGATTTGCTCTGCCTTGTTGGTACCAGCAATTCTAAGGAGATGACATTAGCTTGGACTTAAGTAGTGAGCCTAGAGTATAAGAGATTAGGAGAAGAGCATCAAAGGCAGAAGAAATGTGGTAGTCAAGGTCTTAAGCAGAAAGAGGGTGGCATGTCTAAGGAAGAAAAAGGACCAATATGGCTGAGACCTATTAAGCACTAACAAGAAAGACAGGAGACAAAGGGGAGGGAGGAATATCCAGAGGGCCAAAAGAGACAAAGTATAAATGTAAGGTATTCAACCAAGGGACTTGGTCCCCAGAAAAAAAAAATGAGAGCAATAAGACAAGTTGTAAGAACATCAGTGTACCATAAAATAAATGAAGTAACTAAATAGAAAGTAAGCCAGGTGTTGGCAGCTGATGCCTGTAATCTTAGCTACTTCGTAGGCTAAGAATGGGAGGATTGTGGTTTGAGGTGAACTTAGGCAAAAAAGTTAATGACACCTACTTTATACCCCATATCTAGGTATAGTCAAACATGCCTGTCATCCTAAAATCCTTGGAAGGCTGAGATTGGGAGAATCAAGGTTCTAGGCCTGCCCAGACAGAAAAGTCTGAGAGAGGCTATCTCAATAGAGAAAACTTGAATTCCATCATGCATGACTACAATCCTACATTGATGAGAAACCTAAGATAATCAGATTGTAGTACAGGTGTAGTACAGTTGCAAGCCCAAATAGAAAGTGAGGCTCCATCTCACATTTACCTTGTACTGTAAAAAAAGGAACTTTACCACATCCTACTTCATCTGATAAATGATCCAAGTAGCTAATTGAATAGCTGACTCCACATTTGCAAACACCAAACATTACTAGCTTCAGCTCCTGGAAGAAGTTAGAAAGCTGAAAATCCTGAACTCGCAAGGAGAAGAAAGATGAAACATGTTTATTCAAGACTCCTCTGTCCATAAATTACCAAATCTTAGCAGAGCAGCTGGTCTAAATACAACTGAAAATTCCTGAGCATTGCGAAAGCTGAGTGGCTAGAATTCAGGACTTTGCTTCAACAGCTGCTGATTTGTCCTCCTCAGAAGTCCCCATTTTGCAGCTACACAAACATACTGGCAGGCTTCTGTTCTAAATAAATGAATTTTTCATTTGTATGTTTTCTTCACATACAGCCTTTGTGATGTATACTTACGATGCTGGAATCATAAAAGTTACTTTAAGGGATTCTTCCAATCACTGCAAGTTCTTCCAGAGACCAGATGGCTGAGCTCTAACTCAGTACTTGGTCATGGAACAGTTCTTTTCCCTTCTACTACACAGTGAAAACACATCTCTGTGGACCTCAACAGAAATGAAATTTCCTCCATTAAAGGAAGTGAACTTCAAAATTACATTATTCATTTCTTTTTGGCCAGTACTTGGGCTTCAAGTCAGAGTTTTATTCTGTTGTCACTTGGCTTGTTTGCTCAAGGTTGGAGCTCTACCGATTGAGCCATCTCTCCATTTGCAACTTTTTGCTGATTAATTGGGGAGGTAAGTCTCTCATATTTGTTTGTCCAAGGGTGGCTCTGAACTGTAATTCTCAGATCTCAGCCACTTGAGCAGGTAGGATTATAGGTTTGAGTTACCAATATCTAGTCAATTTTTCATTTTTAAAGGGTAAGTTTCTACCAACTGTGTATAATTTAGACAAGGTAACCCCAAAACAATCATGAACACCTAATTGCTGGCCAAATCTGCATCTGTAATCTTTGTCTCTCCATCACAACTCTCAGCTCTTCCTGTCTTTCAGCCAAAAGAAGGCCATCCAGGTACCAGATTGGTGCATGTCACAATACCTCCTGGAAAGGGAGAATATTTTCCTACTGGCTCCAAGAAAGAACTCTAGAGAGGGCTCTGGTTGGTTTATACTGAGTCATAAGGCCATTTGGAGGGCAATTCTGTGTCCAGTGGGATATCAGACCTTGGTCAGGCCACTATAGGTTCCTCTTTACAAGAGCTCCTCATATACCAGAAAGAGGGGGAATCTCCCAAAGAACTCAAAAAGTGGGAGGCAGAAAAGTATGATGATCTGGTTAATACTTTAGCTGTTATCTATGGCAGATATGTGAGTTAATGAGGTTCCATGCTGTGGTAGAGTAATCGTGTGGGGCTTTGAGATTCTCTGATTCTTACTATTGTATGTTATTTATTATTAATCACTTCTGATCCCTTCAGGTGTTATGAAAGTGTTCAATCAATACTTTCAAACACTTACATGACTGAGCAGAAATTGAATCACTTATCTCCAAAATCTTCCCTAGCCTTCCCAGACAGGTATTTTATGTTGGCTCCTTTCCTGCTGAATGCTGATAACATCAAATCTCCTCTGTTCAAAGTGTAAAAGTGCTGCTACTGGACCATCTCAAAGACAAACTAAGTTTATTGGTGAAGGTTGTTTCAGGACCATGAGCTATGCTTCAGTCAAACTTATTTACTCTTTCTTGGCCTTCATTGTCTAATAGCAGCCACAGCTGCTTCCTTCTGCCTCTGCCATTATTTTACATATTAGTCTATACAATTATTATCTTTATATTCTTCCAGAGCCCAGAGTCTCATTTTCTTTGTTCACTACAGGGACTAAGCAGTGCTTACAGCAGCAAATGATAAATATTGGTAGACTACAGAGTTGATTATCTATAGAATTCCTTTTACTGTTACCAATTCTTACAGAATCAACTCAGAAATGCTACAATAAACATGTATTAAATTAAAAACTATTAATATGCCTAGTAATACTAGTATCAATTTCCAAAAACAAAAGGTTACGAGGCATCGATACCCCTACATTTCTAACTTCCTGTACTAGTTATGAACGTGTGCAATTGACTTTCTAATAAAGCAATTTCACAAAATTTCTCTCAAGTTCTATTAGCTATTAGCTTTCTCCAATGTAACAGTAACGTTTCTGGTGAGGATTAATGACCAGCAACTGCTGAGACCATGCCACCTTCAGAATTCCTCAGTTGTCCTTGACTTCCTCTCTTCTTGACTTCTACCAGAGTTATTTCTCCAACAATGGGACTCCGAAAGGCCACTGTGTTCAGAAGATGCTCAACATGATGATCCTACTTTTAGAGTTAGCCTGGTGCAGCCATGGAAAGACACCGGGCCCACTCCCATCTGCCAAATTACTCTTTTCCATTCATTGAAACACTTTTGAGGTCTTGCTTTTCTGTTGGCCAACAAATATTCTGTTTTAATAAAGAAGGTTTTTAGATAAAGAATCATACCCCAGCTGAAATAAACCTTTCTAAAAGAAAGCACTCAGATATCTGACATGACAAGAATTACTAAAACACAACAGTAGAAACAGCAACTAAACAACACTGCTGACACCTACAAGAATAGGGGAAAAGATAGCTGGTGGGGAAAAAGTTAAGTCCGTAAACACAGCAGAGGCAAAGTTCCCCCTGCTCTCATACTACACACAGCAACCAATTACTCTCTCAAAAGAAGAATGCAGGTCTTACATGAAGTGGAACAATTAATTTCACGCTTGTCATCCTGGCCTCAATAGTAAGTTGATTTGAATCAGATATTTGCGGTACATTACAGCTTGCTGGGGACAGTTCTGGTGCCTCCTGAGCTGACGGACTGCCTAGATGGCTACCATTGTAAAACAATCCATCAATAAGAGTAATTATGGTATTGATCAAAGCAGTTGGCTGCTTCAGATTGGAATCAATTCTCAGGAGTTGCTGGGAACAGAAATGTCTAATGGACTATTCCATCACTAGTCACTGCAACAACTAAAACAGCTAATATTCTGGAAAGTTCTTAATAATTACTCATTGGATCTGCATTCTTGCTTCAGTGGTCATAACTAGACCCTGCTTACTGTAGCCTGAAAGTCAGTCCAGAAGAATAAAGGAAGAAGCCAACAGATCTATAAAGTACCAGCATTAGCCACAAAAAAAGGAGAACAAAAAATGTAGAAAACTACATTCAATAATTTTATTGTTATTCTAAGAAGCTCATTTTTTTTCAGAGTGAAATAGAGACCAGGAAGAAGACAGGCTATTCTAAAAGGCCAGCTTTTTATCTTAATATATATTTATTTATTATTTATTTTATTTTTATTATTATTATTTATCTTAATATATTTTTATAATAAAGATACTGTATAGAGGGGTTACAGTTACATGAGCAAGGTAATGAGTCCATTTCCTACCCAGCATTTTTACACCCTCCTTTATTTTTCCCTGACCATCCCTTTCCTTCCCACCTCCCCAACTCTCCTTCCTGTCCCCCGCCACCCCCCCCCCCCCCGCAAAGTTGTAAAGTTCGTTTTCAACATACTGTTTTGTACATCTCATTGTTACAATGGGTCATCCAGTATCCTTATTTCAGCATTTTGTTATTTCCCTTCCCCTCTCCAAATTAGAAAAATGTCTATACAAGATGCAGGGCAGGGCTGGGAAGGTGGCTTAGTGGTAGAGTGCTTGCCTCTCATGCATGAGGCCCTGGGTTTGATTCCTTAGAACCACATAAGCAGGAAAAAAAAAAAGCCAGAAGTGGCCGGGTGGCTCTACTGGTAGAGCACTAGCCTTGAGCTGAAGAGCTGAGGGACAGCGCCCAGGCTGAGAATTCAGGCCCCACAATCGACCAAAAAAAAAAAAGATGCAGGGTACTGGAATCAAATACAGTGACAACAGGGGTTGTATGATGGGAGAAGAACATACAAAGAAACAAAAAAAAATCACACAGTACATTATAAGTACATTAAAAAGAACAGCAACAAAGATAAAACCTCTCGAGTCCCTATGTTGGGGTCCATTTTGCTTAGCATCAGGTATAGGGTCTCATAGCTAAAATATACATAGAACTCAAAAAACTAAATCCCCCAATACAAAATCCTCAAAGAAGCAACCACCCAATTAATAAGTAAGCTAAAGACTTAAGAGAGACTTCTCTGAAGGAAATAAGAATGGCCAACAGACACATGAAGAAATGCTCAACTTATCTAGCCATAAAAGAAATTCAAAACAGCTGGGCACCAGTGGCTGTAATCCTAGCTACTCAGGAGGCTGAGATCTGAGGATGGTGGTTCAAAGCCAGCTCGGGCAGAAAAGACCATGAGACTCTTATCTCAAATAAACCACTCAGAAAAACAGAAATGGTACTATGGCTCAAGCGGTAGAGTGCTATCCTTGAGCTGAAGAGCTGAGGGACAGCACCCAGGCCCAGAGTTCAAGCCCCATGACCGACAAAAAAAATGCAAATCAAAACAACATTGAGGGGCTGGGAAGGTGGCTCAGTGGTGGAGCGCTTGCCTTGCATGCCTGAGGCCGTGGGTTCAATTCCTCAGCACCACACAAGCAAAAAGAAAAAAAGCCAGAAGTGGCACTGTGGCTCAAGTAGTAGAGCGCTAGCCTTGAGCTGAAGAGCTGAGGGACAGTGCCCAGGCCCAGAGTTCAGGCCCCATGATCAGGCCCCCCCCAAAAAAAACCAACATTGAGATTCCACCTCACCCCAGCCAGAATGGCTATAATCAAGAAATCTAGTAACAATAGATGCTGGAGGGGATGTGGCCAAAAGAGAACCCCTACTGCATTGTTGGTGGGAGTATAAACTTGTTCCCACTTTGGAAAGCAATATGGAGGTTCCTCAAAAAAACTACACATAGAGCTTCCCTATGACCCAGCAATCTCACTTTTAGGCATTTCCCCAAATGATCACAAACAAGGCCATACTAAAGCTACCAGTACAACTATGTTTATCGCAGCATTATTCACCATAGCTAAGATATGGAACCAACCCAGATACACCTCAGTAGATGAATGGATCAAGAAAATGTGGCATATATATATATATATATATATATATATATATATATATATATATATAATGGAATTCTATGCCTCCATCAGAAAGATTGACACCACCCCATTTGTTAGGAAATGGAAAGACTTGGAAAAAATTATTTTAAGTGAAGTAAGCCAGACTCAAAGAAACATAAGTCCCATGGCTTTCCTTATCTGCATATGTATAGGACAAGCAGAAGAGGTCAAAAGCTATGTACATAAGGCCAATTCTTACAGAGGTTCCTGACCAGAGAAGAAAATTGTTTCAGAGTTGGCCACATCAACAAGAAAAATCCCACTGCCAATAAATTGTCATGTATGTGTCAGTCACCACATTCCAGTACATACGGAAAAATCTGGACATTTTGGGTAATAGTACAAACCTGCGCACACCTGTAATAGCACCAAAGTCTAATAAATGTGCTTTTGTCCTCTTCACTCAATGTCTGCTGATATATTCAGGCTAAGCCCCTATTAGACACAAGAAGATCCAAGAAGTCACCATATCATTAATCGGTCAGAGAAAGAGTGACTGTTCCATTTCTAGTTATGACAAGCATTGACATAGTGATTTCAGCCATGCCACATACCTTAGTGACATGATTTGAGGTCTACCAGAGGAAGCAGAGTTAAACTCAAATCCCTTTTCAAAAATCAATCACTTGTGGGCATTTACCCAAATGATCACAAGCAAGACCATACTAAAGATACCAGCACAACTATGTTTATTGCAACATTATTTACCATAGCTAAGATATGGAACCAACCGAGATGCCCCTCAGTAGATGAATTGATCAAGAAAATAGGGTATATATGAGGAACCTAAGCAACTCCATTTTTCTTAAGACTGCCATCTCAGTTCTGCAACTTAACCCTTGACCTATTCCAGCCACAGATGTCGAGATATCTGAAATAGCCTTGCACAGACAATCCTGGTAAGCACAGATGGTGTTTGCTTAAGGCAGGATGTCGAGGTATCTGAAATTCCATAACAGCCCCTCCTGGGGTCTGGTGACCATTATCTAAACCCGACACCCTGCAGTTTAGCACATATCCTCTTGAAGACTCCCCTGTGGTGCAAGCCAACCAGTTTAAAGTATGTCAGTCCCCTTGAACTAAGCAACAACCTGTTTCTGGTCCTTTCTTGCTTTGTAGTGTGCCAATCATACTACAGAGTTGTTTTATGATTTTCCCATGGTGTGTAGTGATTTGTTACAAGATGCTATGATGTATGCAAAGTCCCTGTCTTCCCTAAAAAGTGTATAAAAGGTGCTGTAATCCTGGGCTTGGGGCCTCTCAGCATCATCGGTTGCTTCTATGTACGTCTGAGGGGACCAAACTCGAGCTTGCAATAAAGACACCTTTGCTTTTACATTGCTAACGGTCTCTGGTGATCTTTTGGGTAAAGATTTCTGAATTCGGCTTTACATATATACACAATGGAATCCTATGCCTCCATCAGAAAGAATGACATTGCCCCATTTGTTAGGATGGAAAGACTTGGAAAAAATTATATTAAGTGAAGTAAGCCAGGCCCAAAGAAACATAGGTCCCATGGTTTCCCTTATTTGCAATAACTAGTATATGTCTGAGACAAGCAGAAAAGATCAGATAAGTTGATGTTAGGTGAAATGAACCCCAAGATAAGTATTCAAATGTTTTTTTTTCTTTCTTACGATTATTTCTAACATATTTATAAGATGATTTCTTTGTTGCTTTGTATGTCCCTCCCCCATGGTATAACGCCTTCTTTTACTGTATTTGATGTTGGTATAATTTGTGGATGGGAAGGGCAAAAACAAATCATTTAAATAGGGATACAGATGGACCCTTTGCAACAATGAGATGTACAAGTCATTATGTCAAAAATGAACTTTGGCCATTGGGGGAAGGAGTGGGGGAGATGGGAAGGGGAAACAAAGGAGGAGGCAACAATGTTTGATAAGAAATGTACTCATTACCTTGCCCATGTAATTGTAACCCCTCTGAATGGTATTTTCACAATAAAAAAAACTCAATATGCACAGCATTGACTTAAGATATAGTCCAAAGCTGAGCCCTCACACACCTATTTTTTGTCCCTAAATTTGGCAACAATGGTCTAGATTCACAGAATTTTTTTTTGCTCTGTTGTTTTCTTGCCCATCCACTATGACATTTGTTGAATGTATAAACAGCCTCATGCCTCTAGAAATCCATTTCCACCTCAATAATGAAAGGTTAAAGATTGATCTGGGGAAAATCTGTTAGAAAAGACTTTACTGGAAGACACTTGGGATGACCCAAGAGATTTCCAGAGTGCCTGGCTGTAGTGTGGAGAAGGGGCTCTCAGGTAGAGTAAACAGCATAATGAAAGACCTAGGGATAGGAATATGATCAGTCAACACATAAAGGGTAGGAAAAGAGCAGATTGGGAAGCAGACAAGGAAGACCCTTGAAGACTAAGCTCCAAGAAGTATACTTCCATTACAGGCAACAAGAGGATCATGTTAGGCTCCTAAACAAAGGAGCGAGCCGACAGGAACAATTTTCTTTAAAATGGTGGCCCAGTTACAGATGGATGTAAATTGTGAATGGTCAAAAAAAAAAAAAAAAGGAAAGTGTGAGTATCCCACAAAAGACATCCTCACTCCTTCTCACAGAACAGCATCTGGAAGGTAGCAGCCCTCCCCTGCTTGCAATGGAGAAGAACGCCATCTTTGATAATGGCATAGAGCCTTCCAGAGCAGCTAGCAGCTAACTTGGGCTGGAGAAGCAGTGACTGTAGTGCCATTTTTCAATGGGGCAAAGGAATCTGACCAATGAGAGTCACCTTCACCCAGTGGAAGGTTTCCCCAATAGGAAGAGGAAGCTCTTCCCAGGGAGGGACAACTTTACCAGGGTAGGCACCATGAGAGGTCATAGAGCAGTTAAACCTGTAGCTTAGCCACATGCAGAAATTAAAAAGCCAAAAGTCGGTAAAATGTCACAAAGGAAGGAAGAGAGAGAGAGAGAGAGAGAAGGAAGGAAGGAAGGGGATAGACCCTAACAGCCAAGAGTGGCTCCACGCTAGGCCAAAAGAGAGTGTAGGTTCTCTGGGAAAAGCCACAGTCTCAGGAGCTTGGCCCTCTGTGAAAAGCCACTGATTCCAGACACCCAACAACTCCACCCACACTCAAGCTCACTTGCAGAGACTCCAACCTAGAGAAACCAGCCACCTCCTCCTTGCATTACACACAAAGCAGATCCCTCCTCCCACTAAGTTAGTTTGGGAGAAGGGACAGAAAGACTCCAAGTTTGTAAGGCAGAACTTTTTTCTGCCTGCTCAAACAAACTTAAAATTGAGAAACCAAATAAGCCACAGGAAAAACTGACCACCACAAGGAAATCACCGGCTCATCAAAAGACTGTATAGCAGACAGGGGAAACACAAGATCTCCCAAATAAATTGAAAAGGTTTTTATCTTTCTAAGTTTAATTTTTATTTTTTCTAGTGTTAAATTTTTTATTTCTTTTTTCTTTCTTGTTCTTTCCTCTTTTTTCTCTTTTTTCTCTTCTTCATTGCTGCTCTGTTTATGCCTAGATTTATAACCTTTGGAGATTACTAGGCTTCCTCCTTGTGTACATACTTAATTCAGTCTGCATTTTGACTACTCAATTTTCTATTCCTCAATGTTAGTATTTTCAATTTTAGTATTATTTCTTTTTACATTTTTTAACTTTTTATTTCATTGATTTTAATTTTTTTTCTTGTTTTTTTTCTTTCTTTCTCTGGATTTATGCCTTCGTTTTCTTCCTTCTGTTCCTTTCCTTCTCTACATTTCTCAACTGTTATTTTCTCTTCCTATTTTCACTGAATCTCTTTCTCCTAATTTCATCTCAATCCAATTTCCCTTTTTTCTGGTCCTTCACTCCTTCATTTTCTTTCATCTGTTGATCTCATTTTTTGTCATTGAGCTAGACTGTATCTGTATCCCTTTTAACTGTGTTTAAGTGGCTCATTGTGTTATCCTTTCCCTTCACGGTGCTTTAAACCTCATAAGAGATTTGTTCACTGATTACAACTATATATAATCTTCATTCCTGAATCACAATACCCCTCTCCTAACAAAGAAAAGGAGAGATAGGGGAATACCTGTCTATGATTTTGAACCTCTAAAATGACAGGACTTAGGGTTTGTTTTTGTCTTAAAACTATGTTCTGTGGTAGTATTGGAATTGTTTTTGTATCCTAAAAGGAAAGATAGAGTGAAAACACCTATCTATGCTTGTGAATCTCTAAAGTCTGTGCAGCTATAGGGTTTGGGGTTGGTTCTTGTCTTAAAATTGTGTTCTGATGTGGTATTGTATTTGCTTTCATTTCCAAATGGGCAGAATACACCATAGAAGCACAAGAAAAATGGCAAGTCAAGGAAACTCAACTCACACTCAAAATAAACAGGCAACAGAGAAATCAATGGGATACTAGAAAATAGTTCTCAAAATGCTCTACAAACACTACTGGTAAACATGCTGAATGAAAAGACTGAAAGCCTCCATATGGCTATGCATGAGCATGAGGAGGCTAACCAAAGATTAATAGAGGAATTCATAGGATCCACAAACACAAAGCTGACTTAATTCCAACAGAAGGAAAAGGAGTCCAATGAAAATACAGCCACTCAGCTAAAAGATTTGAGAGAGAAAACTGAAAATCGAATCAAGAAAGTAAAGAAATCCATAGAAGATCTAAAATGAAGCTTCAACAAAAAAATTGAAGCAATAAAAAATGACCAGTTAGAAGGCAGGACAATGACATAATATCAAAAATATACCTAGAGCTCAAAAAATTAACTCCCCAATAACAAATTCTCAAGGAAACTATCACTCCATTAATAAGTGGGCTAAAGAATTAAAAAGAGACTTCTCTGGAGAAGAAATAAGAATAGCCAATAGACACATGAAGAAATGCTCAACATGTCAGGCCATAAAAGAAATGTAAATCAAAACTACATTGAGGCTCCACCTCACCCCTAGTTAGAATGGTCATTATTCAAGAAAACAAATAATAACAGATTCTGGCAGGGATGTGGCCAAAAAGGAATGCTACTACTGTGTTGGTGGGACTGCTGTTTCAACCACTCTGGAAAGCAGTATGGAGGTTCCTCAAAAGACTAAACAGAGAGCTCTCCTAGGATGACATAGCAATCCCACTCCCAGACATTTATGACCACAATCAAGGCCGTACTAAAGCTAATGGCACAACTATGCTCACTGCAGCATTATTTACCATAGCAAAGATATGGAACCAAACTAAAGTACCTTAGTAGATCAAGGGATCAAAAAAAAATGTGGTATATATTCACAATGGAATTCTATGCTTCTGTCAAAAAGAATGACATTGTACCATTCGTAAGGAAGTGGAAAGACTTGGAAAAAATCATATTAAGTGAAGTAAGTCAGACCCAAAGAAACATAGGTTCCATGGTTTCCCTTATTTGCAATAATTAGTATATGTCTACTAGAGTATTACAATAGCTAATAGCAATGTACATATGATCTTATAAAATGATGCTAATCAAAATGAACTCCAAGATATGAAAACAAGAGGTTGTTGTGTTTTTTTTAATGTATTGGGTGAAGTTATTTCTTTTTCTTTCTTTTTTCCTTTGGTTTATCCCCTGTTGTCACTGTTTTTGATTTTGGTACCCTACGTCTTGTATATACGTTTATCTGATTTGGGAAAGGGACAGGGAATGACAAAATGGTGAGACAAAGGACACAGGGTGAACCAGTGAACCAGCAATACTCACAACACACTATGTTAGAAATCAACTTCACAACTTTGTGAGGAAGAGAGACAGGAGGGAGGGAAAGTTGGAGAAAACAAGGGAGGAAGTAACACTGTTGGACAAGAAATATTATTTTCTTTTTTGGGGAGGGGGGTCCGGTTGTAGGGCCTGAACTCTGGGCCTAGGCGCTGTCCCTCAGCTCTTCAGCTCAAGGCTAGTGCTCTACCCCTTGAGCCACAGCGCCACTTCCAGCTTTTTTCTTTTTGCTTATGTGGTGCTGAGGAATCGAATCCAGGGCCTCATGCATGCAAGGCAAGCGTTCTACCACTGAGCCACCTTCCCAGCCCCCTTATTTTCTTACTTATATAACTGTAACCCCTCTATACATTACCTTGACAATAAAATGAAAAAAAAAAACCAGAAAGGTGTCCAGGAATTACTGTGTGAGGTGGACTAGTTTGGAGGTTATCGCAGTCATTCAGAGGAGAGTTCCTACTAAAATGCTCCATTTTTTAAAAGGAAATTTCCTGTAATTAGGATATTATTTCCAATAGCAAGTTAATTAATACTCATGTGGACATTTGGCCAGTGCAAATCCTAGTGTTGAATTCTGTTCCATTATTTGCAAGCTGCAAAAGTGGCTGTAGCTTTATGAGGACTTTGCAGGATTGTTAGCTGTCCTCACAGCTCTATAATCGCCTGAGTGAAAATCAGTTTGGACACTTTCAAGATAACAACAATATATTTATTTAAAGGTTTAGCAGATTTCAATGCCAGAATAACTCTTAACTCTTCTTAGCCCTATAAGCACTATTAAATCAAACATGATTCCACTTTTAAAAGGAGGAAATCAGGTTTAGACAGTTTTTAACCTGAGAGGAAAAAAAATGTGTGCAATAAAACCCAAATGGCCACTCCACATGGAAAACATACTAGATACTTATCTTCCCTCCACAACCAAATATTCATTTCACTGATGGTGAGATAATGGAGGCCAACAATAGTCAACAGATATTACTCCAGTGCTTTTATCTGCATTCGGCAGCACCTTTGAGTTAGGGCTGGAGGACAGTCCTATTAAAGCCCTTCATGGGAAACTCCATTGATAAAGCTTCCACGATGCAGATAAGAGCTGCCTTCATACCAGAAATTACACAGAGTTTCTTAGTGCATGCAAGCTGCTGTATATATCATTTCCCCCTAACCTTCTTGTTGATTCCCATGAATTTCTGACAAGGAGGATTTCTAACAAGGAAGCTGCAAGAAATTGACTTTATTCAAATAAGTTAGTAATAATAGCAAAGACAACAATAACACTAATAGGAAGCACTCACATCTGACTGCTATTTTTAGTGTTTAGCATTTAATTCTTATAATGATTTTATGTATTGCACACTATTATCATCTCAGTTTTCATATAGAGAAGCTGAAGCTCAGAAGCATTAAGCTACTTTTTCCATAACCCTGTCTTCCACAGATTAGCACAGATAGGTGTATGCACATAAGTACAAAGCAATGATCAGAAGTTTGCATTTGGTGGTTATATCATTGTATTCCTATAGAATAAAAGTATTGCATTGTTCCAAACCAGCAATAGTTGGTTGCTAGAGGCTACCAACTAAGTTCCCACTGGACCCTGGGCCACCTCCCACTCAAAAGGGGGAAAGGAAAAGGAAGGAGGAAGACTTACATTATGAGATAATAGAGCTCTTTCTACATGGTGCTCTCTCTGTATCACACATTCTAGGTAAACCCAAACCTGCCATTTGAGGGAAGATCATCCTTCTCCAGATCTGGGCTTCCCTAATCTAGGGGACAAGGATAGCCTTATTTTTGAGCTCATCCCAGCCCTAATCCAGTGACTTTGTGCAGGGAATTATAATAAATCACATGTTTAAAAAAAATCTCTGTAAGTGATTTTAGAGTGAATCCTTAGATTAAAAGCATTAGTCTCTAACACTGATAAAGCCTCCATCTAATCTAATCTTGCTACTTGTGGAGTCTTCCTACAGGCACCATCTGTACACAAACCCACAAATACTTCCTTCAAATCAAAACATGTACAGCAAGAATCAAGAGACACAGTCACCACCTCTTGTTCTGAAAAGAATTAACACACTAAAGCTCATTGAGCTGAGCAAGCAAACACCTTAGAAACACAGTGTTATTACAGTATTTCAAAATGTCACACCGACATGATGATGCTGTGGGCAACAGAGCCGGAAAGAACTGGTCAAATGAGGAGACAGTATTAAAGGTTCAATTTCAGAGCCGTAAGTAAGCAAGATGGGCACAGCATGATTCTGGGATAATGAAAGTCAAATCTCAACCATGAGAGACAAGAAAGTCTCTGAAAGAGTACACAGGTTTGTGAGGACAGTAAAATGTTCTAAAGTGAAGAGGAAGATGCACAAAAGTAAGGATGGCTATGTTCTTGGGACCTGGTCTTCCCACATGCTCTATTCACCTGATTCCTTCAGACTGTTGGTCTCAAGACTTCTCTTGAGGTGCCTTTCATCAACAGCAGTCTCCAGGATAGCAGAAGCACAGGAAGTAGGCTGTGGGATTAATTTAGATGCCTGGCACAAACTCACTGGTTAGAACAAGAGGAAGAGATACAGTGAGCCATGGGTAAGTCTCTGGGCCATAGTGAGAATTAAAGCAGTCCTCTTTAGCCAAGTGGACAGTCTGCGGGGAGAATACAGCAAAAGGACACAGACAACAAAAGTCCCCCAGTGGAGTGTGCCAGGTATAATTTAAGGAATTCTGGTCAAGTCCTAGTGACATAGTCATTATCCATTAAAAGTCTGCTAAGAAGTCTCAGACACTTCTAAAACAAGAGAACAACAGGACATCATCAAAACATGGCGGCCATGAAAGAGCTTGAACAAGCTAACTGTCCTTAACCACAGAAATAAGACACAACTGACTCTAAGCTAAAGTAGAGTGAGCTAATGCCTGTCTACAGTAAAATTAAGTTATCCTCAAATAATTTTTGTTGTGAAACCCAGTGTAAGAAGCCAAGATAAATCTTCTGATGATATCATCAGACATGCCCATAGAAGATAGAAATAGAACTTTCCCCTTCAAGGAAAGTACTTGTCTCTTAAAATACATGCATAAAGTGAATATGGTAGAGGAGAGACAGAAAGAGAGAGAGAGAGAGAGAGAGAGAGAGAGAGAGAGAATGACTGAGAGATTATTATGCCAAAAAGGTATAGCTCTGTAGAAAGAAAAATGAGACCACTGGGATCCAGGTATTTTTGATAGTGGTGTCTAGGGAGCTCTTAATTAAGGAGGATTTCTAAAGAGATTTTGTATACATTTTTTAAAAATTAGATAAATACCAGAACTAAGCAGGTTTCAGCAGGAGGTCTAGAACAGTAAAACACCAGGGCCTCGCTATAACCCAGCAGGTCTTCAAGTTTCACACTGCTGTTCTGTCTTCTAAATGAAATAATTTTATAACAATATCATTTTGAGCTTTATCAAACTATCCCTCCTGGAACCAGTTTACTTGATACGAATTCTGCTTTATACCAGTTCTGCATTCAGGTTCCAGTGTAGCTATAGCCATTTATATTCAAGACAGGAGACATAGATTTCAAGGGCCAGAGCAGATTTAAAGCAAACAGTGTATAGGAAAGAATGAAGTTACTCCATTTCAGATATTACTATAAGAGCTAGGTGAGATATGATTGCTATGCAGGGCAAGGCCCTGAGGATCTTTTCAATCAATATAGGATGGATGACATTTGAGATTCTTACTCACTCTCACTCATTGCAATGTTATTGTCTGAAGATTCTCAATAAAGCGGGACAGATGACAGCAAAAATGTCTCCACAGAGTTCTGCCTTGCTATTTTTTCTGTCCTAAATAATCAATGGCTTCAAATTAAGGTGGTTATCTAGATATGTTTTTACCACCTAACTTCAAAATGTACACACAGAGGGACTTCCTTTTCAAAGAGCTAGAAATGCCTGGCACTACGTAAGAGGCTGACTCCACTTCAGCCTCAAAGGATAAATATGTATGGCCTACCTCTCTTCACCTCAAAGAAGCTTCACTGCTCAGATCTCTCCTCCTACCCCCAAAAGCCTACCCACTCTCCTTCACAAAACACTGGGACAAGATTAGTGCCATAGGCACAAAATGCTGCTGTACATCCTCCTTGGTCATGTCACACATAAAACCCCAGGTTACTACCCCTGCACAACACGTAAAATCTATGGCTCAGATGATCCGGGCACACAGTCTGTAGTCCTCTGGGCCTTCCTATCTACTTAAAAGGTTTTCTTACCTAGAGGACTCGTTCCTAAGATCATCACTGCTCTTGATCACTATATTTCAGATTAAATAGTACTTTCATTGCAGATTAAATCCAACCTTCCCCAGCCAGTGAAACCCAGTGACTACCTGCTATCTGGCATATTACCTATTCTGCCAAGTTCTTGCCCTCGTCTGATATTTTCCTTTTCATTTGCTTCCTGTCTTCCCCTCTTCTAGACTGTAAGACCCCTAAAAGCAACACACATCTTGCCTTGATAAATAAAATGGCTTTAGAGATTTTTTTTAAAGAAAAGTTTAATTGACAGGGAAAATTATATGTTTATGGTACACAGCATAATGTTTTGATATGCATATACATTGGGGAATCAAGTGATTTAATATGCATTATCTCACATACACATACTCTGTTGTGTTGAAAGCTCTTGAAATCTATGCCATTGGTGATGTTCACATAGACAATATACTTTTGAGTTTATAATTCTGCTGTCACTTATCTACCATTGACCACAAAATCCAGGATTTTGCCCAGGTACTCCAATATGTGTAATAAAACAAAGCCACCTAGTCATGGAAGCAAGGAGAAAAAAACAGTGGGAAAGGCATTACCTGTGCTCAGTGAACACAGTGACCTCCACTATACTTGTGTCTTCACAGATATCAAGTATCAAGTGCACGTTGTGATCCTAAGAAGCCCTACCAAGTGCATGGACCCCCTGAATTTTAAGTCCTCACTAAGAGTGAGCTCAGGGAACTCTGTTCTCAAAAGCTTCATCATAGTGTGTTTACTGTCTTTGATTATTTGTACTTTTGTGAATTGCCTTAATATTATTGAGATAAAATTTGTACTTTTGTGAATTGCCTTAATATTACTGAGATAAAATCCCTCCCAAAAATCTACAGTTTGGGAACAGAATGCTAAATGCTTTTTACTAGATAGAGTTTTCCAGAGAAAAAGTTTATATGAGTTTGTGCATGTGTGTGTATCTGTGTGTGTATCAGAGACAGAGAGCAAGAAAGAGAGAGAGAGAGATTAAGTAGGAGGAGAAAATAGGCAGAGAGCCACAGAAAGAGTCAAGAAGGAATTGGCTTTCATAAGTACAAAGACAAGTTCAAATATAGCTGGCACCTGGAGATCCAGAAAAGCCAGTGTTGCTGATAAAGCCTCTTGGAAACTTCACTCTTGCTCTTGGAGGCCAGTGTGTTTTAATGAGGCCTTTGATGCATTGTATAAGGCCTACCCATATTGTGGAGAACAATTTGTGTATTTGAAGTTCATCAATTTAAATATAGTCATCCTTCCTAGCGCTGGTGGCTCACGCCTATAATCCTAGCTACTCAGGAGGCTGAGATCTGAGGATCGAGGTTCAAAGCCAGCCCGGGCAGGACAGTCTGAAAGAGTCATCTCCAATAAACCACTCGAAAACCGGAAGTGGCGCTGTGGCTCAAGAGGTAGAGTGCTCGCCTTGAGCTGAAGAGCACAGGGACAGCGCCCAAGTCCAGAGTTCAAGCCCCACGACCTACCCAAAAAATAAAATAAATAAATAAATATAGTCATCCTAAGCCACCCTCCAAAGTGACACACAAAATTAAACATCACACAGTTTTGTCAATTGGACACTCATATGCATCTCCTTATCCATGTTTAATCAAACAAAACAGTAACAAGATCATAACTCTGACACATAATAATAATAATAATAATAAAACTATTTCAGCATAATTAAATAAAAAACAAAAAACATACTTTTTCCCCAAATGTCTTTGAATAACATTCAATTTTCTCCTTGATGTTCATAACTTAAATTCTATGGCATAAAGTTCAGAATACTTGAATGTTGTAAATCTAACACATCTTGTGTTACATGATAAGGAATAACAAAGGAAAGAAAACAAAAATATTTGTGTGTGTGTGAAAAGAGGGAAAACAAAGAGAATATTCATATCAATTACGTATCTCCTTTGTGTACTTGCTCACATAACCCCAGCTAAAATTCACAACCACTTATTCTACCACCCATGTTGTATTGATTCCTCTTGCCCACAGAAATAACCTCTCAGCTGCTCAGGGTTCTTCACCTGGTGAGGTGACCAAACTTTAAGATCTAAGTTATTCGGCTAAGGGTAAAATAACAAAATATCATGGATTGACTGAAGTCATAATGGTGTCTTATAAAGCACTGTCTGTCCCTTGTGTATTCAAGCAAAGAAGTTGAAACAAAATGGCAGGAAGGACAACATATTTTTCAATGCTGGATGTTAATGGTTCTCCAATGCTGAAAGGACAGATCTTCCAAGCAAATGAAACCCCAAAAGGCACAAGTAGTCATCATTATATCTGATAAAAATATACTTCAAACTAAAATCAGCCAACAGAGATAAAGAATATCACTTCATTACAAATGTTAATGCATAAGCACCAAATAGCAGTATACTCTAGTTCATTAAACAAACACTTAGAGTGCTGATAGATCACAGAATAATAATCATGGGATACTTCAGTACCCTATGCTTACCAAACAAGCTATCAACAAAGAAAAGTCAGAAAAATAACTGACAAATTGGATTACACTAACAAATTTCTATACAGCAAAATAAGCAATTATGTAAACCAACAGACAACCCACACAATGGGAGAAAATCTGCCATTCAAGAGATAAAAGATCAATAGATAGCAAGAATATCACCCAAAAATTAAAGAGCAGAACAAATAATCCGATTAATAAATGATTTAGTGAACAGATAATTCTCATAAGAATTACAATTGGCTGATAGATATATGAAACATTTTCAAAACCTCCGTGATAGAGGAAATACAAATCAAAACTTCACTTGAAGATTCCAGATCGTATCAATCAGAATGTCAACCATCAAGAAAACAAACAACAGCAAATGCTAAGAGTATATGTGGGGGGATAAAGGAACTTTCACACACTGTTGATGAAAACCTACCTAGGTACAACCAGGCTAGAAATCAATAAGGAAAAAAACTTAAAATAGACCCATCGTACCATTATTGAACATCTATCTGAAATAATGTAAATCAATATACAAGAATCACTATACCTGCATACCCATGATTATTGTAGCACTGTTCAAAATACTCAAAACTGTGGAATCTGCCAAGGTTCCCAACAACAGATCAGTGGATATAAAAAGATAGGTATGTATAATATATATTTTATATTATACTTATATATACTACTTATATGCATTTTATATAATATACAATATATTTATATAATATAGTATTTACATTACATTTAATAATATGGTATACATAAATATATCATATTATATGCCATATATAATATAATATATTCATATATACTATATTATACACACACACACACACACACACACACACACACACACACACACACACACACACATATATATCATGCAACATTACATACCTGTAATTTAAAAAATGAAGTAAAAATGCCATGGATTGTTGACTCAAACAATCAAAATTCATTTTTTTCATGGTTCAATGTCAAAGTGCTGGCAAGATTGGTTTCTAGGTGCTGGTAGGGTTGGCTTGTTGTGAGGCCTCTCTCCTTAGCTTGCAAGACAACCTTCTTGCTGTCATCACATGACCTTTCTCTGTAGGCCCCTATAACACATACCTAGGTTCTGACCCCAGGTGGATAAGGGCCTTCATTTTTCCTTAATAACCTTAAAAGTCTTGTCTTTAAATATAGCCACAATTGTAGTGGTTCTTTAACCTACAAATTTTAGAAAGGGACACAATTCACTCCATAAAAATTAATTTATAACATTCTAGGGTAATATAGAGCAAATAATAACTAAAGAAAATAAGATGATTACATGGTCTAGATTTTTTTGATAATCTTTTATTTATTCAACAAACACGAAAACATCTGGCCTACAGTTGGCATACCTCCCATCACCAACCCTGGTATAAAGTATGGCAGACATACTCAGTGACCAGTTGATAAGCCACCACAGTTTGTCTTGAGTATTGTTCATTGTAGCTCAATATACTCAATATAAAGACTCAGCACGGAGTTTCAAATTCCTTTCAGGCAACTTTCTTGGATTAAACATTTAGAGTTCTTAACTTACGTTTTCTTTCTCAGGATTTCTATTAACCATGTATTAGAACCTCCTTTGGCTGTCTTTAATATTCTGTCCCCTTTTTTTCTATTTTTATATTTAAAACATTTCTAATTTACATTTTGTATTTTATTTGTTATTATCTGTTGTGTTTCCTTGGTCTTGTTTTCCTTTTATGTTAGATTTTATTTACTTATTTTTTTCTTGGCAGGTACGAGTGGCTCATGCCTGTAATCCTAGGTACTTAGAAGGCTGAAAAAAAGATCATGGTTTGAGGCCAGCCTGGGCCTTCTCAAACAATAGCTTGAGGCGGTAACACACACCTGTCATCCTAGCATTGTGGGAAGTATCATAATTTAACGACTACAGTCTAGACACTTGTCCAAGCAGGAGGCAAGACCCTATCTCAAAAATAATCAGGGCAAAAGGAGCTAGAGGTATGATTTAATAGTAGAATGTATGCTTAGCAAGCATGAGACTCTGAGTTCAAACCCAAGTACTGCCAAAATAATAAAGTGTTTTTATTTATTTTCAATGCTTTCTTCACTTCATCACTTCATTTCTGATATTTGTCTATTTTGATTTATGTCATGCTCATATTTTGAGTCATTCAATTAATTTTTACATTCATTTCGACAAAGTAACAGGAAACTGTCCTTTCAGTCTATTTTATGGGTATATCTGTGTTTTTGATTTGGTATCCTATCTTATAGCTAGGTCTTTGTAAGGAGCTAAGTATCTTATATCTTTAAATGGGATTTTGCCTTCATTTTGAGGGACTTGATTTTAAGCGCAATTAATTTTGCTAAAGTTTAAGGAGGAAGCATGGTTCACAGCAAGGTTTCTAACTTCAGAGCTCCCTCTCCTGTTGTTTTCATGTAGTGGTTAAAAAAAAACAACAGTTGCTTTCTCAGATAGCTTGACTCTCTTTCTACCCCCATGTCCCCTTCGCTTACTAAACCTTACCGAGAAAGGAGAACTCTGAGCAACTGGGTAAAAAGAGCAAGTGACTTAAAAAGGGGAAATATTATAATCAGACTTTTAAGACAACAATTTATGCAAAAATAAAATAGAACAGCCTCGCTATGTTTCTTTAAAAAAAAACAACAACAAATAAAAGAGAAGAGGGAGGAGGGAGAAATGGAAAGAAAAGGAAGAATTCTGACTTGCTCTCAAGCCTAAAGGATATAGGCAACATGACAGAATTCAGGGATTGTTGTTCCCTTGAGCCATCTTTGAGAAATGCCACTAGAGAATAATGTTCAGACACTCAAAATTGCTAAAGAACAGAGATTAAAACTGGTGGTGAATATCACACACATTGTTACTTATAAAATTAAGACTATATGAATTTATAAGGGAGAATAGTATGTAATTGCAAAATACTCTTAACATGTAGATACAACTGGGAAAAGTAAATGTAAAGAGAAGTTTGAAGTCTTTTGAGTAGTTACTTTCATGGTTACAGCACTATTCTGAGGTGTTTCATAAACAATATAATACAACCTAACAAATGAGATATTCTATTATCCTGTGTCCTTAAAACAAAGTTTCTATTACTATGTGTAAGTGTGGAATGAAAAAGTTTTAATATATAAATAGTTAAACAAAACCCTGTGATTCTATATTTGAACTAGAAGTAATGTGTAAAATAATAAACAATTGTGTGTATATTTATAGTCAAATCCTAACAGCAAAAGGACAACTAAAGAAGAGAATTTCTTCTTGCCTTGAGCTTATAATTCAATAGACAAAGACACATATAAAAATAAAATTTTCAACCAATTGCTTGTGGCACATGCCTATAAAATCCTAGCTACTCATGAAGCTGAGATCTGAGGATAATAGTTCAAAGCCAGCCTGGTCAGGAAAGTCCATGAAACTCTTATCTCCAATTAACTAAAAAAAGCCATAAGTGGGGCACCAACCTTGAGCAGAAAAAGCTAAGAAAAAACACCAAGGCCCTAAGTTCAAGCTCCAGTACCAGCACCACACACACACACACACACACACACACACACACACACTGTTTTTCAAAAACATAAAGTTCTCCTGTCAGGAACTATTAAATGACAATTCTAACAAAGAACCAAACCATTTGGGGACTCTGGTGATAGGGTTTTTTGTTTTCTGTTTGTTTGCTTTGTGTATGTGAACTGGCAATAATTTCTTTTTTCTCTTTTTATTAGAAATTTTTAGCATGTATTTTTATTGTAAAGATACTGTACAGATGAGTTACATTAGTAAGGTAAGAAATTTTTATCTTTTTGAAAAATTTTTATTGTCAAGGGAATGTATAGAGGGGTTAGAGTTACATAAGTAAGGTAATACATTTCTTGTTGAACTTATTACCCCCTCCTTCACTTTTTCTCCCTCTTTCCCTCCCCTACCCCCCCAAGTTGTAAAAATCATTTCCAATGTATTGTCTTGTGAGTATCACTGTTGCATTGGTTCCCCCTTTGCCATACTAAAGTTCCCAGCACAACTATGTTTATCACAGCATTATTCACCATAGCCAAGATATGGAACCAACCCAGATGCCCCTCAGTACATAAATAGATCAAGAAAATGTTATATATATATATATATATATATATATATATATATATATATATAAACATATTCCATTATATATATTATGTATATATAATGGAATTCTGCGCTTCCATCAGAAAGAATACATTACCCCATTTGTAAGGAAATGGAAGGACTTGGAAAAAATCATATTAAGTGAAATAAGCCAATCCAAAGAAACATAGGTCCCATGGTTTCCCTTATTTGTAATAATTAGTATACGTCTAGGACAGTCTTAGCAGATGAGCAGAATAGCTCAATAGCTATGTTCATATGACCACATAGGATGATGCTAAGTGAAATGAACTCCAAGACATGAACACAAGAGGTTTATTCTTTGTTGTTGTTGTTGTTGTTAATGTGCTACATTATTTCCTTTTTCTTTTGTGTTTCCCCCCCTATGGTTTATCCCTTGTTGTTACTGTATTTGATTTTGGTACCCTGGGTATTGTATATATGTTTATCTGAATTAGGGAAGGGACGGGGAACAAAAAATAGTGAGATATAGGCAGTACTTTCAACACATGACTTCAAATGCATTACTGCTTATAATGAAACTAAAGTCTTCCAAAATGCTAGTCGATTTAAATGCTAAAATCTGTGATAAGTGCCTCTAAAGAGGATTGCACTTATATCACACATACAAGACTGAAGGTTAAATGTGAACTTTAAAATAAAACTACTGGCATATTCAGTGAATGCTTCTTTTTCTGCAACCAATCACCTTTAACTCTTTTCTGAGCTCTTTTTAAAATATATATATATATATATATATATATATGATATATATAAAATCTTTAAGTAGTTGTACAAAGGAGTTGCCTTTCAATAAACCAGTTTATGAATACAATGTCTCTTGATTCAATGCCACCCCTTTCATCATTCTCCTCCAATTATTTATTTATTTATTATTTATTTATTTTGTGCTAGTTTTGGAATTTGAACCAAGGGCCTGGGCTCTGTCTCTGAGCTTTCTTCTTTTATTTTCCAGTCATGGGGCCAGAACTCAGAGCCTAGACACTGTCCCTGAGCTTTTTCGCTCAAGGCTAGTACTCTACCACTATGAGCCACAGCACCACTTCCAGTTTTCTGGGGGTTAATTGGAGACAAGTCTCACAGACTTTCCTGCCCTGGCTATCTTTGAACTATGATCCTCAGATCTCAGCCTCCTAAGTAGCTAGGACTACAGGTGTGAGCACTGGTGCCTGGCACTCTGAGCTTTTTTGTGCTCAATAATAAGCTGAGTTCTCTTTATTGAGCCAAGCATTGACCTCAGACCATGAGCCATTGGAGACTCTGACCTCTGCCTCAGGGAATTCACCAGCCAGCAAGTGTTCAGCATAAGTGATGTAATTTTTAAAGCTCATATGGCACTTGACAGTTTGATTTAATAACAACAAATATACATTGTGCTTTATAGTTGACAGTCTGCAACTTACAAACTTTAATTCATTCACTGTAAGTGCTTTAAAATCTAAAGGAAAATGTTTCTTTTTTCAAGATTCCCTCCAGGGTAGCTGCATATACTTCCTTACTTGATCTTCCCAGTAGCCATGGGGCTCCTTCTATCAGGCAACAGGGAGACTCAGTGGCTAAGTCTCCACAGTAGGCACTGCAGTTCATTTGGACGCCAAGATCTCAAATTACTTACAAGTGTCCAAAGCTGAGAACTGAGAGACATTATTGGCTACAATTTATTGGTCAGTTCTGCTTCCAGCCTCAATCAGATAAACAAGCCTCACACCTCTTATCTTCCAGAAAGGATACCTGTACCTGAATCCCCTAAAGAGGGGGAGCAGATGCTTCAGACTAGCATTGTATCATTTGGGAAGGGCTTCCAAGAGTCTCCAAATTTTCATCTTTTTTATTAACCTAGTGAAGCAGGTAGAGCAGCTTTCATGAACTTAGAGCGAAGAAAAAAGAGGCTTAGAAGTATTACTGACCTGCCCAAAGTCACACTGCTACCCGCAAAACTGAAATAGTACAAGCATTTCTTGCTAGGTTATTTTTAAGTTTGGTATCTGGAATCATATAATTGGGTATCCTAATTTCAAGGCCCCATATCCTTGAGGGGTGCTTTAGAGGTGGAGGTGAAAAAAGAAATGTTCTGTGTTATTCATTTGCGTGAATAATTGGTTTCCACCTTTGAAACTTTCTAAGTAAGAACTGCCAAGTGTTTCACTGGCCTTAAGAATGCCTATGCTGAATAAAATAGAAACCTTTGTGCTGCAAATGTAAAATCATATGAATGATGCACAAGTCTTCTTTTCTTGTCCTAGTCCCCATGTGGTTTCCAAGCTGTGGAACTGGGCCAACAATTGACTTTAATATCAGAAAAGTAAGGGGAACAAAATGTTGAAAAAATGTGGATGTATTTAAACTAACAGAAGACAAAGCACTAAATATAACCAAGAATACCAAATTCACTTTCACTAGCTCTTCTGGATCAGCTCAAGCTCAGTTGTTCACATGGTTCCTCATATTTCTGGGCAGTAAACCTTTGGCTCACCAGGTGATAGGTACTATATATAGTTTCCTAACAAAGCATAAAGCAGTGTTGGATTTCCAGGACTCCATAAGGACATGGAATAAAAAATGGGGAACCTGAAGAGCTGGGTACAGAGGGTATGACATTAGGAGACAGCTGATATCAGAAGAACCTAGTTGTGGTAAATCTTGATTGTCAACATGATTGGATTGAGAAGTGCTAAAAAGCAAACCTTTCAGGGTGTCTGTGATGGGGGTCCCCAAGGAAAATGTCTGCCCTGTATATGAGCAGCACCATCCTAAATCCTGAATGGGAATAAAAGTAGGAAAGCAGAGAATATCAACTAATCTGCTCCCTAGCAACCATGAGGTGAACTACTCTGCTCCACCATACCCTCACCACCACAATGGACTAACTCCTCTGAAATTGTGAGCCAAAGTACTGTATTCTTAAATTGTTTATGTTAGATATTTTGTCCAGTGATAGAAATTCTAGCTAATAGAGCTAATACGTGAGGCAGGGAGAGGTAGCACATGGCAATGCAGTATTTTGCCACTGAATTCAAATTTCATTTTTTAGGTCATCCAAGAGAAAAAAAAAACACAAAACAATAAGGACTCCCAACTATTCACAGTTTGGGGGAACTTTTCCAGGGACTAGGATAGCATATTTTATTTTGATCTACTGGATTGGGTCCTCAGGCCTTTGCTTCGTGTGCTAAAATATTTCCCAGTGGGACATCACTTCCAATGTCTCTAATTGAAAAGCCAGCCTTCACTTTAAAAATAAAAATTTTTAAAAAGCAGCAGATAAGAAGAGCCTGAAATCAATTTTAAGAACCACATAATGAACCATCAAAGAGGATGGTCCAATTCTTCTCCTTCCTTTCACCTTTCTCCTCATTACTTTCTAGAGGGAAATGCTGATCCACTTTCCCTTTCCTTTATCCAGTTAGCATTCTGAGTGAGTGTCTCTCACTAGGAAAATCATCCAGTAACTTCTGTCATTCTGATTATGCTGAAGGAGCATAGGATTTTCAGTAACAGCCTTTGACAAGCATTATGATATCTAGTAATTACTGTTCTCTGGAACAGGTTGGAACAAAACAGACTTGCTTACCATTGTTGATCTTTCACCCCCACCTGCTGGGTTTTGACCTCCAATAACCAACCAACAGGATCTGCTAGCCCCTTTTGTGGCCCCTGTCTGGTTATGTTTATATTAAACAACAAAAGGAAATCCATCCAAACCAATTGAACATTTCAAATGCTGTCTTATTTACAGAGCCTCTTTAATATCTTGGACCACCCCAAGTAATGTTGACATAAATGCCAAAGCATGTTTCATATTTTAAAATTAGAATTTTTAAAGAACTTAACGTTCTTATTCTGATTTTATTCCCTATGCTGCAAACTTTGTTCCTAGTCCAAATTAGGTACTACAGGAATTATTTACAGGGTTCATTAGAGCAGCTGGTATTAAATGACATTTTAGCAAGTGTATAGCCTAGTATACAGGGCCTAACTTTAAAAGAGGCACCTTGTTTTATTCATAGAAACCAAGTTGGTAGTTGGTATGCTAATATTATGTCTATTCCTGTTTTAATAAGTCAAGAGGGATTACAGACTGAGACAACTTGCCCCCAAAACATCTAATGTAACCTGAAGCTGTGATATTTAGCCATGATATTACCTGTTTTACCAGTATTTTAAGCAGGATTGAGACTATCTGCTTTTCAAGTAGTCAAATTAGGACTTGCCCCATGATGGCCAGTAAGGCCATATCGTCTTTCTGAAACCTCTTCAGCACACAGCCATCTACAATCTTCTGACCAAGCTTTTTGGGCCTGGACCTCTCATTCAGCAAAAGAAATCATAAATAATGTGTTTTTCAGATGCATTTCTAAAATCCATCCAAAGCACTCTTTGATTCTTAAATTGTCATGAACTTTGTTCATGAGCTTTATCTCATCACTCCTGAATTATAAAGTTTCTAATAGCTGGGAGAGTTAGGTTCATTGCTCTATACCTTTTCTTAGAGATACTGGTTACCTTATAAATATTTGCTGATTTGTTCATTTAATCAAGACAATAACTACATTCTTGCTTGTAAGCATAAAAGCAAAATAATAACCTCAAAAATTCAATCCCTGATTTAAAAGGTCTTAATCATACTCTAATCCAAGTACTACCTCATACTTTATAGATTAGCTGGCTCATTAATTACTGTCCAGTGCTGCTTGGTGTCTACAGGGCCAGAAACTCTTATCTTTTTATATATAAAATACTAATATTTTGACAAGATTAAGAAAAGTGACTGATAACTAATTTATGAGCACCATATCCTCAGTATGTTTACACTGTAGAACAATAAACACATCTGTTAGTTTATAAGTTGCTAAAAAAAAATATGTGAAACAATCCAAAGACCTCAAATGAGTTTATTAGTGCTATGGTTTGTGTTTTTGGTAAAGACTGCTTTTTGAAGGCATGAGAAAGTTCATATCCTTGAGCCACAGGAGGGAAGGGTTGATGTGACTCACTGAACTTTGCCTGGCTGGCCCCCACGAGGGCCTTTTAGAGATCTCCAGTGACATCACAGAGGTCACGGTTTCATATGCAGAGATCTCAGCGGTATTTGAAAAATCCCTTTTATAATTATTTAGACTTAAGTTTGGAAATGACTTCTGTGTCACTTCTCCTTTTCTCGAGACTAACAGGAAACATGCTTAACTATATCCACTTCTCTACAGGCACCAGGTACCATGGCCTATGGAAACTGACCTGGTAAAACAGGAAGGGCTTATGATTTCCTACTGCATCTATGCTCTGTGGTGACAGAAATAAAATATCTTAGTAAGTGCATTCATCTTTCAAGTTTTTCCATTAAACCCACATAGTGGGACTGCCGTAAGAAAGCAATTACAGGACACAAATTGGATTTTTTTGCATAATCATTTGAGGTGATTTACTCTACCTCTAAGTTCAGCTGCAATTTGCTTCTTCCTCCTTAATATGCATAGTTGATTGACAACCCACTAATAACTCAGTGCCAATACAGGAGATTATGGAACTGAAATAAACCCAAAGTTCTGCAGAGATTCAACTTTGCTGTTAAAAAATTACAAAAATAAGTTGCAGGAATAAGGAGGAATGAAATGGAGGATAAAGGTAATAATATGTAAATCAAAGGTGAAGACATCTGGTACACAAGAGAAAGGCAGGTCTATGAATGCACAGAAACAAGAAATAGGTACAGAAAAGGGGTCTTCAAATATGATCCGTGGAATATATGCCTCAGAATCAGCCTCAGAGCTGCTGCAACAAGTTCCATGAAGGTTTGAAGGTGAGCCAAACATACTGCATCCATAAAAATCAAAGATCTGAAAAGTCCTGCAGTAAAAAAATTCTGTTTAATTTATCCTACATATTTCTGCATTTTCTAAACATATTAATTCATAAAATGATTTTTCCTACTTCACATATAGTAAAACTTGGACCCTTATGCTTTGGGGAAGATAGTACAATTGAAAGGGGGAAATTGGGGAAATGTAAGTAAGTTAGAATTGAGCCAATATTCTCATAGCAGCATTATAAGCTGATAATCAAATGTTTTAATTTTCAACTGTAGTAAATGATATTGATATAATAATTCCTGCAAGCAGGAAAAGGGCAATACAAAGATTGAACGCACTAAATAAATTCTTGGTGGGTGAGCTGGTATTCCTTTTTTATACAAGTCAAACACCAGAGGTCCAGTTTCTTAGATGATGATTGATCTTACCACGTAAATCTATAAAAATTCTTTGCCCTATATTTCATTTGTTCAAGTAAACCCAACCTAAGTACCTATGGATATTTATATTAGCAAAGAATTTTTTTTAAATATTAACTTTGCTTAAACAGCAACAGGACCATCCCTAGGTAGATCTAGGTAGACTAAGGAAGCAAGCAGGTTGCCTATTATCTCTCTTCTGAACTTCTTTCTCCCGCTCTGAGCCTCTGCTTCCACTGCTTTAACTCTCCCTAACACAGGATTAACTTGATCAATATATTTCTTTTTTTTGTCAGTCCTGGGGCTTGAACTCTGGGCCTGGGCACTGTCCCTTAGCTCTTCAGCACAAGGGGAGTGCTCTACCACTTGAGCCACAGAGCCACTTCCGACTTTTTCTGCTGATGTGGTTCTGAGGAGTCAAACTCAGGGCCTCATGCATGCAAGACAAGCACTCTACCACTGAGCCACCTTCCCAGCCCTGACCTATATATTTCTAGTCTCTCTGTCTCACCATTTCAAGGCTAAAGATACCTAACCAAACGTTGTGGCCCCAAACTCAAGACCATAAATGGGGGAACTTTCAGTGTGGTACTCAGTTCCTGGAAGATCTCCATCTATTCTTGGGGTGGGGGGGAGACATAAATATAACTCCTCTTAATTAGCTTCTCCCTTTATCCCTCCATCTTTCCTCACAACCCTCTCATGTTGCCACAGCAGCCTGCTGTCTCCTCAATAATTCTCTTGTCTCTTTACATTAGCCTGGTATATGTCACGACTAATGAACTAACATCGATGCATTATTATTATAAAGTCAGTGTTCAATTCAATTATTTGGATTTCATTTTGGCCTATCCCTGTCCTTTTTCTATCCTAATCTACAAAATCATGTTGCATTTAATCACCATGTCTCCTTTGGTTCCTCTTATCTGTGACAGTTTCTATTATACTTTCCTTATTTTGATGAGTACAGTTCAGAGGAATACTAACCAAGTATTTTGCAGACTGTTGCTCAAATGGGATTTACCTGATTTGCTGTTCATGTTAGACTTGAGATTTGAGAAGAAAAAAGAACAGAAGAAATGGCATTCCCATCTCACCTTATAAGTTATGTATACCCTTACTCCCAACTACCAAGGGTGCCTATGTTAACATGATGTACCACTGCCATTGTTGACTTGGATCACCTGACTGAGGAGATGCTTGTCAGGTCTCCTCACTGCAAAGCTACTCTATTTTCTGTCCCATCTACACTGTGCTCTTTAAGCGTGGGAAGTGACCATGTACAACCTCATACTTCAGTAAGAATGATATCCCCTCTCTGAGGAAAGAATAGCTACACAAATTATTTGGCATTCTTCTGTGTGTGGATTTGTTTATTCTGTCTCATTTATACATATTGTAGATATTTATACTTTGGGTTATAATCTATTATTTTTGTTGCTGTTCAAATTGTTCTAGCTTTAGCCATTGGGAGCGCTATCAGTTGATGCTTGTGTCTCTGACATGCACTCATCATAGTGTTTTTTTAATTGTATGTTTGTTAAACACTTCCTTACTTTATAAAATTACAAACGCCTTAAGCTCAGTTTATAAATCTCCTACCACAGTCCTAGAATCAGCCATTTCTTCATGTAGCCCTGGTCCATTTTGTTGCAAAATGGTAGAGAGTAGGTATTTTTCAAATGCTCATGAAATCTCGCTTGATTTTATTTTCCTAGTAGGCACCTATCCTTTGTCTTCTAGATAGAATCAATTCCTTTGTAATGCAGCTCTACAAAACAATGATGAGCAAAGAGACCTAAAATCCTTCACACTAATGACTTCCAACTTCTCTCTGAACTGAGAAGGATTCAGATGTCATACTTAAAAACAATTCCTCTTTGATTAAATTGTCCAGATTAAATTGACATTTCTAGATTTTTCATTTTCCCAGTGATCAATGCCAGGCAAAGTTATGCATACCCATATTCCCAATTAGTTGGGACAGAAAGGCAGGAAGATCACTTGAAGCCAGGAATTTGAGCCCAGTCTTCACTACCTAAGTAAGATCATTCCCCTCCTCCCAAGAAAGAATTCTACCCCAAAGAATGAATACCTCTGTACTCCTCTATAAAATGCAGCAGAACCACTGTAATCCTTAGTCTGTGAAATGTCACTGCATATGTTTCCAAAAGTACCGAAGTCTACAGAAGCCAAAATAAAACATAGCCTTTAAAAATATGTGCTCAGGATATGTCTACCACAGTATCTCAAGAATCTGTACCTCGGATGGACCGTGCCTATGGCATACATCTCCCTCTGTGCCCTGTATGTGGTGGTCACACTTGTCTAGACAGGAACCTGATATGCAGTTCAAAGTCTATGGTGAATTGTTTTGTGCCTCTCAGTTAACGGCACTGTCTATCATTTATTTCTTCCATATTGTGTCAGAGATATAAAACTGAATGGTAACAAATTAAGTTCTGTTCTCACAGAGTTGATATTTCTGCAGGTGGAGTCTGTTTAAAAATATGAGATGCTAATAAATGCTAAGAAGAAAAGGGAAGGAGGGAAGGTATAATCAGTCTGAGGCTTTCTGATTAGAAGCACTGCCCTTCTAAACACTGGTAGTTCATGCCTGTAACCCTAGCTATGTAGGCAGCTAAGATCTGAGGATTGTAATTTGAAGCTAGCCCATATGCAAAAGTCCACTAGACTCTGTTTCCAAAATAACCAGCAACAAAGCCAGACTGGAGTGTTAGAAGTACCAGCCAAGAAAGAAGCCAAGAAATCAGGAGGTCCTGAGTTCAATCCCCAGTGCTGAACAAAAAAAAAAGGGAGGAAGAAAGGGGGAGGGGAAGAAGAAAAATGAGGAAGAAGAATGGAGGAGGAGGAGGAGGAGGAGGAGGAGGAGGAGGAGGAGGAGGAAGAGGAGGAGAAGGAGGAAGAGGAGGAGGAGGAGGAGGAAGAGGAGGAGGAAGAGAAGGAGGAAGAGGAGGAGGAGGAAGAGGAGGAGGAGGAGGAGGGTAGTAGGAGGAAGAATGAAGGAAGGAGGAAGGAAGGAAGAGCTGCCTTGAATAGATCCTACCACTCTCCATATCATTGGCTCACTATATTTTTGCTTGTCCAGTACTATCAGAACATTCTCTGCATTAAACATAAGGGGTAGTATGCAAGTGTACAAGAAAGTATTAAGTATAGTGTATACATGGGAGAATTAAAATAGTGTAACTCCTTAGAAAAACTAACTCACAGTCCAACAAAATGAATGCCAGTAAGCTGGTATGTGAGATATGAGGGAAGAGGTCAAATAAAGAGCAGAAGGGATGGGAGAGTGCAGTCATAATAATCAATGTATAGCCTAAGAAACTAGGAAAATTGATGGAGAAGTTGGGTTGGGAGGAATGGGGAGAATGATCAAAGGGGTGATAGAGATCCTGATGCATTGTGTTTATAAACTGGTTTGTTGAATGGTAACTTCTTTGTACAACTACTTAAAGACATGTCCAATTGTCTTTTTAAAATATAGTTAAAAAAAAAATTCAGCCAGCATCGATGGCTCATACCTACAACCCTAGCTACTCAGGAGGTGAAATCTGAGGATGGTGGTTCAAAGTCAGCCTAGGCAGGAAAGCCTGAGACTCTTATCTCCAATTAAACATCAAAAAGGCAAAAGTAACACTAGCTCAAGTGGTAGATCACTGGTCTCGAGCACAAGTGCTCCAGTCAGTGCCTAAGTTCCTGAGTTGAAGCCCCAGGACCACTCCCACACATACATACATATTGTATGTATTTCCTGTGTTGAATATAACTATCTATCTCTGCTTTCCCTAGTAGACACATTTCCTTGCAAGTAGGAGTGGGTTGGATTTATCTTGCCAATACAGGATTTTAGAGTGAAGACCAAACTCCAAAGCAATTGACAAGTATGAGATGCTGCAAAAAATAGTGGCATAGTTTGCAACATGGCTCTGTACCCTAATGATATAAAGTTTATGATTTTGGTGCAGTCTCTTCTGCTGTCATAAATAAAAATGTCTATGTGTTCTATAGCTGAAAGTCAAGGGACAAACAACTCAGTATTAATAAAGGACTTATGAACAGACACAGAGGGAGAAAGCTAAGGAACAAGGAACCTAGAAATGTGATGATATTGGCAAATAGTTCCAAAATCATGGAGGGAGGAGTGTCAGAAAATTCTAACCAAAACAAAGGACCCAGAACAAATTAACAAAATCCCTCATGCAATTCACCATTTGTGACATCTTCCTTTGAGTTTAAAATTTCCCCTCCTAGTACAATTGAGAAAATAAGTAAGGTTATGCATATAAGGTTCTTAACCTAGGACCTAGCTCTTAGCAATCCTATGTAAGTGGCATTAGTATTAGAGTAGTGACAACAAACATTCACATTTCCACAAATACTGTCACTCAATCCATTGCAAATCCTTGCAGATACTAACACATCTAATGTTTATAATAACCCTGTGAGCCAGTAGTTATCATCACCTCCCTAGAGCTGAAATAACCAATTTTCCACAGATTCAGTAACTGATCCAAAAGCAGGAAGCCAGCAAGTAGCTGATCCAAGAACAGAGCCCTCAATCTGTTTTATTCTATAGTTGAGATCTTCACATCAGACACACACACATACAACACACCTGTGCACCCTGTAAAATATATATATATATATATACACATGTGTTTAAATACAAGGCCATCCTTAAGACCACATAAAAAGTCACTCAGGTGAAACTTGCCTCTGTTTGGATAATGAGAAAATGGGCCCAAAGAATGGAGACTGAGCCACCCCACAAGGGGCAAGAAACCCCAGGAATGCCAAGTGCAACAGCCTTGGCACTGTGCTTCAAGAGTACTTGTGAACTCCCAGCCAGCCCAGGGCCACACCTTTCACTCAATGCTTTGCTTATACCTCCATAGAATACAATATAACCAACATGTCTCCACAACCACAAAGCCCATAACCTTGGCCTCAACAAGACCATATGTTACTAATTATAATATCTGTGAACCATTCACTCATCTAACAACTTGTTGCAAGTCCACCCTGTACACACAAGGTACTATACACAAGAAATACATGAGTAAATAAACGGGAAAAAAATTCCTTTCAGCCCAGGACTAACAGTATCTTAACATATTCTCTCAGAATGACTAAGCATTACTTACATGTCCAGATGCCCCTCCACCAAATGATGGGCTGTGTCCAGATAGACCCATCACAGAACTTTCCTTAACCTGCCACACATCCAAGTTTAGCCACATGACACTGTTCTTTCTCTGTATGAACAGGTGGCTTCCTGAATGCCATGCTTGCTAGCACTGCCTGGCATCACCAGAAAGCATGCTAATACACATCACGGGCCCAGAAACAGCTCAAAATTTGAAACCTGAAGTCCAATTTCTCCTGAATGCATATTACTTACATACCATCATTAAGCTGGGAACTCTGAGGTTAAAAAGGCTCTTTGAGTTTACCTTTGTAAGATAAAAACAAGTACACTGCCCTTATTTGCAAATGGTAGATGAAGCTATTGCACCATGAGGTTAGCTGCCAGAGTAAGAACTAGGCAGTAGGCTTCCCAACTTCCATGTAAGATTTCTGCCAAGGCAAGGTACAGCACTAGACTTCACAAAACAGAAATTCTCTACACATCCAGATATTTGGCAGCTATGACAGTGAAGCCCCCCTTCCATTTTTGAGAGACCCTAGCCTAGCCACTGAGCACTGCCTGGCCTCCTAATGTAAAGGTATCCCAGAGGTCTCACATTTAAGCCAATTCTTGTTTTCACAGAAGAATTAGATCCTTTGGGAGGCCAATTGCTTCTCCACATTTGTGTGCCTTGGACCCTACCAGGTTCCTGTGTGGCTCCCCCTACATCAGAGCTCTGGCTAAAATGTTAGCAAAGTGATTTTTCTTCTATTTTGTAAGCCACAGCCTGGGACCATTGCATTCAGGCAGAACCTAGAAATGGAGTCCGTCCAAGTCACCATGTGTGCCCATCACCATCCATCATGTTTACCAAGTGCTGCATATCTTCTGGCAACAGACCCAACTTACGCAATTAAAAAGAAGCTTGGAAATTTTGGATCACTTAATTAATCTTTATGTATTTCATTCTATTAAGTGAGAGAATGTTTACAGCTCAATTGCATGAATTAGCATTTATAATTCTTTCTATTGGCGAAGAGACTTATCTACAGCCACCTATATAAAATACTGTTTAAATAAAAATGTCAAATCTAGATTCCTTGGCAAGAAAGGAGAAATGTTATATGACTGTAGAGATGACACGTGGCCTATATAATCTCTGATACAAATGGATTTTGTTTCTCAAGCTGTAAGTATAACATTCCTAATGAAGCTCAACATTTGCAACCTGTCCCCCACAGGGTCCCACAGCACTTGTCCTCAGAATCCCCTGTTCCTAGTTCTGGCTCAGAAACTATTTACATGCTAACATGAATCTTTTGTTCATAGATCATAGACAACACTCTTCAAGTTTATCTATAGAAGTTATTATGTCCTCTCAGAAATTAATGACCCTAACCATATACCAATTTAAATATATATTGCCTTCAATATTTCATATGAAATTTGGGTAAGAGGAAGGCAAACTGGGAAAGAGAATTTCACCCTTGGACCTTAATCTTTTTGAGAAGCCCAAAGAAGCAGCCAAGAAATAAATACCAAGACTGAGGGGAATAAAAATGAAACCTGGAAAAATTTCCTATGATCAAACTGGATGAACTTTTTTATACATGACTGTCTTTAGGGGCAGAAATTAGGAATATATGTAGCTTTAAAATACACAAGACTGAGGGGAATAAAAATGAAATTGGAAAAATTTCCTATGATTAAACTGGATGAACTTTTTTATACATAACTGTCTTTAGGGGCAGAAATTAGGAATATATGTAGCTTTAAAATACACAAGTCATATTGGGGAAAGGAGGACAAACAGGTAAAATGACAGTTGGCATTCTAAGTACATTGAATTTCTTCTTTGCTTTTTGCTTAAAATTAAACTTACCTTTATCAAGGTTTCCTACTTCAATATTTGTGCTATAACTAATTTTTCTTCTACTGCAAGCTATTTAAAAGCCTCATACATTAAGGAATGTGGGGAGGATGACAAGAAATTATAAGATGATAAAGGAAGAGAATCGTCTATAATCTGCAGGCATCCAAATGATTTAAATTTGTCTTTCTGCTCTGAACAGGATATATAAAGTGGGTCCCAGAACAGTAAATTTGGGGCATTACATAAAGAGCTTGCCAAGGCAACTGATCCACGGGGGGAAAACTAGCATTTTTATAACTGAATAACTGCTGCATGAGCAAAATGACATAAGAAGAAAAAGAGTGGGAATGAATAGAAAACTCTGTAAGGTTTCAAGTTTCCTTAACTTTCCAAAAGCTTTTAAATTCTGCATAGATACCACTAGTCCTTCCAGCCTCACAAAGATCAAAGTAGAATCAATTGTCCTGGAATAAAACACCCAAACAAGGCAGAGAATCATCTCTCCCCAGAATGGATGCCACGGCCTTGGTGCTTTAAGAAATGTCTGTATTCCTTCTGATGCTTCATTCAGCATAGCACAAAGACAGATCAGACCCAGTGGGAGCCATGGAGGTGTCCAAGGCACATAGTGTGCAGGTACAACTGGCTTCCAAAAAGATCTCAGTCTTCTGTGAAATTAAGTGTGAGATTCTAATGGTCAGAATAAAGCAGAGAATTATAAAAACCCATCTATACACTACTGGCAGGCCTGCTGCCATCATGAAAACCCAGTCTCCACATAGGCTAGTACATCAAGAAGGCACCATCTCTGTGTTTCTGTGTAAAACAGTAATTCTGCCATCTCCCAATTCAGACTGCCAGAGGATTGCACAGCTACCTCAGCAAACACCTTGGTGAAGATCAGCTTAACATGGGACAGAATAAAACCACAGGAAATATAGGTCACAAATCCTTGTTCTGTGACTTCTGCCTCCAAGGTCTGAATTTGTGGTGTGAAATCAAAGGACTTGAAGTAAAAAATAAATAAATAAATAAACTGGAATACTTATGAACTTGCTAAAGATATCACTGCTAGACTAGGGCCACTTCAAAGACGAAGTCTATATTCTCACCAGGTAATCCGTCCAGAGTCAATAAATAGTTTTCAATTTAGTGGTTCCAGAACTAGGTAATTTATAGGTGTTCTGTCTGATTATCAGCAGAGCAAGCATTATTCCTGGTATAAGTGGATGAAATAAAACTTGAGAGGTTGAGTCCCCCATACACAAGATCACCCAGAGCTAGTTAAGTGACAAGAGTTGAGACTTGAACCCAGATGTCTGCTGTACCATCCTGCTAAAGAAATAAAACTAAGGATCTATTCAAGGTTAAGATGTACATTCTGTAGAACAACTGGCCTTTGTTTTTGTAATCTATAAAATCAAGTGAATGAGTCAAATCTCTTTGCAGCCTTGCAGTCAGTTCTGAAACTCTATGCTTCTACCGATCCTGATATTTGAGCCACTAGGCAGAAATTTGGTCTTCAAAAAGGACACACAATATCCCTTAACCCAAGTATTTTACTTATTTATTTTTGGTGCTGGGGAATGAAGCTGGGAAGTCATGCTGACTGAATATGCCCTACTACTAAACTATCCTTCGCCACCCTGCAGGTGAATGAAATAGAGATCTACTATGACTTCCTGGAACAAATCCAGAGAGTTTAAGTAACTCAGAAAAACAACTGTAGAGTTTGTCTGCAGGAGGGAGAGGGAAGATGTCTGAGTCCAGGACAATTATCAAGTGTTTGGCTTTCTCTTGTCCCTTTATAGAACTTTACTCTCCAGGAACTAAATTATACAATAAATTTATTATCTTTTTTAAAAAAATTATTGTAAAGGTGATGTACAGAGGGGTACAGCTACACGAGTCAGTAATGAGTATGTTTCCTTTTGAACAGTGCCATCCTCTCCCTCATTCTCTCCCAGTTTTTCCCCTCCCGGCTTCCCTTCCTCCAAAGTTGTAGAGTTCATTTCCAACATAATGTCTAGTGGGTTCCACTGCTGAATTGGCAAAGGCAAATATTTTTTCGGTTCTTTGGCACCCAAATCTGTAATGGTCAAAGTAAGCAACTAAAAGTTAGGAAACCAGCAAAACTTACAGTGAGTTGCTAAAAAGAACAGTTCAGCTCCAAGAAGAGTTTATTTCCTGGAAGCACACAGAATGGAACCTAACTCGGAAAATTCTCAGTGCTAAACAATAAAACCTAAAGATAAGAAAGGACATAGTGTATTTACATATTGTCTCAAAGTCTTCACAATAATCCTACAGCTATGTCACAGCAAAGGGTATTTGCTTCATGCTCAACTTCACTTCAGAGCTCTCTACCAGATTTAACTGCCTCCTACAAAGATTAAAAGCTATCCCTCAATTTTGCTCCTTGCAATGATGAAGTAAGTTATAGCAGGCAACCACCTCCGCTAAGAAAAATTAGAAAAGCTAGATCAAATAACATTTATTAGGAAAATTATAAGCTTGCCAAAGCAGTCAGGAGTTGTGATGCCTAATTTCTAGAAAGAACAGAAACTCCCTGAGGGTGTAAGAATTAAGATGTTTTCTGTCAAAGTGGTTGCTTGACATAAATATGACCATTTCAGGAGCAGCTGCCATCTCCTAAAATGTTATGCAACCTTAAGGTTCCTGGAAAAAGCCACAGATGTTAAAAATCCTATTTGGAACAAAAAGTTATTTCCATTGAGCCACATCCACAAAGTTGTTTTCCTGACAAATTTTGGCTCTGACCAGGTGGCTTGGTCCTGCTTGATTGTTCAGATAAACTTTTGACCCTCTTCAAACTAGTCAATCAGGTAAGATTATGAATCCAATTCATGATGATCATAAGGAGGGGCAGCTACACATTAGGGATGAAACCTGAATGGACTGCCCACTCAGTTTGCTACATACTTGGCCTAATGTCAGTAGCATGCCCTTCTGCAGAAGGCTTAGAGAGCTGAAAACAAGTTCAAAGCTATGAAGGGACCCAGGTGTCAAATAGGAAAGGAAGTGCAAGGAAGATAGCTTGACATACTGAGCCATTTCTGTCTTTCTGGTTTAAAGGAGGGGGGAGGAATGGGTAGGGGGGTGGGAGGGGAGGCTGGGAAGGGATGTGAAGGGTAAACAAAGGAGGAGGCTGCAATGCTTGATAAGAAATGTACGCATTATCCTACCCATGTAATTGTAACCCCTCTGTACAGTATGTTCACAAAAAAAATTAAATTAAATTTAAAAAAAACCTACCTGAATAGGTATCATAAGTAGAAAACAGCAAAACTCAATAGAAAGAAGGTATCAAGAGAAAATACATATATCTATTTATAAATATGGTATAAGGAAATCCACTAGAAAATTTGAAAATGGGGGGAAGGAGTGGGGGATGGAGATGGATATTCTGATCAAAGTACCATATGTGACTGAATAGAAATACCATAGTAAAACCTGTTTGTACTTAATATATACCATTTTTAAAGGAGATATAAAATGCTTATATGCCTCCATAGTATAGTGCCTCTCTAGCAAGAATGAAGTCCTGGGTTGAGCCTCAGTACTGAAATTTTTTTTTAAAGGCAGAGAGGCTAACCAACACTGTTATCTGTCTCACTGTGTTAAAGAGATAAACCTTTTCATTTAGACCACTCAAGAATAACTTCCTAGGAGTAAGGGTCATCAGAGATAGGCCATCCATACAAAGATTGACAGCAAGCTTCTATCAGGACAATCCCAGTCCTAGTAAAGGTGGCCTATTCCTATTCTAAGTGCTTTTCTAAAGCAAGGTAAAGGTTTTCACTTAAATAAAATATATAACTGCAGAAACCATGGCCCCTACAAAGTTTCAAACACAATGTCAGCAGTCCAATATGAAATTGCTAAGCAGTTAGGACCAAGAAAAACAAACATAATAGAAGTATACCCCAATAATACAGATTTGAATACATCAGATATAAACCTTAAATCATTGCAATAGCTGGATACCAGTGTCTCATGCCTGTAAGCCCAGCTACTTGGGAGGCTGAGATCTGATGATCTTGGTTCAAAGCCAGCACAGGCATGAAAGTCTGTGAGATTCTTATTTCCTATTAACCACCAAGAAGCCGAAGTAGAACTGTGGCTCAAGTGATATAGTTCTAGGCTTGAGCAAAATGGCTGAGTGATAATGCCCAGGCCCTGTGTTCAACGACACACAAAAGAATAATAATTGTAATTAATTTGTTAAAGCAATACAAGATGGTAAACTTCACCAGAGAATTGTTTTCATAAGAAAAAATAAATAGGGCTGGTAGAGCGCTTACCTTGCATGCTCGAGGCCCTGGGTTCCATTCTTCAGCACCACATAAGTAAAAAGAAAAAAGCCGGAAGTGGCGCTATGGCTCAAGTGGTAGAGCACTAGCCTTGAGCTGAAGAGCTGAGGGACAGCGCCCAAGCCCAGAGTTCAGGCCCCACGACCGGACCCAAAAAAAAAAAAAAAAAAGAAAAGAAAAAAGAATAGACAGGCACTGATGGCTCATGTCTATAATTCTAGCTACTTAGGAGACAGATCTGGAGATTGAGGTTCTAAGCCAGTCATGGCATAAAAGTCTATGAGACTCTTAAATCCAATTAGCCACCAAAAAGCTGGAAGTAGAGCTATGACTCAAGTGGTAGAGTGCTAGCCTTAAGCGAAACAAAAAAACAAACAAAAACTGGGCAGCACGCAGGCCATGTTCAAGCCCCAAGACAGGCAGAGGAGGGGAGGCCATAGGTGGGGAGGGGAAAGAGAAAAGTAGATATATAGTCTTGAAATGAGAAATAATAATCAAAATCAACAACACAATAAATGTGTTTAATAACAGACTAAATTAAATTACAGAAGAACCAACACCGAAAGAATTCATCATAATTAGAAATTTACTGAAAGAAATAGTAAAGTTTGTCCAGGCACATGAAAACTTATCCCATATAGAAATGTGAAATACAGGAAAGAATAAGAAGCAATGAAGAGGTACATGTACACATGAATCTAAGGACACTTTGGTTGAATAAAACGAGATTAGTGACAATAATTTTAGTGTAATTTGTTATTTTAATGTATTAAAATAATTAATAAATAATTGTATGTACCAATTTGATTGGACCATAAGGTCTAAGTACTTCTGATGGTGTCTGGATGGAATAAACATTTCAGTTAATAAACTGAGCAAAGAAGATTGTCTTCATGTCATGAGTATGTCTCCAGCCTAAAAGGAAAAAAAATAATAGAGTAAGAGAAAGCTCCTCTGCCTAAGTAGCTTACGCTGAAATATTGTTTTATCCTTGCTTTCACACCTGAAATATCAGCTCTTCCTGGCTGTCAAGTCTATTAGTATTAGGCTAGAAATATACCCTTCAGCCCTCCTGAGTTTCAGACTTTCAGACTCAGATAACAACTTTACCATCAGCTTTCCTGGTTCTCCACTCTCATTCTATCCAGGCCCCTCTAAGTCTTCTAGATTAGTATCAGGAAAAACAGAAGGAAGCACAGTTACTCGGTCAATAAGGTACCTCCCAGGAATCTGCAATGGGCCACTGTTGATAATGTCGATTTCAGGGCAACAGCATCACTGAGTAGGACTCCCTAGGACCCTTACCTTGTAGGGAGAAGACATAGAAGAGGTCACAGGAAAATATGCTGCAGTTGTAACCATAGGTAAAGAAGTCGCCTGGCTTGGAGGTCAGGGTAGGGTCCCTGGAATGGAGCCCTTAGGAAGCTGAAACAAGAAGCTGGAAGAAGTATCTCCTGCTTAGAAAGCAGTGTATGTGGAACTGCTGAATCACCAGCCTCTCAGCCTGGAAGATGTTACAGGAATTTGGGAAGAACACTGGGCATTGTCCTATAAGATAGCCCTTTTGGACCCAATTGTCATGTCCAAGGGTAGCTTTATTTTCCAAATTGATCATTGGTCATTTTTTTTTTGTAATAGTGGGTTTTGAACTCAGGCCCTTGCTTGCTAAACAACCATTCTTATCATTTGAATTATACTGCTAACATTTTTTTTTGCATCAAAGCTTTATGCTAAAGCCATTTTGGTCTACGATTCTGATGACAGTACATACCAGCCGCACAGCCATTATGCTTTCCCTGTGATGACAAGCACAGGCCACCCAACCAGCCAGTGGTAAATAGTCTTTCAAATTTTCCTTTGCCCAGACTGGCCTCAAACTATGATCTTTTGATGTCTGCTTTCATGTGTCATTCTTTTTTTATATGTTTTTATTGTGAAAATACTGTACAGAGGGGTTACACATTTCTTATCAATCATTGTTGCCTCCTCCTTTGTTTTTCCCCTTCCCTCCCACCTCCACGACTACACTCCCCCCTTCTCATGTTTCATTCTTTAGATGCTTTCTGAGTAACTGAACTTCTGTAAATTCAGCATTGGTTTGGCCTATCCTTATTTTCTAACTTCTTTTAAAACTTTCTATCCAGGGAATATTAGTTAATAACCTTATACCTAATTAATAAACCTGAGGCAAGAAATTTGTGTCTAAGAGATGCTTGTAATATCTACAATGTAAATACTGATCCTTTCAGAGTAGACAAGCTGAGAAAAACTAGAAGACATAAAGAAGCAACTAACCAGTTATTGACATGAAAGGGGAAGCCCATGTTTTCCTCCTTTTATATAGCCCATTGTATGGAAGCTCTTGATCAAAAGTTAACTTGAAACTTCATTAAAGAAAGAATAAATAAAATCTCAGAGATTTAAAATACGGCGTAATAAGTGTCAAATGCAAAAAATGTCTTGAAGTTTCAATATATTATTTATTCTATAAAAAGTTTTCAGCTAATAAAGAAAAGTGGTTCTTCTAAGAACCACTACATGCTACTACCTTATTGGCATGTTCAAAAATGTATCCCATTCTACCAAACCCCAAGGAATAGTGATGAACATATTCGCCAAGACTACAGTAGCCAAATAAACCTATAACTCATGTCTATCAATACTGAAATATCAAGTGATGTGGAGTGTCCTATAACATTGGAAAACACGTAAGAAATAAGCCCAATAACTTAGGGAAGTCAGAGATTATTTGTTTAAAGTCAGTAAATATTAAATGTCTTATTTGTGCATGAAAAGGATGCCTATAATGCCAGCTGGAATAAGCAAAAGTCCCCCATCATCTTTTGAAGAAAGTTATATGGCTCATTATCCAAAGCTATGAAGTTCAAATGGATGTTAGTAATGGTCTCCATACTAAGGCATCTGTAACACTTCTAAGACATCTGCAACTATCTCCCCAAATGTGAGATGACAGTCACTAGAAAACAGGATATCCCAAAAGATGGGAATCTCAACAAAAATAAACAGATGGAAATCTGGCTCTCAGGGCACAAAGAAGAGAGGCTGGGAAGGAGTATTTGTTGATTTTCATGGTATAAATACTCTCACCCTGGCCCGTTTCAAGATCCCAAAGTTCACTGAGCCAAGGCAGTGGAAAAAGATACGCACAAGCAGCTCCCAAGAACTGGTAAGACCAGCACAAATCACAAAGGGCAAGAAGAAAGCAAAGCAATAAATGCAGCAGTTGAAGAAGTATACTAGGAAGTCCCTAACATGTTTTTATCCCCCAACATGTCTTTATCCTAATCCCTAGAACCTGGGGATATGGCATCTCCTATGGAAAGAAACCTCACAAATGTTGAGAAAATGTTTTGAGAGGGAGAGAATGCCCTCGATGATCTAAGTGATCCAGTGTAGTCACACAGGTCCTTATGAGAGAAGAGGTAACACAGCTGAGAGGAGGTATAAGAAGACAGAGTGGTACTATTGCTGCAAAGGAGCCTCAGGCCAAAGAAAGCCCCGAGAGCTTAAAAAAAAGTTAGGCTCTCCCACAAAGGTCACCAGAAGGAATGCAATTTTATATATAAAACCTTTATGTAAAAAAATTTGGAGGACTTCTCACCTATAGAACTATAAAATAATAAACTTGCATTATTTACAGCTACTAGGTTTGAGGGATTTGTTACAATAGCAATTAGAAACTAATAAACCAATTAAAATTCTATCACAATCTTAGAAAAGATGAGTATAGTTACAGAGAGAAGCTCTAATTGGAGGCCATAAAAGAGCATGGTCTAGGCAGGCACCCAGGCAGAAAGCAAGTCCCTAGTTAAAAAGTAACCCATGCAGTCAGACACCAATGATAATCCTAGTTTTTTGCAAAGTTATAAAGCTAGCTCCTTGTGAGGTGAGAATTGGAGGATTAGGGTTTAAAGCTAGCCCTGGATAAAAAGTTCACAAAATAACTTCTAAACTCATACCTGAGAGCCTATCTTCCCAAAATATATGGGAGACTGAGATTGGGAGTATTGTGGTGCCAGGCTAGTCTGAGCAGAGAGGTCCACATGATATCTCCATGGAAGGGAAGCAGTGTACATGCTTGTCATCTGGAGATGAAGGAAATCTAAAAGCAGGCAGTTTGTGACTGAGGTGTGCTCCGAGGTAGGAAGTAAGACCCTATATTAAAAATAACTAGTGAAAAATAGGGCTGAAGGTGTATATTAGCACTATTGCACCAGCCTAGCAAGCCTGAGGCCTTGAGGTCAAACCCTAATTTCAAAAATAAAACAAGACAAAAAGTACAAAACAAGGGCAAGAGGTATGGCTGTCGAGTGCCTGCCTAGCAAGCATGAAGTCCTGAGTTCAAACCTCAGTACAAGTAAAAAAGATCTAAAAATAGTGTAGAGATTACTATGCTAACATCTGGGACAAATAAAACTGGGACTTCTGATCCTACTGATCCCATCCCATAGGGCAATATCAGCTAAACAGACACAAATCTGCCAGCTCATGTGTCAGTCTGAGTTGATAAACTCACAGTACCTACCTACAAGAGATAGCTAATCTAACCCTGAAAGTATGAGACGGGGAGGCTCTGCTGTAGCTGAGCTGAGCTGGAGCACAAGGGCAGGCTATGTGAGCAGACAGTTCTACAAAATAAATGGGGATTCTCGCAACACCCCAACTTTCTCTTTCCTTCCATCACTACCCCCAAGCTCAGGAGGGAAAAAAAGAAGGAAACATATTTCTCTACCCTCCCTCTTTCTCTCAAGGGCTTATCTTAGTTTCCTATGGCTGCTCTCACAAATTACCATAAACCAGTGACTTAAAACAATATAAATTGATTCTCTCACAGTTCTGGAAGCCAGAAGTCTAAAATCCAGGTGTCAGTCTGTCTTTTTCTGCATGGGAAGGCTTCCTCCCAAGGACACGCCATCTCTTTCAGCACCTGATGGCTGTTGGCATCCCTTATTCCTTGTTTGATAGTCACATCGCTACAAGCTCTGCCTCTGTCTTCAAATCCTCTTCTCCATGTTTCTGTGTGTTTCTTTGCCTCTCTCTTAGAAGGGTATTTGTGTTGGCATTTAGTATTCTGCATGAATAATGCAGAGTTATCACCTTATCTGAGAATGTGTAAGTTAAGTTACACCTGCAAGGGTAATTGCAGTATTGTTGGTGGGGGTGTAAACTTGTTCAACCACTTTGCAACGTAGTATGGAGGTTCCACAAAAGACTCCACATAGAGCTCCCCTATGACCCAGCAATGCCACTTTTGGGCATTTACCCAAATGATCACAAACAAGACCATACCAAAGCTCTCAGCACAATTATGTTTATTGCAGCATTACTTACCATAGCTAAGATATAGAACCAACCCAGATGGCCCTCTGTAGATGAATGGATCAAGAAAATATGGTATATCATTGAAATAGAAACAGCAATAAGAGACCTCCCATTTAAGAAAAGCCCAGGACCAGATAGATTTACAGCAGAATTCTACAAGGCCTTCAAAGCAGAGCTCACAACAATACTCCTTCAACTCTTCAATGAAATTGAAACAGAAAATTCACTATCAAACTCATTCTGTGAAGCCATAATAACCCTCATCCCAAAACCAGGCAGGGACTCATCAAAGAAAGAGAACTATAGATCCATTTCTTTGATGAACATTGATGCAAAACTTCTCAACAAAATTTTGGCCAATCGATTTCAACAATTCATCCAAAAAATCATACATCACGATCAAACAGGATTCATTTCAGGGATGCAAAGCTGGTTCAATATATGCAAGTCAATTAATATAATTCATCACATCAACAAGAGCAAAGATAAGAACCACATGGTTATCTCAATAGATGCAGAAAAAGCATTTGACAAGATCCAACACTCTTTGATAATGAAGGTTCTGGAAAAATTAGGAATCAATAACCAATACAATAAAGGATGTATATGACAAACCTACAGCCAGCATTATGCTCAATGGTGGAAAACTAAAGCCATTTCCACTAAACTCAGGAAGGAGACAAGTATGTCCACTCTCTCCACTGCTCTTCAATCTAGTATTAGAATGCCTAGCTACAGCAATAAGACAAGATGCAAACATAAAGGGGATCCAAAAAGGGAAAGAAGAAGTAGAACTCTCCCTCTTTGCAGATGACATGATCTTGTATTTAAAGATTCCCATGGACTCCTCTCCCAAATTACTCAAGCTGATTCAAAACTTTGGCAAAGTAGCAGGGTATAAAATCAACCTCAAAAATCAATGGCTTTTTTGTATGCCAACAATGAGAAAGGCGTGGCTGAAATCAGGAAAGCAACTCCACTCATAATAGCCCCACAAAAAATAAAATACCTAGGAATTAACTTAACCAAAGAAGTGAAGGATCTCTATGATGAAAACTTTAAAAAACCTGAAAAAGGAAATCAAAACAGAACTTAGAAAGTGACAAAAACTTCCATGCTCCTGGATTGGAAAGATCAACATAGAGAAAATGGCAATACTTCTCAAGGCTATCTACAAATTTAATGCGATACCTATCAATATTCCAACCTCATTCTTCAAGGAAATAGAAGAGGCAATTCAAAAAGTCATATGGAACAATAAAAGACCCCGAACAGCAAAAATTATCCTTAACAGAAAGAACAGTGCTGGAGGAATATCAATATCAAATTTCAAACTCTACTACAAAGCCATAGTAATCAAAACAGCTTGTTACTGGCACAAGAACAGACCTCAGGACCAATGGAATAGAATTGAAAACCCAGAAATGAACCTAAAGACCTATAGCCATCTAATCTTCGATAAGGGAGCTAAAAAAATAGAATGGAAGAAAGACAGCCTCTTCAGTAAATGGGGCTGGCAAAATTGGTTAACTACTTGTAGAAAACTAAAGCTAGATCCTTATATATCACCCTGCACCAACATCAACTCAAAATTGATCAAAGACCTCGGAGTCAAAGCAGACACTCTGAAAACATTACAGGATGGAATAGGAGAAACCCTAGGTCTCCGTGGCACAGGCCAAAATTTTCTTAATAGAGACCCAGGGACACAACAAATCAAAGAAAGGTTGGACAAATGGGATTGCATGAAATTGCAGAGCTTCTGCATGGCAATGGACATAGCTAGCAAGATCAATAGAAAGCCCACAGATTGGGAGAAGATCTTCACTAGCCATACAATGTACAAGGGTCTCATGTCTCAAATATACTTGGAACTCAAAAAATTAAATCCCCCAACAACAAATCTTCAAAGAAACAACTGCTCAATAAATAAGTTGGCTAAAGACTTACAGAGAAACTTCTCTGAAGAGGAAAGAAGGATGGCCAATAGACACATGAAGAAATGTTTAACCTTTTTAGCCATAAAAGAAATGCAAATCGGGGCTGGGAAGGTAGCTCAGTGGTAGAGCACTTGCTTTGCATGCTCGAGGCCCTGGGTTCGATTCCTCAGCCCCACATAAGCAAAAAGAAAAAAGCCGGAAGTGGCACTGTGGCTCAAGTGGTAGAGTGCTAGCCTTGAGCTGAAGAGCTGAGGGACAGCGCCCAGGCCCAGAGTTCAGGCCCCACGACCGGAAAAAAAAAAAAAGAAATGCAAATCGAAACATTGAGATACCACCGCACCCCAGTTAGAATGGCTATAATCAAGAACTCTAATAACAAGGGGATGTGGACAGAAGGGAACCTTACTGCATTGTTGGTGGGAGCGTAAACTTGTTCAACCACTTTGGAAAGCACTTTGGAGGTTCCTCAAAAGACTCCACATAGAGCTTCCCTGTGACACAGCAATCCCACTTTGGGGCATTTACCCAAATGATCACAAACAAGACCACACTAAAGCTACCAGCACAACTATATTTATTGCAGCATTATTTACCATAGCTAAGATATAGAACCAACCCAGATGCCCCTCAGTAGATGAATGGATCAAGAAAATGTGGTATAGATGTAGATATAGATATAGATATCACATATATATACCTCATATATATACCACATAAATATATATATATATACACATATACACACACGATGTAATTCTATGCCTCCATCAGAAAGAATGATATTGCCACATTTGTTAGGAAATGGAAAGATTGGAAAAAATTATATTAAGTGAAGCAAGCCAGGCCCAAAGAAACATAGGTCTCATGGTTTCCCTTATTTGCAATAACCAGTATATGTCTAAGACAAGCAGAAAAGGTCAGATAAGTTGATGTTAGGGAAATGAACCCCAAGATAAGTTTTCAAATGTTTTTTTTTCTTTCATGCAATTGTTTCTAACATAATTTTAAGATGATTTCTTTGTTGGTTTGTATGTCCCTCCCCCACGGTATAACCCCTGCTTTCACTGTATTTGATGCTGGTATAATTTGTGGAGGGGAAGGGAAAAAGCAAATTGTTTAAATAGAGATACAGCTGGACCCATTGCAACAATGAGATGTACAAATTGTTATGTCGAAAAACAAACTTTGGTAGGAGTGGGGGGGAACAAACGAGGAGGCAACAATGCTTGATAAGAAATGTATTAATTATCTTGCCCATGTAATTGTAACCCCTCTGTACGGTATTTTCACAATAAAAAAATTATAAGAATTTTCATGCTACTAGCTCAAAAAAAAATTACACCTGCAAAGGTCCTTTCCTAAAAGAGGTAATACTTACAAATTCCAGGGATTAGGACTTGGTATGTCCCAGTAGATGCCTATATCAGTGTCCAAGATTTCTCGGGTCCAGAGCATAGTATGAGCTAGCTCAAATAGAGCAGATGGGAAGGGATGGTATCACAAGTTGAGGCTGCAGACAGGAAAAGAGCATCGGTGCTCTGGGACCCTATCTACACCCCCTTAGTCACTTCTCTGCTGAAAACTGTTGGAGGACTGCTTGGTCTTTCATCACATGGTTTCTGCCCTTAACTAGCTCTCTGAAGAAAGGGCTGATTCTTTCTTTCCTCCTATTCACAAGGGCCCTCTGCTGTGTGCAAAGCTTCCTCTACACCATGCCTAATGATACTCCTGACATTATTTTATTATCTCCATGGCACTAGTCACTAGTTGGAACTATGCACTCTCTAATGCTTACTTAGTTCTTGGTTATCTCCTCCACCAAAGGGAAGCTCCCAGAAACAACAGAGATAGACACCCTTGCCAGACTTGTCCCTAGCACATCCTCAAAGTACACAACAGTAGGTGCTTGAAAATGTGCCAGTTAAGCGGATGGTTTCCTGTTGTCTCACTACTGCAATGATTTTTAAGGCCTGGCTAGCTACCTCTGGCTTCCACCTGGCCTTATTTTTGACAAAAACAAAATAGTTAACGCATTATTCCTACTTTCCTTCAAATGTATTCAGCTAAATCACTGATTTTTAAAAGCTTTTCTAACCAGACAATTATGTTAGGCTGCCTTGCAGCTGAAGTGTAAGAAGCCATTATCCTTTCTTTGAAATGCTTTTCCCTTACCTAATTAGTTTAAAATGTTGATATTAATCCAGAAGTTTGACTGTAGGTCTAGCTCTTCAGTGTGCACGGCTTATCCTCACACTCTTGGGGGAACAACTGGCTCACAACCTATCCATGCAAATTTTAAAGGAAAACAGGCAATTTCAACAATTACACAAATACTGACTTTTGTTTAATATTATGCAAAGTGTACACATATGGACTATTCATCAAAACACGAATTTTTAATAATCATTGAGATGTGAAAACATGTTATTGTTAAGAAAACTGATATTAAAACACCTGGCTGTTCTGAATATAAAGATCTGATCTCCATAAGCCTCTACTTCCTCAGTTTGTAAAATATCCTCAGCAGAGTGTGTGTGTGTCAGGCCTTGAGTCTCTGCCTTATTTCCCACCTCTACCATATCTGCTCATAGCCAAAGTCACATGTAAGTGGATACTGGTGGTCACATGGGAGCAGAGGGGTGAGGACCACTGACTGTCAAGATTCTTATTCAACTAAGGACATTAAAGAGGTAATACCTTTATGTATAGACATACACAGTGAACACTGCTGATTGCTTCATAAAAGAAAGGATATTGAAGCCAGGCACCCGTGGCTACGCCTGTAATCCTAGCTACTCAGGAAGCTGAGATCTGAGGATCATGGTTCAAAGCCAGCTCAGGCAAGGAAGTCCATGAGACTCATCTCCAATTAACCACCAGAAAAAATGTAAGTGGCTCTGTGGTTCAAGTGGTCAAGTGTTTGCCTTGAGCTGAAGAGCTCAGGGACAGCGCCCAGGCCCAGAGTTCAAGCCTCATGACAGACGAGAGAAAGAAAGAAAGAAAAAAAGAAAGAAAGAAAGAAAGGAAAGAAGGAAGGAAGGAAGGAAGGAAGGAAGGAAGGAAGGAAGGAAGGAAGGTAGGATATTATAAATCAACAATAAATAGGTTAGCCACTGAATAGGATACGTGTACATGAATGAATGTTTCCCTGCATTATTCTTATTTCACACTGGTCAACTGAGACCAGAGAAAAATAAATTTCATGCAAGAAGGCCCAAGGAAGAGGTTGTGAGCCAGTGGTTATGAAAATTACATGAAAACCCAGTAATAAGGACCGAGGCTGAGAGGTAGGTGAGAAAGTAAAGGTTCTACTGCCCCTCTCCCATCCTCCAGATAACACATGGCAAACACAGAAAACAGAGACAAGCTAAAGCTTGGCTTTTCAAATCAGAAGAAGCTACATGTACATAAGATTTTTTTGACAGTACTTACTGTTTGAACTCAAAGCCTCTCACTTGGTCAGCTGGTGGATGATGTATTTCTAACCCTGTTTTGGGGTGTTTTTTTTGTTTTGTTTTGTTTTGCTGATGGAGTCTAGTGAACTTTTCTACCTCTGTGGGTATCTCAATCCTCCAAGACTTCATGCCTTCTGAGAAGCTGGGATTAGAGCATAAGCCTCTAGTTCTCTTCTGCATTAGAATATTTTAAGAGAGTATAGTGGGTTTGTAGAAATTGGTCAGAAGGTATAGATTCAGTTAAAATGAAGAAGTTCTGGAGTTCTTATATACAGCACAGTGACTACAGTTATTAAAACTATGTTATATACTTGAAATAAATCTTAAATGTTCTCAAAAATATTAAGTAGCAATAGATATGTTAGGTAATTTTTGTACTTTTGTAATGTTTTAATAATTTTCTATATGAAACAAAGCTTCATGACATGGGATTTTTCTCCTTAGAATTTCATGTCTACATGCAAACTTCTAGATTTTGGAACATTTAAGAGTTGGGGTTTTCAGATTAGGGATTTTGTGCTTGGGTCTGGACTGATTCTCTCATCAGGTGTCAGAAAGACTCTAGCCAAAGGATAAAGGGGCTGGGTACTGGGTCCTTACCCTTTCTGGTACCAGTCTCTCAGTACTGTATAGAGAGGACCCTGGCGACAACGTCTCACTTTGTGATTTAACACCAATATTTCAGTACTGCATTGACACAAAACACCAGAGTTGCCATTTTTATCTGTCAGTGTCACCTCCAGACATATCAAAATGTGTCAAACCTGGAGCACAGATGTATCAAGCTGCTTCTGTTCACATCCTAGCATGTGGCATCAACACATCATGTAACCTGTTAAAGTTATCAGGAGCCCCAACCACACACCTTTCTAGACCATTAACTTCTGTTTCTAGGTGCTCCTCTACACCCATTATCCTTAGATTAGGCCTTCTGATGGTGTCTTCCAGGTGTTGGATAGATCTATCATATTTCTTGGACTTGTCTTGGATGGTTGTATGTTCTTTCTCTATAATATCTAGGCTGTCTTCAATCCCTGAGATTCGATCTTCTGCATGGTCTAACCTGCTGTCAAGACTCTCTACTTTGTTTTTTATCTCTTTTCCTTCTAGTTGGTCAGCTTTGATGGCTTCAAGTTCTTTGTTGAAGCTCTGTTTTAGGTCTTGTATGAATTTCTTTACTTCCTTAATTTGGTGTTCAGTGTCTGTCCTCAAATCACTTAGTTGATTGGTTATGGTTTCTTTGGACTCCCATTCCTTCTGTTGGGTTCCATTCAGCATTCCCTTTGTGGTCTCCCTGACTTCCTTCAGCTCTTTGTTAATGGATTCCATGAATGCCTTTAGTGATCTTTGTGTGTTCTCTACCTGGTCTCTCAATTCCTGTATTACTCTTTGATTAGCTTCCTCCCATTCGTGGGATTCCTGCAGATCTCTTTGAGTGTTCTCAGCCTGCTCACGCCATTCCTCCCTTTCTCTTTGAGTATTCTCAAGTTGTTCACGCAAATCCTGTATCAGTTTTTGAGTAGCTTCCTCACGCTTATGATATTCCTGTATAAACTTCTGGGATGCCTCCTCTCTCTCCCTATCACACTCATACAGAGTTCTTTGTACGTTGTCAAACTTCTCATTTATCATGTTTGCCAGCAGTGTTTGTAGAGCTATTTGGGAACTCTCCTCTGGATTATTCATTATCTGTTCTAACCCCTGATTATCAAGATTGGGAATTGAGATACCTGAATTTGCCATTTTTCTTGTGTTTTTCCGGCTTACTCTGCCCATTTGAGATGAAGACAGCACCAGTTTTGTGCTAGAACACTATCTTAAGGCAACCATCAACCAAAGTTTGCATTTGTACAGTCAATAGTCTACAGATACAATCTAGTTCAACAGATACATCTATTTGACATCAAACAACTATATGTTAAAGGACTTCGAACCGCAGAGAAGAATTTGGAAAACCAGAAATTATTAGGGTTAGGGAGAGATGTGGGTAAAAAATAGGAATAGATTGGTGTGGGGAGGCACAGGGAGAGTTAACTATGTCCTAATCACAATGCAGGAAATAGGTTGGGTAGGATGCAAGTAGAGAGAGAGAGAAAAAGGAGAAAGGGAAAGGGGAATGAAAAGAGACCAGAAAAAAAATAGAAACGTAAAAATTAATGTTATTATAGATATTAAAAGACCATCTATTTAGAGAGGAATGTGAATATGTTGAGAGAAAGGGAGGGACATAGAGGAGATGTGAAAAACTTTAAAAAAATGCTTAAAATATTATATAGGTATAAAGAGGTAGTACTGCTATTAATGAATTTAAGTCTCAGAGGTTTTGAATTGAGTAATAAGTTTGTGGGTGTACACAATGGGGGATAGGGTCTACTAGTTAACTACGGGTTTATCTGAGGATGTGCAGGACAAGAGTTAAGTCACATAAAGAAGAACAAAAGAGGAAAAGGTGGAAAGGATAGGAAAGTGAGAAGAAAAGATCAGAAGTTCAGTAGAGCTAGACAAAAAACAAAAAGATAATTAAGAATGAAAGAAAAAGAGAAAGAAGACAAGAAAAGAAAGGAAAACACACATTCACGTATTCCTAAAATAAAAATTATAAGAGGAGAAAAAAAAAGTTACTGGTAAACAATTATTTTTTCAGAAGAGGCAAAAATTAAAGATTAATAAAAGTTTTAGAAAAGGAAAAAATTTTTTTTATATATAAGGTAACAAAAAACGAAAAAAAAAAACAAAGCAAAAAAAAGAAAAGAAGAAGAAAAAAAAAAAGTTCTTTGATTTTTTTTTTTTTTTTGGGAGGGGTGGGAAGAGTCCTGTATCTCCCTTTTGTCTGTAACCAGAGTCTGGTTGGAGTCTCTGGTCAGCTTGAGGTCCTGTGGCTTGATTGGTTTCTTAAGTCAGTTTGTTGGAACAGGCAGAAAAATGCTCTGCTTTACCCAAGATTTTGAGATCCCCCTCCCAGGTTAGTTTACTGGGAGGGTGATCTGCTTTGAGAATCACAAAAGAGGGGGATGCAGTGATGAGGCTAGGTTCTGGGTAGAGTTGAGGCCTTTCAACAAACAGTAGCTTTTTCCTGGGGCTATTTTGTGAAAAAAACTCACAGAGCCCAGCCTGGAGCCATTCTCAGGGTTTCTGTTTTTCAATTGATTGTGGTGGCTGCTAGAGGGAGGGGCAGCCTCTGGCTCTGGTTACCCGGTGAGGAGAGCCACTCCAATGGCTGGCGCCTGAGCTGGATGACTTTTCCCTGGATGGAACTGAGTCTGTGAGGTCACTTCGCCGTTAAGTTCTTGTGACCTGCTAAATGACTCGTTTTATTCCAAGGCCTGAGCTGGAGTTAGCCGCTCCTCCGAGCTTTGTCGGTATCCAAGATGGAGATCACCGGTGCTGGGGGGGAGGGGTGGCCTTCCCTCCTCTGCTCCCAGAGAAGGAGTGAGGAAGTCGGGCTTCTACTCACGCCGAGTCTTGGATCCTGGGTCGTCTCTGGTCTGCAAAGTGCAGGATGAAATTGTCCGCTCCTTGTCGGTTCTTGCTGGTGTTGAGTAGAATCCGCTCGTCCGCTGCGTCTGGCTCCTTCGTCCCGGACTGTGTCTCAGGTATGCCCCCGCGGCGGTGGTCGCCGCTGCGACCCTGCCGTCGCAGCAGCAGCTGCTGGCAGGCGCTCAGATGTGTCTGCTTGGCTTCCCCTCTCTTGACTAACTCTCTGTCCTGTGATGGCACACTTGGTGTGATTCTCTGGCTTGGGACTGTTCACTGGAACTCTGAAACTGTTTTCTATGCAAGAGCTTGTTCAGATTCCAGCTTCTCCTCCACCATCTTCCCGGAACTCCCACACACCTTTCTAAAGCCAGTACCACATGCAGCTCAGGTAGAACCGGAAGCAATAGCTCTAGCTCATCCATGATGAGATCCATAACAGATAAACCAATTCAACTCTCATACATGCCTCTGTTGACCACCCACTGGACACTAATAAGTCCTGTCCTGGTTAACAAAGGGAAAAACCTGGAACCAACATGGTTCCAGGGGAAAAAATGCCTCCACTTGTTTCCCTTGATGCCTATGAGTAAAAGGTGAATTTCACAGCTCTGTATTTACTATTCAAGGAAAAGCTCTGGTTTAAAGTGGTACATGAAAATAACTTGAATTAACAAAAATGCATGCTAGATGTCCAAGGTAAGCGGTGAGTCTAACAAATTGATTACCTCACTCAGAGTCTTCTAAAATATGAGAATTTGCCCATAAGAATAATTAAATACTGGCTTTGTTCCTTAAGAGGTATTTTAAATCTTTATGGAGACATTCATAGATCCTTCAAGGCCTCATTTCCATTGCCTTCATCCTAGTATTTCCACTTGAAACGCTGATGATGTTTGGATGAATTTTCTCCTGCAAGCATCCATATGTTGGGAGTACAATCCTCCACGTGAAGATGTAGGAGCTCTAGGATCTCACAGAACTTTTAAGGGGTGAAACCTAGTAGGAGGTCTTTAGGTTACCAAGGACCTTTGACAGTTCTCCAGAGAAGGCTGTAACAAAACCTAAGCTGTGGCCCCACTCAGCTCCTTGAGTTCATGGTTGTGGATATTAGCAGTTATAGTCACAAGCACCTGCCATTTCAATATGGCATGGGGTAATAGGACAAAAGGACACATGCTACAGCCTACAGTAAACCATTTGGACTTTCAGCCTCCAAAACCACAGGCCAAATAGAGCTCTTGGTTTAAAAATTAGTTTGACTCAGTTATTTCATTATAGCAATAAACACTGAATCACAAAAAATGACAAACAAGACCCAGAATGCAGGAATGGTCTGATAGTGGACCAGTAACAGATCCTAGGGCCTCTTCTTTAAGCATTACCTACTGAATAGGCCCTATCAGCATCAGGTGCTGGAGAGGGGCCCAAGGCTGAAAGTGTGAACATCTAAGCTTTCTTTGCACCCTCCACCCCGATATCTAAGCAGATACTAAAGTAAATAAAGTTTCCTCATTCACTTTGACTTCTGTCCTACTATCTATATACTATTACTGTGAGCCCCCATATTTAGCTTGTCCCATTATTGGGGGGTGGGAACAAATGTAGGTTATTATGTAGACTGATAATTCAAGATTGAATCCCTGAACTGGGCAATCTGAAGATAGCAGATCACAAAGGAATCTCCTAATCCAGCCAACATCCTTAAAGCAGAGAAAGAAAAAGGACCATCCTGAAGGCTATGCTGTTATTTTCTTCAGACAGATGTTGATGGAATTATCCATGAAGGCAACCAAGGAACAAGACCAAGGAGCACTGCTCTTGTACTATGACATTCCAGAAGTTTGGGGAGGTTTTTAATGACCTAAACCCATACTAGAAAATAGCCCCAATAACATTACTGACATATTAACTAATATTAGTTAATATTAGTTATTAAATTAAAAACATGGAAGTTATTAAAGTTATTTAAAAAACATGGAAGGTACAAAGAAAGGACATTTTGTTATATCCATTTAAATTAGCCCATTAATAACGTATCAAATGGGTTAACAACAACAACAAAAATCACTACGCTTTTAAGGAAGCCAATGACCTGGGAATTTTCGTAAAGGAAGCAAGTTAGCAAGTTTGACCCAGTTTCACTGACCAAGAGCCATGTGTAGAAGCATTTGTTAGCTTCAGGCACTGTTCCCAACCACTGAGGGGGAATAAACAATTGAGAGTGAATATCCTGACCTTGGTTCACCATCACAAGATACCACACCACACACTGTGAACACAAACAAGAGGCATTCTATAAATAACCATGAACATCTAAAAGTTCACATACAAGATAGGAGAACAAGGAGCTCTAACTGGCCCCTCAAACACAAACTGCTCCCTTGTGGAGTAACCTGGGAGGCCCATGTTGTCTGTGTCTCCATTTCACAGTGAGGAAACTGAAGTCTGGATCATGATTGAGCTCTCCCTTCCCTTCATGACCTCATCCAGGATAGATAGCTGAGCCAAAACTCAGTTCTAAGCCAGTCTGTGTCTTGACTTTGGTGAGGACTTTTTTGTTCCCATTCCCTGATCCTTTAATATAAAATACTCCAGGAGACCAGGGTTTTTTTTTCTTTGCCCATTGAGAGAGAAATGAAGTTGGGATTTTTGTGGTCTTCGCTGCAAACTTATCTACTAAACAGTTTTAATTTTTGAAATAGGGATACAGGTTGACCCATCGCAACAATGAGCTGTACAAGATGCTATGTTGAAAATGAACTTTACAATTTAGGCAGGGGTAGGGGGGATGGGGGGGAGGTAGTTGTGGAAATGGGAGGGAAGGGATGGTAGGGGAAAAACAAAGTATTCAGATTACAAAACTGCATGTGTCTGAGTTCTATAGACAAATGTGAGGATTTTAAGAGCAGGGTAAGGTCCCAAAGAACTAGGATCCTAGTCTTCTGAGAGGACACATATGTTTGATAAGAAATGTACTCCTTACATTTCTCATGTGATTGTAACCCCTCTGTACAGTATTTTCACAATAAAAAACTGGGGGGTAGGAGTGGGGGTGGGGGGTGGGAGATGGGAAGGGATGGGAAGGGGAAACAAAGGAGGAGGCAACAATGCTTGATAAGAAATATACTCATTACTTTGCCCATGTAATTGTAACCCCTCTGTATGGTATTTTCAAAATAAAAAAGAAATATAAACAAAAAATTAAGTCAGTAATAATTAGAACCACAGTTTTGAAATTGTAATATTGATGTGGAAAATGCAATAATAAAGCACAACTTTCATATATCTTTTTTTAGAAAAAAAACAAAAACAAAACAAAAAAAAGTTTTATTGAGCCTCTGCCTTCCAATCTTTTTAACAAATTCGATCCAAAAAACCTTAAAATGTAAAAATGTATGGGAAAAAATAAAATAAATTACATTCCATAAATACATTTTAATAAAACAATTCCCCCAAGTATCTTTAAATAAGTTTCCTTTTAGCTAATTAGACACTAATTCATAGATGAATTTCTATTTTAGTAAAGAAGTTAATGACAGAGAAAATTAAAACTATTAAGTCACTGTCAGCTAAGACAGCAATTAAGACTAGCTAGACAGCAGGAAGAAAGTATTCAGATTACAAAACTGCATGTGTCTGAGTTCTATAGACAAATGTGAGGATTTTAAGAGCAGGGTAAGGTCCCAAAGAACTAGGATCCTAGTCTTCTGAGAGGACACAGATATGCTGGCAGCCCTGAGAGCACAAAGGGACTCAATAGTTCACTAACACACTATACTGGAAGACTCTGGGAACCTATGATATCATTGGTGGATGGTAGGGTAGGAATTGCTGCAACCCCTCTATGGGTCAATTTTATACTTACATTTCCATTTCTGGGAACTGACCCTGAAAATGAAGTGCCCACATACAAAGTGAAGTCTATGAAGGCACTACTGTGTGTAACAGCAAAACACAGTTGTCTCAAAAGGAACCCACCCACATTTAGAATGAGCATTCTTTGTGCAGCTATGAATGTGTCCAAGAAAGTAGGGTTTTTCCTGAGAGGCAGACACCTAAAATGTGTTTGCTATAGTCTGGAAGTATTCCCCAAAGGCTCAGAATTGAAGGCTTAGATCCCAGCCCATAGTGCTACTTTAAGGTGATAGAATCTTCAGGAGGTAGGGTCTTAGTGGAAGGAGTTTAGGTCAAAGATGTTTAGAGTTAGCATACCTCAGAACCCTCTAGATGGGTCTACTACAGTTATATTTGATTACTACAATCCACGTGAATGGTTTGGACCTATATTTAAAACAAAAACTTTGTTCTTGGAGCAGACAGCAAGATGAAAAAGTCTACCATTACTGAAGAGGCTCCTGTCTTTCTTATATCAGTTAAAAGCCTTTCATGTGATGCTCTCTTTAAATAAAGTTGTAAAGAACATATGTTAGAACAGAACTCTGGAAACATAATTTAAAGGTGAGCTCCTTTCAGTCTCACTCAGTACAGAACAGATATGATTCTGACCTCTATTTCCATTCGTTCAAAGTTCTATGGAAAGTTCTCTCATATCCTAGGAGACAACTCAGTCAAAAAGGTGGATGAGGGATTAACTAACTGACCTTACTAAATGACTCTTTCTTTAACAGGGAGAAATTATCTCCCAGTCTTATCTTCTAATGACCTCAAGGATCTCTATTTTCAGCACAGAACTTGAAATCTTCTAAACGTTATGATCCCTGGTACATGATGGTAAATTTAACATAGTCAAACTTCCTTATCTCATTTTCCAAGACAAACATCACAGCATAATTGAAAAATAATTACCACCTACACAGAGATGTTCTAAAATAGGAAAGGAAGCCACATACTATGGCTCATACGTACAATCCAACTACTCAGGAGGCCAAGCTGTGGAAGATTGCAATTCAAGACCAGTCCAGGCAAAACTTAGTGAGACCCCATCTCAATTAACAAGTATGGTGCTTCATACCGGTCATCCCAGCCATATAAGAGGCAGAGGAAGAAGTATCATAGTCCTAGGTTACTCCTGGGTAAAACACAAGAGCCTATTTAAAAAATAATTAAAACAAAAATGTCTGCAAGTATGGCTCAAGTGATAGAGTACCTGACTAGAAAGTCACACAAGGACTAGGCCCAGATACTATGTCGAGAGAGTGAGGTAAGGAGAAACCTAAACCATGCACCTAAACCAAACCATATCCATGCAGAAGCTGACACTTCCCTACCACCTACCACCAAGCCACCCAAACCAGGGCTTATTAGAAAATCAGCTTCCCTGGGTGGCAGGGGGTGAGGGGGGCACTTAGGAAGACCTGCATCTTTGAAAGGTAATTGGTAAACCAGATTAACTAAAGAAACATCAGAAACAACTCACTACCTGGACTGTTTAGTAAAAAAGCAAAAGATATGTATCATAAAATCAAGTCAACAACACTGAGTAACTGCAACTTTTACAGGGGCCGTGAATCATGAGTCTTGAGTGACAGAGAACAGGAATATAAGAGATAATGTTCACTTTTCCAGATAATGGATAAGTGTCATGAGAACAGATGTTTGGGATAGCTAATCCAAAGAAATCTGTTAAGTGGCACTTATAGCTCCCTTCATACCATCAGCAATACCTCACTCCAGTGACCATGTTCTGTGGCCCATAACCCACAGGATGGAATATGCACAGTTTCCTGGCTAACTCAAACAAATGTATGCTTATCCTCTCTGCTAGCCTAGAAGACTGCCACTCACCTGCCATTCACTTAGGCAAGTGAGTGACAGGTTTGTGGCCAATGAGAGAAACACATTGTTCAAAGCCTCAGGCACTGTCAGAATGGGCCACTATCAGAATTGGACCCAAGAGAAATTTTTTATCCTGCCTGAAATCTGCCTATGATGTTTTTTCTTTTTAAAAAAATGATTAAGATACAAGGGAAGACCTCTCAGGACACAGTGATTCCAGATTATGGATAATTTTACCACTTGCTGGCCAAAGTCATATAACTTTGGCCAGTGACACTAACTCTGAGCGTCATTTCTCTGGTGAGGAAAATGGAAACCCTAGCATAGAACTTCCAAGATTAATGTCACTAGACATCCGAACATGGATGGATATGGTAAGTACTGGGTACATGTTCATTCTTGTGGCTAACACTGCACAGTCTTATTCTTCTAGAAGACCATTTTTTCCTCCAGAGTCCTCAGCAAGACTACACTCCCCAACAAACCTTCCAGCAAAGTTGGGTCCATGTGACTGGGCACTAGAGAGTCCAGTCTATAAAAGGTAGTATTAGCTGTCCCAGCTCAAGTAGTGAGGAAGGTAAAAAGAGGTGAATTCATCCTTGCTCTACCTTCTCTTGTATTCAAGACTTCAAAGAACTGAAAAATGCCCACCTTAACTGAGGCCTTGATTGCCAAACTGCTTCTACTGCTTCTCTAATACAAAATCACACTCACAGACGCACTCAGAAATAATACTTAATGTGTGGACATCCTGTATCAGGTCAAATTGACACGGAATTCACCACCAAACACCCAAAGCTGACGAGAAGCTCTCACTGTTATTCCTGTCTCTGGTTTCCCCAAAGCACATTATTTTCTGATGAGAATACCCCTTCCACAACCTTCCAAGTGTGCTCATTGACTGCACTTCATCCAATCCTCCACAAGATAATTTCCTATCCAAGCAGAGACTCCTTGGAGAGTCAGTCTATGGGGAGAGGCAAGACATCATAATAATTATGATTAATAATTATAACAAATAACTACCAGGACATTGGGCTTAAACTGGGACTCATCTGGGACAGTCTTCTTACCTATGTGCATTAGCTCTACCTTCCTGCTTTCTATCAAGAACTAGGAATCAATAGGACTCTCAGTGCATAGATGAATGAAGAGAAGCATGGAGAATGTAGTCATATTCAGTGTGTATCCTAAAAAATTAAGAAAAGTAAGGGAAGGGATACTAGGGGAGGGATGGGTGAGAATGTTGAAAAGAGTGAGATTGATCAAGATATATTGTATTCATAAACTGCTTTGTTAAATGGCAACTCCCTTGTACAACTACTTAAAGATAATAAAAAGTAATAATATAAAAAAGAACCTTGTATTAAGCAGATAAAAAGTGTCCTGGTTAAGATTGTCTTCCTAGTCATTAAACATACAGTCGTCTACTCATGAAACAACAGTAAAAGACAACGAAGTGGGTAAATAAACCCACAGTATTAAGGGCTAGGGAAGAGACTATTAAAAAACAAAACAAAACAAGATTAATGTTTGTTAGAAGACACAATAGAGAAGATGGTAAATGGGACTAAGGACTGGATTTTCCTGGTCTGTTTCCTGACTGCAGCATGATGAAGACACCTAACCTTGCAGAATACTGGACAGACTTAAGACCAGTAGTGGGTACAGGGCCCCCAGGGATCAATGGGTTAAAGCCTATTTACAGGTAATTTAAACCCCAGGTTAGTTAAAACCCAGGCCCTTCCCCACTGGGTCCTCTCACAAGACTACTTAACTCCTACTCCTTCCTCCTCCTTCTGTATAGTACAATTGGGATCCCCAGGCCTGGAGTTGCCAAGAAAACCCTGGATCCCCCGTTATATTTTAATTTCAGATAAACATTTTTAGTAAACATAATGCATGGCATATGCTTATACTAAAAATTATTTGTTGTTTATGTGAAGTTCAAATTTAACTGGGTGTCCCATAGTTTAATTTGCTAAATTTGGCAGCCCTGCTAATGAACAGAAGACTGGCAGGAATAAGCCCATTTGAATTCACAGCATTCTGAAATGCATTAAATGTCATTTTGCTAAGCCTTATTCCTTGGAGCTGTCAGAAATAGGTGAAGCAGATTCCCTATTTTTTATGTCTGACTTGTTCAACTTTTAATTATATCAGATGTCTTTTAAGGAATGGAATCTGACTTCTCTGCTGTCAATTTATTTCTTTCTCCTTTACAATTTCTTCTAATGTCCTTATTCTGGAGATCAAGTATGTATTTGACTAGTTGATGTCATAGTTCTTCTCAACTGTTTTATTTCTCACATTTATTTTCTTAAACTGTTTGATATTTACTGTGGGTTACAGTATAAAACAGGGTTCAAACTCAAATCTTATTGGCAAATAATTTATAGACTACTAAGTAATCTGGTATTTCAAGGTGAGAAGGTCACCTTTACATTTACTGAACAAAAATGCTAAGAGTTTTAGCATTTGTATTCCTTCCATTAAGCTTTAGTTCTTAGCCAATGATATACTCCTTCTGTTACTTCTGTAAGTTCAAACATTTTATATGTGTGTATGTATATATAATACATACGTATATAATTATATAGATATAATACAATTGCAACATGGATGGACACTGAAATAAAAAAATCACAAATATGTGCTAAAGACAGTTTGAAATTTGTTTTTACTGTGATGCCTTCTTCTCAGCTGGATATCCAGCCATGAAGCTAGAGACAAGAGGCTCATATCTAATATATTCAGAACAAAAAATTAAATCCTCCAACAACAAATCCTCAAAGAAACAACCACCCAATTAATAAGTGGGCTAAAGACTTAAAGAGAAACTTCTCTGAAGAGGAAATAAGAATGGCGAATAGACACATGAAGAAATGCTCAACTTCTCTGGCCATAAAAGAAATGTAATTCAGGGTGGAGAAAGGGGGAGCAGGGGGTGGGGATGGAGGGGGAGATGTGAAAGGATGGGAAAGGGAAACAAAGGAGGAGGCAACAATGCTTGCTAAGAAATATACTCATTACCTTGTCCATGTAATTGTAACCCCTCTGTACGGTATTTTCACAATAATAAATTTTTTAAAAAAGAAAAAAAAGAAATGTAAATCAAAACAACATTGAGATTCCACTTTACCCCAGTTAGAATGGCTATAATAAAAAAATCAAATAATGACAGATGCTGGAGGGGGTGTAGCCAAAAGGAAACACTGCTGCACTGGTGGTATGAGTATAAACTTGTCCAGCCACTCTGGAAAGCAGTATGGAGGTTCCTCAAAAGAGTCCACATAGAACTCCCCTATGACCCCGCAATCCCACTTTTGGGCATTTACCCAAATGATCACAAACGAGGCCATATTAAAGCTACCAGCACAACTATGTTTATCACAGCATCATTCACCATAGCTAAGATATGGAACCAGATGCCCCTCAGTAGATGAGTGAATTAAGAAAATTTGATATTATGTATATATATTATACATATATACATATACATTATATATAGATACACACACAATGGAATGCTACGCTTCCATCAGAAAGAAAAATACCGCTCCATTTGTTAGGAAATGGAAAGACTTAGAAAAAAATCATATTAAGTGAAGTAACCCAGTCCCAGAGAAATTTAGGTCCCATAGCTTCCCTTATTTGCAATAATTAGTATTCATATAGAATAATCTTTTTGTTGGTGGTGGTAGTGGTTGTGGGGCCTGAACTCTGGGCCTGGTCGCTGTCCCTCAGCTCTTCAGCTCAAAGCTAGCACTCTACCACTAGAGCCACAGCTCCTCTTCAGGCTTTTTCTGCTTATGTGATGCTGAGGAATCAAACCCAGGGCCTCATGCATAACAGGCAAGCACTCTACCACTGAGCCACCTTCCCAGCCCCCATATAGGATAATCTTATCAGATGAGACAAAAAACTCAAAAGCCATGTGCATGTGATGATGCTAAGTGAAATGAACTCCAAGATATGGACACAAGAGGTCTGTCTTTATTGTTATTGTTTTAAATGTACCATATGGTTTTAATTTTTTGATGTTGTTTCCTTTGTATGTTTTTCCCCTATGGCATATCCTCTGTTGTCACTGTACTTGATTTTACTTGATTTTGGTACCCTGTATCTTGTATATACATATGTCTAATCTGAGGAGGGGAAGGGGAATAACAAAATGCTGAAACAAGGACACAGAATGACCCATTGCAACAAGAATACCCACAGGACAGTATATTGGAAAGGAACTTTACAACCGCAGAAGGGGTTGGGGGGATGGAGTGGAGGAGTATAGTGGGTGGAAAGGTAAGGGGATAGTGGGACAACACCAAGGAAGGGAAGGGGTAACAATGATCAACAAGTAATGTACTCATTGCCTTACTCAAGTAACTGTAACCCCTCTGTACAGCATCCTTACAATAAAAAAGACCCTCTTTGAAGAGTAATAAGAATAACAAAAAAGGAGGAAAAAAAAGTACTGCTACAAATTACCATGAAGGTCTTTGAAGACCCATGATTATAGAATATTCCTCCTTGAGATTCATAGTTTTTCTCTTTTAAGAAAGAGTCTATCTCTATTAGAAATGCGCACTGAAACATTGAGAAATAACATGAGATGATGTCTGAAAATCACTGTCAAAGCAATCCAGCAAAGTAGAGGGACAGAGCAGTAACAGATGAACCTAGATATGGCCAAGAGCTGATAATTATTGAACTCAAGTAGTTTTTCTATATGTTTAAGACACCTGTAATTGCATTGTGCAGAATTAAAACATAAGTATTAGGTTTAGCGTAAGGTGAGTCAAGGAGAAAGGAAAGCTGAAAAACTAAATAAGTCCATAAATAAGGGGCTGATAAAAAGGAGGGGGGAAATCAAAGGTAATAGAATAAATCCAATAGGAAATGGAAGGAACATTGACACTTTGGAGCTTCTGGCAGCAGACACAGCTCAGTACAGGAAAATCAACCAAAGAACAAAGGCTGGTGATTAGCACTGTCAGCCAGACCCACTCACTTAAAGTCTAGCTGCAGGGAAGCCTGGCCAAGGCCTGAGGCTGCACATAATGCTAGGAGGCATACCCCAAGAGCCATTACCACCCACCAATCTGATGGGCAGCAGGGCAGCCTTGAACTGACAGATAGGAAACCATGAATTTCACTTTGCTCCCAAGCTGAGTGTCTTCCTTTTAAACAATTCTGCATGAGGCACAGTGCCAGAGAAAGAGAACAAAGACATTTAATGTGCTAGAAATGGGCAAGTTTAATTTCATTGTCCAAGTGTATTGGAACTGAAGCATAAAAAGCATAAATTAACAAATAGAGCCCCACTGTGTGGCTGGCCTCCATTGAGCTGGCCTGGCCAAAAGCCTCCAGCTGGTTTACAGAAATGCTCCAGGTCACAGAAAGGCAGAGGCTCTGGTCTTTGTCCCCAGTTTGCTCCTATGAAAAGGACTCAAGACACATTCAAGCACCCTTGGAAAGGCATAGCTAGAAAATAAGGGTTAAGTCTTCTGAGCACAGTGGTTCACTGTACCAGTCTCTTATCCTCAGATTGGCAGAGTCACAAGGAGCTCTTTTAGGTATTATAAAGACAAGGAACACAAAGACAGTGGTTTGCTCCCTTCCTTGTTACACACAGGTAAAGTACAGAAACAGACTCTTAGATCGTTTAGGTTAGAGAGACAGACAGAGAGAGAGAGAGAGAGAGAGAGAGAGGAAGGGAGGGAGGGAGGGAGAGAGAGAGAGAGAGAGGAGAGTGGGAGGGAGGAAGGTAAAAAGATAGAAAGAGAAATCTTATAAGAAAGAGAAGCCAGTTTGGCCTCTGACTGTCTTTTCCTGAGACTTCATGACTGTTGTTTTGTCTTTTATCCTGTCTATATCCAAAAGTACACACAACACCAACTTCCCTGATCAAAGCCAAGCCAAAAACTGCTTGCCTCATAGGGAAAACAGTTCCCCAAGAGTATCTCTAACCTCTAGAGACTGGAAACTTTAACTGAATGTTGGAGAGAGGAAATAGGAAGGACAGAATTTCAGATATAGTTAATCAGAAAATGTGAAGAAAATCAAGAAAGGGAGGAATGGATGTGGAAGGATCGACTCAGTGACCTACTACTGTCCTTCCTGGTTCTTGTAATGACTCTAAGGACAGAGACTCCTTGTAGCCTGAGGGTCAGAGATGCCAAAACCAGAACCAGTTCTGAAATCAGCACAATGTGTTGTCATGATGACTAGCCAGGAAAAAATCAATGAACATGGCTCAGGGGAGGATTTACATCCCTGAGCATATTCTCTTGGCTACCCTTAAGACAAGGAAGGAAGGAAGGAAGGAAGGAAGGGAGGGAGGGAGGGAGGGAGGGAGGGAGGGAGGGAGGGAGGGAGGGAGGGAGACAAAATAAAAAATCAAAATACACTTCTGACAAGTTAAAATTGCTAAAGATGGACTCTCCAGTCAGGCCTTACATATTTTCCTAGAAACTTAAAAGGGACAAGGACATACTATCTAAGGCATTTCATCCTGTATGTGCACAAGAAACCTTGGCCAGGACAAGCAGCAGAAACTAAATGAATACACTTCCTGCCATCCCCAGACTTAACTTCTCCATGTCCTCCACAGGCCCACTGACATAACACCTTTGACAGATCCACTTTTCTGCCTTCAGAACTCAAGGAAGAAGATGAGAAAACCTAGACTTCTATTCTTTTTTGTTGTTATTTTATCTTTATTGTAAAGGTCATGAACAGAGGGTTACAATTACATAAGTAAGGTAATGAGTTGATGTTAGGGAAATGAACCGTAAGATATATGTATTCAAATGTTTTTTTTTCTTTCATGCAATTGTTTCTAACACATTTATAAGATTATTTCTTTGTTGCTTTGTATGAGTACATTTCTTTTTAAACATTGTTACCTCCTCTCTCATTTTCTCCCACTTTCCCCTCCCAACTCTCATTCCCCACAACCCAGGTTGTAAAGTTCATTTCCAATGTAGTATCCGGTGAGTATCATCATTGCATTAGTTCATCCTTTGTCATACTGTTTCTGAGATTCCATTTCCCTTCCATGGATCAGATAAATTTATATACAAGACAAAGGGTACAGAAAACTAAAACAGAAAAAAAGAAATAACTGCATATGGGACATAATAAGAACCTCTTGTTTCCAATTCTTAGAGTTCATTTTGATATACTTCATTATATATGGTCCTGTGCACTTAGCAACTGGGCTATTGTGATTCCCTGCTAAGAAGATCATAGACATATTCTAGTTAATACAAATGAGGGAAAGAATCAACCTACATTTCTTTTGGCCTGGCTTGCTTCACTTAATGTAATTTTTTTCTAGGTCTTTCCATTTCCTTACAATTGGGACAATGACATTCTTTCTGATGGAAGCATAGAACTCCATCATGTATATATTAGAAAATTAAAGAGAGACTTCTCTGAAGAGGAAATAATAATAGTTAATAGACACATGAAGAAATGCTCAACATCTCTGGCCATATAAGAAATGCAAATCAAAACTGCGTTGAGATTCTACCTCATCCCAGTCAGAATGGCCATTATCAAGAAAACAAATAACAGATGCTGGTGGGGATGACAAAGGGAATGCTACTGCACTGTTGGTGGGAATATAAGCTGCTTCAACCACTCTAGAAAACAGTACAGAGGTTCCCCAAAAGACTAAACAGAGTTTTCCTATGACCCAGCAATCCCACTCCTGGGGATTTACCCAAATAACCACAGCAAGACCACACTAAAGCTACCAGCACAACCATGTTCACTGCAGTATTATTTACCATAGTTAAGGTATGGAACCAACCCAGATGCTCCTCAGTAGATGAATAGATCAAGAAGATATGGCATGGGCTGGGAAGGTGGCTCAGTGGTAGAGTGCTTGCCTTGCATGCCTGAGGCCCGGGGTTCAATTCCTCAGCACCACATAAGCAAAAAGGAAAAAGCCGGAAGTGGTGCTGTGGCTCAAGTGGTAGCGCGCTAGCCTTGAGCTTGAAGAGCTGAGGGATAGCGCCCAGGCCCAGAGTTCAGGCCCCATGACCAGACCCCCCCACCCCAAAAAAAGAAGATACGGCATATATTCAATTCTTTTTAAAAGCTAATCCTGTGTTTAATAAATTTCAAAATTGTTTACTAACAGGCCCCATTACCACTTTTACACAAACTAGTGAGAAAACGTGAAACATATTTTACATTGAATCTTATAAATAATGCAAAAGGTCTAATTTACCATAATCATGTCTGACATTTATCTCTAGTCAATAATGTATTGGGCATATTCACTGTTTTATATAGAAGCTATTGCAAGACAGCAGGATATCATCTGTGATTGAAATTTGGTAAATTCTGATGACCCCTGAACCCATGTGCAAAAACTGCCATCTCCGAAGACATTCACCTAGCCAAAGGATGAAAATGTCATTATTTCTAAGAGAAATTAAGTGGGAAATTACAGAGAATGCAATTTAAATGAGGAATTTTTCTGAGACATAAATATTCATAACTTGCAAACTGACAAAGCCCTGCAGATACCATAGGAACCACTTTAAAAAGAAGAGCTGATTCTTCCAGATTCCGTTTGTCAGTGACAAGATAATTTTCATAGCAACAAATTAACATCTCAAAGAGAACTAAAGAGGGTTGTGGTGTGTGGGCAGGAGGCAAGCTGGGGTCTAGCAGAGGCATTACAGGCTCAAGTTTTAAATTCACAACTTCCCTGGGAAAATCCAACATGAGATGTCCCTCCCGAGAATGTACTGCTATCCTGTCTCTTTTGAATTTTGAACAGTGTTGTAATCTAATGGGACAGACCACCTTTCTAAGCCATCATTTTGTGACATCATCACCCTTCTAAAATGAAACTCAGATAATATCAACACATCATAGTTTTAAAAGTCATTTATATGCTGCATCAACACACTGAAGGGGAGACTAAAGCTTGGTCCTCTACACAGAATCATACATCACCTTACTTATATAACTGTAACCGCCCTGTTCATCACCTTTACAATAAATTTTGAAAAATGAAACCAAATAAAAAAGAATCATAGAATTCAGCAGCTACTATGCAGGCACAGACAAGTGTCTTAAAGACTATTAGTGTTGCCCTCAGTGATGTAACTTCCAAAAACATTGAATAACTTAATTATTTATGGCAAATCTGCACTATTCATCAGAACCATGAAGTAAAAACATATGTACTTAGATTCAATTCTAAACACAAATGATTGTGAACAAATTTTTCATGTGTAAAAATGTCCAACAGGCTAGCTGCTATTCTCAAGGGGACAGAACTATTCCAAAGCAGAGTTGACAGACACACTGAAGGACATCTGTCATACCTGAGCTCTGATACACACTCAATGCCCACCAGTATCCACTAGTCATGTGACAACTCAAAGCAACACCACACAAGTCCAAGGGAAGACACCATTGCTCCACCTTCTCCCTGACACCAAGATGTATAGCTACTACCTGAGCAGCAACTTTGCTCACTAGCCCCAGTACCTTGGGCAAGTTCTTCAACTTCCCTGTACTCCAGTTTTTACATCTAAAAAGTAGGACAATGATAGCACTAACTTTTCAGGGTGATGAGCAGTAAAGGCCTTCACATTTATAAAACCTTTGAACAGCTGGTATAAACTGCAAGTGATTATTATACAATGTGCTTAAGTCAATCATTGCATCTTCCTGTCAGTCTCTCCTTAGCTAGATGTTAACACAGAGAAGCCAATGACAGGGAAGGTATAAATGGAATTGATAAACTCAGGACAGATGACAGGGACAGAAATAAGCCAGGCTGAGGAAGCATGTTAAGGAACTTGGACTTGACCCTCATGGGTCAGTGTTTACCTCAGATCTCATGCATGAGAAGTTGTTTGGAGCAACAGCCAGGCAGCTGATTTCTGAACCTAAACCAAGTCTACCTTTTTAGAGTTCTAGGGCTGGGTCCCCAGAACAGTACAGAAAATGTACAGTACACAGTTTTCCTAAATGATTGTGATACCAGCCAAGGTTTAAGAAGAGTTAGCAATAATTGCCAAGGTGTCATTACTTTAACAGGAGGGTGTCCAGGTCAGAAGGGTTTTGATGGCATATCAACCTGTGGCTCAGAAGAGTAGAACTAGTGAAAGCAAGGCCTGGAAAGAGGCCCATCCAGCAAGATTTGGGTATTGCTATGGTCTGAATGTGTTCCCTGAAATTCATGTGCTAAAATTTAATCACCAAGGTGATAATACTGAGAAGTAGAGTCTTTGGGAGGTAATTCAGTCATGAGTGGAACTCTCAGGATGAGATCAAGCCCTTAAAATTGAGACTCAGGGAATGGAGTTTCTCTTTCACTTTCTGTCAAGTGAGGATACATAGACTGTACAACCTATAAGGAACTGATTTTATCAGACCCCCCAAACCTGCTAGCATCTTGGTCTTGGTCGTACCAGCCCCCAAAACTGTGCTTGTTCTCCATAAATTAGCCACTTTCCAGTATTTATTATAGCAGCACAAATAGGCTCATCCACACAGCAAGTACATGAACAGGACCCCAGAAGGAATCGTCTGGAGGACATACAGGGAAGATGGGGAAGTCAGAGAGAACACTGGTATGGTTTTCTGACTTTAGAGACTGGAAATGGTCCCAACTGTGAATTTAATGAAAACTATGAATTAAAATGGAGCCTGTTTTTATTTTAAATAGGAATACAGGTGGACCCATTGCAACAATGAAATGTACAAGTCATTATGTCGAAAAATGAACTTTAAAACTTTGGCGGGGAGAGGGGGAGAGATGGGAGATGGGGAGATGGGAAGGGATGGGAAGGGGAAACAAAGGAGGAGGCAACAATGCTTGATAAGAAATGTACTCATTATCTTGTCCATGTAATTGTAACTCCTCTATATGTAATTTTCACAATAAAATAAATAAAATGGAGCCTGATATGAGGTTCAACACCTTAGCAAGCTGAGTACTATTCTCTCCACTTTACAGGTAAGGAAAACAAAGCTCATGGAAATAGTCACTTGCCCATTGCCACATGGTCCATAGATGGAGAAATCAAACTAGAATCCAGGCCACTGAGTGAAAACTCAAGAATGCAATTTAATTCAGCCTTGAAGGAGAGCAATAGTCAAGCTTTTCCAGTCTGGAAGTCCCTTCTAAGAGCATCAGTTGTCATTGGGGGAAACTCTGAGACAAACAGTCCAGGTTAAGTAGCCACTCACTTTATTCCCAGACAGAAGGCTGGGGACTCTTTCTGGAAAATGGGAATAATCATAGTACCCGCTTAATAGAGCTGTTACAAAGATTAAATAATATTTGAAAACATTTTGACAAAGACCTATCAAGAAGGGATCAAGTGTTTTCTATCATTATGCTGTCTAACACTATTGCCAGGAACACAAAAGAAACCCTTGTTAACTCCAGACCCTGGTAAAGGAACTGGCAACTGATAATTTACAGAAAGGTCTGCTAAAAGTCCTCTGCCTTCTTTCTCTCATTGTGTAACTCGGCACAGCATGACAATTTCAGCTATTCAGAGCAGTCTCAAACTTCCACAGCCAATTCCATGGCCATGGAGAGGAAGGACAAGGGAGACAAAGTCTTCCAGGGTGAAACTGGGCTCTGATTCACCACATGACTGGAAATGTCACTTTACCACTCAAAACCTCATGCCTTTACCTGGGAAAGGAGTTTAATAAGAGAAGTCCCTTCCTTCCACAAAGTATTGTTGTAAGGAATCAATGACTCATTTAGTAATATGTCTGGTCAAATCATGTAAAATCTCTCATCGTGAATAGCTTCCTCATCCATTCAGGAAGGAAATGTCAACTGAATGATAGATACTTAGTCCAGTAAAGCTATAATTGATACTGTTTCACTGCTTGTCATTCTTAGACTCCTCCTCCTCTTCCTCCTCCTTTCCTCAGGGTGAGCCTATAACAAAGTGATTCTCTGAAGTCTAAGTAGCTCTGATGGCTCAATAGTAGTAGCTTCTCAAATAAAAGTAACTTTATGCCTCACTAGCTGCAGTACCACCAGTGCAGATGGCACACCTCTGTTTCATTACTTGGAGGATACCACCAAATGTTCCCAGGGAACTATCAGAATACACACAGAGAGAAAGAGAGAGAGAGAGAGAGAGAGAGAGAGAGTAGGGAAAGCATCTGAGAGCTGAAGCTATTTCAGTGTCTCTCCTGCTTATCTCCCATTTGATAGAGGATCCTTTTCCCAAAACCCTTAGTAGCATGGGTAGCTGAAGCTCTAGTACTCAAAAAGTGCCCACTGTAGATTCTTGCCCCTCCCTCCTTTAAAGCTGATTTTTTAAGTCTGTTTGGACATTTCTGTGATATAATGTCCATATCACACTATGCCTGCCTCAGTCAAAAATTGCTGTCCTCATGTTGCATGTGTCAATATCGTATTTGCAGAAGGAAAAACAAGTTCCATAAGTAACAATAAGTATTTTGCCTTTAGCAAAATCTCACCACGGAGATCTATTATCATAAAAACACAACATTTGTGTAAAAAAAAGTCTTCCTTTGCATTGCAAAGCAGGTTTTTAAAGAATTTTCTGGAAGTGGGAGGAAGGACTTATCCACTGTTGAATCATTTGGCCCTGTTGACTGAGAGAGAGAGAGAGAGAGGAAGAAGAAGAAGAGGAGGAGGAGGAGGAGGAGGAGGAGGAGGAGGAGGAGGAGGAATCATCTTGATCCCAGGTTTGTCATCATCCATAGCATAAAACATTGGGGATGGGGAAGCTGTGGCACCATTGTGATACAAGTCAGCAAGCCCATATCAAATATATCAAATAAATTGGAACCTCCTGCAAAACAACCTCTACCCTTAACATCAACACAACCTAGCATCTTCCACTCCAAATTCTGACAGACATAGAAGATTAGGTTTCACTGTGCAATATTACCAGCAAAGCAGAAGCTAACATTATGGGCTCCTCACTGCCTGCCAGGCCTGAGCTCTATACATTCCCTCTCTTGGGGCCCTGAGGAGATAGGTATCATTTTCTTTTATATCCACATACTACAGAAGTTATATAACTTTTCCTACTCTATGGTCCTAACACCCAAATTCTAACTTGCCACAGCTAAGCTGAGCTCTTGAAACCTTCATGAAGGCTGCAGGCATCACCCCCATACTGACACTAGGCACAAGCATGAGCAGAGAACATGTCTCCAAACTCCATATCCTGGGTCAGTTCAATGTGAAACCACAAAGAATGGCACTCTTTTTCCAAGGCACTCCCTGTATACCAGAGTACAAGGCCAAATGAACATTTTGGTCAGCTCTGCATGATTATAAACAGAAAACTGATCTGAGTGTGATGATGATGATGATGATGATGATGATGATGATGATGATGATGATATTTTTTAAAGGCATGAGAACATTAAGTATGGCCAGAAGGCAGAAAAATACTCATTTTAAAATCATTAATCGGATGCAATCTCATATCACAGAAAGACTTTTAAGGTTACATGCATGCCCGGAACACTGTCCTTGCATGTTGATGCTGCTCAAGTCCTACCATCTTTTAGTAGGAGAAAAAGGCTGTCATGTGGAACCATCAGGGTGATAGATATTTCTCAGAGCATGGATGTGCTTTGGTCCCCATGGGAGTTCTTCAGAATTTTCCCAGGGTGGGTTCACTATGACTAAACATACCTAACTCAATAAAGGGTAACATTTTTTCGGTTTCCCCCACCTCCAGCCACATATCAATTCCAAGGTAGGATGCTCGATTCTGAAATTATCCCACTCGATCTCTGGCACACTTCTCAAGGGTTTTATTTTTTGTTTCTAGGCAATGATCCTCATTTTAAAAATGAGAAAACTAATAATGCCCAAAAAGGGTAGAGATTTTTGTCCAAGGTTATATGGTCACCAGGGGCAAAATTGGGATTATTCCAGCTTCTGTATTGTGTCCAGGGGACTTCAATGATTTTGTAGATGCAAACAAAGCTTGTTAAGATGTGTCTAGAAAGTTAATCATCATTATATAAGGAGAGTAAAGTCATTTTCCCTGGAAGCAAGAAGGTAGGATTAGGTGGGAAGTGAGATTACACCAGGAAAAGCAAGGTGAAGGTCTCAGGCAAAGGACTATACTGACAAGAACTCTGATGGTGACATGCTCAAAGATTCCAGGAGAAGTTAAGGATCAATAGATTTCTAATAATGGGACAGGGTGTTATCAACCTAGAGCACAACCTGGGAGTCATAATCACTATGTCCCCCAACTTACATTTTTCCACCACCTCTTTACCTACTGTGCAGGACAAATGTCTTAAGAAATGTCTTAAGAAACAACCTTGCTGGGGGCCAGTGGCTCACACCTGTATCCTAGCTACTGAGGAGGCTGAGATCTGAGGTTTGCGGTTCAAAGCCAGCCTGGGCAGGAAACTCCATGAAACTCTTATATCCAATAAACCACCAGAAAACTGGGAGTGGCTCTGTAGCTCAAGTGGTAGAGTGCTATCCTTGAGCTGAAGAGCTGAGGGAAAGCGCCCAGGCCCTGAGTTCAAGGCCCACGACCAACCAAAAAAAAGAATGAAAGAAACATTCTCTCTCAATGCCTTCCCTTCCCTGCCACTTTGCAGGTAACTCCATCTTTGTAAAAACACCACCTCTAATAAGGAGACTGGGGCTGCCATTTGAATGTTTGTGTCTCCCTAAAACTTTCATTTTAAAATCCTAACCCCAAGGTGAAGGCATTAGGAAGTTGGGCCATAGATTAAATTAATGTCCTTTATAATTAGAGACTCTAGGCTAGCTCTCCTTCCACTGTGTCGACCCACCTCTAGAGGATTCCATCTATACACCAGAAAGGGAGCCTTCACAACACAGTACATCTGTCAGCAACTTGGCCCTGGAGCTCACAGCCTCCAGAATTGTAAGAAGTAAATTTCTGTTGTTTATCAGCCAGTACTTTGTTAAAGCAGCCCAGACAAAGACAATCAAGTAAAGAGTGTTCATAAGACAGACTGTTGCGCAAGAAAATTAAAACCTGAACACTACATGAATTCATTAGCTTATGTTACATAAGAATAAAAAATTCTCCTTGTGTGGGGGAGTGGGGGGGGGTAGAGGCGTGGTTGAGGAAAATAATTCTCCTTGTAAATAAAGTAAAGGCACAGAGGATCTGTTGGGAAGACATGGCTGCTGTAGGGTCTGACCACTGGGACCAGGCCTTGGACTAACCTTGCCAAATGAAGGGCTTCCAGCAGGTGTCTCCAAACTATCGCAGCTCCAGACAACTTCCTCCTGAAGCTGGGCAAGAAATATTTCTCATTCCAATAGTCTTCCAGTCCTATGCTCAGAGACAAAACATTTTCTAGCTCTACATGGTAGGGACATGACCATTCCTTGTCACCTTCTGATATCTAGATAGAGCATGGGCTAGAGAAACAGGACAAAAGAAGTAAAAATCAATTGAGGAGCTAGAAGACCACCTATTGCCTTTGTTTGGCTTTAGTTCTATTCCTAACAAGCCACTTGGTAAAACTGTCCAGAAGAGAGTGAAAGCCAGGCACTGATGACTCATACCTATAATCCCAGCTACTAAAGAGGCTAAGATCTTAGGATCGCAGTTTAAAACCAGCTTGGGCAGGAAAGACCATGAAACTTTTATCTCCAATTAACCAGCAAAAGGCCAGAAGTACAGCTGTGGCTCTAATGAAGAGCACTAGTCTTGAGCAAAAGTCTCAGGGACAATATCCAGGCACTGAGGTCAAGCCCCAGAACTGGCATGTTAACATGCACATACACACACACACACACACACACACAGAGAGAGAGAGAGAGAGAGAGAGAGAGAGAGAGAAAGTAACATTATTTTATCTTAATTAATGGGCAGGCATCTATTAAAAGCTATAGCTAGCTGTGCACCAGTGGCTCAAGCCTATATAATCCTAGCTACTTAGGAGGCTGAGATCTGAAGATCCTGTTTTAAGCCAGCTGGGGCATAAAGATCCCCATGAGATACTTATCTCCAATTAGCCACTCAAAAACCTGAACTGGTGCTATGGCTCAAGTGGTAGAGTGCTAACCTTGAGCACAAAGAGGCTCAGGGACAGTGCCCCCAACCTAAGTTCAAACCCCACAATTGATACACAAAAAAGCCATTGCACCCTTTATGGACTCTGAGCCCTCAAATCTCTACAAGATCCTTGTATTCTATTTAGTATTGGTTTTGCATGTAGATTACTCCCAAGTCTGGCTACACAATTTATAGAACTGAATGCAATAGGAAGATATGGGGTCAACTCAGAAATGGCTAATTTTCAAGATGACAACAGCAGAGCACCAATGTAAATGTGGTCCCTGCTCATGATGGGGCTCTACATAACTTCACAGGTCACATGCCTATGAAGCTAGTCTTGATTAAGCCAAAAACACCAATTACCCACAAAGGTCCATTAGCACAACTTATTCTAGTGACTATTTAAAATATTCATGTGAATTTTTTAATACCCACACCATCTCAGAACTACATAATGAATTGGTACTCTGACTTCAACACATTAGTTGTGACTATACAAATAAGTATGATTGGTCCCGTTGGGGCCCAAAGTCTACACATAAAGGGGAACCACTCAGCACCCTTGCTTAGAATGAAAGGAAAGGACTATATTTATAATTCCCAAATCCATACTGTAGTCTATGTTCATACTAAAGCAAATGAGAAGTCATGCTTGCTGGATTGTTAGATAATTGCCAAATTATTTATTTTCTCCATTTTTTTATGTATGAGGGATTTTGGTGCCTTTTCTGGCTCATAGGTAATGAGTACAGGATCCCTTCTGTGATAGACCCACAACCCCAAGCTTCCAGATTGGCTAGTCTTTAATAGTGTTAGTGGTGAGATTAGCTGCCAAATTCTGCAGATTATAGAGTGTTACTCTTTCAGTAGTTGGCAGGCTATTTTTGATAACATTTTCAGTATTTGTCCTCTAGCAACTTAAGATAATGTATTTGGCCTTCGACTGACTTTAATAAGTTGATAGAATTTTCTCCAATCCACCCCCAATGCAATTAGCCTCCATCAGAAAGGAAGTGGTGTTTTCTGAGCCTTAGGTAGGATTCTGATTTTTTTTTCACATACAAGCTAAATGGAAATGAGGCTCCACATTTATTGAAGGAATTCTTGGATTGGTGTCTCTGGTCAAAGGAGTACTATAATCTAACGGCATTCAGTCAAGCATGGTTAGATGTAATCCTGAAGGATTGGAGAACATGGACTCTATTGTCCAGAATGTATTCCTTAGATATTTAACATCTCCAACATTCAGCAAAGGATTTGAGAGGTTCTGGAGACAGCAGGCTGAGTGTTGCTATCCTTGGTGCTGAACCTAACTGTCCTCCTCAGCCCTGTTGTTGCTTCATAGTAGTTCTTGGACAGTGATTCCATGTATTCACTTCTTCTTAGTTCATCTTCTCTGGCTTTATAAAAGTGAGCATGGCAAAAGGAGAAATGGAACAGCTGACTAGGACCTATGTTTAGCAACCTATACCATGGTCTACAGCTAGTGGACCAGGTCATTGTAAAGCACCCTGGTCCTTCATGGCTTCTTCTGGAAGGCCCTGCCTGACTGTCTACTTCACGCAGACAATTGGTTATGCCTTCCTACCACCCTCAATTCCATGTACTAGTCCTGTAGTTCAGGGTGTGTTGAGTACGAACTTTTGAAGAACTATGTTTTAACAAAACTAGGAGCACAAATGGTGTTCAATTATTTCACTTACAGGCCTATCAAGTTCCTACAAAAGTAAAGTGAAAGACAGTAATAGTGGTATTTAATATTCAACTGAGTTAGTGATATTTCAATTGAGGACAACTAAGACAACCCAGAGGGCCAATCAATCACTCCAGACACAGATGGAGTCATTGGGAGGCTAGAAACTAAGATGCCAGGTGATTTCCCCAAGGTCACCACATCCATCAGTAAGGCATGGAGATAGTATCTACTCTCCATGCTAGGACTCTGTAAGTCAGAGCACTGAAATGCTCCAAAGAACAGCAAAGGGCAGAAGGGACAAAGGAGGATCAAATTGGTGATATACTGAGAAGATTCAGATAAGGTCACTGTAATATCTCTTTTAGAAGAATGCAGTTAAGACCTTAGGATACTCTATGCCAGACTTCCTTTTTCTGTCACTAGGCCAGTGCGGGGGACATGCTTGGTGATGGAATTAAGTAGAACAGCTTCATCCTGGCCTCAGGTATGAAGGCAAGCTGTAAGTATTTGGGCTGGATCTGAGATTTTAAAGGTTCATTCCCTTCTAATTCCCCTGTTTTACTTTAATAGTAACTCAGTTATTTTTTTTGACGGCATGAAGAGCTATCGTAAATCCAGATACAGGGGAGAGAACACATTAAAAATGCAATTCTATTATCTTAAAACTGGAAATGTAATTACAGCAGTCATGTAATATGAAGAGAAATTACCAGAAAAAAATATTTTAATGGCCTGAGTGAAAAAAAGGTCCATACCATTTAATCTCTAATACATAAAGAAGGGAAAAATATGCCTTCAGATCTTTCAAATACTTCCCCACTGCCCCCTAAATTATCATTTCCACTCAGCATTTCTGTTCCATATGCATAATTTAACACAGTGCACAGTAGTTTAATTTCTTCCTTTCTTCGCCAAAGAAGCATATATCCTAGGAAGATGTAGAATTTACCTCTCATTTCATACATATCATCCATGTCTTTGGGGATACTTGAAATTATTAGGTGAAAAGAGTATTTCCTTCTGCTATACTTACTATTAGTTCTGATTAATTTACAAAAAAAAAACAATACAGTATCAAGTGGCTGGAACATCACTATAAGCACCTGTGGAATATTAGTGTCCTTCAACCTCCATCTGACCTCCCTCTTTTGTTCCTCCTCCTCCACTCCTTCTTCCAGAATGCTTAAACCAGTACTAATGTCAAGAGGTTAGAGTTCAGAGACTTGGAGGAAAGGAATGATAGAAGCCAAGTTGCTCAGAGTTATGATAGTATAATACAGAATTGCAGAGAACAGGCTAGCATGATTCCAAGGGGTTGTTGGAATCTAATCTGGCTTCTGGTAGGGGGTGCTAGATCCAAGGTTGGGAGGCTAAGTAAAAGTTATGGAATTAAGGGAGGAGGTGAATATTACAGAAAGAGAGAATAGCATAGAATGTTCAGAGGAGGGACCAAACTAGGGTTATATCACAGTATTATCCAACTAGAGAATGAAGGCCAATTCCAATACGTTACCAATCACAACCATGCTCATTGTGTAAGTATACTACAGTGGCACAGCTAAATAAGTGAGTTGTGCTATTGATATACCGTGGACCACAAAGGCCAAAAGTTTGTTTTTTGTTTTGTTTTATTTTGGTTTGGTTTGGTTTATGGTACTTTAGAAAAAAAACCATCACTTACCTTTTGAAGTCATTGGCCTGTACAGATCTAAACCCCATTTCTAGAAGTACTGCAGGAAGATTAAAATTTTGAATCTTACTAGCTCTGGGAAATGTCATAGCAAAACTAAACAGATTTCTTTCTTGGGACTTTTTAGAGCCTCTAATATACAAACACAACTGACAATAAAAAAGATGAATTTCCCAAGTTTATTTCCTCCTAAAGCCCTTTTTTGTAAGAGCCCCTCTTCTTTAGGAAAACAATGAAAGTCTAATACATTTCTTTAGTACATTAAAGAGCTGATATCTCAAGAGAATGTAGAGCTTGGAAACTTCTGGACATTGAGCTATTAAAAAGAACTGTAATCTAAGAAGTACAATAGTCATAACTTTTTGCTACTGAAGTTTCCCCAAGTCTTCCAAAGAAAGCAATGGGCTCACTGCTTCTGTGTCAACAGAAGACTTCCATTATCTAGGAAAAGAACCTTCAGGAAGCATTCACAAAGCCCTCCTTCAAGGCAGCAGGATTCTGGTGCAGGCCCTTTGGTAGCATCACAAGACAATGAGCTCTGTCCATTTCAGACTTCTCTGCCCAACAAGTCATCAGTAATTCAGAATTCCTCCCTCTCACCAGAACTGGAAATTGTTGAGATTCTCACCTCTGAATGTTGCTGACAGAGACTTGGTAAAACTCTGGAATTTCAGGTCCATAGAAAAATTCTGTCATTTTATTGCACATTCAGGAACCAAAGGAAAAGCAGAAAGATATATGAGCAATAAAGTAAGGAGAACTTGAGAAGCTTGTCTCCCAGAATGCCAATCAGGTCAATAATGCCAGTGCCATCAGGTCAAATAACAGCCTTTGTAAACCAAAAAGTGCTTGCTCATAAGATGGCTCATTTCATGGGAGAGTCAACCATGCAGGCAGGGGAAAGTGAAGCTGGTTTGTGCTAACACCTACATGGGCTCTCAAGCCAGTACAATGATCTTGCTCTCTGACAGCTAATTCTGGCCACAGTATGGGTTCAAATATAGAGTTAAGGGCTCCAGGTTCATGACCTTGGAACAATGACCAAGGTTATCTAGATCTCACTGTGCCTCTAAAATTAGGGAGGAAGACCATGAGACATTAGAACAGAGTCTGGATCACAGAAAACCATAGGAAGTGGCTGGTGTTCACTTTAGATAGCAAAAGCTACCACATCATGCAGATATAGCAACAACAAAGGCAGAGGATCTGGCAGAACAAAGGTTCTGTATTCATATGGAATCTCCTTCAACCACACTGCATCTCTGAGTATTCCTTCCCCAGCTCTACCTGAGCATTTGTTTCCCTCTACTCAAAAGTACTGTCAGGCTATGTGTTAGGACTCAAACAACAACCCTTCGTTCAAGCTTGACCTCTTGACAGTGGCACACATCTGTAAAGACCATTGAAAATGTGCAGGGACGGATGGCCTGACAAAAGCAGGTAATTATACCACTGAGGTAATTCCACATTCCCCAAATTGAAAGGAAGTATGTCCAAGGTGAGGGAACTGCTGCCATCAATCACGACTGAAGTGCTAGTTGAAAGGTCATTTATTTTACAGCTCTTCTTAAACTCAAACAAATGTAAAGCTAGAAATGGAAAGAACACAATGCACTGAGATTTATTTTAAACAAATAAATCAATCTCCACGCTTCCTGAAAGTAAAGTTTTTGGAGAGGAAAAGGGCACATTGGCAAACAGCCCCTGAGTATATGGGTCTGGGTTCAGATCTACCCTTTCCACCAAGCGGTCATGTGACAGTGAACAGGTGACCTCTTCACAGGCTCCTCTCAACCCAAAGGAGATGGCCACCAAAAACTACATCTCCCTTCTACACTCTCAGACACCAACACTGTACCACACACCAGAAATAAGAGCAAACTGCTATACATTATAGCACCCCTGGATTATTTACAATGTATTTTCTGAGTAGTAAAATAATATGTTTTGTTTGTCCTGATTCTCCCAAGCTCAATTCTACTCTCTTACCCTGCTGGTAATTGTGATGGGTTTTATTCCAATTCTGGTGAGGTCAAGCAAACTATATTTCATAGTATTAAAAAATGTTCTTTGGGGGACTTAAAGTTAATGTGAGAGGGAAAAATACAGATTAAAGCTTTGTCTCTGATTAGTTTCCCTGAAGATATGTAGATTGTATCTTTTCAATGGAGATAAATTGTAATTTAAAGAAATGTTGTCATAATGTGCTGTGAAATAAACTCAGAAATAGGTTTCCTATCCAATGTCTGACAGATTAGTTCCTCTGCTTGCTAACTGAATTTGGGACTCAGCTTCTATTCACTGCTCTGGTTGTTATTTTCAAATTGTCACTTGAGCTATATGGTGCTTCTAGGATTTATTTTCCTTCCCACACCATGATAAGCACTTTCTGCCATCTCAATGGAAACTCACAGTGAGGAAGTGACTGCCAAGGGCCCACTTTCCCAGTACTCACAGCAGCAGGTGTAAAGCACTCAACTACAACAAAGTAATGCCCAATGAGGATTAATCCTTAAAGTTATCTAATGGTGTCACTTTAAATCAAATAAGGCGGTAACATTGTTTCAGATTTTAGTTTCTCTCCACTGAACAAATAGACCTGAAAATAAAACCATTCTCTAGATTTGCAAAGATAACATGAAATTTCTCCAAATCTACAATCAATAATTCTCCCACTTTGCCCAGTAAAAATGAATGCATTTATTTATGCCGATGATAACTGGATCCCTAGCATCTGATTTTATTTATTACACTATTTCATTGCAGTAAACCATTTGTTATCTCTCCTTTACACTTATAATAAAGGGTGACAATATTTATCAAAAAACTCATTATTATGTGAGATAAAAAGCTAAAATTGGATTTTCAAAATAAAAATAGCAATCAAGCAAAATCTCATTTTAAAATAAATAGATGTTTCCACTCTGACAGGGCCACTGAATGCTGATGAGTTCTCAGTGGTACAGGATAAGGTTGTACTGCTAAGTGGATTACCAAAAAAGCACTCTTGTTTTTCATCAGTCTTGGCATGACAGTACAAGTATTTGAATTAAAATTACTTTCTAACTTCAGTTTGGGGCAATGTGAAGCCTAACTTTGATAAATATCATTGCCAATAAACATATTCCCAGAAGGGTGTATTTATTGACATTTCAAACCCACCAGATTATTAAAGATGTGAAGACCTGCTTTCAAATTTAGGTATTTGCTTTAAGTCATTAAAATATGATTTTAAAATAGCTCATGTGCTGTGACAGAATTATATTTGCCTAGGACTCCTTGGTTCCATTTTTACCTTAGAGTCATGTTATGATAAGCTCCTATCACAAGAATACTGGGGCTAAGCAAGATCCAACTCCAAAGCCCATTTTGCAATAACATAAGATGCGTATGTGATTCAGACCAACTGTCAGAATTATTCAATAAGTAAATGGAAGTAGCTGAGGCCAAAGTACTTTTAAGATATAGATAATGGATTTAAATCCTGACTCTGCCTCTATCTGGTGTGACACTGCAGCAAATCTTGGGACTCTGAACTCCTGAAATAAAGAATTTTTTAAATTATTTAATGGAGATTTAGACTAAGACCAATTTTAATAGATGTATACATTTTAAACATAATAATTAACAATATTTACTTATGTTGACTTAACCAAATAAAATTATTATTTGGCTATTGTCCAAATAATACAGTGATTATCCTGGCTTCTTCTTTTAAAATTTTATGTTATTTTATTGTAATATACAGAGGGGTTACAGTTACTTACATAAGGTAATGAGTATATTTCTTGTCAAACAGTGTTACCCCCTCCCTCATTTTCTCCCACTTTCTCTCCTCTATATCTCCCTTCCCCACCCAAGTTGTAAAGTTCATTTCCAGCATAGTGTCTTGTGAGTTGCTTCCGTCTCGCTGTTGCTTTGGTTCACCCTTTGTCCTTTGTATCACCATTTTGTTATTCCCCGTCCCTTCACCAAATCAGATAAATGTATATAAAGGACACAGGTAACAAAATAAAAAACAGTGACAAGAGAGGATAAACCAAAGAAAAAAAAACAAAAGGAAAAAGAAATAACTTCACACAATATATTAATTTTTTAAAAACCCTCTTGTTTCCATATCTTGGAGTTCATTTTGATTAGCATCCTTTTACATGGTCATATATACATAGCTACTGAGCTATTGTGATCCTCTTCTAGGACTATCCTAGACATATACTAATTATTACAAATGAGGAAGACCATGGAGCTTCTATGTTTCTTTGGATCTGGCTTGCTTCACTTAGTATTATTGTTTCCAAATCTTTGCATTTCCTAATGAATGGAGAGATGTCATTCTTTCTGATGGAAGTATAGAATTCCATTGTGTATATAGACGACATTTTCTTGATCCATTCATCTACTGAGGGGCATCTGGGTTGGTTCCATATCTTTATATATGGTAAATATTGTTGCAATTAACATAGTTGTGCTGGTAGCTTTTTGTGACTTTGGGTTCATTTAGGTAAATCCCCAGGAGTGGGATTGCTGTTCATAAGAGAGCTCTACATTTAGTCTTATGAGGAACCTCCATACTGTTTTCCAGAGTGGTTGAAGCTGCTTACATTCCCACCAACACTGTAGTAGCATTTCCTTTTGGCCACATCCCTGCCAGCATCTGTTATTACTTGTTTTCTTTATAATGTTCATTCAAACTGGGGTAAGGCAAAATCTCAATGTAGTTTTGATTTGCATTTCTTGTATGGCCAGAGATGTTGAGCATTTCTTCATGTATCTATTGGCTATTCTTATTTCTTCTCCAGAGAATTCTTGTTTGGGTTTTTGTTTTGTTTTTTGTTTTTACTGTTCTCTCTTTTTAATTTATTTTATTTTTTGTTTTTTTTTTGTTTTTTATTATTAATAAATTCTTTTATTGTGAAAATACCATACAAAGGGGTTACAATTACATGAGCAAGGTGATGAGTACATTTCTTGTCAAGCATTGCTGCCTCCTCCTTTATTTCCCCTTACCATCCCTGCTCTCCCATCCCCCCCACCCTGCCAAAGTTGTAAAGTTCACTTTTCAACATAGCATATTGTACATTTCATTGTTGAATGGGTTTACCTGTATCCCTATTTAACAATTTGTTTTTTCCATTCTCCTCCCCAAATTATACCAACATCAAATACAATGAAAGCAGGGGTTATACCGTGGGGGAGGGACATACAAAGCAACAAAAAAAATCACCTTATAAGTATGTTAGAAACAATAGCAAGAAAGAAAATCCATTTGAGTCCTTATCTTGGGATTCGTTTCGCCTAACATCAACTTATCTGACCTTTTCTGCTTGTCTCAGACATATACTAGTTATTGCAATTAAAGGAAACCATGGGACCTATGTTTCTTTTATTTATTTATTATTTGTTTTTATTGTGAGAATACCATACAGAGGAGTTACAATTACATGAGCAAGATAACGAGTACATTTCTTATCAAGCATTGTTGCCTCCTCGTTGTTTCCCCTTCCCATTTCTTCCCAAGGGACCTATGTTTCTTTAGGCCTGGCTTACTTCACTTAATATAATGGATCAAGAAAATGTGGTATATATACTCAATGGAATTCTATACCTCCATCCGAAAGAATGACTTAGCCCCATTTGTTAGGAAATGGAAAGACTTGGAAAAAATTATATTAAGTGATGTTTTGGTTTTTTGTCAGTCATAGGGCTTGAACTCTGGGCCTGGGTGCTGTCCATGAGCTCTTCAGCTCAAGTCTAGCACTCTACCTCTTGAGCCACAACACCACTTGTGATTTTCTAGTAGTTGATTGGAGATAAGAGTCTCATGGACTTTCCTGTCTAGGCTGGCTTTGAACATGATCCTCATATGTCAGTCTCCTGAGTAGCTAGGATTGCAGGCATGAGCCACCAGTGCCAAGCTTGTTTTGTTATATTTTTTAATTTTATTTTATTGTAAAGATGATGTACAGAGGGGTTCCAATTACATAAGTAATGAGTATATTTCTTGTCAAACATTCTTACTTCCTCCTTTGTTTTTCTCCCACTTCCCCTCCCCCTGAGTCCCTACTGCCCAAGTTGTACAGTTCATTTCCAATATAGTGTCTTGTGATTAATACTCTTGCACTGGCTCACCTTTTGTCCTCTTTAGCCCACTTATTAATGGGATGGTTGTTTCTCTGAGGATTTGTTACTGGGGGGCATTAATATTTTGAGTTCTATATATTTGTCTTGCATATATTTGTCTTGTACAGCTAGTGTTTTGTCTGTTGTACATCTAGTGAAGTTCTTCTCCTAATCTGTGGGATTTCTATTTATCTTACTAGCTATGTCCTTTGCCATGCAGAATCTCTGCAGTTTAATGCAATGACATTTATCCAGCCTTTCTTTGAGTTGTATTTCTGGATCTTCATGTAGGAAGTTTAGAATTCTTCCAAGGAACCTAGTGTATTCCTATCCCTTTGTGTATTATTTTCAGGGTATCTGCTCTTACTTCAGGGTCTATGATCCATTTGGAGTTGATTCTGGTGCAGGGTTATATATGAGGACCTAAATTCAGTTTTATACACACACACACACACACACACACACACATAATTCTACCAGCACCATTAGTTGAAGAGGCTGTCTTTCATCCATCTAATGATTTGGGCTTCCTTATGATAGATAAGGTAGCCATAGGTCTGTGTATCCCAGCTTCTTGGGAAGCATATATAGAAGGACTACTGTTGAAGACCAAATCTGAAAAATAGCTAACACAGAAAGGGCTAGAGGCATGACTTCAGTGATAAAGTGATTGCATATCAAGTACAAGACACTGAGTTCAAAGTGCAGTTTCACAAAAAAAGGTAGGGTCATTACTGATTTTAAAAGCAATGTAGTTATAGATAACCAATATGGTTAATGGTAAGTTAACTTTACAGGGTACAACTCGTCTTTGGGGAGGAGTATTTATTTTCACAATCACATATGCAGTCATCCCTCCCTTATTCACTTATTGCATCTTCACTATATCATGGGGTTTTTAAAACACATATATCTAATTCTCTATCACAGAGTTTTCTCTATATCACAGAACTTTGTGGTGTGTCTATTTACATAATATTTATGATTTAAATTATTTTGCCTTATAACTTTTAAACAATATAAAATGTTAGTTCAAACATATAAAAGAATATTAAATCAAATAAAATACAGTATGTATTGCATCAGCAGATGAATACCACACTGTACACAGTGGAAATGCAGCTTGCCACTACCACTTGCACAAGTTTTCCAATGTGAGCTGGTACACAGTGCACTATTGGCTGATAAAATGGAAGGCGACCAACCACAGCTCTGTGTTTTGTATCCTGGGAGCTGATTGGCTCAGTGACTGTAGCATCAATCTATTTGCTCTCCAGCAATGTCCAACAGGTTCAGCATCTCTACTGGTCCATTTCACATTGATATCTGATGACTGCACATAATGTTGCTCTGCAGTGGTGTTTTTGTGAAATTTTCATAAATGTTTGAATTTATTCCAAACACCATGATGCCACTTAAATGTTCTGTTCCTTCTAAGGCTCCTGGCAGTGAACCCAATCACCAGAGGAAGATGCTTACCATCAAAGTAAAGTGGAACTTGACATGATAAAGGAAGGCAAAAGCTACATGGCTGTAGGCACCATTACAGGATCGATGAATCTATTGCTCACTACATAAAGAAAGACAAGAAGAATATTAGGTCTATGGCAATGATGACTTTTAACAAGAATGCAAAAAGGGTGGTCACTTCCTGCACAAAGGCTATTGTGAGGATGGCATACGCATTGGCCCTGTGGATAAATGACTGCAGGAAGAAGAATATCTCACTGGATACCAACACTGTCTAGGCAAAAGCCAAGATACTTTATGACAGTATTGCAGAATATAGACATTCACAATGATGATGAGAATGAAGATAAGGACAACACAGAAGCAGGATCATTGAATGCTTTTACCACGACACCTCCCATTCAGGACTGGTTTGACAAATTTCAAAGATACTTTGAGGCTCAAAAGCATTTCTCTGCATGGAGAAGCTATGGATAAAGCCACAGCTAAGGAGTATGTGGATGAACATGTTCAAATCCTTCATCAAGGAAGGAGGCTATAAGCCTGAACATGTTTTTAACATGGATGAGAAAAAAGTAAAGACGGGGATGAGGAACAAGACACACTATAGGTTGAAGAGGAGGAGGTTAGCCTAACACTCTTATCATCTTGCAACCATGGTCAAAATGGCGGAAGAACTTCAGCGAGTAGCTAAAGAATGCTTCATTCGTTGCACTTCTTAAATACAATCAAGAGGAACCTTATTTGTAAGAAAAAGCAGTGCCAGCAACTCCCCATAACTATGTTCATCACTCAGATGAAGAGATCAGATATGCCTACCTACACCTTTGGCAAAAATCAAAGTTACGGCCCAGGGCTAAGAAACTGCACCACCTGATGAAGCGCCTGAGGAAGTGGTACCTTCAGAAGAGCTGTAATACTTTTCTTGGCTTTGCAGTACATTCATCTCATCATCATGACCTTCATCACCATCAGTACTGCACAGCTACATAATTCAATATAATTCATGATCTTCATCATTCAAGTTGTATTATATTTCACTGGTGAGTACCCATATAGAATTTTATAAATTATTAAAACTACATAGACTTAAGAGTGTAAAAAGTATTTAAAAGCATATGAAGTGTTTATAGGAGTGTGGGAAAGGTTTCATAGAGAGTGGGAAAGGCTTATAGGAGAGTAGAAAGAGTTTATAAAGCCTTAAAATATATGTAAATAATAAAATAAATATACCACTGTTAACTCCAAAGATTTTCACTTATCACAGGGGTAATGTAACTCCTGCAATAGGTGAGAGATCACTGTGGTTTCTATTATTGCTCATATGCAATATGTATATCTGCAGTAAATATGAATGTCCTGATGAATAGCTGCAATGCAATTGATGTCCAATATCTATCCATCACCCTGGCTAAATTTCTTTATAAGTGTGTCCTTACATAATAAACAAGACCTTCATGTTCTATCTGACAGCTTGATTAACAACCCTACAATCAAACCCTTTTTCACCGGAAGGGAAGGGTGAATACTGTGTCAGCAGTTCTGCTGTTTCCACTCAAGCTAGAACTATCAACCAAAGAAGCTAGGGGAGGGCTTGCTGTTGTGATGAGGGACTTGAAAAGCTTTGGTATTCATCTCTGCAGGGGCAGTCACAGTGTTTGGACAACTCAGAAACTCCTACAAAAAATTAACATCTTCTGGGTATCCGCTTTCCAGTGATGTTTACTGAGCACCTGCTAGAGATAAGGGAACTTGCAGCCTTGCATTGAGGGCCTCCAGGCTGAGTGGGTGAGCAGAGAAGGGTAGGCTTCATACAAGCAGTATTCATAGCCAAGCACAAAGAGAGCAGCCAGAACCTCCAGGGCAGGAAAAAGACAAGGTTCTTAAAAGACTCCAAGGAAGGAGACACATATTACCTAGCCAGAAAAATGACCAGCCAGAATCTACACATCTAGCTACTTACTTACTGGGGCTTGGAGCTATAGACTCAGCTGGAAAACACTGGAGAATGCCTTAGTTCTTAATGCTATAAACTGGTGGGTGGTTTAAGCAACAGACATGTTTTTCTCACAGTTCTAGAGGGTAGAATTCCATCAAAGTGCTGGTTCATTCTTTCCTCAGAGATAACTTGCTTTCTGGCTTACATGTGCCCTCACAAATCTTTTTATTATTATTATTTTTTTATTGTGAAAATACTGTACAGAGGGGTTACAATTACATGGGCAAGATAGTGAGTACATTTCTTATCAAGCATTGTAGCCTCCTCCTTTGTTTACCCTTCCCATCCCTTCCCATCCTCCTTCTCCCCCCACACCCAATCCTCCCCCACCAAGTTGTAAAGTTCGTTTTCGACATGACAACTTGTACTTCTCATTGTTGCAACAGGTCCACCTGTATCCTTATTTAAACGACTTGTTTTTCCCCTTCCCCTCCACAAATTATACCGACATCAAATACAGTGAAAGCAGGGGTTATACTGTGGGGGAGGGACATACAAAGCAACAAAGAATTAATCTTATAATTGCATTAGAAACAAATGCATGAAAGAAAAAAAATACATTTAAAATACATATCTTAGGGTTCATTTTCCTAACATCACCTTATCTGATCTTTTCTGCTTGACTCAGACATATATTAGATATTGCAAATAAGGGAAATCATGGGACCTATGTTTTTTGGGCTTGGCTTACTTCACTTAATATAATTTTTTCCAAGTCTTTCCATTTCCTAACAAATGGGGCAATGTCATTCTTTCTGATGGAGGCATAGAATTCCATTGTGTATATATACCACATTTTCTTGATCCATTCATCTACTGAAGGGCATCTGGGTTGGTTCCAGATCTTAGCTATGGTAAATAATGCTGCAATAAACATAGTTGTGCTGGTAGCTTTAGTGTGGTCTTGTTTGTAAACATTTGGGTAAATGCCCAAAAGTGGGATTGTTGGGTCATAGGGGAGCTCTATGTGGAGTCTTCTGAGGAACCTCCATACTACTTTCCAAAGAGTTTGAACAAGTTTACACTCCCACCAACAATGAAGTAATGTTCCCTTCTATCCACATCCCCTCCAGCATCTGTTGTTATCAGAGTTCTTGATTTTTGCCATTCTAACTGGGGTGAGGTGGTATCTCAATGTTGTTTTGATTTGCATTTCTTTTATGGCTAGGGAGGTTGAGCATTTCTTCATGTGTCTATTGGCCATCCTTCTTTCTTCTTCAGAGAAGTTTCTCTTTAAGTCATTAGCCTACTTATTTATTGGGCAGCTGTTTCTTTGAGGATTTGTTGTTGGGGGATTTAATTTTTTGAGCTCCAAGTATATTTTAGATATGAAACCCTTGTCCGTCGAATGGCTAGTGAAAATCTTCTCCCAATCCTTGGGCTTTCTATTGATCTTGCTAGCTATGTCCTTTGCCATGCAGAAGCTCTGCAACTTTATGCAATCCCATTTGTCCAACCTTTCTTTGATTTGTTGTGTTTCCAGGTCTCTATAAAGAAAATTTTGGCCTGTGCCACGGAGACCTAGGGTTTCTCCTATTCCATCCTGTAATGTTTTCAGAGTGTCTGCTTTGACTCTGAGGTCTTTGATCCATTTGGAGTTAATTCTGGTGCAGGGTGATATATAAGGATCTAGCTTTAGTTTTCTACAAGTAGTTAACCAATTTTACCAGCATCATTTGCTGAAGAGGCTGTCTTTCTTCCAGTCTATTTTTTTAGCTCCTTTATCAAAGATTAGATGGCTATAGGTCTTTAGTTCATTTCTGGGTTTTCAATTCTATTCCATTAGTCCTGAGGTCTGTTCTTGTGTCAGTACCAAGCTGTTTTTATTACTATGGCTTTATAGTAGAGTTTGAAATTTGGTATTGATATTCCTCCAGCAGTGTTCTTTCCGTTGAGGAGTGTTTTTGCTATTCGGGGTCTTTTATTGTTCCATATGAATTTTTGGATTGCCTCTTCTATTTCCTTGAAGAATGAGGTTGGAATTTTGATAGGTATCACATTGAATTTGTAGATAGCCTTGGGAAGTATTGCCATTTTCACGATGTTAATCTTTCCAATCCAGGAGAATGGGAGTTTTTCCCATTTTCTAAGTTCTGTTTTGATTTCCTTTTTCAAGTTTTTAAAGTTTTCATCATAGAGGTCCTTCATTTCTTTGGTTAAGTTAATTCCTAGGTATTTTATTTTTTGGGGGGCTATTACAAATGGAGTTGCTTTCCTAATTTTAGCCACACTTTTCTCATTGTTGGCATACAGAAAAGCCATTGATTTTCGGGGGTTAATTTTATACCCTGCTACGTTGCTAAAGTTTTGAATCAGCTTGAGTAATTTGGGAGTAGAGTCTATGGGATTCTTTAAATACAAGATCATGTCATCTGCAAAGAGGGAGAGTTTTATTTCTTCTTTCCCTATTTGGATCCCCTTTATGTCTGCATCTTGTCTTATTGCTGGAGCTAGGCATTCTAATACTAGGTTGAAGAGAAGTGGAGAGAGTGGACATCCTTGTCTTGTTCCTGAGTAAAGAGGAAATGGCTTTAATTTTTCACCATTAAGTATAATGCTGGCTGTAGGTTTGCCATATACAGCGTTTATTGTATTGAGGAATGTTCCATGGATTCCTAATTTTTCCAAAACCTTCATCATAAAGGGGTGTTGGATCTTGTTGAATGCTTTTTCTGCATCTATTAAGATAACCATGGCTCACAAATCTTATAAGGGCTTTAATCCTTCCTTAACCTAATTATCTCACAAAGGCCTCTCCTCCAAATATATCATACTGGATTAGGATTCAACATATAAATTGGGGGGGAGGGGTATGTACACATTCAGTTTATAACAGAGAATCCAAGCAAAATCCCTCCAGTGCTAGTTTCCTCCATCACTGGGCACTCAGTTGCCTGAGAATGTTGTAACCAAACACTCTGCAGACTCAAAACTTGGATTGGATCAGAAGAGAAATACAAAGAACAGGTGCCTAAGAGTAGCAACAAGATTTACGCAGGAGGGATCTCAGAGGGCAAAATTTCCCAAAGGCCTAGCTTTCCTTGCTTTTACTGCATGTCAGTAATCCATAGGTAAGTACTACTAAGGTGTTGACAGAAGACAAATGGTTACATTCTTACCTTGGGTCTAACAGATTAACTCTCAGTAGTAAATGTGGCTGTTTCTCATTCCCTGTATTCCTCTTAGTGGGCCTCTCAAGATAGACAAAGGACCCTCTCAGGATGACCTGCATGGCCTCTCAAGGTGCAACCTGAGGCAGAACTATCCTATACCCTTCTAAAAATGAATAGGATGTTTTGAAAGAAGGTCCCATTGGGGACCAGACAATAAATAATGTAAATTTTAAGAAACATTCTCATCATTCAAATAAAACGTTAGGGCTTTCACCTGAACTGCGTTCCAAACAGAGGCTACCTAGAGGTTCTGGAATCCTAGTGCTTCACCTGTGAGAGTCCCAGACTCTCTTTAGCCTAGATCCAAACAACTTGGGTTGAAAAGAAGAAAATCCCATTCAATCGCCCCACTTCATTCTCACTTACTTTAAAACACGTTCTTCAAAAGGCATTTTTTTTTTTATTTTGACAAATTATTTCTGTTACTGCTATCAGTTGGCTTCTGACCAATTATGCTGTTAAAGATGCAGACTGATTGAATTTAAGTAAATCATAAAGCCAATTTCATCATTTCTAGGCAAACAACCAAGATATCCCTAGGAAACTGCAAAGTACACTTCAGTTGGTGACAACGCTACTCAATCTGGCCTTTTTATTGTGTGTTGCTTACTAAAGCAGATAGAAAAGCTGAAAGCCTCTGCCTCAAGAAGGCTGAACTCCTCCTCACAGACAAAAGCTGCCTTCTCTTTTCCTGCCCACGTTGGGACACCATTGACCAAAAATACCAGGCAATCAATACCAGATTGTCTCCACAGCTCTGGAGACAATTCTAGGAAGAAGCCAGGGTAGGTATCTAGGAACGCTGAAGCTGTTGGTGAAGCAGATTCTATCCCTTTCATCTTAAGTTAAGAGGTATTTTCTGGATATTTTTACCCAAGTTACCAGCAAGTCTTGTAACATTGAGAGTTCATGACCAAACTAACCATTCAATAACTCTCAGAGAAGTGTCTGAACTCTGACCACAGGGCAACTCTCACTTAGACTTTTTGGACTCCTTCTACCTGGTGCTACCTACTACTACTTTTGCTTACATCTCTATGGAACCTGCAGTGGGAATCAGAAGCCAGTCTTGAAAATGATCAACAGAAACCATCTCCCAACTCTATTTCTATAGAAACAGATGGAAGATCAGTGGAAATAAGGTAATTTTTTTTAGTGAGATAAACCTTTTTTTTCCTTTTTTTATTGTGAAAATACCATATAGAGGGGTTACAATTACATGGGCAAGATAATGAGTACATTTCTTATCAAGCATTGTTGCTCCTCCTTTGTTTCCCCTTCCCATCCATTCCCATCTCCAACCCCCCACCCCCAACCCCCCTCAGCCCCCGGCAAAATTGTAAAGTTCGTTTTTCGACATAGCGACTTGTATATCTCATTGTTGCAATGGGTCCGCCTGTATCCCTATTTAAACGATTTGTTTTTTGCCCTTCCCCTCCACAAATTATACCAACATCAAATACAGTGAAAACAGGGGTTATACCATGGAGGAGGGACATACAAAGCAACAAAGAAATCATCTTATAAATATGTTAGAAACAATCGCATGAAAGAAAAAACATTTGAATACTTATCTTGGGGTTCATGTCACCTAACATCAACTTATCTGACCTTTTCTGCTTAATTCTATTTACCCAGTTTTTCATAGAGCTGGAATCCGAAAATATACATTGCTCATAAATACAAAAGCAGCAATGTTCTCTTGAAATATTACAGGATACAAAACAGTAAGAATCCGAACCATATAAGAAGTCAGTGAAAGTAAGACAATGTTGTCTCAGTAGCAGTCACAACAGGCTGAGGGTAGAACATTCCATACTCACAGCATTTCTTTTAGACACCAACTTTTTTACTAGCCTTGCCATCATATTATGATGGTTTTCACTGCGGAAAGTAAAATTTCCTAGAAACTAAACTCTGTGGTGGAAGCTTTTTAATGAAAGGATCAAGTGTGGGAAGAAAAGAATTCCCCAAGCCAATAACTCTCCAAAGCTAACTATTCCCCAGGAAAAAAACCGAGATGTCTCAGTTGTTCAGCAGGATTGGTGTCATCCGTGATGGACAGCCATCAAGTCATAGAATGTAACTGTCAGACCCACTGCTTTCCGCTAGTTGAAGTACTGTTGAACATACTAAAGGGAAACTTCCATAATATTATTGTGAAATAATGTTGGACCAAGACCCAAAAATAGAAAACCATGGAAAGAGAACCTGGATTTGCAGGCTGAAATTGTAACAAATCACAGCACTTTAAGTCTAAAATAGACTAGTGTCATGACAGCTGGCATATTCATATAGATGGCATTTCTGCTTAAGTAGATAGAAGAGGTGGAGGATTTAAGAAGGGATTCAGACTGTGGAACAGATAGGAATAGTTCACCCACCATCTCCACAGCCTCATGGTAATAGCTATGAATGGAAACTAACTCTTTAGTAGACACATACTCGGTGTAGCTCATGTGTTTGCTGTAATACCTCATGTGTTTCATATAATCGACTCCTGGTGTTATCGTCTTTGAGTTGCAGAGAAGGGACCTGAGACTCTCAGTCATCCAGTCGGGAACCAGGGACTGTACTAGAACTGAGTCTTTTCTGATTCCTGACAAAGCTTTCCAGGCCCTCACATGGGCTGCTTGAAATAGTCACCACCACCATATCCCAAAAGCTGGATGCCAGTGGTAGAGCACTTGCCTTGAGCTGAAGAGCTGAAGGACAGCATCCAGGCCCAGAGTTCAAGCCCCACGAACAACAACAACAACAAAAAGCTGGATGCCCTCCAAGAGAGAAAGCCAAATTCCTCAGGGGTAGGTGAAGCCAAGGCCTATAGAAATGACTGGGAGGACAAGTGTTCCCATAGAAAGTACCAGGCAAAAAAGTGCTTTGGATAAAGGATAAATTACACTGACGAGAAGCAAATTTTTGAAAAGAGAGAAAATTATATACAGACAAAGCAAACTATAATTTTTTCATATTTACAGCAACTCACAAAACCAAGGTTTTGAATTTTGGAGTGAGGGAGTAGTACTGAGGATTGAAATCAGGGCCTCACACTTGCTAGAGAGATACTACTACTTCACCTATGCCTTCAGCTTCTTTGGGGGTTGGTTATTTTTTAGTTAGGTCTTACTTTATATGCCCTGCTGGCCTATGCTACCATTCTCCTGCTTGTGCTTCCCTAGGTGACTGGAGATGACAGGTGCATACCAATGCACCCAGACATCAGTTGTGATAGAGTCTCTTGAACTAATGCCCAGACTAGCCTCCAACCACAGTCATCAGATCTCTGTCACCCAAGTAGCTAGGATTAAAGTCTTTCTTTTAAAATTAACAATAGTCAAGAATGGAAGGCTTTAAATCAACCTTATAATGAAAGTGTGGAGAGCAATTTGGGAAGTAGCTATAAATATGTCAAAAGGGTCAACACCTCTGGAAAGCAGTAACTTCCTCAAAAAACTAAACATAAGCCAGATGCCAGCAATTCATACCTGTAATCTCAGGAGGCTGAGATCTGTGGATCACAGTTTGAAGCCAACCCCAGGCAGGAAAGTCCATGAGACTCTTACTTCCAATTAACCACTAAAAAACTGTTAGTGGCACTGTAACTCAAAGTGGTAGAGCAGTAGTCTTGAGCAAAAAAGCTCAGAGACAGAGCCCATGCCCTGAGTTCAAGCCCCATGATCACCACCACCACCAACAACAACAACAAAAACCCTACATATTGAACTACCCTATGATCCATCGATTCTACTTATCCAAAAGATTACAAACCAGGATACAATAAAGCCACCAGCATTATTCACCATATTGAATGTATGGAATCAGCTCATATGCTCCTCAATGAATGTGTATATAGACACAATAACATTTTACTCATCCATTAGACATGGACAGACTTGGAAAAAATTATGTTAACTGAAATAAGTCAGGTTCAGAGAGACAAAGTTTGCATGTTTTCCTTCATATGTGAAAGCTAGAATTAGCTTATAGACTTATAAGTAAATACATTCAGTAGTATGCAAGTTTATATAAATGTATTAACTGAAATATGGTAGATTCAAGGGAGAACTGAAATAGCGTAATTCCTTAGGAAGGCAAAATTAAGGTGAACAGAATGAAGACAAGAAATGAGTTCTTGAAAGGAATACAGTAGGATCATGGTTAAAGGGGAAGACCAATGAAGAAGAGAATGCAGTCAAGAATTCAATGTATATCACACAAAATTTTAAAAAGTGAAGGAAGGGGTGAGTACTGGAGGGATGAGTGACAATATTGAAAGGGATGACATTGATCAAAATGCATTGTATTCATAAGCTGCTTTGTTACATGGCAACTCCTTAGTACACTACTTAAACTAAAATTTTAATAAAGTAATTAAGATTCAGATACACAAAGGAGAAAATGTTCTTAAGTTTAAAACAGCAAGATGGGCTGGGAAGGTGGCTCAGTGGTAGAGTGCTTACCTTACATGCATGAAGCCCTGGGTTCAATTCCTCAGCACCACATAAGCAGAAAAAGCCAGAAGTGGCTCTGTGTCTCAAGTGGTAGAGTGCTAGCCTTGAACTGAAGAGCTGAGGGACAGCGCCCAGGCCCAGAGTTCAGGCCCCATGATTGACAAAAATAAAGTGAGATAGCAGTAATATCACGAAGTACCACAACCTACCAGTACCACAGTATACAGACTCACACCATTTTAAGGCAAACTAAAGAAAACAAGTCAGGTATATGTGCCACTGCATTTCCAGCACACCCTATAGTAGAAAAAATAACTGAATTAAAACATAAGAAAATGCACAAATTGGCCAGCATCATTATCCCTTCACAAGAAATCAGAAAGTAAGGTAATAGGAAGGAATTGTTGTGACACAAAGAAAAGCTTCAAGGACATGAACAGAAAGATGTTCTAAAGGCAGCATTAGTAAGGGTATACATGGCTGTAGTCCAGGGGAACTGTCTCCCTTAAATACATAAAAAGAACATCTGAAACTAAGCAAATCATTTGGAAAGCAGAACATTGGAATCAGAGTAACAGAATATCTCATAATTTTGGCTGCCTGTATTCAGTTAGGGCAAATGAACCACAGTTGGTGTGGTATAACAAGACATATAAGAATTCATTCTAGGAGCTAGGAAAGTGGCTCAGTGGTAGAGCGCTTGCCTTGCATGCTCAAGGCCTTGGGTTCGATTCCTCAGCACCACATGAGCAAAAAGAAAAAAGACGGAAGTGGAGCTGTGGCTCAAGTGGTAGAGCGCTAGCCTTGAGCTAAAGAGCTAAGGAACAGCGCCCAGGCCCAGAGTTCAGACCCCACGACCGGACCCCCCCCCCCCCCAAAAAAAAAAGAATTCATTCTCTAACCCTTACCACAGCACTGATGCAATGTTTTTCCTTCCACATCAAAAACACTGAAAGCAATGAAAAATTAGTGGTGAAAATGGTAGCATGATCAATGATATGGTTGCATTAAAAAAAAAAAAGGCAAGCGGGGTGCTGGTGGCTCACACCTGTAATCCTAGCTACTCAGGAGGCTGAGATCTGAGGATCACAGTTCAAAGCCAGCCTGGACAGGAAAGTCCATGAGACTCTTATCTCCAATAAACCACTAGAACACCGGAAGTGGCGCTGTGGTTCAAGCAGTAGAGCACTCACGTTGAGCTGAAGGGCACAGGGACAGCGCCCAAGCCCAGAGTTCAAGCCCCATGACCAACAAAAATAAAAAAGGCAAAAAAAAATTCAAATCACTGAATCTATGATGACTACCAAAGAAGAGTTTCTGTGTCTATGAAGTCAGAATATGGGTGTAATAACAATGAAGATGATAGTGTCTAACTCCAAAGACCAAGTTCAAGCTGGTTGTAAGTGGCTCTTATCTGTAATCCTAGCTACTCAGAAGATTAGGATCAGAGGATCTTGATTCAAAGTCAGCCCAGGAATGTCAGTGATACTCTTTTTTATATATAATATTTTTTTGTCGGTCATGAGACACAACCCTCAAGGGCCACTTTTCAGGCATCCACAGCTTCCACTTTTCCTTTCCAACCCTATGATGCTATTGATGCCTTCTGGGCTGCCATGAAAGGTGTTCGTTTGATTTGGCAGAAAGCATGTTATTCATGTTGGACCAGTGCTTGTTTTCTGGTGAGCCTTTGCAAGCACTGGTCACTGTGCACATCACTGCCATCAGCTGCTTGGATATGACACAGTTGGGGAAGAGAGGTTCTGTATGGAACTATCAGAGCTCCCTCTCCTTCCTTTGTCAATTTAAGGAAGAGGTTTCATTTTTTGAATGGCCCATTAAATGGAGATGGGGATGATGTAAACTGAGTTGGATAAAAGTTTTGGTACCAAGTATGGGCTTAGTACCTGATGCTGCATGTGTATGTGGAGAAGGTGTTTGCATATTCTATATAATGTATTTTGCATAATGAAACATCAGTTCTAAAATTAATGCATGTGCATTAAATTGAAATCCTAAATGTTCATTATCTGGCCATTTTCAACATAGGAAGAGGGCAATTTTGATATAGTTTGGCCTGCAGTAGTGATCAGCTAGAAAGATGAGTGGGTCTTCGTGTAAAATGCCCCTCTACTCTTTTTGTATATATATGTGTATATATATATATATATATATATTTATTGTAAAAATACTGTACAGAGGGGTTACAGTTACATGAGTAGGGTAATGAGTACATTTCCTATTGAGCAGTTACCTCCTCTTTTGTTTTTCCCCTACAATCCTCTCTACTACTCTTTATCTCACTAATTTGTTTATGCAGAATATACTTGTTGAGCCTGTTTACTGTGCTCAGCATTTTGGTTGATGTTTGGGCTACAAAGAGAAAGCAAGTTTTCTTTTCTTTCTTTACTTTTCTTTTCTTCTCCCTAGCTAGAATCAACTCCAATGTGAATGTCAAATGCTCCAAGAAAGCCTCTCAGAGAGTGTTGAGGGCAGGGTCAGGTAACAACCTGGCCTAGATTGTCACCTAGGACTGTCCTACTTTTAACATGGAGAATTTTGGGGGAGGGGGGAAATAGGACCAGTTTAGCATAGGGCACAGAGGCCAGTTACTGCTCTGTGCAAAGAAAACAGCTCTGTGGCTAAAGTTCTTTAGGGCTGGCAGCCCTCCATTCTGGAGGAGGCAAGAAGCTCACTGTTAAGATAAAAGCTTTGTGAAGTCACAGTGGAGAAAGCTCTTCAATTTGTTTAACCAGAATCCCTCTTACTTATTTGACCTTGGAACTCTTTGTGCTGAACATCCTGGGAACTATTTGAGTTCCCCTCTCTTTGTCCTTTGGTGAAAAATTGCATCCTTTGCTACCCTAAAGTGCACATTATTACGTTTTATTATTAGTTTCATCCATAATTCAGGCAACAATTAGTATTGAAATAGCCCATCACAAGAAAGTTTAATAATAATGTAATTTGGGGATTAAAAGGTTTTTCAGAAGGGTTGCTAATGTGCAGCGTAGGGTCATGAGTTACTGTGAACCTTTTTTTTTTCTCTTTTTGTTCCTGGCGCGCTCTCTCTCTCTCTCTCCCCTCTCTCTCTCTCCCTCTCCCTCTCTCTCTCTCTCTCTCTTTTTCTGTCTCACACACACACACACACACACACACACACACACACACACACACCACAGAGCACAGAGCCACAGAGCTGGCTGCTCACCTCTTTTTATCAAGTGTGCTTCTTTTCTTTTCATTGAAGGCTGAACCAAGTTGTTATGGAAACAGAAATGGTCTTCCCCTTCTGAGAACAGTGTCTTGCTAATAATTAGAGAGCATGGTTGAGCAAACTTTAGCGGAAATGATTAATCTTTGCAAAGCACAGGTAAGCCTTAAAGATTGAACAGGTGTTGCTTGGCCTTTGCACTTTTCATCCCCAGAGAATTTTCATCTGAAAAAAGCCCAGGAAGCTGAGGCTTTGAGACTTTCATTATTAAAGAAAGAAAGAAAGAAAGTTGTCCTTTAATACTATGGTAATTGGCTAATTTAAAATATAAGGATATCTCTGAAGTCTATGGAGTCTCTGAGTGTGCTGTGTAAACCTATAAGAGCTGGACTCCTCTCTAATGCTACTGAGTCAAAATGTTTGCATTTTGACTCTCTTCACCTCCCTTCTCATTCCTTCCTCTCCCTTTGCTTCTTCTCCCTTTCTTTTTCATGGCTCTGGGAATCCAATTGAAAACCATGTACATACTAGGCAAACACAGTACAACCACAATCTGCTGAACTTAGATTATTTTTGCCAATCCCAGGACTTGGACTCAGGGCCTGGGCACTGTCCCTGAGCTTCTTTTGCTCAAGGCTAACTCTACCACTTGAGCCACATTGTCACTTCTGGCTTTTCTGTTTATGTGGTACTGAGGAATAGAACCTAGAGCTCCATGCATCCTATGCAAGCACTCTACCACAAAGCCACGTTCCCAGTCACTGGACTTTGATTTTTTTAACAAGCTGCCGGGATAACTTTGGTGTTAGTTACTTAAGAGATAACCCTTGCTCCAGGTTATGTGTATGCAAGTTGTTTCCATAATGGATCAGATAGTATATAGTCTGATTTTTCACAACTCTCTTTGTAGCAAGAAAAGAGCTCAAGACAGTATCTGACAGTATCTGACAGCTTCAGACAGTAACTGAAGGATGGACATGCTTATGTTCCAATACTACTTTATTCACACACACAAAAAAAATGAAAACAGAGGAATTTTATCCTAGGTTATACTTTACCTATATCTGTTTTAGGCTATACTAATGAGATTTCTGCTTTCAAAGCTGTTTGTGTTAAAAAAAAATCAATCCCCAGTCAGGTACTCCCTGAAGTCCTTCCTGAAGATAAGCACAAAGGGAAGATGCCTTCACTGGGGGAGCATGAAGTTTCCAGTGATTTGCTGGGCAGACCATTCTCCTGCCAAGCACAGCTACTGAGATGAGTTTTTAATCTGAGTTTGGTTGGTATTTCCTTGCCTGTGACAGCCCTTGGTTTGGATTATAATAACAATGAAATAATGAATTTTATTCTGGTTGGAAGAAAAATCTTCAGTTTTCTTTTGAACATAGAGATGAAGGTGATGGCAGGAGTAGGAATATTGATTTTCCAGTTAGTGTTTTTCTTCTTTTTTCTGCCCTTCATGATGCTTTGGGGTGGTTGTTGTTGTTGTTGTTGTTCCTGCCATGTATCTTGTGCTTGATCTTTTTTTAAAAAATTCATTTTTTCTTTATATTCTGGAAGTCAGTGCCTAGGTACTGTCCTTTAGCTATTCCTCTCAAGACTGGTGCTTGCTAATTGAGCTGTACCTCTGCTTCTGGCATATCTCTGGTTAATTGGAGATAAGAGTCATTGAGGGCTGGGAAGGTGGCTCAGTAGTAGAGTTCTTCCCTTGCATGCATGAGGCCCTGGGTTCGATTCCTCAGCACCACATAAGCAGAAAAAAACCGGGAGTGGCACTGTGGCTCAAGTGGTAGAATGCTAGCCGTGTCTCAAGACAGGGAAATACAGTATAGAAGGAAGGATTCCCAAAGACAGAAACGAAGATTGAGATTGGACAGACAGAAGGAAGGATGAAGGAGAGGAAGAAATAGAAAGCTAAGAACACACAAACACACACATAGGAAGAGACATGGACCAGAGATTTCAAGGTCAAGCAATTTGAAGTCAATGAGAGATACTACATACCACCAGGCTGGGGGGGAACTCTGTCCCCCAAACTCTGACTGGAAGCTCTCAAGTTTTCAACCTATGAATTGCTTGTAAATGCCACTAGACCTAGTTATCTGTGTTCCTAAATTTCAGAGATAGCCCATTTTACTTAATCTTTATTGTTCACTAACATTTGTTCAATAGCATTGAACATAAAATATTTCAGATCTGTAATGTGGAGCCTTATAAGCAACCTGCTTTGCTCTAGGACAGTGACTTGTTTTCACATCAGGATGACTTATGAACATCTCTCAATGCATTCCCAAGTAAGCCCTAGCAGGACCAGGGGTCAGCCCTGCAACCAAGAATGGCAACCACAAAGTGCATAGCCTGTGGGTATGTACCCAGAGCACTCAGAACATCCAGTATAGAAGCACCTTTTATGGTCTTCTCTCACAGTAAAGGATCAAGATCACACTGGCAATTCAAATTAATCAATGTCTAGTGACAGATATCAAAGCAAATGCTTAATAAAGTTACAATGGGCAGACATATTCTTACTAAGCTTCCATGATATGCTAACTGTTCATAAGAAAGCATTACCATCTTTAAAATGTAAACAAAAGGTTCATAAAACAGTTCCACAGGGCTGGGAAGGTGGCTCAGTGCTAGAGCGCTTGCCTTGCATGCATGAGGCCCTGGGTTCAATTCCTCAGCACCACATAAGCGGAAAAAGCCGGAAGTGGCACTGTGGCTCAAGTGGTAGAGCGCTAGTCTTGAGCTGAAGAGCTGAGGGACAGCGCCCAGGCCCACAGTTCAGGCCCCACGACTGGACCAAAAAAAAAAAAAACAGTTCCACAAAAGTGCCTACAATTGTTCCAGAATTGTAAGATCCATGACCCTGGCCCTCCTCTAGTTAGACTTCAGATCATAGGCTAGGTTTACCCCATCAAAACAGCAGGCCTCTGTTCATTCAATCTAATGTTTCTACTTTGAAAAATTACTCCATCCATATATTTTAGTTTAACCTCTAACAAAGCCTAAAATCTACTCATCTGTCCAGCTAACTTTTGAGTCTGATAAAAAAAAAATTGGTTTCTTTAAAAGAAATAGAAGCTTTAAAATACACACTTGCTGAACTTCACATAAAAAGTTTTTACTGGATGAAATTGGTTTAAAAAATACAAGACTGATCCACCCTTGGTGGATATTGTTGGACAGGGAGGGAGGGAGGGAGAAAGGAAGGGAAGAAGGAAGAAAAGGAGAGAGGGACGGTAAGAGGGAGGGAAGATTTCTTAGCTTTCTTAAGTCAAATTATCACTACAGAAGAGTACCACAGCAGCAAGCACTTACTATTCCAAATTGAGTCTGAGTGGCTCAAAATTTGTTTATTAAGACTTATCTGAATCAGGAATATTTTAATTATATACATTGCCTAATTTTCATTTGTGCTTTGAATTTCACTCATTAATCTATTTTATAGTAGGAACTGGCAAATTTCTGCTCCTATTTAGTCTTATATGAAAATATCTTACCTCAAGATAGCCTGGGACAAATGGTCCTGGTCAGCCTCTCACTGTGTAAAAACTACCCCAGTGCCTATCTGTGGACTGGCTTATTTTCAGCCACATCTCTTGCTCCTTAGAAAATTGATTCTTCTTTTCTTAATATGTCTTTTATTGTAAAAATAGTGTACAGAGGGGGTTACAGTTACATGAGTAAAGAGTACATTTCCTATCAAGCATTGTTACCTCCTTCTTTGTTTTTCCCCTACCATCCCTTCCCTCCCCACCTTCCCAACTCCTCCCTCTGCCCCACAAGTTGTAAAGTTAGTTTTCAACATAGTGTTTTGTACATCTCATTGTTTCAATGGATCAACCTGTATCCCTATTTAAGCATTTGTTTTTTCCCTTCCCCTCCGCAAATTAGAAAAGTGTAGATACAAGATGCAGGACCCTGGAATCAAATACAGTGAAAACAGGGGTTATACCATGGGGGGAGAACATGCAAAAGAAAACAAAAAAAATCACATAGTACATTATAAGTACGTTAAAAACAATAGCAAAAAAGAAAAAATCCACTTGTGTCCCTGTCCTGGGGTTCATTTCACTTAACATCATCTTATATGGTCATATGTACATAGCTTTTGACGTTTTCTGATTGTCCCAGACATATACTAGTTACTGCAAATAAGGGAAACCATGGGACCTATGTTTCTTTGGGACTGGCTTACTTCACTTATAATTTTTTCCTAGTCTTTCCATTTACTAACAAATGGGGTGATGTCATTCTTTCTGACATCTTTCTGGAGGCATAGAATTCATATATATATATGTATATGGGAAGTTTCTTATATATATATATATATATATATATATATATATATATATGGGAAGTTTCATATATATATATATATATATGAAACAGGATTTTCTGTCTTTGTGTAAGTTCTTAGGTTTTTTTCCTTTTCTTTCTTCACTACCTGTACTTTTCTGGGTGTTCACCTTTTTTCATACACACACACACACACACACACACACACACACACACACATATAGGAATTCTGTGCCAATATATATTCTATGCCTATACATAACATCTGGGTTGGTTCCATATCTTAGCTATGGTAAATAATGCTGCAATAAACATAGTTGTGTTAGTGGCTTTAGTATACCCTTGTTTGTGATCCTTTGAGTAAATGCCCAAAAGTAGGATTGCTGGGTCATAGGAGAGCTCTATGTGGAGTCTTTTGAGGAACCTCCATACTTCTTTCCAAAGTGGTTGAACAAGTTTACATTCCCACCAACAGTGCAGTAGGGTTCCATTCTGCCCACATTCCCTTAGCATCTGTTGTTATTAGATTGCCTGATTACAACCATTCTAACTGGGGTGAGGTGGAATCTCAGTGTTGTTTTGATTTTCATTTCTTTTATGGCTAGAGAAGTTGACCATTTCTTCATGTGTCTGTTGGCCATTCTTATTTCCTCTTCAGAGAAGTTTTCTTTAAGTCTTTAGCCCATTTATTTATCAGACAGTTGTTTCTTTGAGGATTTGTTGTTGGGGGAATTTAATTTTGTGTTCTAAGTATATTTTAGATATGAAACTCTTGACTGTTGTATGGCTAGTGAAGATCTTCTCCCAATCCATGGGCTTTCTATTGATCTTGCTAGCTATGTCCTTTGCCATGTAGAAGCTCTATAGCTTAATGCAATCCCATTTGTCCAACCTTTCTTTGATTTGTTGTGTTTCCGGGTCTCTATTAAGAAAATTCTGGCCTATGCCAAGGAGCCCTAGAGTTTCTCCTATTCCTTCCTGTAATGTTTTCAGGGTGTCTGCTTTGACTTTGAGGACTTTGTTCCATTTGGAGTTGATTCTGGTGCAGGGTGATATATAAGGATCTAGCTTTGGTTTTCTACAGGTGTTTAACCATTTTGCCAGCACCATTTACTTAAGAGGCTTTCTTCCATTCTATATTTTTTAGCTCCTTATCGAAGATTAGGTGGCTATAGGTATGTGTGTTCATTTCTGGGTCTTCAGTTCTATTCCATTGGTGCTCAGGTCTATTCTTGTGCCAGTACCAAGCTGTTTTGATTACTATGGCTTCGTAGTAGAGTTTGAAATTCGTTATTGATATCCCTCCAGCACTGTTCTTTCTGCTAAGGATTTTTTTTGCTATTCGGGGTCATTTTTTGTTCCATGTGAATTTTGGGGTTGCTTCTTCTATTTCCTTGAAGAATGAGGTTGTAATATTGATAGGTATTACACTAAATTAGTAGGTAGCTTTTGGAAGTATTACCATTTTCACGATGTTGATCCAGGAGCATGGGAGGTTTTTCTACTTCCTAAGTTCTGCTTTAGCCAACACCGTTTTATAATAAAACTTCTGGAAGGAATCCATGGAATATATATATATATATATATATATATATATACATATATATATATATATATGTCAATATAATAAAGGCTGTATATGACAAACCTACAGCTAGCACTGTACTTAATGGTGAAAAGTTAAAATCATTTCCCCTAAAATCAGGAACAAGACAAGGATGTCCACTCTCTACACTCCTCTTCAACTGGAAATCCTAGCCAGAGCAATAAGGCAAGAGACAAACATATAGGGGATCCAAAAAGGGAAAGAAGAAGAAAAACTCTCCCTCTTTGCAGTTGACATCACTGAACTCCTTAGACTCCACTCCCAGTTACTTAGGCTTATCCAAAACTTTGGCAAAGTAGCAAGGTATAGAATTAACCAACAAAAAATCAGTAGCTTTTCTGTATGCCAACAACAAGATGAATGAGGCCGAAATCAGAAAAGCAACTCCTTTTGTAATACCCCCCCAAAAAAACCTAGGAATTAACCAAAGAAGAGAATTACTTCTACAATGAAAACTTTAAAAACCTGAAAAAGGAAATTAAAGCAGATTTAAGGAAGTAGAATAACCTCCATGGCTCCTGGATTGGGAGGATTAACATTGTGAAAATGGAATGCTGCCAAAGGCTATCTACAAATTCAATGTGATACCCACCAGTATCCCAAAAACTTTCTTGAGTGAAATAGAAGACGTAATCTAAAAATTTATGTGGAATAATACCAAATCCAGAATAGCAAATACAATCATTAGCAGGAAAAACAGTTCTAGAAGAATATCAATACCAAACTTAAAAGTCTATTATAAAGCCGTACTTATAAAAACAGCTTCCTACTGGCACATGAACAGGCCTGAGGACCAATGGAATAGAACTGAAGAACCAGAAATGAACCCTCAGACTTATGGCTACCTAATCTTTGATAAGGGAGCCAACAACAAAAACAAACAGGATGGAAGAAAGACAGCCTCTTCAACAAATGGTGCTGGCAGAATTGGCTATACATGTGTAGAAAACTCAAGTTAGGTCCTACACCAGAATCAGCTCCACATGGATAAAAAAAAACATTGAGGTAAGAGCAGATACCCTAAAAATACTAGGTAGGGATAAGGGAAACTCTAGGGCTTCTTGGCACAGGATGAACCTTCCTACATAAAGATCCAGAAACACAAGTCAAAAAAAGGCTGAATAAATGGTATTACATTACACTGAAGAGCCTCTACATGGCAAAGACACGGTTAGCAAAATAAATGGAAAACCCACATATTGGGAGATCTTCACTAGCTATACAACAGACAAGGACCTCATATCAAAAATATACCTAGAGCTCAAAAATTAACCACCTCAATAGGAAATGTACTCATTACCTTGCTCATGTAACTGTAGCCCCTCTGTACAGCATTTTTACAAAAAAAAGTACAAAAAATAACCCGTTCAATAACAAATCCTCAAAGAAACAACCACCCCTTTAATAAGTGGGCTAAAGAATTAAAAAGAGATTTTTCTGGAGAAGAAATAAGAATAGCTAATAGACACATAAAGAAATGCTCAACATCTCTGGTCATAAAAGAAATGTGAATCAAAATTACATTGAGAATCCACCTCACCCCTAAGTTAGAATCGTCATTATCAAGAAAACAAATAATAACAGATGCTGGCAGAGAAGTGGCCCAAAGTGAATGTCACTACAATGTTGGTAGAAATGTAAGCTACTTCAACCACTCTGAAAAGTAGTATGGAGGTTCCTCAAAAGACTATATATACACCATGTTTCCAAGGGCTGTGGCTGATTGTGGCCATGAGATCTCCAACTGCATGCAAGAACAACTTGGAGAGACTTTGACAGCTCAGGTCTGCACAATACCTGTTGTTGCTGCCACTCGCCTTTCCTATAATGTTAAAAAAAAAAAAAAGACTACATATAGAGCACACCTATGATCTAGCAATCCCACTCCTGGGCATTTAACCAAATGATAACAAACAAGGCCGCACTAAAACTACCAGCACAACTATGTTTATTGCAGCATTACTTACCATAGTTAACATATGGAACTAACCCAGATGCCCCTCAGTAGATGAATGGATCAAGAAAATGTGGTCTATACACACAATGGAATTCTATACTTCCATCAGAAAGAATGACATCACCCCATTCAGAAGGAAATGGAAAGACTTGGGAAAAAAAATTCCTATTAAGTGAAGTAAATCAGACCCAAAGAAACATAGAAGCTCCATAGTTTTCCTCATTTGTAATAATTAGTATACGTCTAGGATAGTCCTAGCAGAGGATCACAATAGCTCAGTAACTATGTATATATGACCATGTAAAATGATGCTAATCAAAATGAACTCCAAGATATTGAAACAAGAGGGGTTTTTTTTTAATGTACTGGTGAAATGATTTATTTTTTCTTTCATTTCTTCCCCTTTGGTTTACTCCCTGTTGTCACTGTTTTTTATTTGGGTACCCTGTGTCTAGTATATACATTTAACTGGTTTGGGAAAGGAAAGGGGAATAACAAAATGGTGAGACAAAGGACAAAGGCTGACCAATGCAAGAGCAATACTCACAAGACATTGGAAATGATTTTACAACCTGGGGGGTTTGATTTTCTTATTTGTTTTGTCTCTTATGCTTGTTGGGGGGCTTGGGGGAGGGAAAATGGGAGAAAATGAGAGGGGGGTAACACTGTTGGACAAGAAATGTTCTCATCGCCTTACTTATGTAACTGTAACCCCTCTGCACATCACCTTCACAATAAAATTAAATTTAAAAAATTGTCCTGGCTATTATTTTCTTTACAGATTCTAGAATCTATATACACTGCATCAATTTCAGTTTTGATACTTTTGCAAAAATTTGAAGAACTGCTATTTTGTTTTTCTGCTAATTTTTTCAGTTTTATGTTTATAAGCCCAAAGGCACCAGGGGCTTCCCTTGTCACAACATACCAAAGCTCACAAGGACTCATAATAAGCAACACCCCTTGATGGGAACAAGGAAATAATCTTTGCCATTAGGCTTCACTGTCCTAGGCCCAATCAGGACTTTCTTCATCACAGGACTTCTGTCATCACAGTGTGAGCTAAGTTTCAGTTTCCTGTGACTGATGACTCCCAGAAACTAATCAGCAATAGCCCTAGCTTTCCCCAACAGCCTCATCTTTCCCCTGTGTTCATCCCCTTAAATCTACCCAAAGTCTGTGGTTCTCCCTCTCCTTCTCCCTCCCCATCTCTCTCTCCTACCGAGGCCCTCTTAAGGTTTTCTGTAATAAAGACTGACTGCTGTCAAGATCACATTCATCTCTGACTCACATTCTTTGCTCTAACCTTGAACACTTCCCTTATACCTCTTCTGATGATTTTGACAACACATTTCATGCTCCTAATCATCCTGAAACTTGTAGTTTAATCTTCCCATCCTTGACATCATACAATACATACTATAAGGAAGGATAAAACAGGACAACCTAGAGAATTTCAAGCCAGGACATAGAAGAGCTTCTGGGCAGGACAGTAGAGCTCAAAATCAAACACTTGGGATGCAGCAGCACTCATACATCATCTTTCCTGGCATTGAATATTAAGATTGGTGAAGCCCTGCAAGCCTGCTCTGCTTAGCTATGGACTTCTGATTCAGTGGAGCAAAGCTCTAGCCCAGACCACCTGAAGAGGCCTTCCAGTAATCTCTCATTTGCATCAATCTGTGAATTCATTTGCATAAACTAACTCCACAGAGTTAACAATCCTGCTCTAAAAGTATAGTCTGCCTGGCTGTGGGCTCCTGCGCCAGCCACAGTAACACACGGGCAGGCATACTGAACAGGCTGTAGACCTTGGCAAATACTCCTAGAATCTCATTTGGACGGTAAATAGAATTAAGCCAAGGTTCATAGGTAGCTCTTCAGCAGCTTGGCATCATGTGAGGTGAGGACACTTGCTCTCCAAAGCTCTCTGTTTAAAACAAAGAACAAACTAACCATCACATCACCCACTTCATTCAACATCACTGCTAGACTGGTCACTAATCTGCATAATTTAAGATATAAGCACCTCAATCTGGAAGAAAATTCAAAGGATAATTTTTCATTTACTAATAAAATATAAACTGCAATCAGCAATACATGAAATCATGTTAGCACAAGTGAATGGAAGTTATAAGTTCAGTCATTCCACAAGTAATTATAGGAAACCTAGTGTCCCAGAATCTGTTCAGGAGGCTCCCACTAACTTCATTGTCTTCTTTCCCCTTAGCAAACCCTGGTTTGTCTTTTGATCCCAAGGAATAAAATATAACATCCTATTAATTCAACAGAAGGGCTCACCAACAAGAAAAACATAGGAAAGTAGGGAAAGGGAAATAAAAATTAAAAATCAGAGCAGAAAGAAAAGTTTAGATATCATCACTTTAACCTAAAGAATTTTCTAAGGTTAAAAATTAATGTATTAAGCCTGGCACTAGTGCCTCATGCCTATAAACCTAGCTACTCAGGAGGCTGAGATGTGAGGACCACAATTTGAAGACAGCCCAGGCAGGAAAGGCTGAGACTCTTTATCTCCAATTAACCACCACAAAAGCTGGAAATGGAGCTGTGGCTCAAGTGGTAGAGAGCTTGCCTTTAGAACAAAAGCTAAGAGACAGCCTCAGGTCCTAAGTTCAAGCCTCAGGACCAGCACAAAAAGAAAACAAAAAAAGGCTTAGAGGGAAAAATGGGAAGAGACAATAAAAAGTAACTACAGCTTACAAAAGAGACAAGCAAAAGCAAACAATCTGTACACACAGTACTCATCCCTAACTAGGCAAGACTTGAGCAAGCAGATTAAAATCTAATGGGGACCTTTTAAGTTCCTTAGCACACATCCCCAGACTATCTTGATATGAAGCCTCCTACAACAGTCATAACAAATGAGCTTCACTTCCCTTCTGTCTGAGCCTCTGAGAGTAAGAAGACCTCAACTCCCATGAAATAGTTCTGTCCACCTTAACTACACTGTGTTTCCATTCCTACCCACCCCAAGGATGAAGGAAGTAAGCAAGATCTCTGGTGAACCCATGGGCCATCTAAAACTTGATTCCCCACTAAGCCAGAGAACAAAGCTGAATGAGATTCTCCTCAGCTCATCAAAGCTCCTCTAAAGCCAGCTGACTTGATAGCACTGTCTCTTCCGATCCTGAGCTTAGTCAATGCACAGCCCTATCATAACCCCTGCTAAGTATGATAATGACAAATGGCATAAGGGTATAAAGAATCCCCTAGAAGATGCTGTCTTGAAGACAGGAACAGCAAAAGGCTGGACATGGCATTAATCAGAGTTAGAGGGCATCAGGTCCAGTTAAGACTTTCCTAGGCCCAGAAAATCATGTGTTTTTCCATTTAGCACAGCTTTACCAAGAACAATCTACCATAGGTCTGTTCTGGGGACCTCAAAACATATTGGGAAAGCTTACAACCGTATGGGAAACATAGCTGCCTCAGTAGCTTGATGAAATAATTAAATAACTCAGTAAGAATACAAGGCATATAGGATTAGGTGTAAGACAGAGGAACCAGAACAAACTGCACAAGCTGAAAAATCTTACTCTATGTAGGGAGTGAGAGAAATTCACCCTAACTCCTGCAGACTGCATCATAATCTTTTTCACACAAAGTCTCACTGGACTTTTTTCTTCTTCAAGAAAACTTTAATGCAGGTAATATTATACCTCATAAAATCTTTCAATATATGAAGTTTCATCAGAATATCTTTGAGAGAAGAAATGATCTAAAATCTACCATGAGTTAAATGTAAAGATGTCATAATTTTTCAGACCATTAAGTCAGCAATCTTCATCTCTGCACTAAGGAAAATACACACAAAATTGCCATGGAAGGGCCAATAAAATTTGCTTAAAATGTTCATAAAATTACCTGATAAATGCAAGGAATTCTTTGAAATTCATCATGTATAAATTAAGCACCACAGAGGCAATGTCATCATTAACAACTTTTTAACTAAGGTGCCTGTGCTTAAAGGAACAGGGAAAGAAGTCCAAACTTCTATCAAATTGCCAAATTTAAATACTTTAATTAAATGAACATCCAGGGGTAAATTAAAAATAAAAGGGGAAATAAACTACCCCCAAGTGAATGACATTCTTCTATATTCTTCTACCACATATTCAGTTAATAAGGGGCTCTGAGCAATAGGGTAATTTTCTTGTCTATTCACAAGATTTCAAGGTGAGCAGCTAATAACTTGCAATGTGTGGCTTAAGATTAATAGCACGCAACAATCAGCATTATAAATTAAAGCTGTCGACCACAGGAGATTAAATGGGTAGAAGGATGTACCGGACTTTGTAAGGTTTACAGGACCAGAGTACCAATCTGGGGAAGGTAAGCCAATCACAGTAAAATCCCCAACCTCAGATCTCCCATCCAAAATGCTGAGACTATCAGAAAGGAAAGGCAGCCAGCTCTGAATGGATCCACAGCATACTTTTCAGGGTCTCCACAGAAGCCCCTGTCTAGCTTCTGGTTCTGAACAACAAGGAGCTCAGCTGCAGTCATTCTGGATCAGTTTTCCAGTATGCACAGTGTTTACTCTCCTCCCTACCTTTGTGACTCCTTTTTTCCATTTTCTGGGTCACATACTTCGTCACACCACTGGAGGTGCCATATATTTTTGGTAATCACACGGTCACCTTTCCACCACCCCAAGAGGGCATCATCTATCATTTGACAAGATTATGACCCAGGACAGAGGGCTTGTGGACACAAAATCACCTCTGCTTCCTCAGATGTTGGAAGCTTCTTCCTTCTTCAATCAATGCATGCTGCCAAGAAGCACCTAAGCTGAAGAATGAAGCTGTCTTCCAACCACACACACACAGAGAACTGTTTCTAAGCCTGCTGCCCTGCTGAGTCTTCTTCACCTACCCTTGTACCACACAGGAGCAGAAGTCAGGGCCAGGAGCAGTACCATCTAACTCACAAGGAAGAAAAATTGGAGAAGGGGGTTACATAATTGGTTAAATAATTGGAGTCAACATTTAGTGTGGACATTCATACACACAAAAAAAATGGATCTCCCAAACACTATTTGAAACCCCATTTAAAGATGAGCTCATTCATGAGATTCAGAGAAATTGAGCATTTGGCCCAAGTTTACCTAGCTGCTTAGGAAGCAGAGTTGAGACAAGCCCTAGATTTTGTGGCTTCCTCTCTCTGTATCACAAGGATGAAAGCAGCAATAAAAGAGATGAGCAATATAGCTTAAGCCCTTTCTGTGTTCCATCTCTGTGTAACTCTTTGCAATATTGTATCACACTAGATTCACAAAAGGACTTTGAGAGGCATTTATGTCAGAAAACTCTCTTGTTGGAAACTGCATACCCTGAAAATGGTGGGGCTTAGGCTCCACTGAGGTGTGTCCTGCTCAGAAAGGGGCAGTCCTTTGTATAGTGAGGAAGGACACACCAAACCATTCCTTTCTGCTCCTTTGTCATAAAATACTAGGCATGCTTGACAGTAAACATCTCAGTTTCAGAAACTAAAAAGGCTGAAGCAGGAAGACTGTTTGCAGCCAGAAGTTTAGGTTCAGTCTTATCATAAGAGACTCCAATCTCAAAACTACAACATCAAAGTGCCCACTTCCCAAGGTATGGGGAAACTAACATGTGTCTCACCTGAGAGCCTCGGCAAGTACAGATGCCTCTGCCAGTATTGTCTCCTCAACATCTGCTCTTAGGCTGTCTCACCCAAGGGGCCATCACCTTGCTGATATTTTTAGGCACCTTCTATGTGCTCTGCAGCCCCTGGGCTGAGCCCTAGGAACCAACCACACTAAAACCAGCTCTTCCCTAGGCAGGTCCCTAAAGAGAACTGTATGTCTGTATGGGCAGGAGTCAAGTTTATTTATAGCACCTGACACTGCATTTGATCTGCTGGAGGCAGGGTTATACTAATACCTCCTCAATGTGGAGGTCCTTGCTTATCTACCAATCAGGAAACCCCAGCAACCATGGCCATCTCCTTCCTGCTGCAGTGTTACATTTATTCCTTCAGGAGAACTTCTGTAAACACAAATTAGATCATGTCATTTTCCATTAAAATTTCTCCACTAGCTCTCAGGTTAGAGTGTATTGCTTGTTTATGACTGCTGAGGTATTATTACTCTGAGCCAACTGACATAAAGCTTAGCCAGATGACACATTTGGGCCAATAAAATGTGAGAAGTACCATGTGTACTTCTGAGCTGTAGTTTTACAAGCCATAGTGGATTTCACCATAGCTTTATGAGCTATCATGGATTGCACCATAGCTTCTTCTGCCACAAAGATGCTGACCTCTTGGGGGGGGGGGGGGAGCCTTCAGCTCAGACTCTGGTGTAGAAGGCATATGGAATAGAGAATAGGTAATTCATGAGCCTGGTGCTCCAGGTAGCTCTCCCCTGTAATTGTAGCTACTCAGGAGGCTGAGATCTGAGGATCATGATTCAAAGCCAAAATGGGCAACAATGTCTGTGAGACTCTGCTTTCCAATTAACCACCAGAAAACCAAAAGTGGTACTGTGGCTCAAAGTGATAGAGTACTAGCCTTGAGCTAATGAGCTCAGGGACAGCACCCAGGCCCTGAGTTCAAGCCTCACAACCAAATAAATAAAAAAGTCACGAAAGGCACAACTACATAAGTTCAGACTCAGATGTTTGAACTGGAGCCATTCCATGAGATTTTCCTTCACACTACTTGTCACAATTAGTTATTGTATAGCTCAGATTTGATCATTACTACAGAATAACCAAGCAAAAGCTGACTATTACATGCATTCCATATCAAATACAAAGTCATCACTACAAGACGTTGTGTGGCCCTATATCATCTGACTCCCTGCTGTTCCTTGAACCTCATTTTCAACTGCTTTTAATTCTGTTCCAGTTGCACTGTCCTTCTGATCACTTCTTAAACATGGCATGACTATTTCTCACTCTCCTACAATGTCTCCAGTGAGTGAGGTTTTCAACAGCTCTATCTCAAATAATAGCACTGTCTACCATTTTCTATCCCTTCATTCCATTTATTTTCCTTTATATAACTTGTTACCTAACATTATACTATATATTACATACTTGTTTATTGTCTGTTTCTGCCACCAACAGGCAAGCTCCAGAGTCACGGAGTATATCTGTCTTATTTATCTCTGAATCATCAGAGCAAAACCTGGCATACTACAAATTCGATAGATGCTTATTTAATTTAAAGAATGACCATCTTCTCCACTAGGTTATAAGGTCCATGAAGGCAGAATGTGGAACCTTCTGAGACAGGCAGTAGTCTTCAAACTGGCTATGGAAATATTTCCTATTTACATGTTATTTTTTAATCTTTTCCACTCTACCATCTTGAATTGGGATAGACCTTTGCTGGCTAAATCATTGGAGAGGAAATGATACTGAGTGAAGCTAGGTCTGCAAATGCCATATATTCTTCATTGTTCTCTTAGGAGTCTTGTTCTTGAAATCCAACTGTTCCATTATAGGAAGCCAAAACTGTCCTACACAAAGAGAATATATGGTGAGGTTCCCAGTTTAGGTCCTCATATACACACATGAGTGAAGCTGTCCCTAGGTGATTCCCTACCCAATCCAAATAGTTATCTCCAGTTTCCCTCTTCCCAGGTATTCACAATCCAATCCTTTCAAATCTAAATCCCTGATCCCAGAATCCCTGAGCATGGCAAAATGTTGGGGTTTGCCAGGATGGTTTAGACTGTGTTGTTGCTAAGCAATAGTAGCTGAAACATCTGTATTCCCAGCATGTGACCCAAACCTGGCACTTACTAGAATTCAATAAATTGCCCTGAAGGAAAGACTGGCTCTGGCCCAATGTCCTTAAGGCAGAGTTTTAATTCTATTTTTATTCTTGTTTCAAGCAAGTTCTTTTAATCTATTATTTTTTTATTGAAAAGATACTATACAGAAGGATTACAGTTATATGAGCAAGGTAATGAATCCATTTTCTATTGAGCATTGTTACACCCTCCTTTATATTTCCCCTACCATGCCCTTTCTTAAGAAGTTCAAGTCCGTGGACTTTGTCTTCTATGACTACAGCATCCACCAGGCCTGACTGGCTTGTGTCAACGGCTCCTTCCCCTATCACTGGTGTGCACCAATAATGCTGCCGACTGTACCTTTTTGGAAGCCGTGTCAACATTTCTGAGGATGCCCCCAGATCCTGCCCTCCATGCAGATGTACGTGCCTGTAGGTGTGGTGAAGCCCATCACCCAGGCTGCCCAGAACCCGCGCAGCTGCAGTCAGGCCAGCGTGGCTACAAGTGCCTCTTCCCTGGCAACCCTGCCCAGGTGACCTCCCTGTGCTTCAACAGCTCCAGCCTGCAGCGCCAGAATCCCTCATACTCCTACAAAGACAAGTCAGCAACCTGCCTGCGAATCTGTCAGTGGTGTGGAATGGTTTGCACAGAGCCAGAAGAACGGTGTGAAGCCGCCCAAGGAGTCTGTGCTGTGCCTGTTCATGCTCAGAGCCATCAAGGAGAAGATCAAGGAGTGCATTCAGTCCTGCTACCTGAGGGAGGGCAAACTCTCGTTGCCCTGGCTGCTCAACAAGGAGCTAGGCTGCATCAACTCGCCCCTGCAGATCGATGACAACTTCTGTGGACCGTGCCCCTGGGGGGCACGGTCACCATCGAGGGCATGCCTCCGTGGACAAGGATGACGGCTTGACGTCTATGTCTACTGCCTATGACTACCGGGGCCACACAGTGGCATTTGCTGGCACGCGAAGCAGCAGCTCAAATAAGTTTTAAGGAAGAGCATGGCCCGTGAGCTGAGCTTCCATACATCTCCCAAATGGCCATAAATCTGAACCATATTATGAGCTGGTGAAATAACTTTACTTTCTTAAATGGGCATGTATAAAGACACTGTGGTTATTCTCATTTTCTGATGAGAAGACAACAAAACCTTAATCAGACTGGCGTATGCTCAGCTTTTGCTATGTTTCTTAAGGGAGTTTCATATCAAGTACACAATAGACACAGAATGGCAACCTCCAATTGAGATTTTCCATATCATGCTTTTGAGCAGGTTACAAGGTTGCTGCCTGAAAAAAAGCACCAATCATTTCAAATACAATGATAATGGAAGCAAAGGCACAAAAGTCAAGACTGCCAAGGTCTTTGAGCTGAAACTTTGTCATTGGTGATGCTTTCATTCCCTCTCAAGCTTTGATGTTGCCAAGACATAAATATTCAGTTAGACATTCATGTGCAAAAGCCAAAGTGGGTGTCTCACTTGTATGAGCCCCTCCCAAAGATACACAGCATGTGTTCACATGGCATGTGTTTTTGTAAGATCAAGAAAAGATGTTTTATCTTAATTGGTTAAGACTGCAATCTCACCCCAACTTGCCATCTGTCACCCGCCTCTTCTCAGCAGGTGGCACTCATGTGGCCATCGGCATTGTAGAGACCTAGTATAAGGAGAGTGGAGTTGTAGATCTATTCTCTTTGGGTATAGAGGGCCACATGAATGCACACATAATTTTAGAAATTATTTAGAAATACTTGTAGAGCTAGAATTCACAAAGCTTTTGCATGAGACTCAATACTGCATAGTGTTTTCTTCTATATGTTTGCTGATCCTTTAACTTGACAGCAGGCTATCCATCCTCTAAATGTAGCACTTTCCCACCTACACAGACCCCCCCTTTATACTGGCATATCCCCAGCAGAGCCCCCACACATACACATACTACTTTCAGTCCAAATCAGACTCACTCACTAAACTTCACCTGGGGTTTTTTTCGTGCTGTTCCTATGGCAAAGTGGCCTCACTCAATGGCATTTCTTGAGGCCACTTAATTTCTTATCCTTTTAATACAGAACACTGATCTCAATGAAAAATAACATAAATGCCTTGTAAAGAGGATACCATTACAAATTGGTTAATATTGTCGAACAAAATTAGTTACTCCACAGAAAACTTGAAGTGCCCCAAAGTCTCATAGTTCATGCATAAAAGAAATTTGTCAACAAGCCTAAAAATGTGTATAGCAATCCTAGTGGTGAAAGTGGAAGGAACTTTCTTCTCAAAGTCATCAATAATAAAAAAAAATCATCTATTTAAGAGCTATGGTTCTCACCAATGCTTCTACATAGTCCCAGCAACTCTGACTCAACTGGCCTAGGGAGCATATGAGCATGAGTATTCTCAAAGTTCCCAAATATTCCACTGGGCATGCCATGTGGAGAACCGCTGCCAGAAAGGAATGATTCATCTTTCCGTTTTCTCCATAGAAAATTACAAAATCATCATATGAACAGCAGATCAAGAAGCATTCAGCTAAAACCTGTAAGAAAGAAGCAAGATTATAAAGCATGCTAGACAGTTAAATAAACCAATTTTTAAATACTAATAATCTCATGTTTATTTTCTGGCTTATGCAATGTCTGGCATGTTTCTTATTTAAATGGCATTTTAAACCTTTTAGATTAAGTAATATGCTCTCCTCTTTTCTACTCATATTTTTGTGTTGTTTTTCAGAAGTGTATTTTCCCCAAATTGTAGAAGCTGAGCTCTCTCCAGGGAAAATAGCAATTTTTGTAGGTGTATATTGTTTTTAAAACAGGTAGATTCCATTAGACAAATAGAATTTTTTTAAATGTGGGCAATAAATCCAAACTAGTCTCAAGAGGATAGACACAGAATCAATATTTAGCAGTGTCAAGCCCACAGGAATTAGATAGTTCTATCATATTTGCTTCTAACTCCTATGGAGGCAGTGCATACCAGTTCAATGCATTTTCTTCATTTAATTTCCTCCTCTACTTCTAGAAATATTTACTCATGCAGAATATAAGCTTTAAAAGAGTAACTCTTACATTATTACTTAAATTTAAAATGATACTTAGGAAGACTGTGTAAACAACAACATGAATAATATAATGTTCATAAGACCTAAAATTATACACCCCAAGTGATGGCAACAAAACTAAAACAAAATCTCCATCAAGTAAAGAAAAAAATCCAAAAGCAAAGAATGATTTCATGTTAAAAGTAATTGTTAGCCCAATGAGCTCCCTTCCCATAGCTTTGCATGCTCCTTCCCCTTTCCACAGCTTAGCATGCTCCTTTCTCAGGCAACACTAGACCCATGTAGTAAAGGCAGTAAATAACCAGCCAGTAAATAATCAGCCTCCAAATCCCCCTCTACCTTGGGATAGCACTTCTCTGGGGCAGCTACTACCATATAAGGCAACAAGAAGCCCTTAGAGTGTCCCTTCAGGTCTGGGCAGCTGCAGGGCCCCTTATCTACTATTTGGGCAGCAGCCATAAATCCTAGTCCACCAAGATGAAGCTCCTAGCACTCAAGTCCACACCAGAGTCTCCACCTCCTAGCCCCTTCTAGCCCCTTCTAGACCTCCTAGGTTATATAGGTCACCTCAGAAAATAGCCAGCACTTCTCACTTCTCCTTTGTGAGAAGGGGTCTTGCTGGCCCCTTTCCCCACATTAAAACTTTTCTTTGTTCTTTGTACTTGGATGTCTGCATGGTTTCCTGGCAAAGTCTATTATACTCTAACAGTAATGTTTAATTATAAAACTATAGATTATTATTTTCCCTTTTTTTCTACAATTCCCTATTTTCTAAATTAGCTTAGATGATCAGATAGTTTGACAATGACAAAATCAATCAGAATCCCAACAGGAAATCAATGATACAAGCAAATAAAGATAATCTGAAGACAATCTGGTTCAAAGGGATGCTTTCAGCTGGAAGTCGGCAAGAAGCTTGAAACACCACAATTACAATGCAGCATGATCAGTGCAGGGACTTGGAGAGGCTTCTTCCCAGGAATGTCACACATTACCTCCACCATATCCCACTGGCCAGAGCAAGTCACACGGCCACCCACAACTTCAACAGGATGGCAAACATAATTTAATGTGCCTAGTGGTAGGCCCAATGGAATACTTGGGAACACTGATGTTAACCACCCCAGGACAGCCAGTTCCTAGTGCATGTCTACAAATGGGTCTGACAGGAAAGCTCCAAGCAGCTTGAGTCAAGAAGTGCTTTCTGGGTGGAACCAGTGAAAACTATATGCTTCAGAGGAAGCTTTGTCCCATACCTCAGAGAACCTGGGACAAGGTCATTTGACCTAACCAGGAAATGAACAGTGGCAACTTTCTGGAAAACCTAGGGCCTGCTTCTGGAAAGTCAGTTCTGTATCTTACTACTCTTGGTATGTAGAGATGAGAGTCTTGTATAAATAGAAAAGGTTAGTTTATTCAGGAAAAGAAGATACTGTGGTGATTCTGGCAGAGGCAGGCTGCCTGCAGAAGCCTGTCATGGATGGCTCAGAGTGGGCTCCTTTTGTCTTACCTCTTTTCAGACAAATGTTGAACTTTGGTCTATTGTTCAGAGAGAATCAGTAGTGAAAATATTTTCAAGTCAGTCTGGAATAAAATTTCCATAGAAGGGCTCTGAAATAAAATAGCCTCACAAAATAGAGCTAAATGAACAGGTATGGGGGATCCACCTGCATCCAGGGTGACCCCATAACTGCTGCTGGAAAACACATACCCCCCCCACAGAGGTCCAATAAAAGGCCACTGAAACACAGGTCAAAGGGCTCCTAATACCTCCATAAAGAATCACAAAGGTCTGAGTATCCAGACAGCAGGAATGGAGGCCAGAGATTATAGACAACACAGGAGAGGAGCAATCTTCAAAGCTTCTAGCACCAGGAAGCTGCTAGCCCTCCCATCATGAGCAGCAATTTCCTTCTGAAACAGTGCAGTGCCTTCTAAAATTATATGTTGCTTCTCTTCCCTCCCTAAGAACTTCTGAATGTAATGATTACAAGAAAACTATTCTTTGGGGGGAAAAATCACTAAGAATTTCTTTCTGTTCCCACCAAAAGCACATCTTTGTTCAGTATATCAACCCTCACTTGAAGAGAAAATAAGCTGGAGACCTCTGCTAACACACAAAATATCCAATGTTGTGGGCTGACTTCTGTCTTCCCTATTCCTTAAATTTGTGTGCTTAAGCCCTAGCCCCCAATATAATATTGGAAGTAGGGAGTTTAGGGAGGTAGTTAAGATTAGCTAAATTCCTAAGGGTAAGGCACCAATCCAATAGTATTGATATCTTAGTAAGAAGAAACAGAGAGGAAGTGGACCTGTGGCTCAAAGTGGTAGAGTGCTAGCCTTGAGCACAAAAGCTCAGGGACAGAGCCCAGGCCCTGAGTTCAAGCACCATGACTGACAAAAGGAAAAGAAGGGAAGGGAAGGGACCTCTTTTTGCAAACACAAAAGAAAAGCCTATTGAAGACACAGTAAGAAAATGGCTATCTACAAAGAAATGAGCCATCATCAGAAATGTACAATAAGGGTACCTTATTTAGGGCTGAGAAGGTGGCTCAGTGGTAGAGTGCTTGCCTTGCATGCATGAGGCCCTGGGTTCGATTCCTCAGCACCACATAAGCAGGAAAAAAAGTTGGAAGTGGCGCTGTAGCTCAAGTGGTAGAGCGCTAGCCTTGAGCTGAAGAGCTGAGGGACAGCACCCAGGCCCAGAGTTCAGGCCCACAACCAGACCCTCCCCCCCCTCCCCCCCTGCCAAAAAAAGGATACTTTATTTTAGACTTAGAGATTCAAGGACTTTAAGAAAATAAATTTCTAGTTGTTTAAGCCATCTAGTCTATGGCACTTATTGTAGGAGTTCAAACAAACTAATACAGTGAATGTATTAGTTACCCATTGCTATATACTAAGTCACCCCAAAACTTACTGGCTTAAACTAATAATGATTATTTCTTATCTTACATAGTTTGTACACTGAAGAAGGGCTCCACTGAGCAGGTCTCTGGGGGAGAGGGGGAAGGTTCTCATTTAGCTGCCATCCCCTGGGGGTGCTTTCCCCTACAGGCTAAACAAGGCTGGAGGATTCTGTTCCAAAGGGACTAGCAAGTTTGTGCTGACTGTTGTCTAGAGGCTTCCGCTTCTCTCCATATTATGGCTAGCTCACCCAGTGCAAAGGACTCAACAGACCAAAGTGAAGACAAGTCTAGATCATACCTCACCATTTCTGCCAGGAAGGGCCATTGTGATTCAAAGTGAGAGAGGCTAATATAGAATCATGAAGATCAGGAAGCATTGGGCCCATCTTGGTGTCTACTGGCCAGAAAATCAATGAGATTGCCTATCAGGCAATAATGGTATATGAGATATGATTGCTACACCCCTTTACACCTACCCAACTTTCAACTAGGTTGGGTTCTGAGGAACTTCTTCACAGGATTAACATTCAACCAATGACTAATACACATTACTATGTAACTACCCCAGCTCCCTTGCCTCCTGGGTAAGATAATTACATCGTATATGATACTAGCTCCCAGAATTCCCTAGGAAATTACACTGGCATTTTCCCCAAGGTGAGTGGCTTAATGACTCACCCTTTACCAACTGCCTCCTAGTTCCAGTTTTACCACTGGTATTGATGAAATTCACCTTGTAAATAAACTATCAATCATCAAGTCAGGGTCTGCAGCTGCAGAGCCAACCAAGGCAACTCAAGAACAAATTTCCTATATGCATCAGACTGTTAGCCAAGAAGCTATAACAACCTATGCCCATAAACCAATCTACACAGTCTTAAAAAGCTAAATATAAAGTAATCTTATTATGCAATTAAACACAGTACTATGTGTTTTTAAACTGAATTAAGGAAACTTTTTTAAGTTTGTTTTTGTTGTTTACAAAACAAATTTGTTCCAGAAAGTTTCTCTGCACCTAAATTACCTTCCTTGATTACCCTTTAGTCAGTACTTGGGTACTAGGACCTGCTAAGGAGAGTTTTCTGCAAACAGGACATGAGAGACAATGGCAACAGAATTAAAGACCAGTATTAAATTACATACATCTTTACAACATACTTTCAGTTCTTTTGCTGAGGAAAAAAAATCAGTTAAGGGGGAGGATGGGAAGGGATGGGAAGGGGAAACAAAGGAGGAGGCTACAATGCTTGATGAGAAATGTACTCATTATTTTGCCCATATAATTGTAACCCCTCTGTACAGTATTTTCACAATAAAAAATAAATAAAAATTAAAAAAATTTAAAAAATCAGTTAAGTATATAAGGTTATATTCACCCAAATACCCACATGTTCAATTTTATTTTTTTTAAGTTTTTGTTGTAAAAATACTGTACAGAGGGGTTACAGTTACATGAGCAAAGTCATGAGTCCATTTCCTATCAAGCATTGTTGCCTCTTCCTTTGTTTCCAAACCTCCCTTGTTGTTAGATTGAGGCCATGAACTGGTTCCAGCTAAGATACCTGTGTTCCTCCCAAGCTAAAGCAGACAGAATCAGGGTGCATTTTTCAACCTTCTCTTCTGGCATCAACCAAACAGGCCAGGTGTGGCGAAGCTAGCTTGAGGGCAGATACAGATTGAACATTGCCCTGGAGTTTCATTTGTAAAGTCTCAGCAGGTTTTGTGAGAGTCACAGGTTAAACTGTGAGGTTCCAAAACAGGCTAACCTAACCAATAAAACTACCTCTCAGACATCCCTCCAAAGGCAAAGGGGCAGGCCTCCAGCAAAGAGCCTTTAGCAAGCCAAAACACAAACAAACAAACAAACAGCTAGAATTTAACACTTGTTGCCCTAGCAGTTACTTCTACAATGGCTGGTGACAAAGGCTTATTACAATTTTTTATGCAAGTTTTCCATTTAAATAATTTCATTGAAGCTAAATAAAAACTTAAGTCAGCATATAGAAAAATAGTAAGTACCAGGTAATGCCATGAAAATAAATCCAAATGACTGAAATGTAGGAAACAGCAGAGGAAAGGGGAAATTAGGATTCATAGGTTCTTTTGTTTGAAGGAACTGAACTACGCATCTACAAGATTACGATTTTTTAATGTGACTGTATAGCATCATTTTATCTCAGAAAACTTCTTCTCGCCAGATTCTGCAGAGCACACTGTTCAATCTGCCCCTGAGGTAGACAGAGCAGAGGTGAAGAGACAAGGATGACCCTGCCTGGGATCGACTTCCTGTAAGAGGTAAAGATGAGACCGGTAGATTGCATGTAGAAGGGGAAATTTCCATTTGAGGGGGAAAAAAGTAAGGGAATTTAAGAGTACAAAATGTACTGTTTAACCCATATAGAGCAAATCACACAACTTAAAAATTTCTAACCCAAACAGCTCCATGACTCCATTACCACTTGAGCTGATCACATTATTTAATTGCACAAGCCTTGGTTCTTGGTTGTAATACGAGGAGAATAATAAATGCTCCCTAATCAGGTTATTGTGAGTATTAAGGGAGTTATTACATTAAAATACTGTAGATTAGTGCCCTCCATTTTTACTTATGCTAGACTTCTTTTTTTAATGTGCACATAGCAGACACTCAGCAAAAGTTATCTGAATTTGAATGGAAGCAAGTAACATTTTGATTGAAAAATAGCATTCAATTAGCTAGATAGATCAAGAAAGTCATTTTATCAGTTAAAAGGAATAATATATATATATATATACATATACATATACATATATATATCCTAGAAATAGTACACTAATGCAACATACATAGTTTGCAACTAAAAAAAAAAAAAAAACAAAGAATTCACTAGATTTCAGAATTTGATTGAAGTCTACCACATTACTTAGTCTTTAGTTCTGTACTGGCTGAATGCCCATGCTGCCCAAATGAAGACTCAAAAGATTTTTATATTGCATTTCACTTTATTGCGAGAAGTATAGCAGTGGCGTCTCTGAAGAAAAGGTTAAGTATCATTCTACAGAAAAATTTCAGACTGCCATGACAACACAATATTAGGCAATAAAATTAACTCAGTGGGTTGGAACTTCAGTTTTAATAAAAATACCAGTGCAATGCAGATATTAGGAAAAACAATTGATGTGTGCATGTGCACACACGCATACAGAAACACACCATAGCTTGCTATTCAAATATTTCTTACTGTGTGTTAAAAAGTTTGCAACAGACTACAACTTTTATTAAGGTTTCTCTTCATTAGTCATTATCTATTTATTTGTTTCTTCTAAACTAAATTATTTGAAGCCATATTTGCCCTGTTCATCATTTGTAAACAGTACAAAAAAGTGCCTGACACATGACAGATTTGAGTTATTCCATAAACCCCACCAACCCAGAGACCATCTATTTATCACAACATATTTATCTTGAGTACAAAAATAAATATTCATGCATTTCTGCTTGCCTATTTCTTTTCACTCCTTCAACTGCAGGATTTGGCCTGGTGCTGACACTGATTTGTTGCTCTGTCAAGTATTGTGGTCAGGGTTTTCATATGCCATCTTACTCTGCCCAACGGAAAAAGCACCATCTTCTCAATACAGAGGTAAACAACCCCTCAAGAGTGACTAAACTTGTCCAAGGTCACACCGCTGTTTTTACAACTTGAAAGTCCCTGCCTTTCACATTCTAGAGGTCTTGTCTGCATTTTCCTCCATTTATACCATACAAGGAACTCATGAGGAAAACAAGCATAACAAAATGTTCAAGGTCCTATATTCTGCCTTTATCAACCAGTGTCACATATCCAGGTCCAACTTAAATGAAGCTCCTTCTCAAGGGACCTCTCTGTTAGTAATTTACAAAGCAGGTGGGACAACGTTTGGAAATCTGGCCACAAAAATAACTATTGGCTTATACAACCATACTATTTCCCACATAATGTTTAGATAATTCTTCCGGTATAAAAAAGATTGATCATAGATTATTCTTTAAAATATTTTTAAGAAACCCTTAAAAATGTTTCCTCCACATGTTTTTGTCCTATAAACACTATTAATGGTGAAGAAGGAATACCAGAACACACCATCTAAAGTTCTGTTCTGGTGTAGTTGGCTCCTTCTCTGAGACCTTGAATGACTGATGTCTTGGTCAGTTTGCTCATTTCTTGCCCCATAGCTCTTTGGGCCATTATGTAGACAAAAGAACAACTTCTGAGAAAAATTAATTAATTCTTCAAGGTAGTCACAGAATCTAATATGCAGCAGATTATGTAGGACTTGGGCTCACATGCACTTAGAGAAGATTTTAAAGAAGCCAACTCTAATATTTTGCAGGCACATAATTTTTAAATCCTACTAAATTCCAGAAAAATCCAATTTACTAGAAACAGATACAAACCCAATGATGTAAACATCACAAGTATGGCAAGCAGTCAGTATAAACTCAACCACAGAGCAATGCCCTATCTCTTGAAATAAACACTTGTCATCCAGCTCAGCATTAGCCACTAAGTATAGGTACTGAGCCACATAGAGCACTGAGGGAAAGAAGAGGGCCCCTGCTCTCCAGGAGCTCAGTGTTCTCAGAGAGGTCCAAAGGGTAAATAACCAAACACTTGAATCAATACTCTGAAGAGCTGGGATGGTGCTAACAAGTCCTGCAGCGTCACAGTAAAATAAACACATCACTAATTCCAACCAGAGGCTCTGCAAAGGCCTCAGAACAAAGGTGTAAACAAGACCAGAAAACATGCTAAGAAAGTAAGAACTCAACGAGCGTTTATCAGGGGACTATGGGCAACAACAAGAAGTTAAAGTATATGACCTTGGGAAAAACAAATTTTCCTCCAGGGGTGGAGAATGGTAAAGGCAAAGATATGGAGACAGTACAGAAAGGAAGGCTGACAGCAGCTGCATGTGGCTCTCTAACTACACAGGAATGGCTGAAGGAGCAGGTACCTGGCGACAGAAGAATAAGACTTCTTGAAGTGAGAGATGAGCATGGCCTTCCCTGGTCCATGGATAAGCCATTATCTTAGAACTGACTTAAGAAAACATTCTTCTTAATAGGGATTACACTGCCCCAGGTGACTGTTCACTGGTCCAGAAAAGCAAGAGGACATACGAACTTGGCTGAGAGAACAGAATACCTGCCCAGAAAAATAGCCAAAATTCCAAGGCCCCTGAATTGGAGAACACAAAATTATCTGAAGCATCTATTTATGCTCAGAAATTCATTTACTCATTCCTACACGTTTCCTTCCCTATTTTCATCCATCCATCCATTTACCCAGTCATCCATTCATTCACTCAACTTTTCAACAATTCATGCATTCATCTACCTATTTATTCACCCAAATAGCTATCAATCCACCATCTTTCCATCTGTTCCTCTAATCCATTCACTTCTCCATCCATCCACCTACCCATTAATCCATTCATCTACCCATTCATATGTCTGTCCATCCATCCATCATGTAGTAAGTATCAATTTTGCAGCCAGTATGAGTTATCTCAGAATATTTCCCAAGTTACCTAGCTGAAATATCACTAACCCATTATTCATTCCTCTACAGTATTTTTTGCCAGTCCTGGGCTTGAACTCTGGACTTGGGCACTATCCTTCAGCTCTTCAGCTCAAGGCTAGAGCTCTACCACTTGAGCCACAGTGCCACTTCTGGCTTTTTCTGCTTATGTGGTACTGAGGAATCAAACCCAGAGCCTTATGCATATAAGGCAAGCACTCTACCACTGAGCCAACTTCCCAGCCCAGTATTTTTATTTTAATATATCTTATATATTAAATATATAAGACATTTCATATACGTCTCACAGGGTATAGTCCATATAAGTTGTAGTGACAAGAATAATCAAAATAGTACCATAACCAATGGTAACATTTATTGAGATATTTTTTACCATGTCCCAAGGTTATTTGCTGGTGTTCTTAAAGCTTTCAGTTATCTTCCCAAGCTTAGACTACGTGGACACTCTGTTGAGAAAGCAAGGGAGGATTGTGGTGCCCAAGGAGAAGGAAAGCGGCTGATGAGAGGCACCTGAGTTTCATTCATTCATTCTGATTTCCTCTTGTCTCTAAAATAAGAAGACCCTTATCTACTGTTCATCTTCCTGGTACATGTCCTTCAAAATCCTCAGCATTTCCCAAAAGCTTTATAAATCAAATGAAAAATTGAAAAGAAGAAAACAGAAAAATTACAAATTTGTCTCCCAGTAGATAAACTACATCCTAACTCACCAGTTCTAAGGGGATTTTCATGCTTTTGTTTTCAGTTTTTCATCCCAGAAATAACTATATTTTCTTGGGGGAGGTATTGTTTGTTTTGTTTTGTTTTCCCCTGGTTTCCTTTGTTCTCCCCTAGGGAGGGAAGCAGATACCCAGAACAGAACTTCTGCAAAGAAAGTGAACTCTAATTCTGTTTTTATATGTGCCTCCATTTAAGAATGAGGAGAGGAAAGTTGGAGGAAGTGGAAGACAGACAGAGATTACCTCAGGAAAGCTCTGTTTTTAAAATAATATGAAGTTCAGTACCCATTCAAGAGCCATCTATCTTGCTCTTAACTGGAATTCTGGTAAGCCCTGAGCACCAGGAGGTATGCTAAGGTATTCCAGAAGAACCAGAAACTCAGCAAGCTGGAACTGAGATTTCAGTGTTCACCCCCAGAACCACTCCTTTTCCTATGATGCTTGTTTGAATTATGATCGACTTAGACCCTATAAACCCTACCCTATAGCCCCAGGTGCCAGAGGTTCCCCATTAGCCTTCCCCAGTACTGTCATTTCAGAGGAGAGGAGAGTGGGTGCCCAATCAGGGCCCACTCTCTTCTCCTACACCTCATACCAGGTACCTAGGACCCTAAAATTCCTTGCCCAAATGCAGTGAACTGATCTGGCCTTTTCCTCAAGTGGTCCTTCAGAGGGCAGGTAACATCTGCCAGTGAATACAGCCAAGAAGGTGGTACGTAATGGAGGCGGTACAGATGAGCAGGTTGGGGAATCCATACAGGTGACACGAAACATCTTGCTATGCACATTACAACTAGGAGAATGGACAGAAAAGGATTCAGGCCACCATCTGCTTCAGGGATAGCAAAGAAACATGGTAATCCATCTTTGCTTATTCCCTGATCCCACAAACACTGGAGAGAAACCTAGATTCTACCTCTGAAACATCTCCTGTGTGCCTATTCTCCATTCCTCATCACCTGGTCTGAAACCTTCATTAAAATATTTCCTGCACTGCTCAGCCTCCATCACTCCCAGAATCACCCAGTTCTTCCTGTGACATGCCCTTGCTGCTGAGTTGTTTTTCTAAAACACAAAACTGGTCAGAAAACACTGGCATCCTCCACTGAACCCATGCTGAAAGATCCTTATGTAGCTCCACCCGTTATCTGCTGGCTCCTGATCACCTCAGGAGCTGTACCCCCCATGCTTGTCTCCATGTCCTTTCCCTGTTTGCCCCCTGGTTCAGCCTGGTATGTACCTCCACTTGGCAAGACCATTCAAACTGCTGCCAGGTTTTGACTCCACTGTCACCTTGTTTTTAAGGTCTCCTGCCCTTCAGGGCCTCCTAGGAAAATTTAAACAGGCGGCTCCTCTCTTTGCACCATAGTGTATAGAGAGAGATATTTCTTCCTTTGAAGCCTAATTCTGTGTCTATCTGTCCCCCTGTACCATGGACCCTTCAGGGGAGAGACAATATCTTAATATTTGTGTTTTATCACTATATACGGCACAAGGAAGTCCAGCAATAATGAAAGGATATCTGAGTCTGAAAAGCCTGGGCATTCAAGGAATATCTTTGGCACATCAATGAAGCAATCAATAAAACACCCTTGTAATTGTAAACATTGCTATGACTTTTAGAAAGGTGGCCTTGCTTTCAAGCAGAGTTGAACAGGATAATAAAAGCAAATGCAGATTGACTTCACTCCAGGAGCCAGATTTTATCTACGTAGGTTGGACATTGCTAATTCAAAGGCTTCAAACCCATCATGTTTCAGAATCAGAAACTTTTTGAGCACAAACGTTTTTAATTTCATGGCATTTCAGGTTGCCAATGGGGGTTAGTCCATTCATGAAATCTATACAATTTTTTAAACTCCAAAAATGTTATAATTATCCCCGTCTTACAGATGAGAAAATAAAGGCACAAAGAGGTTACAACTCTTGCTCAAGGTCACAAAGTACGGGGGAGTCAGGCAATTTTCCTGTAAAGCCTGGTATCTTTTCTAGTATGGGTAGCACCGGCAATAACAATAAGGATAAATAAGGAAAGGGTCTATTTTATCCCTTGATTCCAAGAAGTTATTGGGAAATTCTTCACTCTAGGGCTCCTCAGATTTCCTTGCTCACCAAATGCCGGTTTGTAAAGAATTAGTAGAGCTAATGTTCCTCTATGCTGAGCTGATGGCTGTAAGTTCCTTACTTCCCATAACAGCCTATGACACAGATACACAGTCTTCCCACTTTACACATAGGAATACAAAGGCCCAGAAGGGCAAAGCCACATGCCCAAGTGACAGTGCTTTGGGGCTGTAGATTCCCAGATGCACCCTCTCCCCTATGGCTACTTCTAACATTTACTTTCAATTCTTTGATTTTTCAAAAAAATTTTTGTTGCCTTGCACTATTTCTTTGGGAAAGGTATGGGTTTTGATACAGTAACGACTAATTCGAAATTAATGTCTACCATAGCATTATTCACTAAATGGGGAAATTTTTCCCCTTCCTTGAACCTGCAGTGCAGACAAGAAAAGGTCATGTGAGACACTGTGCCCCGGCCTTGCTCAGAATGTCCATCTCCAGCCACAGGAGGGACAAGGCAGGAACAACCTTGCTGTGTCCACAGCTATGGCACGGCTGAGCTGCAGTCTGACTCATGCTGCCACCCTGTGACAAGCCTCAGCAATCGCAGGCAAGAAACACTGGGCAGAAGAGCAGGTGGGGACAGGCCCATGACGAAATACCCTCCGAGAATTCCTCGGGGTCTCTCCCTAACAGTCTCTGAGCATGGCAGCCCAGAAAGATCGCGTGATGGGATGTATTCATAATCCTTGGGGAAGCACATCCTTGCCATAGTGTGGGAAAGCCACGTGGCCAGCTGGGTGTTGGGATCAAGGAATAGGAGAGGGTAAGCGGCAGGAACAAAAGACCTGAAACATCCAAAAGCATACCCTGCCTGGCCAGGACACTCAGGCGCATGCACTCTCTCAAGGAAGCGTCTCAAGACTTCTGAACAGACTCTAATATGCACAGGCAGACTGTCATGGAGGCCTCAGTGACACCTATGGCCTTGATGTTGGCAGTCCCTGCCATATCCTTGCCCACCCATCCCTGCAAGAGAGTAATGAACTTGCCCACTGCCACAGCAGAAGAGGTGTGCATCAGAGAATGCTCTCCAGCATGCCCTACCACCCATCAGTTTGGTTCCCAAACCACACTCTTCCCTCAATTTTTTCTGGAGCAAGAGATACTCAAACTTCATTTCTTTGAAGCCAAAAGGGGAAGCTGAGCACACTTATGGTCTGGGAAAAGTCCTGGATATTAATCAAGCTCAGAAAAAGCAAGAGGTTGAATAAAGTCCTTAGGTCTGGGCTGTTCCTAGCACAAATCCCATTCCTTGGTTTAATCTCTGTGACTGAGCTGCCAGTTTTCCTCTCTCACATGGTTTCTGGTCTACATAACAACAATGATCTGGAAATTATCACACTTGTCCCGCCACACCACCCTTGTGGTCCTTGTGTGGATTAAATTATTGACAGACATCATGTGCTGTCATCATAATTGCTGTGTCTCACATTTCAGGTTAAAGTTAGTCAAGCTACTCTCTTGCCACCTCCTTCTCTTTAGTGATGAAACCTTGAGCAAGTTACTAAGCTCTCAGTTACTCCATGTGTAAGACAGTTATAATGGAAGTATATTATCTTAGAAGGATGTGGTGTGGCTTAAATTTAAAAAAAAAATCTAACTTCAGAGCAGGTCTGACTTTCCTTCTGGGGGAAAGAACTCTAAGGATGTTAATAGATGGAGAGTGAACCCCTCTGAAATACAGGATGTGCACAGGAAGCACACAGGGAGACAGCCACCACAGGCCAGGCTTCCTTAACCTGCTTTTCATAAGATTCCTCTGCAGAGAAAATAGGGCTTCCATTTCTTCTCTACTCCAAAGGGGCTCTCTGAGTGAACTAGGATCCTCAATTTGTCCACAGCAGAAGAAAGGAGAAGAATCTCCCTGCTAGGCAAAGTTTTTTTTCTCAATTGGTATTTCCTTGGCAAAGAACAGAACAGAATAACAGAGCCTCAGTAACAGGACAAACTGGTCAAACACTGAGCCAATAAGTCTTAGGTATCAGTTACCTAGAAATGACCAAGAGCCAGAGCTCAAGGTAAAAGCCCTATTTGGCTTTTAGACAATTGGTTGCCTACTCTCTGGATTCCTTCTGTTGGATCCATGGAAGCATGTGAAAACTAGCTAAGTATCACCATTCAGCTAGCAGAAAAAGCCAAGCAACTACACATATCGTACAGGGTCTAGGTGCCATCTCCATACCAAGGTGGCCACACAGGTCCCTGTGAGACAGTGGGCTGCAGCATCTGCAGGTTTCAGCCATTCTCCTTCCCCTCAAGCTTACAAAGGGTCTTCAGGCCACTTCATCCTCACAAAAACCTCTTCCAGGCAAAGGCAACCAGCGTGTCATTTCTTAAAATAAGAGCAACAAAGTTCAGAGGTCAAGTGACTTGCCTAGACAGGTACCACATTCCACAGTCAATTTCCATGGGCCTACTAGATGTGCAGAAGTCAGTGTTGTATCATGGTGCCTTTATGGAGGGTCACACTAAGCTCCTCTATCTTTCTTAGGTCAGCCATGGAATTGAAAAGTATATCCATCACCATGTTCTCCAGCTCACTCTTCTCCCCAAACAGAAAAAGGGAGAGACTCAGACACAACAGACACTGCTTCCCTGACACTAATCTTACATGGACTAGGGGACAACACTGAGAAGCCATTACTGCTCATCTATATCTAAGCACTTAACTCTAGTGAAATTAGAGAGGGTAGAAGCATCATTCCACGGACACCTACCTTTAATCTCATAACCTCTGAGCTCTTCACCAGGCCTTAAGTTCAAGAATGAAAAGCCAAGGTCATCTACAGTGTAGTGGAGGGCAGAGACTAAAAGAAAATAAACCAACAAATCCATGACAAAGTTATATTCGACACACCCAAGCTACCAAAGATGTGCCAGGGCAAGCAGCGCTGGAAAAAGAGCTCAGGGCTAGAATTTTAACACCCCAGATCAAGGGCAAGAGTCAAGACTCAAAGCTGTGGATGGCAGGGAAAAGAGATGTTCTGCCCTGAACCAAGCATAAGGGAAAACCATATAAATTTACATAGTAATGTAAATTACCCATCCCTGGGTAATTAGGGATAAAGTTTCATGGTCTTTTCTTGTCAGGGCTAACTTCGACCTCAGTCCTCAGATCTCAGCCCTCTAAGTATCTAGAATCATAGATTTAAACTACTAGCACCTAGATCAGTAACAGAAATTACAGGATAAAAAATGTAATTGAGAATTCTTAAAGTGGAAACAAATTAGTGAAATTAGACCAAGCTTAAGAGAAAATGAGTAAAAAGGAAGACAAGTTGATTTTTTAAAAAAAACTCTCAAAATACAACGCAGAAAGAAAAAGATAAGGAAGTAAGTAAATATTAAGCGGCATGACAGTTGAAATGAGAAATTCCAACATGGGTCTAGAAGGAGACATAAGATTGAATAATCAACAATACCAAAAGAGGAAAAAAGCGAAGATTCTTCCATAATTGAAAGCAGGCAGAGGTTTTCTTTTAGTAGAGTTGGCTATCAGTCTTTTTCACTCAACTGGCCTTAGGCAGTCATTTCACTGGACTGCAAGGATGCAGATAGACCTAGCCAGCCTTTACTTATAGAATCTCATCTCTGAGGCCAGAGCCTCAATCCCTAAGACCCCTGGGGACATGGCACTATGCAATGCAGAACAAGGTTCCACTGTTTGCAACCACCTCAGCATTCAGAAAGCTTCAAATACTTTCAGATACTTTCTTCAAAAGAGAAAAATGTAATTCTTTACAGTGTTTAAAGCCTCTCATTTTAAAACAAGCAGTAATAGCTTTTATTTAGATTGGTATCCAAAAGTCTCCCAAAGACCAAGTATAGAATCAGGGTACTTTTATTACCAGAATGCAACAGCCTGAAATCCACATCTGCAAATATCTCAATTTACCCTAGAGTTTAGCATTGCATGATTGCCAATTTACCTTATTTTAATTAGCTGTTCTTAATTCCTGTTATTACTGTTATCCTTAATTTATTTGACTGCTAAATGAGTACATTTTGGAGCTTCGAAGGAAGCCTGCTCTTAGATTATGGTCTATCTTTTCAATTTAAAGCCAGTCTTTTAGGGTAGGAACCAACCTAAAATCTAAACTATAATGATCCCATCGGCAGATAAGATGAAACCTAACACCATAAGACTCCCCTTTAAACCACACAAAATAAATAAAACAAACATACAACCAATCTCTAGAACATCAGAAATTTTTATTTGTATAAGCAGTAGTTTCTTAAATAAACAAAATTCCTATAGTCCTAAGCCCTGGAGTTTGGAATAGACAGTAAAAATAATTAAGATGACATTTGCCATTATTAAGCCTTTACTATTCAATCCTAAGTGCCTGGCATGTATTATTTCACTAAATCCTCATAGTAACTCCAATAAGTGGATATTATTTTTTTCTTAGCAAAGTAAACCTTAGAAAAAGTTAAGTAACATCTTTAAATCCACACACAGGTAAATAAACAGCAAAGCCAGTACTGGAACCCAACTATGTCTATTTCCAGGGCCTGGTTTTGAGCCCCACATTGATTGCTTCAGAAACATAAGGAAAAGAGGTTTGTTCACTGGGTTATTGTGAGGATTAAGTGAGTTATTGTGTATTGGGTGTTTGGAATGCTACCTGGTTTGTAGTAAATGATAAATAAGTCATAGTATGCTATCATCATTAGGTTGTGCTAGGAAACCAACCACGGGAAGACAGAGATGAGAAGGACAAAAGGACCTCAGAAAGTGATGGAGCTGTGGGACTAAGCATAGTCCAACAACTAGAAGCCAAAGTCCACTGAAGTAACTACAGTGAATGTACAAAGTTCAGAGAAGATGGGAGGATCAGCCTAGACTCCCTGGCACCATAGGCTCAAGAATTTGGCTGAGAGCTAGGCACTGTGGCTCACATCTGTAATCCCAGCTATTCAGGAGGTTTAGATACAGAAGATCAAAGTTTAAAATAAGCCTGGGCATCTGTTGTTATTAGAGTTCTTGATGATAGCCATTCTAACTGGAGTGAGGTGGTATCTCAATGTTGTTTTGATTTGCATTTCTTTTATGGCTATGGAGGTTGAGCATTTCTTCAGGTGTCTATTGGCCATCCTTCTTTCCTTACAAACTTCCTTACAGAAGTTTCTCTGTAAGTCTTTAGCCCACTTATTTATTGAGTAGTTGTTTCTTTGAGGATTTGTAGTTGGGGGATTTAATTTTTTGAGTTCGAAGTATATTTTAGATATGAGAACCTTGTCTGTTGTATGGCTAGTGAAGATCTTCTCCCAATCTATGGGCTTTCTATTGATCTTGCTAGCTATGTCCTTTGCCTTGCAGAAGCTCTGCAATTTCATGCAATCCCATTTGTACAACTTTTCTTTGATTTCTTGTGTTTCTGAGTCTCTATTAAGAAAATGTCAGCCTGTGCCAAGGAGACCTAGGGTTTCTCCTATTCCATCCTGTAATGTTTTCAGGGTGTATGCTTTGACTCCGAGGTCTTTGATCCATTTGGAGTTGATTTTGGTGCAGGGTGATATATAAGGATCTAGCCTTAGTTTTCTACCAGTGATTAACCAACAGATGCTCGAGGGGATGTGGACAGAAGGGAATCTTACTGCATTGTTGGTGGGAGTGTGAACTTGTTCAACCACTTTGGAAAGTAGTATGGAGGTTCCTCAAAAGACTCCACATAGGGCTGGGAAGGTGACTCAGTGGTAGAGCACTTGCCTTGCATGCCTGAGGCCCTGGGTTTGATTCCCCAGCATCACATAAGCAAAAAGTAAAAAGCCGGAAGTGGTGCTGTGGCTCAAGTGGTAGAGCACTAGCCTTGAGCTGAAGAGCTGAGGTACAGCGCCCAGGCCCAGAGTTCAGGCCCCACAACCGGACCCAAAAAAAAAAAAAAAGACTCCACATAGAGCTACCCTATGACCCAGCAATCCCACTTTTGGGCATTTATCTGAATGATCACAAACAAGACCATATTAAAGCTACCAGCACAACTATGTGTATTGCAGCATTATTTACCATGGCTAAGATATGGAACCAACCCAGATGTCCCTCAGTAGATAAATGAATCAAGAAAATGTGGCATATATACACAATTCTATGCCTCCATCAGAAAAAATGACATTGCCCCATTTGTTAGGAAATGGAACGACTTGGAAAAAATTGTATTAAGTGAAGTAAGCCAGGCCCAAAGAAACATAGGTCCCATGGTTTCCCTTATTTGCAATAACTAGTATATGTCTGAGACAAGCAGATAAGTTGATATTAGGCAAAATGAACCCCAAGATAAGGACTCAAATGATTTTTCTTTCTTGCTATTGTTTCTAACATATTTATAAGATAATTTTTTTTTGTTTTGTATGTCCCTCCCCCATGGTATAGCCCTTGTTTTTACTGTATTTGATATTGGTATAATTTGGGGAGGGGAAGGGAAGAAGCAAATTGTTTAAATAGGGATATAGGTGGACCCACCGCAACAATGAGATGTACAAGACATTATGTTGAAAAATGAACTTTACAACTTTGGCACGAGAAGTGGGGGTGGGCTGGGGGTAAGCGGGGGGTGGGGGGAGATTGGAAGGGATGGGAAGGGGAAACAAAGGAGGAGGCAACAATGCTTGATAAGAAATGTACTCCAATGCTTGATAAGAAATGCACTCATTACCTTGCCCATGTAATTGTAACCCCTCTGTACGGTGTTTTCACAATTAAAAAAAAAAGAATTCATAAAAATAAATAAATAAATGAGTCAAGGTAAAAATATAAAAATAAATAAAATAAATAAAAGCAAAAAAAATAAGCCTGGGCTTATGTGTCAAAATAACACACCAAAAAAAAAAATAACAGGGCTGGAGGTATGGCTCAAGCAGTAGAGCAACAGCCAACAAGATCCTGAGTTCAGATACCAGTATCAAAAGGAAAAAAGGCAAACTGTGAATCCCTCAAGTTTCCTAGTTCCATTATATACATACATATATATATATATATGTATATTGTTCCATTATATATATGTTCCATTATGTATATGTATACATGTATACATATATACATGTATATGTACATACATATATATGTACATACATACATACACATATATACATATATATGTAGACATATATACACACATATATATAAGTATATATAATGGAACTAGGAAACTTGAGGGATGGGTGGGGGTTGGAATAGATGTAAGAATCGGGGAGAATGGTGACAGGAGTGACACTGATCAAGATGCATTGTAATCATAAATTGGCATGTTGAATTAAACTCCTTTGTACAACATCTTAAAGAAATAAAAAATAAATTAATTAGGGGCTGGGGGTTTAGCCCAGCGGAAGGGCGCCCGCCCGGCGCACGCAAGGCCCTGGGTTCGGTTCTCAGCCCTGGAAAAAAAAAAAAGCTATAAAAAATAAATTAATTAAACTTTATTAAAATTTTTAAAGGGAAAAAATATAAACAAACAATAAGCAAAAAACACGGATAGTAAGGTAGCTCCAGTATAGAGCACCTACTTAGCAAGTCTAAGGCCCTGAGTTCAAGCCCCAGTACTCCTCTCCCCTCCCTCCACCCACAATAAAAGATTTATTGAATGATCAATGAAGGAATGAATTTTTAAAATTTTTCTCTTGCTCTTGCCAAGAAGCATCCATGATTCAAGGAGGCAAAGTTCTCTCCAGAAATATCCACTGCCTTCTCTCCACACATGAAATGGAGAAATGGAGAAAGAATATGTTATTGATGTATTTTGACATCCTAGACTAAAAGCTGTTACACAGGAAGCAAAGTACTAATAGCCATCATCTCTTAAATTGATACTGCACTATTCAAGGGCTAAATTCAAGGACTTTCAAAGAGAACAAGACGTGCTACTCTTCACACTTCAGCCCCTACCCTTTCTCCCCCTCCTCTTACCCAGTCTTCCCTGCTACACTGCATTTGAGAAAGAAGACAAACAGTATACTGTCATAATTCATTGCAAGAAGAGGGTCTCAGAGGTGTAGGTGGGGAAGTTTAATTCACCATTGGACTACCATGCATGTCACCTCAATGATGCAAATACATACAGCTCTATGAAAAGCTGTCTCTTGCCAAGTTCCAGAAAAAGCACCTCAGATGGGGTGACTGGCCTTGGCTATTTCAAATTCCTAGACATTGTGTAGTGAGGTCAGAACCTAGGAGCTTCAGGGAACTTTTTTCCCCAAAGAAAAAGAATAATAGCATGTTATTTCACACAAACAAGAAAACTTACCCAAGAATTAGTTTCTCAACAACCATGAGGCTACATCTAATGCAGTACATTTTGGAGGTGCATGCATGCATGCATGTATGTATGTGTATGCATACATGCACATGCACACATTTCATCTGCAGACAAAGAGAATTTCTCTTAGAAATTTAGGTAATCAGTCCCTACTAATTGAGAGTCAACATTATGAGCTGTCTTCTCTTTTATGATTATTTATGACCTTTGTCAGACTAAGTCTTCTCAGCTTGTAAAGTTCACTCACTTTTCACACTCATATATTCATTCCATAAATATTTACTGACAGCAACTGTTATGAAAGCCAAAAACTGGAGCAATGAAAAAGCAAGGTAAAGGTCTTGTTCTGAGGACGAGACCTTCTTAGGATTCAGAAAGGAAATGTATGATTCAAAAACAATAAAAATTCAAAGACTGGGTGACATCATTTATTGGATTCCTACAACCTCAAGACCCTAAGGTAAACTTTATATTCATGACCTTTATAACAGTTCAGTGAAACAGGGATCATTTAAAGAAGAAGAAATGGGAAATAGATAAGAATCTACTTAGGACCGTACACTACCCCTAAGTGGATCTAGGGTTGGAGCCGATATCCATCCTCACCTCTCAGCTGCAAGGTTTATGTCTGCCCTAAGAATCTGTTCCTGGGATGCGCCTGAGCTTCTCCTGAGCTTCTCAGGTTACATTTCTGCCTTCCCTCCCTGAGCAATATCAACTATCCTCTCCAGGGCTATGAACACAACATACTTGTTGAATAAATGCTGGCTGCTTATGCTTCATTTTCTTCTTATTATTTTTTTCTAATTTGGCAGTTTAAAGCAATTAGCATCTTTTAGTCAAGTGTGTTATTAAGTCAACATTCAAAGGAGGGTGAATCAGGGGAAATGAATATACCAGGTTATATAAATACCAATATATTCACCTTCTAAAATATCACATAACTTCATCATCTGTCAAATATAGTCCCTCTTATTTTTGCCTTTTACATTCAAAGATGAATCCATTCTCATGCACAACTCTAAGAACAGGTACAAGAATTCCTGGGGAGAACATCAGCAAAAATGTAAATGTCACGTCTGCCTCCTGACACAGATGCTGCTTTAACCATCTTCTGGCCACGCAGCGGCTTTCTTTTCATCTGCAGTTTGTCCTGGTAAGACTCTGCTGCCCCCACCAGAGCTCAAAGTGAGGAAGAGCCAGCACCATCTCCCTCTACTCGAGCATACACCCAGTGTCGACAAGGGCAGGGCAACAGATGTTAATAGTGATAGTTAATAGTTAATAGTGGATGAGACAAAATGAGAAGAAGAATCAAAACCAAGAGCACATGCCTAATGGTGAGCAGACTGGGAAATGGGGTCAGATCTGCTGTCCCCTGGAGCCAAGCTGAGCCAGCACAGAAGGACCTATGAGTTCTATCAAGTGCAGACACAAAAAGAAGAATGGAGGTGCCTCTAGGTCTTGGAGCTCAAAAACCATCTTCCCTGTGAGTCTCTCATTCAGCCCATCATGTCCAAAGAACTAGAAGGAAAGCATTAGGAAACCAAGATTCAAATGGCAAGAAGATAGATTCTGAGGTAAATAATAAACTTAATATTCAAAAACAAAGATGAACATCATAGTCACATTTGCATCTGGGATTGATTTTCTTCCAAGAACTCTTTCCATCACCATCTTCAAGATTTGGGGTCCAGTCTCATCAAATACAACATGAAGAAAACAATTCATGAGCTACTTGTGAAGATCAAGTTAAAGGACTTTTTCAGATTTGCTCATTCACCCAAAGACATTGAAAAGGACAAGACATTAGTTTCTAGTCTCAAGAGAGATTGACTGCTGATCACAGGAAGAAATGTGAAAATAATTGTCCAGCAAGTATAATAACAAATCCCAGATGCAACAGTGATAGCTATATAATCAATGAAAAAACACTTTGCAAATTCCGTAAGTGCTAAGCAAAATACCAAATGTTCTTAAGACTGCTGCTCAGCCTGTACTCCCCATACTTTCCTCCTTTGTTCTTCTCCCTTTCTCCCACATGTCCTCCTCATCACTCCCTATCATACTACCCCCACATTTCCTCTAATGGGGCCTTCCACATTGAAGTGTCTAGTAGTGACCTTGGAGCCAACTAAGGTAATTTCTGGAAGAGATAAATTAAAGCACAGTTGATAATGTTCCTTAAGAACTTCATTATAGGTTGCAAATATCCAATGTTCCTAGCCTATGGGACATCATAGCTTAGGCACTGTAGAGTACCAGTTACTTCTCTTCATGTTGGCTGACTGGGAACTACAACTCATTGCTAATGCCCAGAATCTGAAAAGAATACTGTACAACAACACACAACTAGCACATGAAAACACCAAGTTCCATATTTATAGCACAGATTATCTTGAATCATGATGCTTTCACATCATCATAAAAAAGTAAAAAAGTTGTGAGTCAAACCATGGTTAAGTTTAGGACCATATGCACAAGTTTTCCCATTCAAACAGCCCTGGGCTTAAGGATAAATTATATCATTTATTAGCTCCATGATCTTCGGTAAGTCATATCACTTTTGTGAACTTAGTCTCCTCCTCTAAAACAATGGCACTATCAGAGTACCGATTTTCATGGGATTGTTGGGAAAGAGAAATAAATTTATACAGAGAATTTTTGCATCATGACTAGTTGACAGTGTTAGCGAATACAACCCCCTATCATTATTATTGAAGAAAACACAGCTTTAGTCCCAAAGATCAATGCTGCACTTCCCAGAATAAAATTGAGCTGGCCTGTAATTTACCAGGTAACTTTTAAAGCACTATCTTTTAACATATTTATTAGGTTGTGAAATCAATGTATTGGTCAGAATCAGTCTTCCAAAATGAAAATAACAGAATAGGAGTGAAATAGAATAGTGTAGAATCAAGCAGAACAGAATCAGACAGGATAAAACAGAATACAATTCAAAATACAAGATTGCAGCTGATTGGACCGTACACACCTTTAATCCAGCACTTAGGAGGCTGAAGCAGGAGGAACAGTTCTGGGAGAGCCTGAATCACATAGAGACACTCTAACTCAAAAAAAAGGAGGGGCACAAAGAAAGAAATCTTTATATGAACTTTCTATATGCACTATAGAGATTAAGTTAAGAAATGTTTCATGAAAAATGTTTTACCTATGAAATTGTGTAGTGAGCAGCAGTGAAACATATATTTCTTACTGTGGGCATTTATCAAAAAAGTTTGAAAAGCTGTCAGAAAAACATGCTGTTTTGTGCCCAACAGGCCCCTGGAGGAGCAATTCTTATACCAGGGAGATAAGGAGAGGTCTTTTATTGGAAGCAGATGGCACCTTTCAGACAGATGCTCACCAATTTTCTATTAAATGGCTGGAAACTATAGGTCCCCATAACCTATTTGGTAAGAAGAAATGCCATTGGAGATAGGTCAACAAATTTCTTTCCATCTTGCAAATTGGAGAATGGCAACTTCAACTGTGCTCAGTGATTTCTAAATAAACTGCTTCAGCAATCAGATGTGCACCTAGGTACCTTTGAACTTAAAAGATGAAATGTCTGACTTGTTCCAAGCCCATGTTTCTATTACAGAGAAAGCTTCCATTCATGTCATCTACACTGAGGTTGACTGGACCCCATGCCAGCCCTGGTTTTAATCTTGGTTCAGGGATTAGACACAGGACAACACAGACCCAGGACAACACAACACAGATTGTATGCACACAGATATGTAAGTAAATGCCATGAGATATTCACAGGTCAGAAGGGAAGGAAAGGTATAATGGAATCTTTTTAAGGAAAACCAGAAGACTTCACAGAAGTAAATATGCACACCATGAACCACCATATCAGAATCAACTGAAATGTTTGCTACAAAAAAATTGAACTCCATGGGTCCTGGCCAAGTTCACTAAGAAACTAGTTACTCTGGAGGTAAAGATCTGAGGATCCCAGAGAGATTTGGGATCCATGAAACTCTTATCTCCGATTAACCAGCAAAAAGCCAGAAGTGCAACTGTGGCTCAAATAGTAAAGTGCCAGTCTTGAGCAACAAACCTCAGGGACAGCACCCAGGCCCTGAGTTTAAGCTCCAGTACCAGCGCGCGTGCATGTGTATACACACACACACACACACACACACACACACACACACACACCTACCTTTTGGGGAAGGACCTTGAAATAAAGCATTTTAACAGGACATACAGATAACTCTGTTGTTTTCTAAAATCTGACATCCTATAAAACTGAGGTGTGGGTGCCAGGCAAGGGCGCAGGGGCAGCAGGGGCAGCAGTGGGGGAGGGGACTGGAACAGGCAAGCACAGCTGACATGTTTGGGGAATGTGAGCAGTGCACTGTCGCTGAAGCATTGAGGGTAAAGATGTGAAAGGTGGCCACAGCAGCAAAGGGATTCTGGCACCCAACCCAGCTCTGCATGCCTCATTGAGTATTCAATGGATGTTTGTTGAAGCAGGAAAGAAGGAAGCAAACATTTCCAGCATTTGACCAAAAGCAAATGTATGTTTGTGAGTCTGTTAAGACAGCTACAGATTTTTTTCCCAAACCATGATATTCTACCCCAAAGGAAGGATTGGATCATTTGAACTTCTGCAGTGGGCAATGAGAAGCCTGGGGGCCTCCAATTTCCAGATGGGTGTTGACACTAAATAAACATTTGGCCAATTATACTGTCACCCACCCATTTCACCTATATAGGTCATCAGAGGGGTATTCCCTGACGATCCATTGAGATGAAATCCTTTGGCTGCCAGAAAAAGATACATTGGGGGAACATTCTTTATTGGTGAAATTCAGCCTTAAATGTGATTATACTGAGGAGAAGTTGCAAACACATCCTTTTACAAAGACAAGTAAAGCACATTTCCAATGGATGTCAGCCAAGGAGCTTGGAAAATCCCATGGGACAGAAAGTAGACAGGCCTTGAGGCTGGGGGGGGGCACATCTCTATGTCATCCAAGAGGCCCACTGTGGGACATGGGTAATGTCCCAGGGCTGACAGCATTCTGGGTTTGGATCACTCCTGATTACCTGTGAGGACCAGGGCATGTCAAAGAACTCCTGCACAACCATAGCTGCATGGACTGATTCCTAACATGCACTCCAACTCCAGAGTTCCTGCTCAGTAAAGATCAGACTCATCAGGCAGATGGAAGGCAGGTGTCTGATCCCAGTCACCATGGAGTCACACAAGTGTTCTGCATACACAGTGCTCTGCTGCATGGCCTCCACAGAGGAGACCAGTGTCAGAGAGGAACTGGATGCAAGCCTCCTCCAAAGGCCTCAAATGGTTCCAATATGCAGAGGAAGTGGGAGCTGGAGAGAAACATCTTTTGGCAAAACTACCTCCCATTAAATGTATGTAACTGAAGTCCCATGTCCCAGCCATCTGCTCACCCTTATCTCAGAGGGTCTGCGCTAAGTGCAGGCTCTTGGAATGTGCATGGAACTGGTCCTGCAAAAGAAATGGACACTTATACCAACAAGATGCAAATGCCAATATAAATAGCCCATATTCAGGAATCTTCACACACACACACACACACACACACACACACACACACACAAAGAGGGCTAATTCCCCTGCATAAAGGTGCTGGCATACTGATTAATCATGACCACTAACCAGGACCTCACACATGCTGCAGGTATGGACAGCAGCAGAAAAAAAAAAATGCAGCTCTGGACAGCCTGCAACACATGACTCAGAAATCGAGTGCTGATGAGGTAAACAACAGAGAAACAAACACACAAATCAAAGGAAGCCCTGGTTGAGAAGGCAAGATCATGGTGAAGCTGACAAGGCCTCAGAAAAAGCCAGGTGAAGTTCATTGTCCTGTGAAGGTGAAGGGGAGAGAAATTAAAATTTCTCTCTAATGTCACTGGGAATGTGGCATCCAAGCGCTTTATGGAATTAGCTGCAGCAGCTTCCTAATTGCCTGTGCTGAGTCGCCTCCCCCAGGTTGATGGTGGCGGCTGCGGCCCCATCAGTCTCGCTTGGTGCTCCTCGTGCACCCGCCCGGCACTGCGGTGCTCCCGCTGCAGCTGCTGGGCCCAGCACCGCAGAGGCGCCAGGATATCTGAGCCAGATTACATACATCTAAAGGAGACTGGGAGTACACCAAGTCTCCTTCCCAGAGGGTAAGGGGTGGTCAATGGGCAGCCCTTGTTGGCACTGCCAAGGCTGAGGGTGAGGGACATGCCTGCAGGGATTTAGAGCAGGATCATCTACATGGAAAATAGCTCCCAGCTCTTGCAGTGTCGGTGCCCTATGGAACTCATAAACCTGGCACTAGAAGGGAAGGGAGAAGGGATAGAAGGACTTCAGTCTTTGCATTCTCATTTGTATGATCAGTTTGTGAGAACAAGGAAAAGCAGGACGGGCTATTACTTCCTTTGTTTATCTGTCCTTTCGTGCATGCCACAAGCAAACCCTGAAAACCACCCCCACAAACAGCTCTGTTTGTACATCCCATCAGAAAAAGCAAGCTAAGCCTCAAGGAATTTAAGGTCTAGCTTACCAACCTCCTGTTCAACCTATTCTCACCACCACTACCTCAAGAAAAGGGATTCTCAAAATCTCACGCATCCTCAGACCTGTCAGGGGCATGGATGGATCTGCTAGACTCATTCTATGCAAAATAAAACAGATCCTCAGGGGAGGGGTAAAAGGGCAATGGCCTCTAAGCTATCTGTCAATTGTGCAGAAGAGCAAATCTGTGGCTTCACTGAAAGAAAAAAATCATAAATAAGCACCAACAGATATTCTGGAGAGAAAGACAAATAATGAGAATTAGCACTAACCAAGTAGCAAAAATCAACTAAATGCTTCCAGGACATACAATCTTATGCTGATACATTTCTGTACCTAATCCTACCATGGCCCCATTTTACAGGTGAAGAACCTCAGGTCTCAACATGAAGCTAAGAAGGTTCAAACTGAATTTCAAACCAGATCCGTCTGGTCCCAGGGCCTTGGAGCCCAAGCTGGCTCTTCAACAACACTATCATCCATTACTTTAATGGGGAATACACAAAGGGAAACTTTACCAAATACAGTTAGATTCTCAGAAAGGCTTCTCAGGAATCAGACCTAATGAGGGGAGGATTGACCCTCAGAGAAAACCAAAAGACTAGTGACATCATTTTATTGTAATAAAAGGAGGAACTACAGTAAGCTTGAGGGCTTACTGAGCCCCCTCCTTTCAGCCCTTGCCTCTCTTAAATTCTGTGTTATACAAGCAAATGGCAGTGCACTCAAGCAACTTGAAGAAGAATCCCACTGGGAAAAGATTAACAGCAGGGAAGAAGTTTCCACCTTGATGAGTCAGTAATACACAAACCAAAGCAAGGGACAATGGCTTGTCCTAGAAAATACCCACAGGTCTTTCCACTGACCCCATCCCAATACAAGCACCTGAAACAGGCTTTATATGACCCAGGTTCAAAGCTTGCCCTTGCCACTTCAAACCCAAGAGACATAGGCCTAGTTACTTTCTCCTTTTTGTTTCTACATTTCTGAAACAGAGATGACATAAATTAGTACAAGACACAGCGTACAAATAAACCACCTGCTTTGTCATTGCCATTACTTCCTAAAGGACTAAGTTTTGAACAACCTAGTGAAAGTTTCCAAAAAGGCCTCCAATGCGTTGATGTTAGCTTCTGCCAGCAGACAAACGGCTGTCTTTGGTAACCAAGGCTTCCCAGTTAATAAAAGCAACTCCTTGGGAATAATGATCACAACATGACAGTAGTCCACCTTTTCCAAATACTTTGAGATACTCATTGCCAAGCATAACTGATACATCTTCTCATTTGGGCTTCCTACATAGTGGCTACTCCCACGACATCCATTTGATAGAGAAGAACACCAAGGCTCAGAGACTGATCTGTCAGGGTCATATGAGTAATCAGCTACAGTATCTAGATTTAATTCAAATTGTTTAGATTTGGAATTAGACTCAACTGTAAGTTTCCAAGACCAACTATCTCTCTGAAAAGTACATTTTACAGTCAACCCTCTAATTTCCAAGTCTTATATATTTCCTATCATTCTTAAGGCATTTGTTTCCAGCAAAAAGACAAAGAAAAAACTACAAAGCTTGCTATTCAAGTAGAAGAATCCAGATATGGCTCCAATAATTCTAAAATTCCTCTTCTGGGAAATGTGTATAGTTGGTGTTTTTCAAAAGATTAGTGAGCTGTGAACATTCTCCTGAAAGGATTACATCTTACTTCAGGGTGACCAGGTAATTCCTATGTTCTCAAATACTCAAACTTTAAAAAAAAATAGATTTTTTAAAAAACTAATTATCAGTATGTTTCTAAAAAGAAAAATGTCACATCTATAAAACACACAAACACACATGACAAACCCTCTGTTGTTTCCTGTTAGTGAACGATTAGTTCAATGTATGCCATCTGAGTCAGTGTGCAAATTCTGTTACAAAAGCAATGCAAAATCGCATTCAAATAGGAACCAGGCCAAAGAATATAAAAAGAGAAAGAATATTCAAACTTCAGTATTACCATCCCAGAAGTCAAAGAACTTATCATTTATGTCCGTAGGGCAAAAGTCTATGCCCATTGAGTTGTTTATACATGATAGGATCATATTATGTTAATAGACATTTCACTAATAATGAAAACCAGTAGGAGGCTGAAGGCAAAGCTATATATTATGACTCTGTGGCTGAAAACTACCTATATGCAATATATTTACTGCCTCCCACATCTATTGTTCTTCTTTACAATATTTTTTCACCTTAGTCTCAACAAAAATACAATGGAAAAGGCATTGTGGATGGTATAGGTACAAAGAACAAAGTGCTTTCTCCATACAACTTTCACCTTGCTTTGCAAATTATTTTAACACTGTTACAGCAAGAATAAACTTCAAGTTCACAATTGCCCAATTGGTACTGGGCAAAAGACAAGGTTAGGAGCATTAGGAAAAGAAATTTTAAAAGAAAGAAATGAACAACAAAACACCTCACCTTCCTGTTAACATAATAAATGTTTTTTGTCATTGTACCCATCATATAAAATGTGCATGACATATATTAACTTAATTTTATGAATTCATCATGAGATCAAAGTGGCAGTAATTCCATGAGTTTCTCTTTTCTTCACTAGTAATGAGGCAGGACATTATTAAGTGACAGAGTGGTCAAAGAACCAAGACTTTCCTATACCACTTACTATTCTAAACTGCTTCACAAGTATTGTAATTTCATCCCCACTAAAGTCCTATGATACAGGTGTATATATTATTTGTTCCATCTTATGAAAAAAGTAAGGGCCAAGGAGGTAAAGTTAGTGATTGGCAGGGCAGAATTGAGCCCCAAAATAAGTGCTTGTTAGGTGCCAGTGACTCAAAATCCCAGCTACTCAGGTGGCTGAGATCTGAGGATCGCAGTTCAAAGCCAGCCCAGGCATGAAAGTCCATGAGATTCTTATCTCCAATTGACCACCAGAAAACTGGAAGTGTCATTGTGGCTTAAGTGGTAGAGTACTTGCCTTGAGCTGAAGAGCTGAGGGACAGTGCCCAGGTCCAGAGTTCAAGCCCTACAACTGACCAAAAAAAAAAATGCTCCTTAAAAAAAAAATTCTCCTTTCATCTGTGACTAGCTTACTGTAATAGAAATCTAGATCCTTCCAGACCCAAATGCTTTGTTCTGTACTGGGAGACAAAAGTTAGTAGCTGCCATAAAAAGAAAATAAAGAAAAAAAATGTAAGGTCAAGTTTAGAGAAGGGGAGGATCTAGATTTGGGGATTCTACAAGCCAGTTATTCCTTTTATTTCTTTTTTGTTTTGTTTTATTGGTCATGGTCATTCCTTTTTTTTTAATGCTTATACTGAAGCTTGAACTCAGGGTCTGGGTGCAGGCCCCAAAGTTTTTTTGCTCAAAGCTCTACCACTTGAGCCAGTTACACTTCTGACTTTTTGCTAGTTAATTGGAAATGAGAGTTTTACAGACTTTCCTGGTGGGACTGACTTCAAGCCACAATCTGTAGATCTCAGCCTCCTGAGTAGTGAGGATTACATGGGTAAGTGACCAGTGCCTGGATCCCTTTCTTTCCCTTTAAAAGCACTCCATCAACGTTTCAGGAAAATAAGTCATTATGTGTACCAGGTACACATAACACAATTAGAGATATGAGCAAAGATGAAAAGCAGGCTTGACTTTTTACAGAAAAAAAAGGGGGAAAGGTGTTTCTGGTTTTTGGAGAAGAGTTAAGTCTTTAAAGTGTAGCTTAGATTGGATCCTGGTCAGGAATTCCACTGAATCCCTCCCTTCTGCAGCAACGCCACTTCCAAGGTGATACCTATGGTTGAGGTTGCCTGACAGCACCTTTCCCCTCACCAATCAGGCTCATCAGTCCTGCTGACCCATTACCCCTTAGGGATCATTGACATCCCCCCTCAAGAATAAGCCCACAATGGTGGGAGAGTTCTGACTAATATAACTGCAAGAAGAGTAGAGTTTCTCAACTTCCATGGTCTTTGAAGTTCTATCCGAGGAAGAAAACACTAAGAACATTGGCATCCCAACCCACCCAGCCCTTCCTATCATCATCAGGTCCTGCAAAAGGGACTCTAACCATGCTCGGATGGGATGGGCCACAAAAATAGATGTGCAGCAAAGAAGAGGTATAAGTTCAAGGATTAAAACAAACCTGAATTTGAGTCCTAGTCCCGCCATGAAGCAAGTGGTTCCACCTGTGAGGCAACTAACACATCCATTCCCCCCCTCAAAAAAAAAATTAAGAATAAGATTAGGTATCTTAAATTAGCTACTTCAATACAGTGAATGTTCCATTTATACCAAATACTCAGAAGGGAGTAGAAGACGTACATTTCCTTCCCTTCCCACCCCAATCAACACTCTCTTGTTCATCGGAGTTGGTTATGACCTGGTAGATTTCTGTAAGGCAGTCAAATTCTAGATCTGTAACATTCATGGAAACAAATGGCTCTTAAGTGTTTCCTAAAGATTGGCCACAAGGGAACCACCAAAACTCTTGCAGACTCTTTGCAGACTTCTAATGATGAATACAATAGCTTTGTGAGTAAGCTATGCAGGTAGTATAGCAAAAACACTCCCACCATTAACACCATGATTTCAACTTGCTGATGATCATGTTTACACAAAGAGGGGTGGCACTTTTCAGTCACTCATTCCCCCCCTCCCCCTCCTCCCCCTCCTCCTCATCCTCCTCCTCCTCGCCAGTTCTGGAGCTTGAACTCAGGGCCTAGGTGCTGTCCTTGAGATTCTTTTGGTCAAGGCTAGCACTCTACCACTTGTGTCATAACACCCACTTCCAGCTTTTTCTGTGTATGTGTTACTTCATGCATGCTAGGCAAGCACTCTACCACTGAGCCACCTTCCCAGGCCTCATTCCTCTTCTTTAAGGACATCTGCACAGGACTGCAGATGCTCAAGGCCAAAAACACAAGAGAGCTGCCAAGGAAGCTCTGGAGAGGACAGGACCAGAGGAAAGAGCCAAGAAACAGAGAATGCCCTTGAGTGCCTCCTGTGGGTGATGACAGATGGCCACTCACATACTATCCCCAAATATCACTTAACATCCCTGTCCCTAAGGAAAGACTATCACACTCAGTGAGGAGCCTCGTCCTCCTGTTGGTCTCCAGCACCACTCCCCTGAAAGCCTCCAGGAGAAGTCGAACTCTACAGCAAAGAGTATTCTCCCAGGAGGCAATGCCTGCCATGCTGTCCAAAAAGATTAAGAAGTTCTCAATAGCGTCTGCATTAGCTCTACAGCCTGGCAAATGGCTGGGCACACTTAGTCCTCTATGGCTTATGGGCCTCTGAGCTGCGGGAGTATAAGCAACAAGACACATGAGAACGGAAGTAAGGACTTCAACTCCTTGTTGGGCAAATTCCTGTGGGCAGTTTCTTTGCCCTAAGGGAAAAGGAAGTTGTCCCCACGGGGTACAGTTCACATCCTGACAGAGGCAGCAGCTGCTTTCTCCCTTCCACTGTCAGGTACTTGGTTCCCTGTCAGAGACCAGGTAGGGATCATGCCAATATCTGGCCCTCATTTATATACCCATGTGTTTGCTTACTCACTGAGTCCACAGGTGTGCATGAAGTTAGGCCCTACAGGTACTCAGCAAAGATCATCTTCAGTTTTGTGTTTGGATGAGGCAGCTAATAATGACCACAAGTTCTCCTTGATAGGAGCCAAACACTGTGCTAAGTAACTTGCATATTTTTTTTTCCATGGGCAATAGGCCTCCTTTCCCATTTAAAGTTACAGACCTAACATACCACAAGGTGACCCAGTTAGGAAATGGAAGAAACTCAAATCTAAGTCTCTATGATTCCTCTCAGCCATTATCCCAGACTTTGTTTTTGAAGTAATTTTCCAGATGTTATTTTATTTAATCCTCCCAAACACTTCTGAGATAGGAGAAATTCAAGTATTCTTCATCTTTTCTTTTCCCTAAGCAGAAACTGTGGTTGGAAAAAGACTACATAAAATCAAGAGGACTTAGAAATATAAGTGACCAAGTATGCAAACTCCAGATCACCTTGAAAAGGCTGATTAATTTCTACAAGCCTCAGTTTCTAAATAAATCTATAAAAGCAGTGAATAGGAGTCCTTGTCCCTATTATCAGGAGAATTGTCAGTGTTTTGTTTTGGGGTGTGTGTGTGTGTGTGTGTGTGTGTGTGTGTGTGTGTGTGTGTGTGGTGTGTGTGTGTGTGTGTGTGTGTGTGTGTGTGTGTGTGTGTGTGTGTGTTTGAGACAGGTTCTTACTATGTAACCAAGCTAGGCTTGAACTTGCAATCCTTCTGCCTCAAGTTTTGAATGCTGAGATTACAGACTAGAGCTGCTATGCCCTGCCTGTTGGGAGAATTTAAAGGGACATCTGTGAGTGCTTATTAGACTAGCTAGAGTATAAAGACTGAAGAGTGAATGCTCCCTGATTTTACTATTAGATTAAATGATTGTGCAAGACCACTCAGGAAATGTATACAGAAAAGCAGACAGAGCTCCGCCACTGACTTTTCTTTCAGCAAGTTATCATCTCCAAAGATATCCAGCTCTGAAAATGCTCTAAGCCCTCAATTTCTATGTAGCATTTCCCAAGAGTTGGAACAAAGGTGGCAAGGGAAACTGAATGGAGCAAACAGAATGAGGCTACCTGGGAGGAAAAGCAGGATGCTAAATTGAAGACTGGCTATCCCACAAGGAGCTTAGTCAGCACCCACTGCTCTATACTGAGTGTAGTGCTCTGTTGTCATCATCTTGACAATCTTATTAACATTTTTCAATAGACCCTGGTCCTCTTCTCAGCAGGTCCTCACATTCCAGCTGTCTACAAAGTCACACACACTGCCCAAATCCATGCATGCTGGGTTCTATACCAACACCCCAGTTCTGTCTCTCAGGCTAGCCTTTCTACAACCCAAGAGAACAAGAACAGTCTTCTCCATCAGCAGGCAGCATCTGGCATATTCTATAATGAGCAGCATTCATTTAAACTGCTCGCATGAGTATGTGCACACACACAAAGTTAGTAAGTATAATGATAATGACGTGCCACCCCTAATGCTGACTAGTAGTTGTTTCCTCTAAAATAGATAAACCAGAGGTCTGTTGTGTGAATCCACATCATTCATGGCCCTGCCCAACTCATCTTTCCAGATCATTTACATGGATAATAGTTCTTTTAACCTTGGAGCTACGGTTTTCCAATAACAAGTGCCAAGATATATACTCTGACATGCACGAAGAGAAGCCACAGCCATCTATTCCTTGTCAAGAGATAATGCTTTTCTTTTCAATATGGCCTTGAAATGCTCACTTATAGTTTGGCTTCTGAGCTGTTTGTTTTCATAATCCTGACTTGGGGTAGTGGAGAAAGTATGCAGCATGTGCCTTACAAAAATGTAAGGTATTTAAGCTGCCTTGGAATTAGCATCCAATGAGTGTTAAAGGAAATGAAATTGCAATGCTTATCATTTTTAGAAATATACTAGGTCTTTTGCAAAGTTTATTTGTCTGGTAACTTTCTTCCAGAAAGTAGGCAGACCAGCTACATGCACAGACCTCCCTCACAATCTGTCAGCTACATAGAATTCCAACATGCTGAAGGCACCAGAGCACAGGTGACTGTGACCCTAGCTTTAAACTCGGGAGCAACCATCTCAGATGGTATCTCCTGATTACTAAATACTTAGGGAAATTCCACAAAACAGATTGCCCTCTTCTTCCTCATGGCATCCTCTCCTTCCCTTGCAGGAGAAGTTGCATTTTAGCTAATGGTCTGAACAGGATGACTGAAGGTTCCATCAGTGTTCCCAGAGCCTGACACCAGGAACTTCTCATGAGATCTGAGGACCACAATTCAAAGCCAGCCGGGGCAGGAAAGTCCATGAGACTCTTTTTTTAAAATTTTTATTTATTTATTATTGTGAAAATACTGTACAGAGGGGTTACAATTACATGGGCAAGATAATGAGTACATTTCTTATTAAACATTGTAGCCTCCTCCTTTGTTTCCCCTTCCATGAGACTCTTATCTCCAATAAACCACCAGAAAACCAGAAGTGGCACTGTGGCTCAAGTGGTAGAGCACTCACCTTGAGCGGAAGAGCTGAGGGACAGCACCTAGGCCCAGAGTTCAAGCCCCATGGCTGACAAAAAAAAAAAAAAAGTTCCCTGCAATCACATAAGATGAATCACCATGTCCCTTGTATAAAATTGACATTAAAAGGAGGTAATGTTAATTACCTCCTCAGATGTTAATTCACAGGCTAAGGCTTCATAACATCTATTTAATTTCTTTTCCAGGCTCAGCCAGAGCAAAAAACACCAAATTGAGTCATAGTTTTAGAAACTCATGCCTGCTCATATACTCTGCCTATAACCTGCAAGTCTCAACTCCAAAGGCAATTTGGATCAGCACTGTGTAGACAAAGGAGAGTGAGACCCTCATATTTATGCTCTGCATTGCTAACATGATGTATGTCTCAACTTAAAACAAAAACAGCCCCTTTTTTGTTTCCTAATTTTTTTGTGCTAATCCTAGGGCTTAAACTCAGGGCCTGGACACTCCCGAAGCTTCTTTTGCTCAAGATTAGTGCTCTATCACTTGAACTACAACTCCACTTCTGGCTTTTTTTTTTTGTAGTTAATTGGAGATAGCCTTGCAGGCTTTTTTGCCCAGGCTTCGAACGTTGTCCTCAGATCTCAGCCTCTTGAGTAGCTAGGATTATAAGTGTGAGCCACCAGTGCCAGACATAAAAAGAAATTTTAAGACAGAGATTTAAAAAAAAAAACTAAGAAATTGGAACAATGAGCAAAATGAGGTCCATACAAAAAAAGAAGAAGAAAGCATTACAAATGGCCATGTATAAATCTACAAGAGTAATGAGATATATTGCTAAAAGGTACATCCTAGAGAGTGGGCTGATGACACCAATCAAAAGACTAAAAACTATCATTTCAAGAAATAAGACTAGAAAAAATAATCTTCGGAGGTAAGGTCTAGTAATTTGAAAGTGAAGCTGTGAACTAAATGATCATCAGCAAAAGATGCTGAATGTATTTATCTTTTAGTATGGGAAATAACTGTGTATACTCAACAAAAGCATTTAACAGCATAGAGGCTCCTTTATAATGTCCGGCTTCCTACAGGAATCATAGAGCCAATACCCAATTCCTCATTCGAGAATACTACTTTTTAATTATTTAAAAGTGCATTGATTTCCACGCTGATGAAAAGTCATAATTACAAAAATGGCTCAAGGAATCAACCTTTTACTTTGCTGACTCTGTCCTGTGGAAAGAGACATCCAGCTTATATACTTAGGTATTAAAGTCACTCTCAATAAATAGTTGATAACACAAAAATACTTGGTAGTGCATTCCAAGAAGTGTACTGCATGCTTGGTCAATTCTTTTCTTTAATGGCAAAGACACACATTACCTGTATTTTTGCTGTGTGTTTATAATCACAATTCTGGAAAATGTAATTGGAGCCCTCATTCCCATGAACATTCATCCCTGAATTCAGGTGTAAACAGAATGAAAAACTCAGCTCCCATGGAAATTCCCCTAAGGAGGAGATAGGGATCCTGCAGGTTTAATGCCTTTTATTGTGACTGCTAAAGGTGTGGAGCACTGAGTTTAACAGACAGGTTCAAACATGCTTCTCACTGCATCCCCAAACAGAAAGACGATGAGTCCTGTTCAACTACACCTCCCCCAAAAGAACCCAAACAAAGCATTCTTAGGGGGAAACGAAGCAATATAGAGGCAGCTGAATACTAGTATGAATTTGTCAAATAGAAAATTAATTAAAACTTGAAGTAAATGGAAACCCCTACAGCATCTGCCAGCTAAGGAAGCAGGAGACAGACACAGGTCTCCTTCCAGAGCACCAGTTCTCTAAGACTGAAAAAAATCATCTCAAGATTCACTTAAATTCACCCCCACACCATCCTCTGCTATACCTAAGAAAACACAAAACTGTGAAAGCAGAGATTACTGCAACTTAAACTAAATAAAAATTATCCTCTTTATATGTAACTAACATTGCTATTCCCATGCTCAGCCCAAGACAAAAAGAAGACAAAAAGGGAAAAGTCTGACATGAAATATCTACTACTATTATAAGCTAAAGTAGTAAGAGCAGCAGTATCAAACCCAAAAACAATTGAGGAGATAATTCTAATGTTTGTATTTACATTGGTGACAGTAATAATGTTGCTTCCTCAAAATATATTACCTAATAAAACCACCTTACCAAAATCAGTTTCCCTAGTCTCCAAACACCTTAAAGAAAATGACCAATTCTTATTTAACTTACATTCACAATAACTATTTTTGTAAAACTCTAGGCCTTAGTGCAAAAATTACAACTACCGTTCAAAAACTGAACGGTAGTTGTAATACTACCTTGATTCACAACATGAAAAATCAATTAGAAAACTACTTAAAATGCATAAAATTATACAGTGTTATACAGTATACCTTTCTTAACTGAAAACCAAACTTTAATGTCCATACTCTAAAAATGCAATTACAGTCTTTTATGGAACCTAGTATTGTCACCTTTGAGGTCTGTTAATTCAATCTTAATGCATTTTTCTAATCGAGCTTTCTACTCATTCTGTAAGCATCTTAATTGTTAAAGATGCTGTGAAGTGATGGATGGATGCATAAAGTTTTGATTTAGAGGAATAATTTCTCACACCAATAGTGAGGAACCTGAAACTAAGCAGAAGAGCCACACTCATCTTGCTTTTCCAAGTGACATTATGTCTGCCACATTCAGAGCACCTGGGATCTTTTCCCATTCATATTCTGAGCTCTCTACACCAATTTTCTTGTAAAAAAAAATACAATCATATTTGGAAAGGAATGCTCTAAAATTTGGGAGCAAAATGGTTCTAGAATCATCTACCATGTTCTTCCTATCATTCATGAAAGTCCTTGCCAAGCAACCCAAAGACATGGGTATTTTGAGACCCCCATAGCAAGGAATGAAAATACAAGGCTAAAACAGATATCTACTTAGGAATCTAACTCAAAGCAACACCTCACCTTCCCCTCTCATCAGATTACAAAATGCCAGGCAGCAGTAAGAAATGACAACAAAGCCATAAACAGCTGGAAATAATTACACAATTGTCAAGCTGCAAACACGACAAAAGCAAAGCAAGGCTAGTGAATTCAATATCAGAAAGGATGTTGATGAGAAGGTAAGGGAAGCATTTTAGCTGTTTCTAATTTGCTATTATAGAATAACCAATAATAGGGTTGATGGGGTTTTGCGCAGTTGTGAGTGTGTCTGTATGTTTTCTAACTTCAGAAGGAAAAGATATATTTCATGTGCTCCCACCAAATGTGAGATAAAAGATATGTAAGCACAACAAAAAAAAATCAGGCTCTGAAAGGATTCGTTTAGAGTTACTACAACTACAAAATGCAGATGAGAAATATTTCTTTAAAGTTATGCAAAATGTTCTCTTCTTTCAAAGCATAGGGAAAATACACAGGCAATACCACAGTCCAGAGCTCTTCGCATAAAACATCTGACAAGTGGGTAAAAAGCCAAAACAGAGTACAGACTGGGACTGGACCAGATTAAAAGAAAACTAAGGAAAGAAGTAATTCCTATAAGCTTGGAGGGTCACTGGTATGTAAATCATCATCTTCTATAAAGGCATGTCATTGCATCAAGTTTTTATCAACTGACTATATATAATTCAATGAACTCTTCCCCAAGTTAGAGGTAAGCAACCTTCCCAGTGGTTTCATGGAATCTGGCTGCTATTTCTCAACCAGCATACCTGTCATCTCATAGTGGAGGATGCTTCATTACGATATTTGGATTGCATGTTATAAACTGTTACATATAATGTCCCCCAAAATGCTACTCTCTGAAATGGAATGCCATAAATAAAATACGTACTTGGTTACCAGGCAGCATGCACAACACATATGGTACATTGGCCCAAAAAACACATTTAAAAATGCTTAAAGTTAACTTAACAGTTTAAGCTTTTTGTGCCCATTTCCAAAGAATTATCCCCAAAAGGCTAATCTTATCCTCTATTGTTGAAAGAATATTTGGATTAATCCTGTTGATTTGCTAACTTGAAATTCTCTTAGCCACTTCCTTCTCTTCTCCCAAGCTCATTCTTTTTCTTTATTTCTTGGAGAGGAAAACGAAGGATCATATATCTCACAATGTAATTTTAAACATAATGCTGCCCGTTTGAATTAAAATTGATGCAGCTTCTGATAAACGCCTAATAATCAATCCTCCATTCTCATTACTCTCCAGAATTATATGGACGCAAACCAATTTCTTAAGTTTGTGGACTACTCTCATAGGTTATTACCCGGCAGTGCAGCTGAGTGGAAAGATAACCACATTCATTCTCCTTATCTGTAATGATGTAATGCATCCTAGCCCTGGGTCTAGATGATTGGGGAATAATGGGATTGTACAACTGCAGGGATGACAAACAATAGTGCAGCATCTCTCTCTGATACACGGAACACCATGCCTCCAATGCAAGGTGAACAGCATCATAAAACAGGCACTGATTCTGTCCCTTGGATGAAGTTAGCTTTTTTTTTTTTTTTTTCCTGGAGGAGCATCTGCTCTCACACTGAAACAGCAATACCGACACTGAGAGGAGAGCCATGCACAAACACTGTTTCCAAGCCCCAGCCGGGACAGTGCAAGTGAGTATCCTGCTTTTCTTTGTGCTTAGAATCAAGTGTCATCTAAAAATAACCATTTGGTAGGGAGAAGTCACTGCACAGTACAATGCCAAGAAACGGAGATCAGAGACTTCTCTGATAACTGATGCAGCTCGGGGCTCACGTATGTTTGGAAAAACTAAATCTGCCTCCATTTTCTGTGCTTGGGGGGAAAAAAAAGCATCGCTTCCTGTCACCACAGAAACCTTACCTTTTGCAGAAGCTGGGAGCCCGAATACTTAGCAGCAATGGATTTTATCTCCCCACCAAAAGCAGAGGCCCACAGCTTCACCCTACAGGGAGAAAGGGCACAGGAAGAAATGTCACACTCGTGTCACAGTCCACACACACGAGCGCACACGCGGGGCTGTGGCTAAAGGAGCCAGGCGATAGAACATTAAAGAAAGCGGAGGTAGGCAGAGAAAGCACAGCGGTAGAAACTATGGGCACCAAACTGCAGAGCGCAGCGCGGGAGGAGGTCCAGAGGGTCACAGAGTTCACAATGCTCAAACTCTTCCAAAAAGACCACCCGCGTGTATTCGAACAACTGCCTAAGGACTGGGGCCACCCCAAATGGGCATTCCCTGACAAACGCTACTCTGAAGAAATCCACCCACCCACCCCCCTCCCGAGAAAGAAGTGAGATGGCCAGGTAGCACAGATCATTAACCGGCCTGGCCCGTGGAAGTTGAAGCCGGGAAACCGGGCTCCAAACTTGGTGCTGTCACTTGCGGTGAGCCTCTCCGGGTCTCACTCTCCAACACCCGAGAAGGGGCGAGAGGGAGCCCACCCTAGCCTCCGCCTCCCGACGGCGGTCCTAGAAGGCAGGTGCGAGAGGCGAGGTCAATGCCCGCCGCGGGTCTTGTGCAGCCGCACCTGCAGGCGCCCAAACTTGGGTTTAGTGGGTCGCGGTCGGCGGGGTCCCCTTCCCGGGCGGCGCCGCACGAGACACTTACACAGAGAGCGGGATCTGCTGCTCGGAGCGCACCACGTCCCCCAGCGCGGCGTAGAGGAGCGCGGCGGCCAGGAGCGCCGAGGCCCCCCGGGACGCGCGGCGCGGCGAGCCCGGCCCGGCCATGCTGGGCTCCATCCGACGCGCCGGCGGCGGCGGCGAAGGCGACTGGAGCGGCCGCGGCAGCTACGCCGGGCGGGCGGTGGGCGAGCGCGCGGGGATGCTGCTCCGCTCCGAGCCGCCCCGCCTGCCTCTCGAGCGCCAGGCTCACTTGGGGAGCAGAAAAAAAGGAGCGGGGGTGAGGGGGGAGGGCGGAGAGGAGGAGAGAGGAAGGCGGGTGCGGGAGGAGGGAAGGAGGGAGGGAAGGAGACGCGCCTCTCTCAGCGGCCGCCACCCGGCCCCGCCTCGGCGGCCCGGGGGAGTCCGGCGGGCCGCGCAGGGAGGGCGGGAGGCGCCTCACGGGCGGGGACTGGCAAACTCCGGTGTCCTTGGTCGCCGCGGAGCGCGCCCTGCCCCGCCCGGCCCACTGCGGCCACTGAGTTCTTTACAACTCCGCAGTCGGCCCCCGGCAGTCCCCAGGCCCCGGCGCCCCGAGCCGGGGTGGGGGGGTGGGGACTGGAGGGAGCCCGAGGACCCGGTGCCCCACACTTTGCCCGCCAGTGGCGGTTCGTAGCAGGCGCGGTCAGCCTCCGCGGCCGGGCTGGGTCGGAGGCTGCGGAGCCTAGAGGGGGCGCGCGAATCCCCCACGCCGCCGCAGTTTTCCCGGGAAACCGGCCGAAGTCTGAGGGGAGATGAACAGTGGGCGAAGGACGGGGGTCGCTCGGGGGGCAGAGCGGGTGGGGATGGAACTGGGGGCTTCGGGGTTCTGGCTGCCCACAGCCGCTCCTGGGCCACAGCGCCGGGTGAGGAAGGCGCGGGCGGCTCTGCAGCCGCTGCGGCGCGGGCGCACAAGCGCGGGGCTCCGGTACCAGCCTGCAGTGCAGCCGCCCCCGACGCGCCCGACCCCCGGCCGGGGGCTGCGAACAGCTCTCGGCACAGGCCAAGTGAGGTCCGGGGTCCGCACCGCAGCGCGGGGGCTGGCGACCAGGATGTTGGGGCCGGGAGAGGAGCAAACGCAGCGCTCAGCCCACCCTGACCAGCGGAGACCGCTACGTGAAGGGAGAAGCGTTCCTCTGAGCCCGGGGCCCCGCGCCGGCCCCGCGGCCCGAGGCAGCTGGGCGCTGGCGGAGGCGCTTTTGGCGGACCGAGCGAGGAGGGGTGTGGGCTCTGGGAACGCGGAGCCCCCCCACCCCCCGCAGTCTCGGTCGCAACCGTCCCCCACTCTGGAACCCAGTTTTCGGAACCCCTAGGACCGCGTTATGAGGTCTGGGGCGTGACTAGGAACTTTGTGGAGCCCTCACGCGGGCTGGCGGTTGAGACCGAGTGGAGTGAGGCTGAGTCATTCTCGCCCGGCCGGGCGCAACTCGGGTGACACCGGCGAGCCGCGCGCCCCTGGCGTCGCCCAGCTTATCCGCAACCTGGGCTTGGGGTTCTGCTCAGTCACCCGCCCTCAACCTCTGCACCCCCGGGTTGTGGGGAACCGAGCTTCCACTGGATGGTATGTGCTAAGATCCAGGCTGACCCCCTTGCCATGCACGCCCTAGGAAAAGTTACCCCCAGATATGAGGCTTGATCTCAGAATTGTTTTGGGTCAAGGACCACAGCGCAGGAGCTCCCCCGCCTTCCACCCCCGAGTTTCGGCAGACCCTGGACTCCCACGGGCTCCAGCTAGTCGTGCTCCCACCTATAAGGGAGCAGCGCAAGGAACAGACCCCACTAGGGGAGTGCCAGGTGCACCCCGCCCACGGGCAGTGTCTACAATCTCTACGGATGACTAACCGGTTATAATGAATTCTCCGCTTCTGTGCACACCTCTCGCCTACGGAAGCGTGCCTGTCCTTCGCAAACTGAAGCCAAACACGACCTGACCCCGGGGCATTTGGTCCTGATGGCTCTGAAACTCAAATTAGGGGCTGGGAGAAAACAGATTTTCCAGTCAGAAACCTTCTTTCTAAGTGAATACACGAGTGAGTGAATGAATGAACGCTGGCCCTTACTAGTTAAGGCATCATCTTTTCCCTCTCTGGTGTTTGTGTTGTAACAGCTCTTCCATTCATCAGTCAAGAATGCCCAAAACGTTACATGATGAGCACAGGAAGACATTCTGGGGAGCCAGAGGTGAGCAAATCAGGTGACCTGTCCTTGTGGACTCCTAAAACGAAACAGGGTTTTCTCCAAAAACTATGAGAAACGAATAATTACACATGTCCACAAGGGATCAACCATAATGTGTATGAAGATAAAGTGCCCTGGACATCCTTGCAGTCATTATGCCTGTTAACTAATGGGGAAATTGAAGTACAGCAAAGTGATACTGCTTAGTCATGTGTAAACGAACACTTGGGTGCTGGACAAAATTGGGGGCCACTGGGCACCAAGGTCATGACAGCATCTGATAATAAAACCATTGTGCTTTGCCAGGCTGATAGATGAACTCCACAGTTGTTTCAGAGCAACTAGAGCATAACATCAAGAGACCCTGGGCACAAGAGTCACAGGCCAGGAGAACAGCATTTTGAACATTTCGGACTCACACACAGCGTAAAGAGCATGTTACACAGAATACTGTGCACATTATTATTTACGATGGATTCCTTTAAATATTTCATACTGCTTTATTTTTTATGGATAAGATTTGGGATATTATTCTTCCTACTGTAAAAGTCCTTTTCATACTATCTGAAAAATAAAAATAAGCTATCTGGTATCAATAAATTTAGAGTTCAGTGTAGCATAGATTTGAGTGGCCTCACTGCTTAAATATTCAATTTTTCTTTCCACAGGAAAAGTATCAATGTAGAAAGGTATCTCTCTGCTACCTCTGCCATTATGTAACAGGAGGATAATGAGACCCAAAAGGATCTCTTGATTTGTCCAAAGACACAACCACTTTAAATACCTGATATCACACCAGGGACTTTTAACAGCACAATCAGAGCACCATTGGATCTTACTTGCTGTTTTCACCCAGTGGCAGATACTTCAACACCCAGCTCTCTGTTGAAGCACTAAATCCTGGCAAGCAACACTTCCAGTTGGCTGACTGCATACCATCCCAGCCAGTTGTGGATGTTGTGCTGGGTTCTGCCACAATGAGCTGGAGTCTGAACAGAAGTAAAAGAAAGTGAAAGAATAACAGAAGGATGAAACTGGTCAAAATGCATTCATTATACACAGGTACGGAAATATCCCAGTAAAATCCTTTGTTCAATTAATAAACACTAATAAAAAGGAAGATATTAAAAAGTGAAAGATGATTTTAAAAATCAAGGTGACTATAAGTTTACCTGGTCCTAAGTATGTGGAATGGACTCCCTGGGAAGACTCCACAGCAGCCTTTCTCTGGAAAGGACAGCATTGCCTGTGGGGCATTTTGAGCATTTGATTTTCCTCCAGGTCAGTGGGGTTTTGTTTTGTTTTGTTTCCATATTATAAAATCAGTTTCACAACAGCAAACATACTTACAGGCTCTGATCATTCACACTACTCTCCTGTCTGGGTCTGTATGTGGCATTTGGCATTGAGTTACTCTGCAGATTAGCATGAGCATTGGCAGACTTTATTATATCTTGAAGCTATTTTTTCATAGCATTTTACACATTTTTATTTCTCTTGAATATTATCAGATAAAGCATGACATATCTCGTTTAAAAATGCTGTCTTAGAGTAAGCTGCATTCTGAATTCCATATCAAGATGGTAAAGTGAGGGAGTACATAGTCTACATTGGTATCTAGTGCTATAGATTAGAGAGGGACACCAGTGGAAAGGATATTGTTAATAGAGATATAAACTATTTCATCCTGATGTACCAAAACAGCAAATGCTTTTGACCCAGCAATTCTCCTGAGACTTTATCTTAGTGATTAAATAATATGAGAAAGACCTAAAATCCTTGATCTCTTCCAGAAGTGGTACTCAAACCCTCAAAGCTTCCAACTCAGGAAGCCAGACAGGATAATGCAGTGAAGTACTCAATAAATGTTGCTCACTGCTTGCATCTTGCAAACAGAGCAAGCCTTTCCACATATGAATACTGCTCTGACTGTCACTCTACCTCATCTGCCAAAGTCATTGGACACTGGGCTGAGGCCCAGCTCCCTACTTAAGCAGGGACATGCCTAACACTGTGCACACAAGAAAGCTATCCCTCTATCTCCACCACCACTGCCTCTACCAGTTCATCCCTAAGCTGCTAAAACTGTCTCCACATGGTCACTCCTCCTTCTTTGGCTGCTTTAAACACAGTACTTCCCAATGAAGCCATCACTATCTCTTAAAAACAAAATTCAGATCATTTGCATTTCCTTGCTTGAAATCTTCCATGTCTTACATATTGAATTAAAATTCAGGATCCTTAGCAGGACCCTCAAGGTCTTTCGGTCTTCCTTTCCACCCTTCTTTCTCTTGCTCACTGTGCTCTAGCCAAAGTCCTTGGAATTTCCAGGAGGAAAAAAGCACCAGGCTTCTTCCCACTTGGGGCCTGTACACATATGCTGTGCTGTCTACATGCTACCTGGGCAGCTTCCTCCAGACTGCCCCATGGCTGGCTCTCACTCAATTCAAGTCTATGCCCAGAAGTTCCCACTGTGGAGAGAACTTTCCAAAAAAAAAAAACAAAAAACAAAAAAAAAAAACGGATAAAGCAGTAATACGCATGTGCACACAGGAGCTCACAGCTAACTTGATGCTCTTACCTGGCTTCATTTTTTTTCATAGCAATTATTACTACTGGTTTGTTAGTTTGTGTACTTTGGGTCTCCCCCCATTGGATGTGATCTGCCCGTCTCTTCCTCATGTGGCCAAAATGCTGCAGCAAGACCTTTGTTATCAAAGGGGCTTTACACACATCAGGTGAAGAACTGGAATGGATACCATGCCTTTCTATACTTCCTAAACTGTAGCATCCTCCTCACCCAAGACTTAAAAGCTTAAAACAACCCTAGATTTGCCAAGGATGCAAGAACCAAAGAAACTGCCTCCCTGAAGAGAATTTGCAGTTACATCTCTGTGGGAAGATGCCCGTTGAAGGAAGAAAAAGAGAGAGAAGGAAGATGTCTTGAAGTTTTAAAACACTATAAAATGCCACATTTAACACTGAATCTTAGGCTGTGGAAGAAAGGATGGTTACTTGGCATCATCAAGATTCTCCTTGCTGTGCAACAGTGATGTTATAGTAGTTCTGTGTGCAGATACATGCCAGGGAGACCACTGTGACAGCAGCCTACTTTTCTGCTTTCAGGAACAGTTTGGCTATGTCTGAAATGCAATCCTAGGAAAGCATCACCACCTGAAATTAGTGCCAGACTCACTGTGCTGGTGCTGTTTGCATGGAGTACTCAAGGCAACTTCTACTGAATCCAACCAAACAAGATATGACTACTTTAAATGTTTGAGTCTTTCACTGAACTTAAATTCAGCAACAGGCACTCTGTACCATCTGTGGTCCCTCTATATAGGAGTTTCCCCTACTTTAAAAAAGCTGTCATTGGGCAGTGGTACAGTCCCCATGCTCCATAGAAAGGAGCTGGAATATTCAGCTGAACATGGAGTAGCTTCCTTATGTCAATGGCTGTCGGCCACAGGATTAGAACCAGGTGGCAGCACTGGGCCTGCAGGGCTATGGGCTTTTCCAGCCCTTGCCTGCTCATCCCACCCCCTTGTTCAGAATAAGATCTCACTCAGTAACCTTTAGAAGAATAAATCAGTATTGTGTATCAGTCAGTGCATGTGGCATTAAGCACAAACATATGAAAGTATATAAATCTGATAAATTTTGTACATGTGATTGTGTGTATGTGTGTATGCATAATAACAACATCATTGTAGTTTTTTTATCTGCAGATAACCTGTCTAGGGTAGGGTAGATCTAAAGGTCAATTGAAGGGGTCACGTGATACCAACTTTGACCTGCCACCTTCATCTCTGAGAACCAGTGGCTGCACACTCACACAGCCACACTTTCCTGCATAGCAAAGCAGCTCCTCCTTAACTGTCCTTGGTCAAGAGAAGAAGCTTCTGTGAAAGGAGGAGCCCTTAAATGAACAGTCACAACATATGCTGATGCTGCTATTCTGGTTTTCTTTCACACTCGACACATCGAGCCAAATAGAGAATGAGAAGGAAGTACTCCAGCATCACACACCTAATTGTCTGAATCAGAGTTGCCTGTTTTCATAAAGGCCAGGCTACCTTCTGGAGGTGCGTGATGTCAGGATATGCCTTTGTAGGATAAAAGTCATTTCTTTGAAAATATGATAAGGAATTACAGTGGTTCCAAGAGTCTATCCAAATAGGTTAAATTAGTTTATCATATGATGAATTTTCACACAGCCATTTCATGCAGCTGAGCATGGTAGTCCACCCATGTAATTTCTGCCATAACAGAGACTAAGTTAGGAGAATGACAAGTTTAGGGTCAATCTGGACAACTTAGACTTTGTCTCAAAATAAGGAAGGACTAGAAATATAGATTGATGGCAGTTAGCACATAAAGAAGGCTCAGGGTTCAATCCCTAGCATGGCAAAATAAATTTTATTAGTTAATTAATAATTAATTAGTTAATTAGTAAAATAAGGGGAAGTGGTTTCTGTGTTCCAGCAGGCTTATCTGGCAAAGTGAAAATGCTAAACAGCAAAATGCAAGTTGTAAATATTATGTGTAGCATCAGCACGTTTTGGCGTAGAGAAGTTAAGAGAGATGGGGGAAATGATAGAGATGACATTGGTTAAGATGCATTTCACTCACAAACTGACATGTTGAATTGATACCCCTTTGTATAACTATATAAGGATAATGAAAAATGTAAACATGGTACGTGTGGTTCCTGGGTTGATAAGGATAGAACAAACTGGAAAGTTACATGCTAACCTTGTAACACTGGTTACCTCCAGCAAAACAGAACTGAGAAATTAAATTGGGCCAGGTGTGGTAGTGCATGCCTGTAATTCCATCTACTCAGAATTGGGCAGAAGGATCACTATTCCAGTGTAGTAAAAAGTGCAAGAGACTGTCTGAAAAAAAATTAAAAGCAAGAGAACTGAGAGAGTAGCTCAAATAGTAGAGCTCTTACCTAGTAAGCATAAGGCCATGAAATCAATTTACTTTCACTGTTCAACATTTTGAGACTATTTGAATCATTACAACAAGCATGTCTAGTAGAAGATATGTCCAAAGAACACAGATATTCCAAGAGGAAGACTTTGTGTGCAATATCATGCTCCTAAAATCATGATGTAGTAGGAAAGAAAACTGTCAATACTCATGAGCCAGCAGGGGGAAAAGATTGAGTGTGCTGAAACCATGTCCTGTGAAGAGGAAGTGGCAGATGACTTTTCAGTTGACAAACCTAACTACATTGTAGCAAGCCTATATTAGCAGTAGGTCTGAGCAGTGTCCGCTAAGCTCCCATGATTTACATATTTGCAGTGTTTTCGTCACTGCAATTCACATTCTTGCAGTGTTCCCTTCGCAGCCTTGTTTTTCACTGATGACAAGTATATTTAGGAGCTGAATTTCAATACTGAAGAAGACATGAGAACATTTTAAAAGCTGGTTTGCAAAGTATACAGTCTTTAAGGTCAAGGATATAAGTAACCAAAAAAGTAAATTAGGGCTGGAGGCATGGTCCACACGGTAGAGTACACACAGACCAAGCAAGTCAAGCATGTTCAGGGCCCTAAGTTGAAACCTCTCTATTGCCAAAATTTTTTAATACAGTTAATAAAATCAAATTTATATTAACCAGGTGCCAATGGCTCACCCCTATATTCCTAGCTATTCAAGAGGCCAACACCTGGAAGATATCAGTTTGAAGACTGCCCAAGCAGAAAAAACCCAAGAGCCTCCCATCTCCAATAAACCATGGAGGCATGGTTCAAGTAGCAGTGTACAAGCCAAGTGAGCATGAGGCCCTAAGTTTGAGCCCCATTACCAATACACACACACACACACACACACACACACACACACACACACACACAAATTATTTCTCTATTGCATTACTTATAGAATCAAGAAAATATTTAAATTTTATAGTAAATAACCAAATTTAAGATATATGAAAGGTCTCTGTGTTGGATCATTCATCCTCACATTTGCTGCTTGGTCAGTTTCTCCAAAGCCACTGAACAAACCCTTCACACTTCAACAGGCTACACTTTGGAAATTAGACTATTGATAAATAATCTATTTTGGAGAATATCATTGGCAAATGATCTAGTAAACATACACAAACAATTTGCATAAGATTTAATGCTGTTTTTAATGCTGGTGGCTCATGCTTGTAATTCCAGCTATTCCAGAGACTGAAATAGGAGGATCATGATTCAGCCTAGGCAGAAAAGTCTGTGAGAGTATGGTCTCCAATTAACTACTGCAAGTGGAAGTGCAGCTGTGGCTCAGGTAGTAGAGCAAAAGAAAAAAAGGCCCATTATTTCCTTAAAGAATTTCCTGTTGCATAAGTGATGAGAAGCCCACCCTTATCATACAATAACAAATTATTTAAATCTTCTAAGTGTTCAAATCAATATGGCTTTTTCCTTCCTTCCTTCCCCTTCCTTCCTTCCTTCCCTCCTTCCTTCCTTCCTTCCTTTCATTCTTTCTTTCTTTCTTTCTTTCTTCCTTTCTTCCTTTCTTTCTTTTTTTGGGGGGTGCAAGTACTGGGGTTTGAACTCAGGGCTTTGTGTTCTTTTTTTTTTCTTTTTTGTTGGTTGTAGGGCTTGAACTCTGGGCCCGGACACTGTCCCTGAGCTTTTAAGCTCTTTTTGTTTTGTTTTTGTTTTCTTATTTTTATTGTGAAAATACCATACAGTGGAGTTACAATTACATGAGCAAGGTAATGAGTACATTTCTTATCAAGCATTGTTGCCTCCTCCTTGTTTCCCCTTCCCATCCCTTCCCATCTTTCCACCCCCCCACCCCACCCCATTCCCCGGCTTTTCAGCTTAAGGCTAGTGCTCTCTCTACCACTGAAGCCACAGCACTACTTCTGGTTTTCTGGTGGTTAGTTGAACAGAGTCATGGACATTCTTGCCCAGGCTGGCTTTGAACTGTGATCCTTAGTTCTCAACTTCCTGAGTAACTAGAATTACAGGTGTGAGCCATTGGCGCTTAGCTAGGCCTGTGTTCTTGCTTGACTTTTATGCACTGGGCTAGCATTCTTGAATCATGCTTTCACTTCCAGCTTTATACTGGTTAATTGGAAACAAGAGTCTTATGTTTGGGGTGTCTTCAAATCTTGATCCTCAGATCCCAGCCTCCTTAGTAGCTAAACCAACAGGCATATGCTACCAGAGGCATAGTAGATCTTTATAGTAGATCTTTACTAATCACATATTTGAGGTGTAATGTTTGAAGTTAAGGGACATAAAATCTAGCCAAACTCACTGGGACAATTAATATTCATTTCACAAACTTGTTTTTTAACTGTGAGAATTAAAATGGAAATATCATTTAATAGAAAAATTTCAAACCTTTTGCTGATCCTGATTGTACGAATTTATCTTAGAGAAACAATCATGAGAACAAAAATATTCTGTTAAAAAAACATTTATCATAATATCATTTTGTAATCAAATAAGAAATCATTCAAATACCTTAAACTTGTATACTGGTAAAATTAATTATAATTTACTTGTGTAAAATTATGCTGCAATTTAAAATGATAATAATGTTATTACAACAAAAAATCACAATGACTAAAATGCTTCACTATATGTATTTGTAATAACCCAATGTTTTAACATGGTTATGACCAATGAATACATATAAACATCTGTCAAACATCTTTCTCATCATGGAAGTTAATATGTTTCTCTGTTTCTCTCTGTCTCTGTCTCTGCCTCTGTTTCTCTCTGTCTCTGTCTCTCTCCCCTGCCACCCTACCTCTTTCTCTCTATCTCTGGCAGTACTGAGGTTTGAACTTGCACTTGTCAGGCAAGCCCTCTACCACTTCAGCCACATCTGCAGCCTTTTGCTCTTATTTTACCAATGAGGAGTAAGTATACTTTTATCAAGGCCAACTTGGACTACAAGCCTCCTATTTATGATTCCTGTGTAGCCTGGATAACAGGCACATACCATTACACCTACTTAAGGTATCTTGAAGTTTGTCCCTGGACAAAAGTTCAAGCATGAACCATCACATCTCTCTTTGTCTCTCTTTAGTGTTCAACTATCTCTTTTAAATTACAAAAGCAATGAATGCAAATAATTTTTTAAGAGTTCAGTCAGTTCAAAAGAGTATGAGATGTGAAATCACCTTTCTCTCCAATGGAGTGAGTGTCAACAATGTCTGTTTTGGTTATTTTGTGATTATCAGTGTAACTAGAACAAAGATACTTACATTTGTACTTTTTTATTCATCAGCTTAGTCATTTTGTTTTGTTTTTGTTTTTGTTTGTTTTTTTTTGCAGTGCTGGGGACCAAACCCAGAGCTTTAGCCATGCTACAGAAGTGCTCTACTATTGAACTAGATCAGTTAAGAATGTAGGCCTTTATAATGCCCTTCATGCATGCCTGTGAAGGTGTGACTGTATGTGAAGCAGGCTTACCTCATAGAGATTATTGAGCAGTGGGCTAACTAACTCCATTCTCCTCCTCTGTGTTTGCCAATGTCCTTGGACTTACCACAGTGGAAGAAGATCTTTAGGTTTATATCCTTAACCTCCTACCTACACTCTACTTCAAATAATCATATTTGGAAAAATCTATCATAATTTTTACATTATCAAGGCTTATAATTTTTATATTTTATTTAAAAAAAACAAAATAAAAGTCAATCTTCTGGTCTTAATCAACCAATTTATTGTAAAATTTGGGACTATAAAGTTGGTTTTGTGGTAATAAAATATTATATTCCTATTATAATCAGATGCTGAAGCCATGGAGGTAAAAGGACTCAGTCTCATACTCAAGTCTCTTGTATGACCAAGGATCTTTCAAGTCAGTTTCTTTTTATTTTTTGCAGAGAAATTTTTTAAGACCACAACAATGTTTTAAAAAAATCCACAAATTTCATTTTCAGAAAGCTTAAGCGCAGACATACTATGAAGACTACAAATACAAGTAAGGGCTTCCAGAGCAGCAGGAGATATAGAAGCTGGCCTAGGTCAATTGGACTAGGCCTCTTCTTAAATCAGATTCTCTATCTACTGAGGGATGAATATAAGACTGAAGTTAAGGAGGAGAAATATGAAAGAACAGAAGAATAAGGAAAAGGAAGAGGAGAGTAGTGAGAGAAGGGAGTTAAGGAAAGAGCCAAGAGGAGGAGGAAAAAAGAGGAGGAGGAAGACAAAGATAACAACAATGAACAACTGGCTTCACATTAGTACAAAGAATTGATCCTTAAAAACGTAAAATTATACCAGAATACAAAGAACATTATTTAAAAAAAAACACAACATAGAAATGCAAGAAACATGGAGAAGAGATGGTAAGACAGACAATGGAAAGAGATAAAATATAAGCTTGTAGAATTCCAGAAAGAATTAGAAAAAAAAGAAGACTACTAAAGAAATAAAGATAAAATTGGAAGACAGAAAGGGAACTTAATATTACAGAAAATGAAGTAACAGACATAGAAAATAAAAGTTATAAAAGCAAACAAAGGAAAATGGAAATAAAGAGTTAAAATATTAGCAAGAAAATGAGATATTGATGATGACAAAGATGGTGCAGTCCTACAATATGAGTATTGTCTCCTGAGAGGAAGACCAAGACAATGGATTTGAACAAATATTTTAAATGCAATTGAAGAACACCCCAAGGAAATATAAACCTAAAACCACATAGAGAAAGGATATATTACTGTACATTAGAGAAAGGTTATCCTGAATAGTGAGCCCTAGGAAACATTCTAGAATAAAAACTGGAGTTTTAAAGATAAAGAAAGTATCCTTTGGATGTAAAAGAAACAATATCAAGTAGGGGAATGATGATCAGATGATCAGGTCTCTCCACAGTTAATATTCATCATGGAAGACAGTGGAGTAGTTCCTTCAGGGTTCTTAAGAGGAAAAATGTGGTTAAGTGCTTTATGTCCAAAGTGATTTTGTAGTCTAGTGGAAAAACTACATTCAAGCAGTGGTAAACAAGAAAAATCTCAGAATATACTCTATACATAAGAGTTTGTGAAAGCTATCAAAACAGATTGCTCCTAAACAAGAGATACCTGGAGAAACCATGGCAAAAGAATTCTGGGCAAATACTGAATAAATTTAACTGAACTAAGACTAAATAAATATGAACTGTGGCAATAGAATAGAATGTAGAAGAAAGATAACTGAAATGTTGAAAGGGAAAGGGGAAAAGAAGATAGGAGCTGGAGAACTTGTTAATTGTCACATCCAAAGCAGATCAGTGTCAAAGATAACATTTAAGCTAAGTGTGATGGCTCATTACTGTACTGCCAGATACTAAGGAAGTGAACATCAGAAGATTTGTGGTTCAAGGCCAGCTCAGGCAAAAGGTTTAATAATAGCTGGATATATTAGTTCACACCTGTTGGGGCTGGGAAGGTGGCTCAGTGGTAGAGCACTTGCCTTGCATGCATGAGGCCCTGGGTTCGATTCCTCAGTACCACATAAGCAAAAAGAAAAAAGCCGGAAGTGGCACTGTGGCTCAAGTGGTAGAGCGCTAGCCTTGAGCTGAAGAGCTGAGGGACTGCGCCCAGGCCCAGAGTTCAGGCCCCACAACCGGACCCCAAAAAATAAAACAAAACAAAACACCTGTCATCTCAACTATAAAGAGAATACAATACAAAGAGGATCAGAGCCCAGGCCAACCTGGGCAAAAATACACCACCATGTATCAGCAAAATAGAGGAAGATGAGGGAGGAGAAACTGCAGGCTAAACAAGCTCTCGCGTAGAAACCAGTTTTAGTGTTCCAGTGAAAAGTCTAAGGCTAGAGAGTCACACAAAGTGTGCCATCATAGCACAAAGAGTTTGGCCAGAGAGGAAAAATGCAGGCAGCTTGTTTAAGGAGACAGAGTTGAGCACTCACCGATGACCGCAGCTGCAGCACCTGCTGCTGCAGCCACCTTATAAATAGAGAGAGCCTAGGACAAAGGGGCCAGAGGTGGTGTGCAAGCAGATCCTACTCACCACCAGCAAGAACTGATAAGAAGCAGAAATCTTCATCCTGTGAACACAGTCACAGACCACCGTGGATGGCCTGGAAACCAAGGGAAAGGCATGAGTACCACACAAGATATCCTTACTCCATCTTTGATACTGACAAAGACTGGTCTAGAGCAGCTAGCACCTAACTCAGGCCTTGGAAGAAGTCAATAGGAGACATTCAACAGGTCAAAGGAACCTGACCTGCAGGGCTCAGCTCCCCCCCAAGGGAGAGTTGCCCTTCCCAGGCAGAGAGAGCTCCATCCATGGAGGAGTGATTTTCTTCACTGGGTAAACAGAGCCAGAGGCTGCCCCTCCCCACTGCAGCCTAGGCAGCAGACCCAGCTGCTGGAGGGTAAAAGAAAAACAATTGAAACTCAGTAAGCATAAATCCTGAGAATGGTTCCAGGCTGGACTGTGTGAGTATCCCTGGAGCTAGCCCCTCAGGGAAAAGCTACTGACTGCTGACAGGCCTCAACCCTACCCAAAACTTAGCCCCATCACAGCAACTCCAAGCTAGAGAAAACAGCCACTACCCTATTTTGTGATACTCAAAGCAGATCACCCTCCCCCTGAACTAGCCTGGGAGGAGATTCATAAAGTCTCTGGTAAGGCAGAGCTTCGTTCTGCCTGCTCAAACATACTGATTAAAGAAACCAATCAAGCCACAGGAAAACCAAACACCATAAGCACACCAAAAGACTGGTTATGGACATGGGGGAGACATAAGATTCCCCACCACCCCAAAAAAGATTGAAGAACTCTTTATTCTACCTATTTTTTAAAAAAAAATCTTCAAAAATTTTTTTTCTGTTTTTTTCATCATTTTTATTTTAGGGTTTTTAAATTCTCTTTTTACTTTTTTCCTTTTTGGTCTTTTTTTTTTTTTTTTTTTTTTGCTTTACATAATTGCTGTTCTGTTCATCCCCAAATATACACCTGTCTTAGATTATTAGTCCTTTTCCTTCATTGTGTGCATACTTAATTCAGATATTTATTACTCAATTTACAAATTCTCAGCCTTAACTCCCTTAATTGTAGTATTATTTCTTTACACATCATTTTTAAGTGTTTCATTTTTAAATTTTTTATTTTTCATTTTTCCTTTATCTATTTTCTCCTTTCCTTCTGTCCTTTTCAGCTCTCTGAATTTAGGTCTTGATTATATCCCCTCTCTCCCTTTCCCTCCCCACATTTCTCAAATTTAATTTTCTCCTCACAATTCTCCCTAAACCAATTAATTTTTTTCTGCTGACTCCTCTTTGGTTTTCTTAGTCCACTGATCCCTAGTTGTTTGTTGTTGAACTAGAGTGTATCTGTTGAAATAGATTGTACATGTACTCATTTTGACAGTGTCAAACAATCTGTGCAACTACAGAGCTCTGGTTGATGCTTGCCTTAAAATAGTGTTCTAGCAGTCTGGAAAGATGGTTAAGTGGTAGAGAACTTGCCTTTTATGCATGAGACCCTGGGTTCAATTCCTCAGCATCACATAAACAGAAAAAGCCAGAAGTGGTGCTGTGGCTCAAGTGGTAGAGTGCTAGCCTTGAGCTGAGGGAAAGTGTCAGACCCAGAATTCAGGTCCCAGACCAACAACAACAAAAAAAAAAGAATAGTGTTTTAGCATGCAATTTGTTAAGCTTTCAGACCCAAATGAGCAGAACAAGCCAGAGAAGCACAAGAAAAATGACAAGTACCTCAACTCCTGCTCATGATAATCAGGCAACAGAGCAGTTAATGAATAATCCAGAGGAGAGTTCCCAAAATGCTCTACAAACACCACTGGTAAACATGCTGAATAAAAAAAAAAAATTGAAAGCCTGCGAAGAGTCTGTGTGAGCATGATAGGGAAATCCATGACCGTGATGAGGATAACCAAAGATTAATACAGGAATTTCATGAGTGTGAGAAGGCTAATCAGAGATTAATAGAGAAATTGCATGAGAGGGATGAGAATAAATAAAGATGAATAGAGACATTCATGGAATCTACAAACAGAAAGCTGGAGGAATCCACAGAAGCCACAAAGGAAATGCTGAATGAAGCCCAACAGAAGGAAAGGGAGTCTAATGAAACTATAATCAATCAACTAAAGGATTGGAGAATGAACACTGAAAAACAAATTAAGAAGTAAAGAAGTCCATACAAAATCTAAAACAAAGCTCCAACAAAGAATTTGAAGCCATCAAATCTGACCAATTAGAAGGAAAGAAAATAAAATACAAAGTGAAAAGTCTTGACAGAATATGCAGAACATAGAATCTCTGGGATTGAAGATAGCCTAGACATTATAGAGAAAGAACAGTTAAGTATTCAAGACAAATCCAAGAAATATGATAGATCTACTCAATATTGAGAAACACCATCAGAAGGCTTAATTTAAGGCTAATGGGTGTAGAGGAGGGTCTAGGGACAGAAGTGGAAATTTATTTAACAGGATCCTAGCAGAGAACTTCCCAAACATGCAAACAGATAGGCCCATTCAGATACAAGAAGCCTTAAGAACTTCAAATAGATCAGACCAAAACAGGACATCCTACCGTCACATTGTAATCTGTACAGAATCTATTCACACCAAGGAAAGGATCCTTAAAGCTGTCAAGGAGAAAAGAATCAATCACCTAGTTAAAAAAAAATCAGAATAACTTCAGATTTCTCAGAGGAGACAATGAAAGCAAGAAGAGTGTGGAATGATGTATGCCACACCCTAAAGACAAACAACTATCAACCAAGAATACTGTACCCAGGTAAACTCTCCTTCATAACTGAAGTTCAAATAAAAACCTTCCACAGCAAAGAAAAATTGAAACAATATATTTCCACCAAGCCAGCCCTACAAAAGATACTTAAAGATGTCCTACACATAGAAAACTAACAAGGGCACAATAAAGGCCAAGAAACATCCCCCAAACAGAGAATCCAAGAATCATAGGAAGAACACAGTAGGCACAGTCCCCAAGAAGGTGATAACATGGCAGTCTGCCAAACACCTCTCAGTCCTAACTCTCAATATTAATGGACTTAACACTCCAATTAAGAGACTGTCTAGTTGGATCAAAAAGCAAGATCCTTCTATCTGCTGTCTTCAAGACACACACCTTGCCCAGAAAAACAAACATATTCTGAAAGTGAAAGGCTGGAATAAATCTGCCAAGCAAATGACCCCCATACACAGGCAGGAGTTGCAATCCTAATATCAGATAAAACAGATTTCAAATTAGCAAGAAGAGATAAAAAAGCTCATTACATACTAATTAAGGGATCTGTCCTTCAGGAGAATATTAACATTCTAAATATCTATTCAGCACCCAAGCCCAGAGTTCAAGCCCCACAACTGACACACACACACACAAAAAACTATTCACCAAATAATGGAGCACCCAAATTTATCCAAGAAACATTATTTTGCCTAAAATCTCACATAGATCCAAAGACATTAATTGTTGGAGACTTTAACACACCATTAACCCAGCTGGATAGATCAACCCAGCAAAAACTCAACAGAGAAACCTCGGATCTAAACCACTGCATAGATCAATTAGACTTAACAGACATCTACTGAATATTCACCCAGCAGCATCAGAATACATGTTCTTCTCAGCAGTACATGGAACATTCTCCAAAGTGGACCACATTTTAGGTTGCAAAGCAAATTTGTCCAAATTCAGAAACATTGAAATTATGCCCTTGCATTCTCTCAGACCACAAGGGAATAAAATTAGAATTCAACACAAAAAGCCACTAAAGAAAATCCTGTAACACATGGAGGCTGAACAACACACTGTTGAACCACCAGTGGGTCATGGAAGAGATTAGAAAGGAAATTCAAATGTTCATGATATATAACAAAAATGACAAATTACCAGCTCCTCTGGCACACAGCAAATGCAGTACTCAGAGGCAAGTTTATACCTCTAAGTTCCTACATCAACAAATTGGAGAGATCTGAAATCAACAATACAAGGCACCTGAATCTCCTTGAAAAAGAGCAACAAGCTAAACACCAAACTAATAGACAGAAACAAATAATGAAAATTAAAGGAATTAGAGTCCAAAAAACCATAGAAAGAATCAACAAAACAAAGAGTTGGTTCTTTAAAAAATTAACAAAATTGACAGACCCTTAGCAAATTTATCAGAAAGAGAAAACACTCAGAGATGAGAATGGAAACATCACCACAGCAACAACCAAGATTCACAACAGTATAAAGGAATTTTTCTCAAACTTTTATGCTAGTAAGTTAGAGAATCTGGAAGAAATGGATGAATTTAAATATTGATATGCCCAAACTAAACCAAGATGATTTAAACCAACTTAATAGACCTATATCACACATCAAAATAGAAATAGCAATAAGAGACCTCCAACCCAAGAAAAGCCCAGGACCAGTTGGATTTACAGCAGAATTCTACAAGGCCTTCAAGGCAGAACTCACACCAATAGTGCTCCAACTCTTCAATGAAATTGAAAGTGAATGTTCACTATCAAACTTTCTAGGAAGCCATCATATCCCTCATCCCAAAACCAAGGAACTCATCAAAGAAAGTGAACTATAGACCCATTTCTTTGATGAACATCGATGCAAAACTTCTCAACAAAATTTGGGCAATTGACTTCAATAACTCATCAAAAACATCATACACCATGATCAAATAGGATTCATTTCAGGGATGCAAATCTGGTTCAATATATGCAAATCAATTAATATAATTCATTACATCAACAAGAGCAAGGATAAGAACCATATGCAGAAAAAGCATTTGACAAGATCCAACACCCCTTTATGATGAAGACTGGAAAAACTAGGGATCCATGGAACATTCCTCAATATAATAAAGGCTGTGTATGACAAACCTACAACCAGCATTATATTTAATGGTGAAAAGCTAAAGCCATTTCCTCTTAATTCAGGAATGAGACAAGGATGTCCACTCTCTCCACTCCTCTTCAAATTAGTATTAGAATGCTCAGCTAGAGCAGTAAGACAAGATGCAAACATAAAGGGGATCCAAATACGGAAAGATGAAGTAAAACTCTCTCTGTTTGCAGATGACATGATCTTGTATTTAAAGCACCCCATAGACTCCACTCCCAAGTTACTTGAGCTGATCTGAACCTTTGGCAAAGTGGCAGGGTATAAAATTAACTCTCAAAAGCCAATGGCATTTCTGTATGCCAATAATGAGAAATGTGTGGCTAAAATCAGGAAAGTGACTCCCTTTGTAATAGTCCCTCCCAACATAAAATACCTAGGAATTAACAAAAGAAGTGAAGGACCTCTATGATGAAAACTGTAAAAACCAGAAAAAGGAAATTAAAGCAGATTTAAGGAAGGGGAAAAACCTCCCATGCCCCTAGATTGGGAGGATTAACATCATGAAAATGGCAATACTGCCAAAGGCTATCTACAAATTCAATGAAATACACATCAATATCCCAACCTTATTCTTAAATGAAATACAAGAAGTAATCCAAAAATTCATATGGAACAATAAGAGACCCCAAATAGCAAATACAATCCTTATCAGAAAGTGCTGGAGGAATATCAATACCAAACTTCTATTACAAAGCCATAGTAATCAAAACAGCTTGGCACTGGCACAAGAACAGACCTGAGCACCAATGGACTAGAACTGAAGACCCAGAACTGAACCCACATACCTATAGCCACATACCTATAGTCAAAAAATAGGATGGAAGAAAGACAGCCTCTTCAACAAATAGTGCTGCCAAATTGGTTAAACACCTGTAGAAAACTAAAGCTAGATCCTTATATATCACCCTATACCAGAATCAACTCCAAATGGATCAAAGACCTTGAAGTCAAAGCAGAAACCCTGAAAACATTACAGGAAGGAATAGGAGGAACCCTAGGTCTCCTTGGCGCAGGACAAAATTTTCTCAATAAAGACCCAGAAACACAACAAATCAAAGAAAGGTTGGACAAATGGGATTGCATTAAACTATAGAGCTTCTGCATGGCAAAGGACATAGCTATCAAGATCAATAGAAAGCCCATGGGTTAGGAGAAGATCTTAAATAGCCATACAACAGACAAGGGCCTCATATATAAAATATACTTAGAACTCAAAAAATTAAATCCCCCAACAACAAATCCTCAAAGAAACAACCATCCAATTAATAACTGGGCTAAAAACTTAAAGAGAGACTTCTCTGAAGAGGAAATATGAATGGCCAATGGACACATGAAGAAATGCTCAATTTCTCTGGACATAAAAGAAATGCAAATCAAAACAACATTGAGATTCCACCTCACCCCAGTTAAAATGTCTATAATCAAGAAATCTAATAACAACAGATACTGGAGGGGATGTGGCCATAAGGGAACCCTACTGCACTGTTAGTGGGAGTGTAAACCACTTTGGAAAGCAGTATGGAGGTTCCTCAAAAGACTCCACATAGAGCTCCTCTATGACCCAGCAATCCCACTTCTGGTATTTACTTAAATGACCACAAACAAAGTCATACTAAAGCTACCAGCACAGCTATGCTTATTGTGGCATTATTTACCATAGCTAAGATATGGAACCAACCTAGATGCCCCATGGTAGATGAATGGATGAAGAAAATGTGGTATATAAATACAATGGAATTTTATGCTTCCATCAGAAACAATGACACCGCCCCATTTGTAAGGAAATGGAAAGACTTGGAAAAAACCATATTAAGTGAAGTAAGCCAGACCCAAAGAAACATAGGTCCCATGGTTTCCCTTATTTGCTGTAACTATTATACATCTAGGATAATCTTAGCAGATGAGCAGAATAGGTTAATAGCTATGTACATTTGACCACATAAGATGATGCTAAGCGAAATGAACTCCAAGACATGGACACAGAAGTTTTACTTTGTTGTTGTTTTTAATCTAGTATGTGATTTTTTGTTTCTTTTGTATGTTCTTCTCCCTATGGTATATCCTCTGATGTTACTGTACTTGATTTTGGTACCCTGGTATTGTATATACATTTATTTGAGTTAGGGAAGAGAAGAGGAACAACAGAATGGTGAGACAAAGAACAAGGAAGTAACCAATGCAACAGTGATATAAACAAGACAATATGTTGGAAATTATCTGTACAACTCGGGGGGAATTGGAGGGAGGGAAAATAGGAGAAAATTGAGGGAAGTTACTTATATACCTGAAACCCCTTGTACATCACTTTGACAATTATAAAAAATTAAAATTAAAAATAAGAAAGTTGGTATGAGATGAAGATGTCTACTAACTGCTTATCACTCAATAGCACATGTAAAGTATACTTACCATAGTTTGATACAAGGAAAGGCAGAGAAAACTGAAGTCATTAAAACTGGAATAAAAGTAGTAGAACTATATATATTTGAAGACAGTATATTTGTGCATCTGAAAAATTACAGTGAATCAACTAAAAAATTAATATGAGAATCAAAATAATATTGGAGTCCCAAATCAAGACATAGAAACTGTTTTCATTTGTCTGAACATAAATGGCAACTAATAAGAAGACAATGGAGAAAATATCTGACATCTTAAAGTAAGAAAAATAAAGTACTGAGAATCAACAAATTTTAAAGTAGGGGGAAGAAGACTTTAAAACATCATGAAAGGACACAAAAGAAGCTTTAACTATGCAGGAAATTGACATCTTGTGTAATATATAAATTATACTTTATTTCTATAAATAAAATGCTATCTCTAAATTAATTACATATTAATAGGATTTAATAAAACATCAATAAGATTATTTTACGTACACTCGAGAATTCACATGGAAAAACAAATATTAGAAAATCCTAAAAAGGAATTATAATGAAGGAAGACTAGACTAACTGCAGTTTCCTCTAGCTCCCCCAACTTCTCTTCTAGGTCCTGAAGACAAAACACAAGTACTTAAACTGCACTGAGACCTTACCAGCCACAGGTGTTCCCTTTCAAGTTCAAACACCATTAGGGTCTTTGAACACTCTTGGATACTGATGGAACTGTTTAGGTTGTTACTCAGAAACAATGAGAACTTAACCCTTTTGCTAAATGGCCCCTCCCTGAACAAAATTCTTTAAACTTTCACATAAGCTCTGTGTCAGTGGCTACATGGGAGGCTACATTGGAAAGATGGAGGTTTCAGGTCCACTTGGACAGAAAAGTCAATGAAAATTCATCACAACTAAGTGAGCAAGGTGTGGGGGCATATACCTGTCATCCCAGCCACACCAAGAAGCTTTCAATACCCACATCATGGTCCAGGCAAAGACCCGCAAAAAGTGAGAACTATCTCAAAATAACCAGGGTAAAGAAGACTGAGGACATGGCTCAGCAATAAAGCACCAGCCTAGCACACATGACATCCTGAGTTCAAATCCCAGTAGCACAAAAACCTCTATAACATAAGGTCCCATAACCAACAAGATCCCTGTGGCAAATACAACTAGGAAGAACATACTTGTCTCTCTGAGGGGTGAGAGGGTATGCTCTAGCTACTTTGTTAAGTTCCTGCACTATTCAGCTCAAGGTGAGCACTCTACCTCTTGAGCCACAGTGCCACTTTTGGTTTTCTAGTGGTTTATTGGAGATAAGAGTCTCATGGACTTTCTTGCTCAGGCTGGCTTTGAACTCGATCCTCAGATCTCAGCCTCCTGATTAGCTAGGATTACAGGTGTGAGTTACGGGTGCCTGGCATCTCTCTGATCTTTAATGCTTCTTTCTTCCAAATCCCAAATGATCCCCTTTAGAGCTGACTTGAGATAGTACCATGGGGAACCACTCTGATGCTGCTTTTGGGGTGATTTCACCTACAGGTTTTTCATGATAACATGCTTACAAAATGTTAAAATGCACTATAAAGCTGCCTTTAATTATTATGTTTAATTATTATTAAACATTGTAATACTGAAAAATGAACTGATCATTAGACCAAAAGAACAGAAACAACAACAAAAGCACACATCACAGAAAATCCTAAAAAGAAGCCCAATAAATACTGTATTTACTCTCAATAAAGCAGTGGGTATCCACCTGCAACTTTTAATTTTATATTATTTTACACTTTGAGGAGAATTTAATGTGGATTTATTTATACATAGAAAAAGAAATGTGCTAGGCATGATGGTTCATGCCTATAATCCTAGTTACTCTAGAGGTGGAGATTAAGAGGATTATAGCTCAAGATCAGTCTGAGCAAGAATGTTACAAGATCTATCTAAACAAGATCTATCTAAAGGCTGGGCTCAACAGCATATCCTTGAAGCTATTTAAGAAGCATAAATAGGAGGATTATGGTCCTTGTGGTCCAGGTCAGACTGAGCATAAATGTGAAGCCCTATTTTTTAAAAAAAAAAAAAAACTACAGCACAAATAACACAGTAGAGCATCTGACTAGCAAGTACAACCCCCCTCTAAAACAGAGAAAAATAATCCCCTGCCACACTACTCCACGTGCCAAAAATATACTAGAGGTACTAGGAAACATGGTAGAGCAGAGGCTGTTTCCATCGGATAACCTGTGAAAGAGAAAAGTCTGGAGGGAAAATTGGCAATACTACATTCAGAAGAGTATAGTGAGGAAGAATACTAAGAACTAGGAAAAAGGAATAGGACAATTGCAAAATAGGTGAAACAGAAAGGCAACAGAAAGAAAAAACAAAACTGAGAAACAACTTGCAGCTCCAGTTCCAGCTCCCATGGATTGGGGAGAAGATAAGCACCACCAAGGCAAGCCAGGTAACCATGAAACAGATTAGACCCAGCAGTGGGGAAAATCCATACCTCCCACAAGCCTTGGGCCTCCATCTATGGATGGAAAGTCATGCTGGCCAGTGACTGCCATAGCATCACAAGCCAACATCAGATGACATACCCTTTGACTCCCCACATCTTGGCCAACAGCAGGGAGGCCACATCCTAAGTGAGAGCCTGCCTCCTGTCTAAGGCATGAACCAGGGGGTGAAAGCAGTTTCATCGTCTGAGGGCTAGCCAAGTAAAGTACTTAGCTAGCCTTCCTTGGTAAAGAGCTCAGATGACAGGAGTCACCAGCATTATCAGGTTACTTTAGCTGCTTGCAAGTGTCCTGAAGCCAGGCAGGCCCTAAGACTGAGCTGTACCAGGGAAATTTAAACTTAAGGTACAGTTACAACCCTAGGCTCCCTAGTCACCTCCACACAGTGTTCAAGTGAAAGACTCCACCAGAGATAGACATGGAGTAACAGAGATTTAGACTGAGACCTCACTGTAGGAGCTCAGGAAGCAGCAAGAACCTCAATTATCAATGGCTCCACTTAGCTCAATGAGAGTAGTCTTGTTGCCTTAGGTCTATTTCCAGTAAAGCACCTAGCCTCAGCTATTAGAGAGCAAGTAACAGGTGCTGTCACAGTGCTTGGGATGCTTTAACTGCTTGTAAATGCCCTGAAGACTTAGCCATTGAACTTTACTTGAGGACTCAAAACTCAAGAAACAATTGCAACCCAGGGAGTTTCTACCAGACCTTGAAAGAACACTAAATAATCCTAATAATACCAATACTCTTCAAACTTTTCCAAGAAGTAAAAAGGGAAGGAATACTACCAAATTTATTCTGTGAAGTCAGTATTATACTTATTCTAAAACTGGACAAGGAGGAATACAATAGAATTATAGAAGAATTATGAAAGAGATGGGCTGGGAAGGTGGCTCAGTGGTAGAGTGCTTGCCTTGCATGCCTGAGGCCCTGGCTTCGATTCCTCAGCACCACATAAGCAGAAAATAAAAAAGCCCGAAGTGGTGCTATGGCTCAAGCGCTAGCCTTGAGTTGAAGAGCTGAGGGACAGCGCCCAGGCCTAGAGGTCTGGCCCCACGACCGGACCCCCCCCCCCCAAAAAAAAAGAATTATGAAAGAGGATTATAGACCATTCACTTTTTTTGTGGTCAGTGGTGGAGCTTGAATTGTGGGCCTGGGTGCTGTCCCATAGCTTTTCAGCTCAAGGCTACCACTCTACCACTTGAACTACAGCTCCACTTCCAGTTTGCTGGTGGTTTATTGGAGATAAGAATCACAGCATTATTCACCATAGTTAAGATATGAAACCAATCCAGATGCTCCTCAGTAGATGAATAGATCAAGAAAATGTGGTATATATGATGGAATTCTATGCCTACATCAGAAAGAATGACATTGTCCCACTTGTTAGGAAATGGAAAGACTTGGAAAAAATTATATTAAGTGAAGTAAGCCAGGCCCAAAGAAACACAGGTCCCATGGTTTCCCTTACCTGCAATAACTATGATCATATAAGATAATGCTAAATATATGATCATATAAGATGATGCTAAATGAAATGAGCCCAAGATAGGGATATAAGAGATTTTATCTTTCTTGCTGTTCTTTTTAATGTTCTTATAATGTATCATGTGATTATTTTTCTTTTGTATGTTCTTCCCCCATGGTATAACCCCTGTTTTCACTGTATTTGATTCCAATATCCTACTTCTTGTATATTCATTTTTCTGATTTGGGAAGGGGAAGGGAAATAACAAAATGCTGAAATAAGGATACAGGATGACCCATTGTAACAATGAGATGTACAAGACACTATGTCAAAAATGAACTTTACAACTTTGCGGGGGGAGGGAGGAGTTGGGGAGGTGGGGAGGAAAAGGATGTTAGGGGAAAAACAAAGGAGGGATTAACAATGCTTGATAGGAAATGGACTCATTACCTTACTCATGTAACTGTAACCCCTCTGTACAGTATTATATATATCATATGTATATATATGACATATATGTATGATATATATCATATATATATGATACACACACACACACACACACACACACACACACACACACACACACACACACACACACACACACACACACACACACACACACACACACACATATATATGAATCTCTCGGACATTCCTGCCCAGGCTGGCTTTGAACTGTGATCCTCAGATCTTAGCCTCCTGAGTAGCTAGGATTACAGGTGTGAGCCACCAGTGCTCAGCTAGGCTATTCACTTTTATGAACATAGATGTAAAAATTCTCAATAAAGGGCCTGGGAAGATGGCTCAGTGGTAGAATGCTTGCCTTGCATTCATGAGGCCCTGGGTTCAATTCCTCAGCACCACCTAAGCAGAAAAAGCCAGAAGTGATGCTGTGGCTCAAGTGGTAGAACACTAGCCTTCAGCTAAAGAGCTCAGGGACAGTGCCCAGGCCCAGAGTTCAGGCCCCATGACATACCAAAAAAAACTCTCAATAAAATACTCACAAATCAAATTCAATATCAAATCAAAAAGATCATACATGATGATCAAGTTGGTTTTATTCCAGGTATGCAAGATTAGTTCTACATACACAAATCAATAAATGCAATACAACATATAAACAACATCAGAGATAAGAATCACACTATCATCTCAACAATGAAAAATAAAATATTTGACAAAATTCAACAACCTTTCATGATTAATGTTCTGAAGAAATGAGGAATATTATGTCTCAACATAATATATATTGCCAATATCATATTAAATGGAGAAAACCTGGAATCATTTCCTCTGAAGTCATGAACACTTACTCTTGTGCTGGAATATAGTGCTGGAATTTCTGTCAGATTAATAGATTAAGAGAAAGAACAGAGATTCAAATATGGAAAAAAGAAATCAAATTATCTGTTTGCAGATCACATAATCCTATACTTAAAAGACTGAAGATTCTACCTGTAAACTCCTAGGTCTGATAAACACTTTTAGGAATAGCAGGATACAAAAATCAACGTACACGAAGTGGGTCAATGCAATCAAAACTCAATGTATATCCTACAAAATTAAGAAAAGTGAGGGAAAGGGTGGGTTTGGAGGGAAGAATGGGACTGTTGAAAGGGGTGGCATAGATCGACATGCAATGTGCTGATAAACAGCTTTGTCGAATGGCAATTCCTGTATATAACAACTTGAAGATAATAAATATTTTTAAATATTCAATAGCTTTTCTATATATCAATAATAAATAGTCTGAGAAGGTATTTAGGAAGATAATTGCATTCAAGATAGTCTTGGAAAAAATATGCAGGAATAAACATCCAAGAAGGTGAGAGGTCTCTATAATGGAAACTGTAAAATATTGAAGAAACTGAAAAAGAAACCAGAAAATGGAAACACTTCCTATGCTCATATGTTGGCAGAATTACTTAATGAAAATGGCTATATTACTGAAGGTGATCTACAGATTCACACCAATACTCATCAAAACCCCAAAGCCATTCTTCACAGAAATAAAAAAGCCAATCCTTAATCCAGGTAGAAGCAAAAGACCCCAAGTAGTCAAAGTAATCCTGTGGGGAGCAGAACAGAGGGAGCAATATTGGAGGTATTACAATACTGGATTTCAAATTATACTGCAGATCCACAGTAACAAAAATAGATAATAAAGAGCAAAATAGAAGACCCAGAAATAAATCACTGCAGCTACAACCATTTGACTTTTTGACAAAGGAGCCCAATACATATGTTGGAGAAGATAGTCTCTGCAACAAATGGTGCTGGGGAAACTGGATATTCACAAGCAGAAGACTGAAAGTAGATACCAATCTTTCACTCTGTACTAATATCAATTCAAAATAGAAGAAAATTCTTAATATGGCACTAACTTTGAAACTATTATGGGAAATGATAGGAAAAAACACTAAAACATATTGGTATAGGAAGTTGCTTCATGAATAGTACTCTAATAGCTCAGCAAATAAGAATAAGGATTAACAAATGGGATTGCTTCAAACTTAAAATCTTCTGCAAAGTGAGGGTGAGAGTCACTAAAAAGACAACCTAAGATAATCTTGGTCAGTTAGAACACTTGAAAAGAGATTATAACCAGAATATATAAGGAGCTCAGAAAACCCCCAAAGAATCATCAACCCAATTAATAAATTAGAAAATGAATGGAGCAGACACTTTTCAAAAGAAGAAGCACAAATGTCCAATGAATACATGAAGTAATGCTCAACTTCGCTGGCTACAAAGAAAATTCAAATCCAAATGACATTATTTCATCTCACTTTAGTCAAAACAAGCAATCATCAAGAATACAAACAACAAATGTTGGTGATGAGAGAGAAAAGTAATCCTTATACACTGTTGGTTAAAATGTAAACTAGTGCAACCAACTATGGAAATCACTTTGGAGGTTTCTCAAAAAAATCCCACAGAAACAAAAATAGGACTACCATGCAATCCAACGATACCACTCTTGGGCACAGATTCAAAGGAATGTAAGTCAGAATAGAACAGAGGCACCTGCACACCCCTGGTCATTACATAACTATTCTCAATAGACACACTGTGGAATTCATTCAGCTGTCCTACAGCTGATGAATAGATCAAGAAAATATGGTACACATAAACAGTGGAGAATTCCTCAGCAAGAAAGAAGAATGAAATTATTCCATTTGGGAAAGACTTGGAAAAAATTATATTAAGTGAAGTAAGTCAAGCCCAAAGAAACGTAGGTCCCATGGTTTCCCTTATTTGCAATAACTAGTATATGTCTGAGTCAAGCAGAAAAGGTCAGATAAGTTAATGTTAGGGAAATGAACCCTAAGATATGTATTCAAATGTTTTTTTTCTTTCATGTGATTGTTTCTAACACATTTATAAGATGATTTCTTTGTTGCTTTGTATGTCCCTCCCCCACGGTATAACCCCTGCTTTCACTGTATTTGATGTCGGTCTAATTTGTGAAGGGGAAGGGAAAAAACAAATCATTTAAATAGGGATACAGGTGGACCCATTGCAACAATGAGATGTACAAGTCATTATGTTGAAAATGAGCTTTACAACTTTGGGGGGGGAGGAGGATTGGGTGGGAGGTGGGGGTTGGATGGGAAGGGATGGGAAGGGGAAACAAAGGAGGAGGCTACAATGCTTGATAAGAAATGTACTCATTATCTTGCCCATGTAATTGTAACCCTTCTGTACAGTATTTTCACAATAAAAAAGAAATTATTTCATTTACAGAGAAATAAATATAACTGGAGATAATCATATTAAGAGAAGTAAGCCAGGACAAAATTAACATGTCTTCACTTATATATAGAAGCTAGGCCTAAAAGATAAACATATACTTACACATATAAAGGAATATATATATATAATATGTATAGACATAATATATAGTTTATAATTGTGGAAAAGACTGTTTAAGGGGATCAGAGGGAGAGGAAAATAAAAAGAAAACGTTAGAGGGTGAACAGTACTGAAATTCTTTGGACCTATGTGTGGAGATGAAATAAAGGAGGTGAGGGATGGAAAAAGTGAGAGTGAGTGGAGGGGCTGATCTGATGAAAATATAATATATGCATTGTGAAATACTATGGTGAAATCTCCTTAAAAATAAACATACATTAATCAAACATGAATGACAGGAATATAGAACAGGTCCTTTCTTGAGTATGGGTACTAGTGGGAGGAGAGAGGGTAAACAGGAGGTAAAGAAAGGTAAAGATCCTTTGTGTATGGACGTGAACAAGGAGCAATGTTGAGATATGTTCAGGAAGAAGGGAGTGGGGAAGAGTGACAAAGGGGTTGAGTGTGATCAAGGCACACTGCATATTTGGATATGTCAAACTAACACCCCCTTTGAGGTATGGCTCAAGTGGCATAGTGCCAGCTATGGAAGAAAATGAAACCCCCCGGTACAACTAATTGATGTTAATTTAAAGGTGTGGTTAAAAAAACACTAGAAAAATGTGATAGGAGACTTCCTCTTTAAGTTTCATAAGAAATCTAAACCAAATTCAATTTCATAAGTAGAGACTAGAATAGTTGTCACAGAGGCTAGGACAGGTGGAGGAGGTCAGATAAGCCAATGCAACAGCCATACTCACAAGATACTATGATGGAAATGAACTTTTCAATTTGTGGGGAGAGGAGTAGGGGGAGGGAAAGTGGGAGAAAATGAGGGAGGAGGCAACACTGTTCAACAAGAAATGTACTCCTTACCTTACTTATGTAACTGTGGCCCCTCTGTACATCACCTTTACCATAAAATTACATTTTAAAAAGATAGCCTGGCAACCAGTGGCTCACGTCTGTAATCCTAGCAACTTAGGAGGCTGAGGTCTGAAGATCCTGGTTTGAAGCCAGGTCAGGCAGGAAAGCTCATGAAACTCTTACCTCCAGAAAAACTTGGAAGTGGCCCTGTGGCTCAAGTGATAGAATGCGGGTCTTGAGTAAAAGGAACTCAAAGACAGTATCCAGGCCCAGAGTTCAAGCCCCAGAACCAGCAAAGACAGAAAAAGAAGTAACAAAATACAGCTAAGGCAGGATGAGTAAATCTTTATATTCTACTTCTCAGATCAAGTGACTACAATTGGCAATAATTTATGGTACATTTTATAAAGACCTCAGAAAGAGTTTCAAAGTTCCAAGCAGAAAGAAACAATAAATGTTTAAAAGGAAGAAATGTTAATTATACTAATTTGATCCTTATACATTGTATATATGCACGAAATAATCATACTAAACTCCATAGATATGTACATTTTTTGTCAGTTGTGGGGGGCATGCTTGAACTTAGGGCCCCAGGTTTTTTTTTCTGAAGGCTAGCACTCTACCACTTGAGACATAGCTCCATCTCTGGCTTTTTGGTGGTTAATTGGAGATAAGAGTCTCATGGACTTTTCTGCCCATCATTTTCAAATCTCAGCTTCCAGAATAGCTAGAATTATAGGCATGAGCCACTGGTCTCAATATATACAATTTTAAAAAAATAATCAATCTTTTTTTTTCTTGTCTGTCGTGGAGTTTGAACTCTGGGCCTGGGCGCTTTCCCTGTGCTCTTCAGCTCAAGGTGAGCACTCCACAGCTTGAGCCACAGCACCACTTCTGGTTTTCTAGTGTTTTTATTGGAGATAATAGTCTCACGGAGTTTCCTGCCCAGGCTGGCTTTGAACCGTGATCCTCAGATCTCAGTCTCCTGAGTAGCTAGGATTACAGACGTGAGCCACCGGCTCCAGGTTTCAAATAATCCATCTTGAATGGAATATCTACCTGTCTTAAAATCTAGAAGTTATAAAAGGTTAAACTGGGCTGTGAATGATGGCTCAAGCCTATAATTCTAGCTACTTAGGAGGTAGAGATTAGGAAATTATAGTTCAAGGTCAGATGGGTTAAAAAATTGTGAGACTCCATCTTAATCAAAAGCTAGGTGCATTGTTGTATACACACTTGTTATCCTACCCATGGGGAAAGCATAATAGCTAGGTATAGTGGTGTAAGCCTGTCATCCCTAGTGACATGAAGATGCACATATGGATAATAAAGGCCCAGGCTGACCTGGGGTATAAAGCAAGGCTTTACTTCAAAGTAACCAGTGCAAAAAGGGGCTGGAGGCATGGCTCAAGTGGTAGAGTGCTTGCTTTGCAAGTCTGGGGCCTTAGTATTGTCCATTGCCTACTCCCCTCCCTAAAATTAAACGAGGCATAGTTAATAAAAAATTCCAACCAAGGTCAAATAACAGAGTTCCCTTTTTTGTTCACATAATAGAAAGTTATAAAAAGACTGTCACTGTCACCTTAAGTGTGAGAACAAGTTGAATAGATGTAGACCTTCTTAATACAGGCAAAATACAATTGAAAATCTGTAACAGTAAGTTAAGAATTTTTTCTGAAAAAGTTTAAGACTAGAAATAGAAGGGAACTTCTTCAAGTTAATAAAGATCACCTACTCAAAACACCTACAGATAACATCCTATTAACCGTGAAACGTCAAAATGCTTTCCCCATGTAATTGGGTATAAAGTAACTTTTACAACTTCAACTTAACACTGTACCAAGAATCTCAGCCTGTTTAACAAGGTGAGAAAGGTATAATTTTCATCATTTGCAGATAACATGGTGTGTATCCAGAAAACCTTTTGGAATCTGCAAAAAAATATACAAAATATAAAAGTTACTAGTACTAATGATTGAACTTACCAAGGCCATACATACAAAATCAATATATAAAAATCAGTTGGATTTTGTAATCAGAAAGAAATAATTAAAACTCCAATTGATAAAGCAGTACATGGTCAACAAACATGAAACAGCTAAGAATAGATTCAAGCTGTGTAAAACTTGTATTAAACACACACACACACACACACACACACACACACACAAACACACACACACACCATCCTTGAGACAATCAAAGAAGACCTAATCAATTAGAGATATACTATCAATATTATTAAGATGTCCATTTCTTCCAAAATCAATGAACTTAATTCAACACAAGTTCAATAGAAATTCCAGAAGATATTTTTATACAAGATTGATCAACTGATTGCAAGAATGAATAAAAAATGAAAAGAAACTAAGACAAAATAATCTTGAGAAAGAACAAAGTTTAAAATGTATTATAAAGCTACAATAACCAAGACAGTGTTGTATTGATATAGGTACAGACATTAAAAGAATGAACAGAGCCAAGAAATAGACTTGTATTTATATGGCCAATCAATTTTCTTTGAACAAAGCTTCCAAGGAGTATTCAGTATGGGAAATAATTGCCTTTGTAAAAAAAATGAACCTACACTTAATTTTTGTACACAAAAATTAACTGAAATGGATTATACATAAAAACCTAAAAGCTAAAATTATGAAGCTTCAAAAATATGATAAATTATGTTCATGCTCTATTAGAAGCAAAGCCTTCTTAGACAGAATACAATAAACACTGATCAAAAATAAGAGGCTGTTTGGAGTTCACCAAAATTAAGACTGCTTCTCTTTGAAAAACATCTAAAGATAATGAAAAGACCATGTTTAATAAAAGGCTTGTTTCTAGAATTTAAAAGAACAATATTAAGAAGATAGGACAGGACACCAGTGGCTCACACGTGTAATCGTAGGTATTTGGTAGGCTGAGATCAAGAGGACTGTGGTTCCAGAACAGCCTACCCAGAAAAGTGCATGACCTTACATCTCAACAGAAAGAAACTAGAACTGATGGTGTGCTCCTGTAACCCTCTAGAAGATAAGAGGATTAAATACTGATGTGCATCCAAGCAGAAAGTGAGATTCTATCAAAAATAACTACTTTAGAAAGAAGCTGAAAGCATGACTCAGAAGTAGACACCCATCTAGAAAGTACAAGATCAAGTGGTGCAAATGAATATAAGATTTGAACAGATCCGTCATAAATGAAGATTTATGGATGTCATAAAGAGCACATGCAATGATTCTCATTAATAAAAAGACAAATGTAAAACTACAACAAGATGCCCCTACACACCCTAAGGTTATTAAAATTAGAATACTAGCCAAGCTACACATAATATTGCATGCTTGAAATCCCAGAACTCAGAAGGCTAAGAGAAGGAGGATCTCAAGTTCAATGTTATAATATACATATCTGTCATAAATAAATAAATAACCTCAGTGTAGGGGCAAGGCTTGGAAAAAATTATATTAAGTGAAGTAAGCCAGGCCCAAAGAAACATAGGGCCCATGGTTTCCCTTATTTGCAATAACTAGTATATGTCTGAGTCAAGCAGAAAAGGTCAGATAAGTTGATGTTAGGGGAATGAACCCCAAGATAAGTATTCAAATGTTTTTTTCTGTTTCATGCAACTATTTCTAGCATATTTATAAGATGATTTCTATGTTGCTTTGTGTGTCCCTCTCCCACGGTATAACCCCTGCTTTCACTGTATTTGATGTTGGTATAATTTGTGGATGGGAAGGAAAAAAAACAAATCGTTTAAATAGGGATACAGGTGGACCCGTTGTAACAATGAGATGTACAAGTCGTTATGTCGAAAAACCAACTTTACAACTTTGGTAGGCGGTGAGGGGGGAGGGGGAAGAAGGATCGGGTGGGGGAGTATGGGAAGGGATGGGAAGGGGAAACAAAGAGGAGGCAACAATGCTTGATAAGAAATGTACTCATGGAAGTGGTGCTGTGGCTCAAACGGTAGAGCACTCACCTTGAGCTGAAGGGCACAAGCACAGCGCCCAAGCCCAGAGTTCAAGCCCCACGACCGACCAAAAAAGAAATGTACTCGTTATCTTGCCCATGTAATTGTAACTCCTCTGTATGGTATACTCACAATAAAAAAGAAAGACAGAAATTGAAGAAACAGCAGGAACAACAAAATAGCCAATGCAAGAAGAGTCTGGAGGGGCTGGGAAGGTAGCTCAGAGGTAGAGTGCTTGCCTTGCATGCATGAGGCTCTGGGTTTGATTCCTCAGCACCACATAAGAAGAAAAAGCCAGAAGTGGTGCTGTGGCTCAAGTGGTAGAGTGCTAGCCTGGAGCTGAAGAGCTGAGGGACAGCACCCAGGCACTGAGTTGAGGCCACATGACCAGCAAAAAAAAAAAAAAAGAAAAGAAGAAGAGTCTGGAAGCATGTTGGCCCTGATGTCAATTCCCAGTACCACAAAAACAAAATAAATAAGCAAACAAACAAACCTTGAGATAACAGAAGTGTTGATTAGGGTATGAAACAGCAAGAACTCTCCTGTGCTATTAAGTAAAATGGTACAATTTGGGGAAAACCTAGATAAATGCTTTATACACATTGACCTATTCTGTAATCCATAAATTCACAAGTATTTATTCTGCAAAATGAGAATTATATGCCTAAAAATTATTCAGAAATAGTCCTAATTCTTAGTTAAAAGCGACTCAGCCTTTTAATGAAAACTGAAAGTATGCAAATAAATAGAATACTATTAAACTGATGGAATACTACTATGTACTAAAATGAACTGTTAATATACATAATAGGCAACATAGACTAATTTCAAAAATATGCTTGAGCAAAAGACTTTGGATGAAAATATATATTTTATAATGATTCCAAAACACATGAAGTTCAAAAACTAATCTATAGTGACAAAGATGAACATGCCTACTCAGTTAGGAGACCTGGCATAACTGACTATAAAAGTACAGGGACATTTGTAGGGTGATACAAGTGTTGTGAATTATTTCAGATGACATTTTCACAGGTGAGTGTTATCAACAAACCACAAAGAAACGAAACTCTTAAGCATTTTATTCTATGATTTTTAGAAGTTTATAGTTATTAGATCTCTGTACAGCATCTAAACCCAGCAACAACATTATTGTTTGCCACAGAGGCTGATCGGACCTCTTACTCTGTGATCATTTTGTTTTCTTTTTTGTATATTGTGGTTTCAACTCAAGGCTTCACACTTGGTAAGTAGGTGATCTCCCATCAAGCTGTTCTTCTAGACCTTATAATTAAGTGCATTTTTGCATTATAACGATTTGTAACTTTATGGAGTCTTTGTAAATATAATTATTTGAATACTAACGTTGTAAAATGTAGAAATGACTGACAGACTATAAAATATTTGCATCATAACTATCAAGGGGCTAGTAGTCAATCCTTATATATGAGAAGTCTTAAAAATTTATTTTAAAAGTGCAATAAATTACTGAAGTAAAGACACCTTGACCCTGGAAGTAAAGTAGCCTTGTTACACAGGAATTCTCTAGATATAGTGACTTCTTGCTTCTGATTTCAGTGTCATGTCTAATGATGGCTCTAAACAAGTCGTTTAAATAAGAATACAGGTGGACCCGTTGCAGCAATGAGAAGTATAAGTTGTTATGTCAATTTGTTTACAACTTTGGTGGAGGGGGAGGATTGGGTGGGGGGGCGGGGGGAGGCTGGGAAGGGATGGGAAGGGGAAACAAAGGAGGAGGCTACAATGCTTGATAAGAAATGTTCTCATTATCTTGCCCATGTAATTGTAACCCCTCTGTACAGTATTTTCACAATAATAAATAAATAAACATTAAAAAATTATATAAAATGGGCCAGGAGCTGGTGGATCATGTCTGTAATTCTAGCTACTCAGGAAGCTGTAATCTAAAGGTAGCAGTTCAAAGCCAACCTAGGCAGAAAAGTCAATGAGACTCTTTTTAAAATTAAATATTTATTTTTATTGTAAAGATACTGTACAGAGGGGTTATAGTTACATGAGTAAGGTAATGAGTATATTTCCTAACAGATATTGTTACCCCCTCCTTTATTTTTTCCATGAGACTCTTATTTCCAACTAACCACCAAGGAGTGGGAAATAGAGCTGTAGCTCAAGTAATAGAGCTCTACTCTTGAGCAAAGAAGCTCAGGGACAGTATCCAGGCCCTGATATCAAGATCCAAGACCATCACAAATCACACACACACACACACACACACACACACACACACACACACACACACACTATATGTAATAGAATATATATATATATATATATATATTAATCAGAAAGAGAGAATAAGAAAAGGAGAACAAAAGTATATACAAATTCTCAATGAAAGCACAGCATAGATACATACCAACATATCAACAATTCTGTATGAGATTATGGTAGATATTTGCTTCTAATGGATTGTCTTGGGTTTCTAGAATGAACATACATTGCTGTCTTCTTATTTATAGAAAATGCTGTAATGCAAATGAGAACTATTTCTGGTAAACCTATTATACTTACAAAGTACTTTAAATAATTTTCATGAAGTTCAATTTATGAGTCAAAATTTTATTCCTTCAACAGGCAATGGTTTTATTATTCATTTATCCCCACCCACAGAACATGGATGAATTAAGAGAGCTTCACAAACTCTTATAAATGTTGCATAATTTTGTATTTCAATAGCACAAGAGATTTTAAAGCTTATTTAAATCTACCTAAGTTATATTTGGAGTTTTCTTCCATAGTTTTCATCAAAGATAGTACCATATTGATTCCTAAAAATAGGCATAAGAAAGGAATCCACTGGTAATTTCTTTGTCCTTTAAAAGAAAAGAAAAAAAACTTTGTATTATAGAAAGCAAATACCCATGAACATAAAGAATTGTTTACTGAATTCTGTAGAACCATCACCTAGACTATTTGTGAGTGTGTGTGTGTGTGTGTGTGTGTGTGTGTGTGTAGATGTGTGTAGATGTGTGTTGGTACTGGGACTTGAACTCAAGGCCTCAACTTATTGTGTTTGCTCATAGTTGGCATTCTACCACTTGAGCCATGCCTCTAGCCCAGCTTTTTGTTTGTTAATTGGAAATGGATTCTTGCAGACTTTTCTGCCAGGGCTGGATTTGAACTTCATTCCTCCAGGTCTCAATCTCCTAAGTAATTAGCATTACAGATATGAGCCACCAGTACTCATCCATACTTTCTATCTTTAAGAGATAAATTGTATGTGCATGTAATCCTAGAATTCAGGAGCCTGAGGACCATAGGTAAAAAAAACAAAACAAAAACAGCCTAGGCTATGTAGAAAGACCCTATCTCAAAAAACAAACAAAAAGCAAATAAAAACTATGACATATCATCTCCAAGTATTTCAGCATGCCTCTCGAAAAAATAAATAAAAACACCTTATATAATCACAAAACCATTTTATACTTTAGAAAGCAATTATAATTTCTTAATATCATTTAATATATAAATAATATTCAATTTGTCCCATTCAAATGTATTTTTGTAGATTTTTTTGTTTAAAGGAAGATCGGGGGGAGGATTGGGTGGAGGGGTGGGGGGAGAGGCTGGGAAGGGATGTGAAGGGTAAACAAAGGAGGAGGCTGCAATGCTTGGTAAGAAATGTACGCATTATCCTGCCCATGTAATTGTAACCCCTCTGTACAGTATGTTCACAAAAAATAAAATTAAATTAAATTTTAAAAAAGGAAGATCCATGTAGGGTGTAAGATCCAAATAACTATTTCATTTGAAATTCTAACCTTTGAAAATCTAGAACAGTTTCTATTCTCCTCATCACCTGTGCTTTCTGCCTCCATCTTTTCCTCCTTAACATTTTGACTTTAACAGGGTTAGCAGCTTCATAAAATGCTCCAGGCAATTTAAAGAATAAATTTGAGAATACTATCAAAGAACTAAAAAGAAAAGTCAGCTAAAACATAGTATCAGAAAATAAAATAAAATAAAACATAATATCAGATATTATTATTATTATTATTGGCAGTACTAGGATTTAAACTTAGAAGTACTGGGATTTAAACTGTTCTTTCTAGGCTCTACTACATAGGCCACACTACAGCCTTGCTTTTTGCTGGTTGTTTTGAAATGAAGTCTAGTAAGCTTTTCCACTCATATCAGTCTTGAACCAAGATACTCCAGATCGCAGTCTCTTGCACAGCTAAGATTACAGGTGGGCTTAGATACACACTATTGCAAATGTTGATCATGGATATCAAGACTATAATGTGAAGGTGAGTGGTGCAAAAAAAAAATAACAAAGTGCCATAAATCTAGCATATAAATAGACTGGTAAATCTTCTTCTTCTTTTTTTTTTTTTTTTTTTTTTTTTTTTGCTATGAAAGCCCTGATTTTAAGAAATCTTTGGATGCTCTCAACCTGGAAGAGACATCACAATTTTTCTTTTGGCCTAAAAGAGCACAAGCTTAATGTGGCTTGCAGGAAGCTTGACATCAGCTAACTTTATCATCCCCAGAAGGAGTTAAAATAGGAATTACAACACTTTTGTCTTTTCAGGAAGCTCATTCCAACAAAGAAATGAGGGGTCACAGAAACATGCAAAGCTAATGATATTTACAGCTAACCAGATATGGTTGAAGCAATCCATTGGACTCTAGCTTGCAAGTCCCATTTCTTTTAAGACTCATTTATGTTAGAATGTTCAAAGACCAAAAGTCTTCTCTGAGATTAAACTAGACAATGCATTATTTCTCCCGCTGATTAACTATCTTTAACCCCCAAGTTGTTACAGTAATGTGTGTGTGTTAACTCAACTTCATTACAGATTCTAAAACAGCAACAGCAAAGGGGCAAATATTAAATATAATGGAAGGGATGTTGCTAAGGAGATTTTTTAAACATAAAACCAAGGAAATCCACACAAAGAAGGATGAATTCTTCAATCACCCAATTTGCAGTTGAATGCCTATTGATAGAGTGAGCTGCTGATCCTTCTGAACTGGTTATTAAGGGTCTAGAAAGGATGAGGCTTTCTTTGCATGTCTGAGTCTCTCTCTCTCTCTCTCTCTCTCTCTCTCTCTCTCTCTCTCTCTCTCACACACACACACACACACACACACGGGCCAAAGCGCACACACACACACACACACACACACACACACACACACACACACACACACGGGCCAAAGGTCAAGCAAGCTTTGTCCAAACCTTTGTCCTAAACTTTGGACATAGCATTCACCAAAGAAAACCAGAAAAGAAAACAGCTACCAGCAAAAGGAGAGATATAACAAAACCAAGAGATAAGCATCCATGGAACAAGGGCTATGCTAACTCAGGGACCCACATATATTGAGAAGGGCTTCTCAGAGGTGTCTGTCCCTCTTTCTGTCCAACATTTGAAAGTCTAATGGTTTCTACCTACCCTTGACCTTTATTCCAACAGTGTCCCACTCACTGGAATAAAAAAAGGCTGTTGGTCTAGAGTACAATTTTCCTACTATATCTCTCTCTGATGCCTTCTCCAGCCAAATAAAATGCTTATCTCCAATTATATCCATCTTTCTAATGTCCTTCATGGAATGATCTTAATGGAAAGACTCTTAGTTCCAATCCCTGGAAACACATAATAGTTCAGTTGTCTTGGCTGCAGTCTAGTCTTAGTGTGGAAAACCATACATTTCCTCATTCGGTTCTTTTAGATGTTAGGAGGTAAATGAAGAACCAGTTCCTAGGGTTGAGAATGTGGCACTAATGTACCAATACAGCAAGTACAAAGCCTTGATTTCAAGCCCCACAAACTGAAAGCAGTTAATAAAAAATAAAATATGTAAAAGCACTTATTGATTTGCTCAGTGAGAGATAAAATGGATGCAAAGAATGTTGAAATCATTAAACAAACTTGCCTTTCAAGCACAGACCCCTTTTTGAGCTTCTCTGGTCCAATGAGTCTGCTTTGTCCTAACTTGTGCTTCATACCTTCTCTTCCCATCTGGCAAGCAGCTCAGAAACAAAGGGAAAACTCAAAACATGGCACAAGATAGTACCAAGGTTTCTATGACCCTCCCAAAATTGCTTAGAGTCTTCTAGCCACATGTGTGCTACAAGATGCATAGCAAATGTTAAAGGGTAATAAATAAAATAAAAGGAAAATGAGTAATGTTTGCAAGTGAATTTATGTTTATACAAAATATTTGCGGAAACATGCGTTTCCCTTTTAGAGATTCTGCTAATCTATCACCATGACGCTAATGTTGCAAGAAGCAAATCCGTCAGGCGGCAACCATTACTTTTTAATAGACCATTCCATTTTCAGCAATCACACCAGAGCAGCCCAGTATGCTTGCAGGAAATGCAAACTTGCAAATACTTCACAAATGCTCCCCTATGCATGTACCATGCTTGCTCACAGGTAGTCTAGAGGCACAGGAGGGGAATGTCAAGGGAATAGCCCATATGCTGTGCTCCCAGAGCCAGGCCCACATCTGTGATGCCGCTACAATAGGCATTCCATTTGCTGTTGTTTTTTCTGAAAGCTGTTCTCATTTTGCCCAGAAAGGCTCTGCTTGAGGGCTGAGTATATGGCCTTTGCTTTTAGATTATATAAGATGTTAAAACACATGATCTGGATCACGTAGGCCAGTGTATGATTTTAAAACAGCTTGCCAAAGGACACAAAGAGAGCTTGCTTAGAATAATTTTCCAGTCTCTGATGCATATGTCTTTATATTCACAAGAACACCGTTCATTCATTCACTCCTTGACCCACACCTTCTAGATAGAGGGAACTTGACCTGGTATTATAGAAGACAGATATTTATAAGACCTGGCTCTGCTTTCAAAAGAACAATTGGCCATGATAAAGATCAGGACTAGTGTGAAATAGAAGTGCAAGCAAATGAGCTCTAGGAACATAAAAAATAAGTTGTTCAGAGGGAAAGAGAAGGAGGAAGAGGGAGAGAAGAGAGAGGAAAAGAAGGAAGGGAGGGATAAAGGAAGGGAAGGAAGGAGAACAAAAAACACAAGTGACTTAGTGGCTTATAAAACATCATGAGAATGGAGAAAAATAATGGGAATGGGGAAGGGATCCCTGGATTGAAAGATAGCTAGAAGTTGTTCCATTATTGTTATGATTGTTTACTTTTGCTGCTTACTTTCAAAATCAATATGTTTATATTGTGGGAAATTTACAGAAATCCACCACTCAACTGTAAATACTACTGTTATTCCGATTTTTTCTAAGAATTTGAATGTTTCATGAAGTGCCTTCATACCTCATGATTTGATTGTAGTCTGCATGTATGTGCCTAATGTTTAACAGAAGCTCTCTCAAAGGACACAATTACAAGTACCAGATAGCTGGCCACAGAAGGGAAAAACCGCAAGTAATGTGCTGGCTGCTGATAGCTCATGCCTGTAATCCTAGCTATTCAGGAAGCTGTGATCCAAGGAGAGTTTCAAAGCCAGCCTGCAACACAAGCAGAAAAGTCTGTGAGACTCTTATCACCAATTAACCACCAAATAGCCAGAAATGGAGCTGTGGTTGAAGTGGTAGCGTGCCAACTTGGAGCAAAAATGCTAAAGGACAGCACCCAGGCACTGAGTTCATGCCCCAGTACTGGCACACACACACACAAATCAAGCAATGTGGGGAATCATCAAATCTGATGAAACCAGCATGTGAAAAATCCTATTTTAACTTAAAGCTATGCGACTTCAAAGGCAACTCTTCTGATGTAGGCCCTTTTCTTTGGGTGTGGCAGGTGGGGGAACATTACATAATTCCTCCTCCAAGATGTGTTCACAAGAACCAGTTTCATAGTCTTTAACATTGAGGAAGAATTGAGAAATACCTTCAAAATAATCAGAGTGCAAACATCTTCATCTTCTAAACCATCACAATCCTTTCTTTAGTGATACTAGGATTTTGAACTCAGAAGTTTGAAATTAGTCACTTGAGCTATGACTCCAGCCCTTTTTGCTTTAGGTAATTTCTCAGAGAGGTTCTTGAGATCTTACTTGAGCTGGCCTTCAATTAAAATCCTTCTACCCATGACTTTTGTTAACCAGGGCTACAAGTGTGAGCTGCCACACCTAACCCTACTTTTCCAGTTTTTCAATTTCTCACCCACCTAATTCCAAAATATTTTTTCAGTGACTACCATTTATCTAGTCTTTCTAAAGCATTTAACTCCACCTTAGTAGAAAGCTCAGCTCTTGCCAGACTTGTGGCTCAAGTTTGCAATGCTAGCTACTTTTTTGAGAGACTTCATTTCAACCAATGGCCAGGAAAAGTGCATCCCCTGTCATCCCCGGCAAGTCAGGAAAGCACAAGTAGAAGATCGCATTGTAGGCCTCTTTGAACATGGTAAGACTACTTCAAAAACAGACAATGCAAAAAAAGGCTGGAGGCATGGCTAAAGTGGTAGAGTCCTTTCTTAGCAAGTGTGAAGTCCTGAATTCAATCCCCAGTACAGCCAAAAGGGGAGAGTGGGACTTTTAAAATGTTTACTTTTTTATCTCCTCTAGAACAACTACAACAACAACTATATATGTGTGTGTGTGTGTGTGTGTGTGTGTGTGTGTGTGTGTGTGTGTGTGTGTGTGTATTTACACACACATATGTGGGGGCCTTTGTGTAAGGTCTCACAAGGCCAGCTTTTCTCTGGAAGCTCTAGGGAAATATCTAGTTCCACCCTCAGGTTGTTGGTGGAACCCTGTCTCTTATTGTTGAAGGCCTGCGGTCATTGTTTATTCTGAGCTGTCACCTTGGGTCTACTCTAAGCACCTAAAAGCTACCCTCATTCCTTAATATGAGGCCTCCTCCATTCTCAGGCTAGAAATTAACATGTCATGTTCACTTTTCAAACCTATGAATTCCCCTTCTGCTACCAGAAAAGAATTTTTTTCTTCTTTTTAAAGGGCCCATGTGATGGAACAGGCCTGCCCTTTATAAAACCAATGGTGTCATGTAACAGTGCACAATCATGGGAGAGTAGCTTGTCATAATAATGGATTCTCAGGATCAGATGGCAAACACTTAGGAGCCATTTCTAGATTCTGCCTACCACAGTCAATACAATTGGAAAGGAGGGAAAGAAGTTTTGAACCTAACTGAAAAACCTTAGCAAAGACATAGGAAGGACAGGAAATTATTCAAACATCTTAGAGAACAGCAAGGTAATCACTTAGTACCAGTTGTGACACCATCTGCTCCTAACATCCAGTTAAAATCAGATATACAAAAAGTGAGGAAACATGAGAATTTAAATCATGCTAAGAAGTGTAAATATTTGGGCTGGAAATGTGGCTTAGTGGTAGAGTGCTTGCCTAGCATGCATGAAGCCCTGGGTTCGATTCCTCAGTACCACATAAACAGAAAAAGCCAGAAGTGGCGCTGTGGCTCAAGTGATAGAATGCTAGCCTTGAGCAAAAGAAGTTCAGGGACAGTGCCCAGGCCCTGAGTTCAAGCCTCAGGACTGGCAAAAAAAAAAAAAGAAGTCTAAATATTTTTCCTTGAGGAGGACATGGTGGTTCATCCTATAATCCTAACAACTAAGAAGTGGAAAGCCAGAAGTTTGAGGGCAGACCCAACAAAATATTCTCAGGATCACATCTCAACCATTAAAAAGCCTGGTGCCTGATATTTCAGCTACATGGGAAGCCTAATTGAAGGATTGTGGTCCAGGCTGGCTGGGACACATCTGATAAACAATACAGGGCTGGAGGTGTGGCTCAAGAGGTAGAGCACTTGCTTAGCAAGTGCAAGGCCCCTAGTTCAAACCCCAGTGCCACAAAAATCATAATGATGACAATGATGATGATATCCCTTGGGTTGCATCTTAATTGTTAGCTCTAAAAATGATTAGGTAAGAATCTCAATGAGTGCCACCACATTCTTTCCCAAGCCAACAAGATCAAAGGCTTGGAAATAACATTCAATTTTTATTTAGTTATACAACGAACATTACAACTCAACCAATAGTCATATAAAATTTCCATCTAAACATTCATAAATGAGAAAATGGTTGCCAAATTGTGGTCTTCAATGCAGTATAATGCAGATATTAACATGTTCATTGAGAAGAATATATTAGAATACGAAAAAATATGTACAACATCTTTTTTTTAAATTTTTTGGTCATGTGGCTCTGGGCCTGGGCGCTGTCCCTCAGCTCTTCAGCTCAAGGCAAGCTTTCTACCACTTGAGCCACAGCACTACTTCTGATTTTCTGGTGGTTAATTGAAGAAAAGAGTCCCACGGACTTTCCTGCCTGGGCTAGCTTTGAACCACGATCCTCAGATCTGAGCCTTCTGAATAGCTAAGATTACAGGTGTGAGCCACCAGAGCCTGGCTGTACAACATCTTAAGTTTAAAAATAAAATACACAAGCCAGATACGGATCAGAGGCGGATCAGGCCTCTAATCCTATTAATTTGGGAGGCTGACAATGAGAGAACTAAGATTTCAGGAAAGCCAGATCACTTCTAAACCCATAGATGATACAGTGATACACACCAGTCATCTTAAACTACACAAGAGGCTGAGATTGAGAGGACCAGGGTTCCAAGCTATCTAGGGCAAAAATGGTTGTGAAACTTCATCTCAATGGAGGGAAACTAGACACAGCAGAAGGGGTCTGTGATCCAAGCAATCACAGGTTAGGCGCACACTCCAACAAGAAAGTGAGACTTGATCTCAAAATTAACCAGTGAAAAGCAGAACAGTAGGCATGGCTCCATGGTAGAGTGCCAGCTTAGCAAGCACAAAGAACTGAGAGTTCAAACCCAAGTATCACCAAAAAACATTAATCAGAAAAAAATACACAGTCTTTTCTCTCTTAGTATAAATGTATGAAAAATTCAACTATGAATAAATAAGATTTGAGAGGGAACTTGAAAAATAAAACGATTTGATTAAGATTGTGGATGAATCACTTTCATTCTGATTTATGTTTATGTAAATCCAAGTGTTATACAGTTGTTTGTGCAATAAATAGTAATAATAAAATAGCAATAATCGGAAGCTTTTAAAAAGTCACATATGAATTCCCTAAGACTCTGACTCCTGTAAATGTCGCTTCATTCTCACTGGTTTTAAAAGTACCATAGACAGTTAATCAAACAAAATATGGGTTACAAGTCAGAGCCAGCCTAAAATGAGTCCTCACCTCTGAGCTTGGCAATCAAAGCAGCCGGACAAAGGGGGATCACATTTCCTCTCATGCCTTTTCAATAGCACACAAGATGTGATTTGTGATATTGAAAATTCTGTCTTCTGACATGCAAAACAATGAGCAAGGTGAGGAAGTAAAGAGAATCAATACAATTCACATGTCCTGAAGAGAGGGTTGGGGGAGGGGGGAGGGATAATTGTGTTATTTGCCAAGAGTGTGTTGCAATAAATAAAGGCTTACACCTCCTTCATCAGAGAGTTGTTCATCCAAAGTGACTTCATTTGCTACCTGTGATATTAAACAATATCTTAAATGAATTCACAACCCTAACCTAAACTGGGAAGATATTACATTCAACTGCTGGAAACTAATTAAAAACTCAAACAAACAAAATCACAGAACTTAGCCCAAAACTGGTCTTTCCTATTACACAGATTTCATTATTGACAGATACACAAGAGCAGCTCCTATTCTGTTCTCAGGTGAAAATTGTTTCACTCTGTGTTCCTTGGAACTGGCTATTTTTTTCATAATGGGGTTTGGACTGCTGTGTCCTGAATATGGAATCCACCAGAAAACCTGCTCTGGTCGAAAGTGCATCACAGTCCCCAAGAAGGTCCACAATTGATCAGGCAGCATTGACCTGCCTCACATCTGTTGGCAGCTAATTCCCTGTGGCTTTATTTTCATTAAAGAAGCAAACAATGTGAGAAAGTAATTTTATTACCATGTTTTTAATTCCATCCGTGGTCAGAGGGATTCAGGAAAAATTCATATCTCTCCAGCTCTAGGGGAATCCATTGCAAATCCTTTAAATTTTTGTGTTATCCTTTCATTTGCTTTTATTTTAACAAAGTAAATGGTTACAAATTAAACTTCCATTTAGGAGCATACTTATTTTAAAGATGTCAGGGCTTCCTGTTGAACAAATTTACCTGGGCAAATAGATGGGGATTTGGAATTTCAATTGAAGAGTTAATGAAATAACCATAATTTGATTACATGAATCAACCTACATCATCGTATTTAGCCAAACAGATTTCTCACCTTATTCACTCAGTTGTCACATATGTAGTTGTGTTATTTATTCCTTCAATAAGTGTCTTAGTTGTCATTCATAGAAACATTTTTAAGTCAGGAAGAGGATTTTCTATACAAATAAAAATGAAAATGAACTAAAGCTACCAGCACAACAATGTTTATTGCAGCATTATTTACCATAGCTAAGATATGGAACCAACCCAGATGCCCCTCAGTAGATGAATGGATCAAGAAAATGTGGTATATATACACAATGGAATTCTATGCCTCCATCAGAAAGAATGACATTGCCCCATTTGTTAGGAAATGGAAAAACTTGAAAAAAATTATATTAAGTGAAGTAAGCCAGGCCCAAAGAAACATAGGTCCCATGGTTTCCCTTATTTGCAATATCTAGTATATGTATGAGTCAAGCGGAAAAGGTCAGATAATGTGATGTCAGGAAAATGAACCCTTAGATATGTATTTTAATGTTTTTTTCTTTCATGCATGTGTTTCTGACGCATTTATAAGATTATCCCTTTGTTGCTTTGTATGTCCCTCCCCCACATTATAACCCCTGCTTTCACTATATTTGATGTCAGTATAACTTGTGGAGGAGATGGGGAAAAACCAGTTGTTTAAGGATACAGGTGGACCTGTTGCAACAATGAGAAGTACAAGTTGTCATGTCCAAAACGAGCTTTACAACGACGGTGGGGGGGGGGGTGGAGGAGAAGGATTGGGATTGGGGGGGAGGAGGGAGGCTGGGAAGGGATGGGAAGGGTAAACCAAAGGAGGAGGATGCAATGCTTGGTAAGAAATGTACGCATTATCCTGCCCATGTAATTGTAACCCCTCTGTACAGTATGTTCACAAATAAAATAAAATTAAATTTAAAAAAAATGAAAATGAATGGGAATGGGAATGAGTAAGTCACAAAAGAAGTAGTGATACTAGTTAATACCTGAATTTCTAACATTTAACAATTAGTCTGTTCCAAATAACTCAGATAAACTAGTATAGTCTAACGAGTTGAAAAATGTCAGTGGCTAGCCCTGTGCCTGTAAAGTTCTGCGTTGAATGAATGTGTAGGCAAATGAACTGAGTATGGTAGATTCTTTTTTATATTGCTTCCAGTAATTCCTGACACTCATATTCTGTGTAATCCTTTCCCCTTGAATTTAGGCTGGACCTAATATTTGTTCCTAAGGCACTGAATGTGGCAAAAGTGAAGGAATGCCTCTTCTGAAACTAACTTATAAAAGACTATCCTAGTCATTTTCTGTCTCTTGTCTTTTCTCTTGCTTGTTCTGAACAGCAAACAGCCATATTTCAAGCTTCTCTACAAAGAGGTCCACGTAAGGATATCCTCCATGCAACAACCAGTGGAAAAACTCAGAATCAGTTCAGTAGCCCACAAGAAACCCCATCCTCCCAACCTCCGACTTTGGGTTTTTTTTCTGAGGCCCATGCAGAAGAGAGCTCAAACACCAGATGGAGCTCAGCAAAACTGAACCTGGAGCTTCATAGGTGCTCAGGATTAACATATCCACTCCTAAGAGGCATCAATAATTGGAGGCTTGCTGAAGCACCTCAGCCAGAGCCCATACTCAGGGCTCTGGGGCATCTGCCAAGAAAATTTCCTTGTGGCCATTCTGAGCACTGAGAATTGTGTCTCCCAGACCATGGAGAGCTCTGATCAGCCTTGATGATAGACTGACCATTAGCTTCTCAACACTTTGGATTCTGCTAGACTGTAATGTTAAATTTCAAAACTCTGGACCAAATACAGAAGTGGTAAAGAGTGAGCTGGAATGGTGCCATTGGGAAAGGAATGAGATTTTCCTGCCAGTCCCAGATGACACATGAAGAAAACCCATTATTAACCAAGAAATGAAGAAAATAACAGGTCAGTTAGCAGCAGGCCTATGATATAAGAGGTCACTGAGGTAGCATCAGAGAGCTGCTTAAGACCACCCCTTAATGTGCCTGGCATCCCAAAGTTCTGGGACCTTCCCACTTCTCTGGGAGTGTCCTGGGAACTGCTCATGGATGCCCAGACTTCAGGTTGCCAAGACTGGCTTCCTCTCTATGCAGCAGGCCATGTGAGGTCACTTGCAAAACAGCCTATGAATGGGACTTTCTTTAAAAAAAAAAAAAAAAAAAGAGAGTTAAACAATAGTGTCAGAGCCTGGCACATAGATTTCCTCCCTTCCCTTTAAATGTCTTTCTCACTGTAGTTTCCTTTCCCCCCTTCACCCAACTCTTCTTCATGCATTTAGTTGAAGAAAATATTGACCCACACGCATCTCTGCATTGTACCCAAGATAGTCTTTGAACTTCCTAATGGCCCTAAGAATTCTCTCTAGGCCCTGCTTCTAATAGCCAAATACTTAAAATGGAAGACATTTTCCCACCCCACCAATTCTTTTTAAACTTGTAACTCAACTAGAGTTCCTGTTAGAACTGTCTGTCTTCCAACTGTGCCTCCCACACCAGGGCCTCAACAACCCTAGCCAAAGGGGGAATTGGGGAACACCAACTGCCTCCAACCTCGCATATATCTGCAAGGTTCTACAAAGCAATCTTGTACCTAGACATCACTAAACCCATTTTACAAAGAGAAAAGTGAGGTTCCCTGGAATGAGGGACTCGCCTGAGGCCCCCTCATTTGTGAGTTGTAGAGTTAGGTCCAGATCAGCTGTGAGTCCCAAATGTTCTTCTGCCTCTTTCCAGGTACTATACAATTTTCTTTGGGCTATTATCAATTTTAATGTCAGCTTCATTTAGTGAAATTAGCTAGAAAAGTGACAGTTACTTTCTGCCACTGGGCATGCTAATCATTCAACCTTTGCAGACTGCTCACAGGCAATTGCAGTTTCTGGACGCAATATTTTAAAAAAGAAAAAGAGAGAGAAAAAAGAGCTATTTGGGAGCTGGAGGTGTGATTCAGCATTAGAGCATCTGCCTAGCAAATATGTGGCCCTAAGTTCAAACCCCAGTACTGGACAGGCACCAGCAGCTCACACCTGTAATGCTAGCTACTCCAGAGGCTGTGATCTGAGGATTGTAGTTCAAAGCCAGCCCAGGCAGGAAAGTCCATGAGACTTTTATTTCCAATTAACCACCAAAAAAGATAAAAGTAAAGCCATGGCTCAAGTGGTAGAGTGCTAGCCGTGAGCAAAAAAGCTTGGGACAGTGTCCAAGTCCTGAGTTCAAACCCTAGGGCTAACACAAAAACCTAGAAATTAAAAGAGAGAGAGAGAGAGAGGGTAGGAAGGAAGGAAGGAAGGAAGGAAGGAAGGAAGGAAGGAAGGAAGGAAGGAAGGAAGGAAGGAAGGAAGGAAGGAAGGAAAGAAGGAAGGAAGGAAGGAAGAAAGGAAGGGAGGGAGGAAGGAAGGAAGGAAGGGAGGAAGGAAGGAAGGGAGGGAGGGAGGGAGGGAGAAAGGAAGTGAAGGGAGGGAGGGAGGAAGGGAGGAAGGGAGGGAGAAAGGAGAGAAGGAAGGAAGGAAGGAAGGAAGGAAGGAAGGAAGGAAGGAAGGAAGGAAGGAAGGAAGGAAGGAAGGAAAGAAGGAAGGGAAGGAAGGAGGAAGGAGGAAGGAAGGAAGGAAGGAGGAAGGAAGGATGGAAAGAAAGAAAGAAAGAAAGAAAGAAAGAGAGAGAGAAAGAAAGAAAGAAAGAGATTTTTTAAAAAGAAAAGAAAAGAAAGTAACTTCTATAGAGTCTTTGGCACAAGTGCATAATCCTGCAGGCTGGAAAATCTGGGTGCACTCTGGTACTTGAGCTAAACACACATAACATAGACAGGCACCTGCCATGCTGACTTCCACACTACAGAAAGCCTGTTTTCTTGCTTACATTTTCTAGTGCAGAGCCTCCTGAAAGCCTGTTTTCTTGCTTATATTTTCTTTTTTTTTGGGGGGGGGGGGTCCGGTCGTGGGATTTGAACTCTGGGCCTGGGTGCTGTCCCTCAGCTCTTCAGCTCAAGGCTAGCACTCTACCACTTGAGCCACAGCACCACTTCCGGTTTTTTTTCTTTTTGCTTATGTGGTGTGGAGGAATTGAACTCAGGGCCTCATGCATACAAGGCAAGTGCTCTACCACTGAGCCACCTTCCCAGCCCCTTGCTTATAGTTTCTAGTGCAGATTTTCCCCATTTGAGGGAAAATATTTTTATTAATTTTTTGTATGTGCTTTTTTAATTGTAAAAATACTGTACAGAGGGGTTACAGTTACATGAGTAAGGTAATGAGTACATTTCCTATTGAGCATTGTTACCCTCTCCTTTGTTTTATCCCCTACCATCCCTTCCCTCCCCACCCTCCCAACTCCTCTCTACCCTCCCTCCTGTAGTTGTAAAGTTCATTTTCAACAGCGTCTTGTACATCTCATCATTACAATGGGTTAGCCTGTATCCTTGTTTCAGCATTTTGTTATTTCCCTTCCCTTCCCCAAATTAGAAAAATGTATATACAAGATGCAAGGCTCCTGAATCAAATACAGTGAAAACAGGAGTTATACAATGGGGGGAGGAACACACAAAAGAAACAAAAAATCAGAGAGCAAATTATAATTATATTAATAACAATAGCAACAAAGATAAAACCTCTTGTGTCTGTATCTTGGGGTCTGTACCTTGGGGTTCATTTCACTTAGCATCATCTTATATAGTCTTACGTACATAGCCGGGAAAATCTTGAGTTTAAAATTTTCGTAGTAGTTTGATCTAAAGTCACAATAACTATGCATATCTCTGTTTCAAATGTGAGAAAGGAGAAAAGCAACAATTATAGATAAAGGAAGCATTTGTCCAAGTCTGAGATTTCAAGCAATGTCTTTACCAGTTTGGCAGTCTTTTTCCCTGAAACAAAATTTTCCACTTTTTATACCAGAAGAAAAGTATGACTATTTTTAGCAGCCTTCATCCTTTGTTTGATCTTGATGATGTGAGTAAAAACTAATAAAGAAGTATCAAGATAGCATAGAAGCAAGAAAAAGAAAGACTAACAATCAAAGCTTTAAAATAACATTAGAATAAGACCCATAACTTCTAGACCATAAAAAATAATCATTCCTCTCTCCAGTGTTTAATGACTATCTGTCATATTCCAGTCTCAGTCCTCTGCACTACTACAGAGTAGTGGGCAAAGGGATGCCCACAGCCATTTGTTATAAATTATTAATTAAGCAATCAAGAAATCATAGAGGCATAGAACAAGAGGACCCAACTGGCTCTAGGGTCATGGAAGTTTCCTCAAAGAAGAGAGAGTCTCAGTTGACTTACCAAGGAGACAGCTAGGTAAGGAGGAGCAAAGTGCACGCAGGTATGGAATGTATGGGCAGGAAAGGAATGTGGTCAGCAGGGACTAAGTTCCAGACCTACTAGAGTGAAGATGGGGAACATGTGGTTGTAGAGGTCCTAGATTATCAATGAGCATAACCTTTGCCATAGGAGCCGAACCAAGTATTATAGACATCAAAGGATGAGCTATAAGAGAACAGGGATCAAATCTGCTCAAGCTTGCCAGACTTGCTATACTTGTGGGTCCAACCAGTGATTTTGTGTAGGACACACTCATTAAACTGAGTGCATTTCTGCTACTGCTGCAAAGCTTTATGCATAATAATTGCCTTTTTCTGCATTTCTGGCCCACGTTAACTACAAGTTACTCTTGTTTCTCCCATTTTCTTCTTCTTGATTTTTTAAAATATTCTTCTCCATTTTCTTCCCATTTTGCAAATAAAGCACTTGAATAATTCCTTGCAGTATCAAACAGAAGACAAAAAATCCAGCCTGACCATTGGGGGTTAGAAGACAGCACAGGATACTTTAAAATCTTGAATCTGCTCATGCTATAGTAGATCAAATTTGGCAAGTGCTGGTAATGTTTAAATAACAAACTGGCAAAGTAAGTATTTTCTTTAAGTGACAGTTACTTCATACACTCATGGAAGAGGGGTGTTCTGATTCATTATAAAGCTCCTCTTCATTGATTTTGATGCCAAAGTTGAAAATGTTGTGTCTCAAGTGCCAGATTGGTCCCTCTGGGACTGGCAACACCTTTAGAAACCATGTTCAACACTAATGTGCACAGAAGTTTGAGTCATTAGAACTCTTTCTTTACTGTGGCAGAAATTGCCAATAGTCTTAGCCACACAAAAATAGACACAGACACACAGACACAGACACACAAAGACACACACAGACATACACACACACACACACACTGGCACCCTTAACTCTCTAGGGACATTCATATAGATATACTGCTTTTTGTTTTCACGTGATTTGGACTCTAGAAGAGCTTCCTAAAAACTGAATAAGCAACTCACCCTAAGGATATTTTTAGATTTGTTTACTTGAATTTCTCAGCATTCTGAGAGAGTCACCTTGTGCTTCGATACCCAACTAAAATAACTCATCATTGCCTACCCGACAGGCTTTTCCAAGTGGTCAAAGACACAAGCTCCTGCTCTCTCTTGCTCTAAATTCCTGCTATAGTGAATCTCTAGTCCCTTGTGCAACTGAAAAAAGGCCTTTTATTTCCCAGGTATTCCCAAGGCAAGGGAACAGAGCTTCGCATATTGTGGAGAGAAGAGAGGCACTTCCAGCATTGGGGTGGGTGAAAACGCCATACTGAATGCTTGATGTTATAGCTACTGAAAACATAGTGCTCACATCTCACTTGGTGTGTCTGTGATGGCTCCAGTCCCCATGGGCCCTTGGGTCACTACCTCTGTTTCTCCCAAATCCCACTAGCATTTTTCCCTGGCTCTTTTCATCCAGAGGATATCTGGATAAAAGGAAAAAAATATATTATCTCCTGTTCTCAAACAGTAATTGTTTCTTCTTTACTGCATCTTTCCAAGGACTCTTAGAAGGGGAGCCTACCTTTAAAAGTCAAAACCTGCATCTGTTTCAAAAAGCCAACAGCTCCCCTAACCTCAGAGTCTAACTATCCCTTCATATCTCTCATTCTTCAACAGTGATATTTCAGATAGAGAAAAATGGCCCAAAACTATCAGCTTATGGGAAATTGCTAGGTACCAGATACTTAACAAGCCTTATTTCACTTAACCTTTATAAATATCTAAGTGATTATTCCTTCTGTTCAACAGATGACATTTATCACAGAACTACGATTAGTTAAGCATCTACTATGCATCATGCTGTCATCTTTTGTTGGGTTATCACAGTTCTATAAAAATTAGAATATTACTGCTGACTGAAATGTACTCACTACCCTACTCATGTAACTGTAACCCCTCTGTAAGACATTTTTACAATAAATATTTTAAAAATGCTACAAAGGAAAAAAAGAATATTACTGCTGACATTTCATGAATAAGGAAACTGAGGTTCAAAGAGGAGAAATAATTGGTTAGCAACTTCCAAACAAGAATAGAATCCAGGTCCGTAAGACTCCAAAACTAGGATTTTTCACTCCATGATAGAGTTACAATAAGACTAAGATCCTGGAATTTCAGAGAAATCCCCTAGAAGATCATAAAAAATGGTCTCAGAGAATATCTCAGCAACTAGGATTTTTCACTCCATGATAGAGTTATAACAAGACCAAGATCCTGGAATTTCAGAGAAATCCCCTAGAAGATGATAAACAATGGTCTCAGAGAATATCTCAGAGAAGACCCTCAGTTCATTGCCAGATAAATGAGAAATATTGTTTCTAGATTCTTCTGCAGCGACTCTGAAGGGCATGCTCCTAGTCAAGGTGGCTTACTTCTCTTAAGAGTCTTTTGGTCATCATTCAGTGTCACTCAAGATGGCTCACTGAGGAAGTGCCCATCAATTCAGGAAAAGCAACCTTGCTGAGGTGTGACATGAAATTTTAATAGAGAGAAAAAATGGAAGACAATCGTAGAAAGAATAAACTGAACTTCTTTTTTAACTAATAAGACTCCTTCCATTATCCTCTCCAATTCCCTTGAATCTCTGTAAAGCATATTGGGCTATGGGATGATAAGATGAATCTACTGTTATCAAAAGCCTGGAGAGCTCTCATTTCCCTCCCAAGTCAGCCAGCAGGACCATTTCTTGGATTCTTCCTCTGTTTCCACATTGCATCAGGAGCCTCCCATTCTGGGCATTTGGGAACATTGGTCTGAGACACAAGAAAGAGGTCAGGGGCTGGGAAGGTGGCTCAGTGGTAGAGCGCTTGCCTTGCATGCATGAGGCCCTGGGTTCGATTCCTCAGCACCACATAAGCAGAAAAAAAAAAGCTGGAAGTGGCGCTGTGGCTCAAGTGGTAGAGCACTAGCCTTGAGCTGAAGAGCTGAGGGACAGTGCCCAGGCCCAGAGTTCAGGCCCCACGACCAGACCAAAAAAACAAACAAACAAAAACAAACAAACAAACAAAGAGGTCAGTCTCCTGGAGTAGGAAAGGAGCATCTGCTGTTTTAGTAGACCCACATCCAGGAAAAAAGTGTCTTCATCATAAGTTTCTCTGGGAAGGGACCAGTAGAAATCATCTTGACCCTTCACCCAATATGCAGCCAACTCTATACCTCTTCTTTCTTCAGATAGCAAAAAAGAAAAAAAATAATGACATCTAGTATTAGGGAGTGTAAATTCAAAGGCTTCTCCAAGAAAATCACTGGGACACATGGCCACATACAAAGAATTTTAATGTCAGTAACCCAACAAGCTGTCTCATGGGCAGAGAGCAGCAGCTAGGGGGAAATACAAGCATGGCTATATGGGGTTTAGTTTGGGTAAGACATGAGGGATGTGAGAGCGGGGGATTTTATTGTGGCAGGGGTAAGATTTATGGTTGCAGTTGCCTGTGTCATCCAATAAGGTCTGAGTCAGCTAATTTGGGGGAAGGGCCTATGTCACTACATTTTGAGGAAAGGTCATGCTTTACAGCAGAGCCAAAGATAGCAGTGTGGCTCCTAAGGTGGAGGAGGTTAGGATAACATTCCTCCCTTTTTTGTTAATTTTTGGCAGGGTTATCATGTTAGGGTAAATGGATGAAGGTCCATCTTCTGTAATTGCTTACTGCTGGATAATGGGCAGAGTTATGTGGAAGTATCCTCTGGCTGAGGGTAATGTGGTATTGTCCCAGGAGCATCTGATTGACCATCTGTTTGGTGAAGGCTTGCTCTTTCTGTAAGGATGTTCTATAGGCCTCAGGTACTCAGGATGTTTTGATGGAGTCAAGTTTTCTGGAATACGGAGCAGGCTTGGCTCCACCTTTTTTGTAATCCACAGAGACAGAGGTCCTGTGGGAAGTGCAGCATAGGAGGGCACCATAAGCTGAGGGAGCTTTATATTACAGTTGTGAATTTAATGCAGCCTGCCTTAGACCTTGGTGGCTGTAAGGGTATTGGGAAAGGTGTGGGGAGGGTGACATAGTTCCAGAGATAGGCCCACATGTGTTGAAAAAGTGGTGGAAGCAGATGAGAAGTTAAAGGGGAAGTGGTGTCCTTGACTTGCTCCCAGGTAGTGTCCTGAGTAAGGGTTGTTATCCTGTTAAAGAGAAACTTTTGAAAAAGGTTAAGAAAACAGGGTCCAAGAAGGAGGAATGAGGATGACTATTAAAGTTCTAATGCAGGGGGGGAGGGAACCACTCTGAGAGGAAATCCCAACAGGATGTCCATTGGAGTGTTTCTATCATCTATTGAGATTTTTCTGCAATTGAGTTGAGATCAGGCAAAGGCTGACAAGGTGACAAGACCAGTTGATATGAATGATACAGGAAAACACACCCTGGGAAGAAGCCAGAAATGTTCCATTTGGAGTATAAGCCCACACCCAGTCAGAAGCTAGGGCTGGATTGGAGTGGTTACAGGCTTGGTGACAGGCCTTGATCATTTCCTGTAAATAGCAGGTAACAAAGGTGAGAATGTAAGTACCTGTCAAGTTAGAAGGTAGACAGGTATGGACATTAGATGGACACACTTATTAATTATTTTCTTTTGATCTCCCAGATCTGGTTAATTTTGAAAGGGCAAGCGCAAAGTGACTCCACTTAGGATGTGACACTATCCCCTCTTACTCCAGGACTAGCTATGTCCCAGGGGTCTAGGTGCTTGTTGCTGGGATGGCTTGTCCCAGTTGACATTTTTGCTCATTGGCCCAGCAGTGTCCCTGAGCTCATCTGTTCAAGGCTAGCCCTCTACCAATTTGAGCCACAGTGCTGGTTAAATAGAAATGAGTCTCTTGAGCCATGCTTCTAGCTTGGCTCTTTGCTGGTTAATTGGGAAATGGAGTCTGCCCAGGCTGGCTTTGAACTGTGATCCCCAAATTGCCCCTTACCGAATTGCCCTTACTACCAATTAAAGCAACAAGGAGATCAAATAGAAATATAGTTCTTCTTAATTGCATATAACCCTTTAGGATACTAATTGAGGTTAAGGTTTTGTAGGTATCCCTTTGCTGTTGTGATTACAATGAAGAATGCAGGAGTTGTTGTCTTTTTAGCTCTATATCCAAGGCAGCTTTACATACTTGGGTAGCAGAAATATTAGTGACAATACTTTTATATCAGTGTATTAATTTTGACTCTAGGAAAAATCTTTAGATCAGCTTTTAAATGACAGAGCAGCAGCTAGGGGGGACTACAAGCACAGTTGTGTAGGGCCAGCTTTGGATAAGACATCAAGGGTATGAGAGCAGGGGAAATTGTTGTTGTGAGGCTAAGATTTATGGTTGCAGCTGCCTGTGTCACCCAATAAGATAAGGCCTAAGTCAGCTAGTTTCAGGGAAAGGCCTGTGTCACCAGATTTTGGGGAAAAGCCAGGCTTTATAGCAGGGACTAAGATAGCAGGCCTAAGGTGAAGGAGGTTAGGCCAACATAAATACCAGAAGTCAGACTATTAATGTGGGTTATAAAACTATGAAGTTCATTGGTTCAGCATTCCACATCTAGGAACTTATCCAAAGGTAATCATTTCAAATGTGTGACATTTTAGTTGTAAGGATGGTTGTTCACAGCAAAGATTCCACGATGGCACAATGCTAGAACCAACTTCAATCTCCAGCAACAGAGAGCTGGTTCCATTAATTGTGGTTTATCTTTGTTTTTGTTTTTGTTTTTGTTTTGTCAGTTGTGGGTCTTGAACTCTGGGCCTGGACTCTGCCCCTCAGCTCTTTAGCTCAAGGCAAACACTGTACCACTTGAGCCACAGGACCACTTCCAGTTTTCTGGTGGTTAATTGGAGATAAGAGTTTCACAGATTTTTCTGCCCAGGCTGGCTTTGAAACACAATCTTCAGATCTCAGCCTCCTGCGTAGCTAGGATTACAGGCGTGAGCCACCAGTCCCTGGCTTGTGGTTTACCTTTCAATGGATGATTCAGCAGCCATTATTATTATTTTTTTTTTTTTGCTGGTCGTGGGGCCTGAACTCTGGGTCTGGGCACTGTCCCTCAGCTCTTCAGCTCAAGGCTAACACTCTTAACACTTGAGCCACAGCTCCACTTCGAGCTTTTTCTGCTTATGTGGTGCTGAGGAATTGAACCCAGGGCCTCATGCATGCAAGGCAAGCACTCTACCACTGAGCCACCTTCCCAGCCCAGTGCAATAGCTATTTCTTAGTGGTAGGATTGTGAGAGTTTGTTTCTTTTTATTTTGATGTATTTTCTAAAAATTTAATAAGCTTACCTAGGAAAATTACAATCAAGAAAAATTAATAATATCGATAATAATATTTCTATTGCTTCAAAAAGAACTCTTGCCGGGCGCTGGTGACTCACGCTGGTAATCTTAGCTACTCAGGAGGCTGAGATCTGAGGATCACAGTTCAAAGCCAGCCCAGGCAGGAAAGTCCGTGAGACTCTTATCTCCAATAAACCACTAGAAAACCGGAAGTGGCACTGTGGCTCAAGCGGTAGAGCACTCGCCTTGAGCTGAAGAGTGCAGGGACAGGGCCCAAACCCAGAGTTCAAGCCCCAGGACCAACCAAAAAAAAAAAAGAACTCTTTCTCAAAAAACACAAGGAAAATGTGGGTCAATTATCTTAGCAGAGCCCCCTGTAACCAAATGGAAAGAATTCAGGTCACTGTTGAACATTTAGTTGGAAGTTTGCCCCTGAAGTCGTTGGCAGTAAAGCATCCCTCTTCTCCTAACAGGCAGTCTACCTGAATTATAGGTTGGGATCTATGTCTTCCTACCTTTCTGCCTGTAGCTCTGGCTTAAGGGTTTAGCTGTCCTGCTCTTCAATATCATACCTTTCACAAAGCCATTTATCCTTTCAGAATTTACTGGACGCTTATCTTATACCAGAGAATAAAAAGTGGTCCCATGATCATGAGATGCTTCCTGAATTCCTCCCTGGCAGTGAGCACTTCCTGGATCACTTTACTTTATGATCTATGTATCCTGGCTGCCTTCCTTACCCACCTTGTCTTAGCCTTACCTTCTGCTTCAGAGCCTCTTCCTATCCAAGAGTGAATTTCTTTTGATAATCAAAATAAGTTTGAAATCCAAAATTAACTTTGGATTTCACAAGTCTATTTTTTATTTTAAAATCTTTAGATTGGTAGATTGGTCCTGACCACTTGGCCTGGATTATGTACGCATCCTGATGGGAGAATTCAAATCCTAACTTTCCAAAGCTATACTTCTATCTATACTGGAAATGTATGGAAGGATGCTCACCCAAACATAATCAATATGGTCTTATCAGAAGAGGAGACAATGGATTTGGGGGATAAAACACCTTGCCCAAATGTGTTGGGCTAAAACTGTAATCATTCTCTTTAGGTTTATAAACATCTTTAGTTTTGCCCCCTGCCTAAGCAGGAGTATTATTAGAACCATATAAAGGCTACAACCCAAACCTTGCTGCTTTAGACAGGTGCAGTCATGGTTTTATGTTAGACCTTGCAGAGCAAGGTGACCTCAACTGTACATAGGGAATATCTGGGAAGGAAGGGTATGGGATAAGCAGATGCTAGGGGCACTCCTTCTCCTCTAAACCAGGTGGTCTAGGGATGACTCACATTTCACTTCTGCTGTGAATCACAGGACAGCAAAAGGAGGATAGTTTTGGCTTGTGCCAAGATCATACAGGATCCTGACACTGACTAACCTAGCAGGCCAGCTAGTGGTCTCTATATGGCTCACTCGCTTCATTTGTAAAATGGGAGTGAGGCCTCTACTTTGCAGGATGATGCTGTGAGGATGAAACAAGATGTAACAGACAAAATTCTGAGACTAGACGATGCTAAGGAATTCTGAGATGCAGTTTCCAGACAAGATAGCCACAGGGCATCCATTACTCACAGGAGTAAAAGCAAACCTTGCTTTGTTCCCTAACTTGTTTTTCAAATGTCAGCCACTCATTCCATGTTTCGCCAAAGAACAGCAGTCTAATTTGAGAAATCCTTCTTAATATTATCATAATGTGAAATGATTTTTTAAGTTAGTGAAGTACAAGAGACATGCATATGTAAATTAACCTTTCCAAAAAATGGTACCAAAGGTACTTTTTGAGTAATGAATGTGAAGAACAGGTCAGCCTGTTGGTCACTGAGGCACCGAAAACTGTTTTAGAAATTTCAAACATTTGTATTCTATAATGTTGACATTATATGAAAGAAAAGGTCACAGGTGAAATGCAAAGACATTTTCCTGTTTGAAATGGTTGCAAGAACAGCTTCCCTTTAATTTAGGAATATCTAGAAGGGTCTAAATGTCACTAACAGTCTCAAAATTATTGTTGTGGATTCGAAGGGGAAAAAAGGGATATCAAGGGCCTTTTTCATTAAAAATGTTCTTTGATTTTCAGTTGTAGCTTTGGCTGCTGTGTTGTTGGCAAGGGAGCAATTGCAGGGAACATTGCTCAGAGGATGGAGAGGGACCAAGGGGAGAAAGCATTTGTGGCAGTTTATACATGAAAGGAATTTCCCCTCAAAGAGGAAGCTGGACTAGCCCCCTGAGCTTACTTGTAGCTACTGGGTTAATTTCTACAAGGAAGGCAGACTGAGAAAAAGACGTTGAAACATTCTCCCCTACAAGGAAACTAGCTTAACAACATTGTTGGTGCCTATACTGATGCCTCACACCTCTAATCCTAGCTACTCAGGAAGCTGATCTGAGGATCTTGTTTCAAAGCCAGCCTGGGCAGAAACATTTCTGAAACTCTTATCTCAATTAACCAGCAAATAGCCTGAAATTGAGGTGTCGCTCCAGTGATAGCACTCCAGCCTTGCGAAGAGCTAAGGGAATATGCCCTGGATTTGAGTTCAAGCCCCAGTACCAGCACAAAAACAAAGAACAAATAAATGAAAACTGCTGCTGGTGGCCACTTCAGTGTTGCAGACTGCACTGTCCTTTTCTTTGCTGCCTACAAACCTAGGTTGGTACTATACTGTGGCTGCACTATACTAGGCTGCACCTTCAATGAACTCAAAGTCTATGAATGTCCTATGGGGCCACACAGCTGAGAGCCTGCAGACCCTCTTGTACAAAGAGCACAAGGAACCGTGGAAGCCCCAGGCTAGCCCTGGCACAGAGGCCACTCCCAGACATAGACAGTGAAGCAGCCTGTGTGATGACTCCTCAGCCAGAGAACTCCTCTGCCAGCCTGATGGGGCTTGAAGACTCCCCTGTGACGTGGGAGTCTAGAAGGATTCCTTCGCTCTCCTTCCCATTGAGTCAGATGGACATGTACACATTTAATCCCCAACATCCTTTCCTTAATGAACCTGGCCTAGCATTGGGCCCCACAAGCAAGACACCCACTAGAGAAACTGAAAAAAGCACACATGAGGGGAAAACTTCAGTGTGCTAGTCACTATTGACTGGTTGGCACTGACTGCAGAGCAGATGCCTAGCATCTTCTAAGACAGCTACTGCTAACATGCCTGTGGAATATAAGAGGCACAAGAGATCCCAAGAAAGCAAATAACTTCTCAGAGAGTAAGCAGGAACACTAAGCTAAGCAGTACCCTGTGACAGGGCCTTGGACTTCACTAGTTCACCATGGCAGAAACCCTCCAGATCTGCCTTGCAGCCATGCACCTCTGTGGCTGTCACCTCTACTATGTGGTGGAGAAGAGAAGGTACAGCCCTCACTAATATCCAAGAAGAATAGTGTGGAAACCATAGCTGAGAGGCTAGCGGAAGGGTAAGATTCTTAGCTGCTAGAAGCCAGAAGGAAGTAATGGATTGAAAGCTGGAGTGTGGAAAGCCTAGGAGGCTCTAAGACTTGGATAACCTCTCAGTAACTCAGTCCTGGCATAGTGGAAGCTGCTGTTTCACCTCTTTATTCTTCTTCTACTAGTAGTGCTTCAAGTCCCCTGAGGGAACTTTCATCTTTCCTTTCATAAGCTTTAAATGGAGTTCAATAAACCCCTGAGCAGGTCGACCAGATACTAAAATCCTCTGGGAAGGAAGATGGGGCTTGGAACTTAATGAAGGCAGAGATGTGGTAGGACCTTACCAGTTCCACCACCTAGAGAAAAACACGTCTTCCTTTCTCATTGGCCTTGAAACTGCCAAGAAACAGTGCTAAAGCCACCTTATCCAAGGGAGAAGCCAGCACAGAAATATGGTAACACTGCTTGAGTCTCTGGACCTAACTGTACCTGAAATCAGATGCCTAAAATTTTTTCTGTTTCCTTAGGCATTAAATCTCATTTTAGGCAGGGATGGTAAGGGGAAACAAAGGAGAAGGCAACAATGCTTGATAAGAAATGTACTTATTACCTTGCTCATGTAACCCCTCTGTACGGTATTTTCACAATAAAAAAAACTTATTAGTTAAAAAAAATTTATTTTATGCTTCAGGTCGATTGAGGTGGGTTTGCTGGGACTTGCAATGAAAAACCTTAGGGCTGTCCAGGTCTGTCCTTCTGTATCTTTATTTTTGGGTCATGGGGCTTGAACTCTGGGCCTGGGTACTGTCCCTGAACTCTTCAGCTCAAGGTTAGTGCTCTATCACTTTGACACAACACCACTTCCGGTTTTTTTGGTGAGAGTCTCACAGACTTTCCTGCCTGGGCTGGCTTTGAACTGCATGCAATCCTCAGATCGTAGCCCCTTGAGTAGCTAGGATTGCAGGCATGAGCCACCAGTGCCTTGGTTTGTCCTTCTATATCTTATCTGTGCTTCCTAAATTTCCCACCAGACCTCATCCATAAAAGATTCCAGAGTTCTCTTGGACCTCCTAAAATTCTGCCTGCTTGTGTGTAGGTAGCCAGAGTTGGAACAACGTGACAGCACCTCCAGAACCAGCCTGCTGACCACCTTCCAGGAACTGCAAACACTGGAGGCTCTAGCTGTTCTGCCAAAGGGCTTGGACTTGGCAAAAAGCCCAGATGTTCCTGCCAGTTTGGCCTCTCAGTGTTGTATATAACAAAGACAGACTTAACATTAGAAGACAGGGATATGTGGACAGGCTCAAGACCAGCATTGTCCTGAACGTATGATGGGGCAGATACATTTACAGAGCAAGAACCTCGTGCCAGGCCTTGGGCTGATCTCTTAAATTCACTAACGCCCTATGACGTTGGTGTCATTATAATCCCATTAACAGATAAAGATATGATAATTAGGAGGAAAATTTGTGAGGATTGCTTGCTTGCTTTTTTCCAAATTCATTAAAATTCTCAGTACCATTGCTATTATTTCACCTTTAAAATGGGTGATTTTTTTTAATGGGGGATATATAACAGGAACCAGTGGCTGTCTCATGCCTGTAATATTAACTACTTGGGAGGCTTAGGTCACCAAGACTGTGGTTTGAGGCCAGCCCAAGCAGAAAAGTTCTTGAGACATCTTTACATCCAGTAATTGGGCACAATCATAGATGCCTGTTAACTATTAAGGAGGCTGAAATGAAATCAGGAAGATCATGATTCTGGGCCAACCTTTCTTTATTTTGGCCAGACCTGGGGCTTGAACTCAGGGCCTGGCACTATCCCTTGCTCAAGGCTAGTGCCCTACCACTTGAGCCACAGCACAACTTCTGGCCTTTTGTGTGTATGTGGTCCTGAGGAATCAAACCCAGGGCTTCATGCATGCTAGGCAAGCACTCTACCACTAAGCCACATTCCCAGCTTCTAGGCCAACCTTTGCATAGAAATCCAAAAGACTTGATCACCACAGATAAAACTGGTGATAGAGGCATGCACCTGCCATCCTATCTAGGGTGGAAAGGGAAAAACAGGAGGCTCTAATCCCAAAGATCACTGTTTGAGGTAGGACAGGGTAAAAAGTTGTTTGGTCCTATTTGAAAAACAAACTAGAGGTATAGAGTGGGGCTCAAGTGGTAGAGCATTTGCCTACCAAGTGTGAGGCCCTGAGTTCAATTTCCTGTGCCACGGAAAAAAGAAAGTATACGGTAATATAAATTTATAATTTTCAAGCAGTATGAAAGAACTCATAGAGAAATGTCTTTTTCCAACCTCAGTGTTTATTGTGTGCCAGATCCTTGGCTAAGCTTTTTACATTCTTCATCTAGTTTTCAAATGAGCCCATGTGACAAGTGTTATTATCATTACCCCCTGTTTAAAATGAGGAAATTGAGATCGATAGTGAGGACAGAGCCGATTTGCCAGTCCCAGCTGTCAGCCTCCCAAGCCCATGCCTTACGTGCCATGTGCACATCCTGCCACTCTGATCCAGGACTCTTCCATTGCAGTCTGTTTTCCAAAAGTCCTCCCCAGATTCAGCATGGCCGAGCTTCTCTGAGTTTCATTCAGAAATAAATGCAAATTGCTTCTCACTGCATCAGGAACAACTTTGTGCGTCTCCTGCCACTCCCCCATCTTCCATTCTGGCCATAACTAAGCCTTTCATCAGCCCAGGTCAATAGATCCAGCTAGGGGCCACTGGATGCAACAGCATTCTGAAGTTTCTCTGGTTCATTGCTCAGGGGGTAGTAGACTGCTGTGACAGCTGAGGTATTATTTTAAGGCTTCCAGGCCCTTTGCTGTCCCTACCCACTCTGGCAGTACAGGTGTGTGTGAGAGATTGGAATGCGCCAGCTAGTTAATATTCTCCATGACACTAAATGTAATTCTTTCCTATCCCTCTGGGTGCAGAGGGCCAGCAGGTAAATGCCTGTCATCCCTCTGGTTCACAGTTGATGGACCAGAGAAGAAGCCTCAGCACTGTTGACTCAGTGGGGGTGAGAAGAAGTGTGGAATTGTTTCCCACCAAATTCACCTAGTCCATATGCTACCTGTGTTTCACAGCAAGTGGCCCTGGCACTGAAGATTTCTCCAATTTCTGCCTGCACAGTGCCTCAGGTCAGGCGGGATAGCAGGAAGAAGGGGTATCCTCACTGTTATGAATTAATTAATTGTTCAGAATCAAACAAGGTGGGTGTGGTGGTACATGCCTATAATTCCAGCACTCTTGGGCAGAGGAAGAAAGATGAAGAGTTTGAGGTGAGCCTGGGCTACATAGTGAGATACTTAATTTAAAAAATAACCACAAACAATAAAAGCATATAAGAATGAAACAGGAATGCAGGAAGAATAATAGTCCTGTGAATGGTAGAATTAAAAGGCATCAGCCCATCTGCTGTACTCAGTCTCTGTCCTATGCCTCCGTCTCTTATTGTATGTACCACAGTAGGCTGTAATTCATTTTATATCTCTTCCTACTTTTTTCTGTTAGTCCTCAAAGGTGGGACTTGGTTTACTTTTCCCATGCATACCTATCCTCAGCTTCTCACCCCGTGCCTGACACAAATAGGTCCTTCAGAATGACTGAGGAAGCGAACTCATCCAAGCAAAGCCCGACCCAAACACAGCTCCAGCTTGCACAAATGGAGGAAATGATCCCTGGCTCTCCCAGAGTATCTCTGCTGGAATATAAATGATGTGATCATGACAAGGACAGACTTCATCCATTTCAATCTTTTTATCTGTACAACCATTTCAGAGATGAGAAAACTGAAGTCCGGAAGTCTAGATGCTTCCCAAACCACATAGCAAATAACTAGTAGAGTCAATTAAGAATCCAGCTTCTGTTTTTAATTAGTCATTTATTTTTAATTTTATTTTTATTGTAAAGATGCTGTACAGAGGGGTTATAGTTACATGAGTAAGGTAATGAATACATTTCTTGTTGAACATTATTATGCACTCCTTTGTTGTAAGTTTTTTAAATTATTATATTTTACTTGTAAAGGTGCTGTATAGAGGGGTTACAGTTGCATAAGGTAATGAGTACTTTTTTATTGAACATTGTTGTCCACCCCTTCGTTTTTCTCTGTAACTTTTAATATTGTTTTAATATCACAAGCTAAGAGTACAGAGAAAGCATGGGATGCCAAGTAATGATAATGAGCATTAGCATATATTGAGAATTTCCTGTTCACCAAATCTTTCCTGAGCCTTTCTTGCCCCTCCTCCTCCTCCTCCTCCTCCTCCTCCTCCTCCTCCCCCCTCCCCCCCCCTCCTCCTCCTCCTCCTCCTCCTTCTCCTCCCCCCTCATTCTCCCCCCCCTCCTCCCCCCCCCTCCTCCTCCTCTTCCTCCTCCTCCTCCTCCATCATCATCATCATCTTTCTCATGGCAATACTGATGGTTGAACTCAGGGTCAGGGCTTCACATTTCTAGGCATGTGCTCTATCACCTGGGTCATGTTCCCAGCACTTTTGCTGGGGAGCAGGTGATTATTTTACAGACAGGGTACCTCATTTTTGACTACACTAGCCTGGAGCAAAAATAAGAGACCTTCATCCTCCACTTGATGACAGATAACCACCATAACTGGTCTATTGGTTAAGATAGAGTTCCCAAGCTTGCATGGCTGGCTCAAACCAATCTGCCCTCAGTTCAAACCCCTGTGCTCTTAAACTAATAAAACTGAAAAGAAATGTATTTATTATCTTACTTATGTAACCGTAACCCCTCTGTACATCACCTTGATGATAAAAACGGAAATGTTAGAGTTCGCAATGTATAGTACTCCCTTCAAGGACAGTGAGAGGCCCTAGAGGCTATGTTAACATTAGGTTAACGACAGTCAGATTTGGGGATAGCTTGGAAGCAAAAGGTATTGTACCAAACCAGATGGCTCATAGTCACATTTTTGTAACAGAAAGAAGTCAAGGAGCCAATTAAAGTTCAGCCATATTTCAAGTGCCTTTTTTCCTAATGTCTCCCTCCTCTACTTCACTATTTTTCTTTCTTTCCCCATCAACTTTCCTCCTCTGGCCTCTTTCCAACCATCTCACTCAACCAAGACCAGAGCAGGTGCTGAGGTCTGCTGAGTCCTGCTGTCTATACAGCACATCCTCCCAGGACCAGGCCCCTCTGCATTTCCCTGGTCATCTTTACTGAATCCATGATTCTTTTGTTCTTTATCTACCTTGGACTTCAACCTTGATCTGAATAGCCATCCCATCACCTCTCTGAATGCTCAATAACTTTGATACCAGCACCCAGATACTTCTTTCTTTAGCTGAAATGACCTCTTTTCATGCCTGTGGTGAGAGCTCAGGATTCCAATGGCCTCTCTTTTATCCTCTTCAAATCCTTACTATTTAGAGATCTTTGTGATTTGATATGATGGTCACAACAGAGACATGACTGGCCTTTCATATAATAAAGTTACTCCAATTTTACTAATGTTTTAAGAGGGAAAATGCCCCCAGAGATATTTCTTAGCCCCAAACCCATTTTTTTCCTCATTTAAGAAGTTTATTGGGCCATATGTCCCAGATGGAGCACTCCCAACCCAAAGAGGCAATGTAGTGTATGGGCAATGTTACAGACTTGGTTTTAAAACCCGCTTCTACTGCTTCCTAGATATGTGACTTTGGCTTTAAGGAGAAAGGGCTTTTCTGTGCTGTTAGTCTCCTTCTCTACACAATGAGCAAAGTCTGGGCTGCTCTGAAGGGCAATGTGAGGGCTCAGACAATAGCTGGCACATGAGCTACCTAAGAAGAGCTGCTCTTGACATATTCTTTGTGTTTTTGCTTTAGTGCCAGTGAACTCAGGACCTTGGTGCTGTTCCTGAGCTTTTCTGTTCAAGGCTAGTACTCTAACATTTCAGCCACTGTTCCACTTCCAGCTTTTTGATGGTTAATTGGAGATAAGAGTCTCACAGAGGATGGCCAATAGACACATGAAGAAATGCTCAACCTCCCTAGCCATAAAAGAAATGCAAATCAAAACAACATTGAGATACCACCTCACCCCAGTTAGAATGGCTATAATCAAGAACTCTAACAACAACAGATGCTGGAGGGGATGTGGACAGAAGGGAACCTTACTTCATTGTTGTTGGGAGTGTAAACTTGTTCAACCACTTTGGAAAGCAGTATGGAGGTTCCTCAAAAGACTTCACATAGAGCTCCCCTATGACCCAGCAATCCCACTTTTGTGCATTTACCCAAATGTTTACAAACAAGACCACACTAAAGCTACCAGCACAACTATGTTTATTGCAGCATTATTTACCATAGCTAAGATATGGAACCAACCCAGATGCCCCTCAGTAGATAAATGGATCAAGAAAATGTGGAATTCTATGCCTCCATCAAAAAGAATGACATTGCTCCATTTGTTAGGAAATGGAAAGGCTTGGAAAAGATTCTATTAAGCGAAGTAAGCAAATCCCAAGGAAACATAGGTCCCATGGTTTCCCTTATATGCAATATCTAGTATATGCATGAGTCAAGCAGAAAAGGTCAGATAATGTGATGTTAGGAAAATGAACCCTTAGATATGTATTTTAATGTTTGTTTCTTTCATGCATTTGTTTCTAACGCATTTATAAGATTATTTCTTTGTTGCTCTGTATGTCCCTCCCCCACAGTATAACCCCTGTTTTCACTGTATTTGATGTTGGTATAATTTGTGGAGGAGATGGGGAAAAACAAGTCATTTAAGGATACAGGTGGACCTGTTGCAACAATGAGAAGCACAAGTTGTCATGTCGGAAATGAACTTTACGACTTTGGTGGGAGGGGGAGGATTGGGGAGGGGATGTGAAGGGTAAACAAAGGAGGAGGCTGCAATGCTTGATAAGAAATGTACTCATTATCTTGCCCATGTAATTGTAACCCCTCTGTACAGTATGTTCACAAAAAATTAAAATTAAAAAAAGAATCTCACAGACTTCCCAAGCTGGCTTTGAACCATGATTCTTGGATCTCAGCTTCCTGAATAGCTAGGATTACAGGTGCGAGCCACTAGCACCCAGCTATCTTGGCATATTCTTGCTCCTAGAAAGTCAAGGTTTTTGCTGAGGGCACTGCTTCATGTTCATGAGACAACTGCACTGCCACTATTTTACCTGGGCCCCTGGAAAATCCAGAATATACTTTAGCATACTTACACAGAAAAGTACGTGTCAGGATCTTGCATAATCATTAGAGGCTCAAAGAAAATAATTTCGGCTCAAATTTTCTAAAAAGACAGAACTGGAATATGTGAAAGGCTGGTACCTTGCTATGACAAGAAAGCATTGACTGATCTAGAAATTTCCATTGCAACTGTTGCCTCTATACTTGTGCAACTATTATCAGACAGCCACGGTGGACAGGGAGCCTCCAGAATACCTGACAAGGTCCACCCTCACTGCCTGCCTCAGTCTGCAGCTCCAAAATGGATGCCCTGGAGACATACAGCTTCCCACTGCTTGCAAAGCGTGCCCCCATGCACAGCTCCATGACTTATGCTATCAGCAGAAGCTGTGGAGACCAGCCTCCACTCCTCTCACACCTCCCAAGACCCACCTGAGTATATGTCTGGCTCAAGTTGGATATCATCTGGAAACCAAGCTGCATGGGAGTCTAGAAAACTCCATCTTCTACTCCATCTTCTACTTTTTAGCCCCTGCAGTATAAAAGATACACCACTGTATCCAGGGAAGAATGGGCATTAAACACCGATCTTCTATCTCCACAACAGCCTTACATGTGAGCATCTTCTATAATCATGTTCTCCCCGGTGGCAGTACAACCTGGTCTGGGGCACAAGGAGCCCACCTTAGGATGGTGCTTGTTTCTGAAGAAGGCTTAACTGCACATCTCTCTGGTAAGAAACTGCTTTATGCCCAAAGGTGGGACGTGTATCCTTCTGGAAGTATCTAGACTACTTTCCATCTCAAATTGGTCCCTGTAAAGCTCAAACCATCCTCTTCTTCTTTACTAGTCTTTTAAAAGACTGTATCCTTCTGGAAGTATCTAGACTACTTCCTCATCTTTCCATCTCAAATTGGTCCCTGTAAAGCTCACACCACCCTCTTCTTCTTTACTAGTCTTCTAAAAGACTGTTCTGAGTCCTTTCTAAAGATTTCAATATCTTTTTCATTAGCTTCTTCTTCACTTCTACTTTTGAGCACACTCAGTAACCTACACAGATGATCACATAACATCCTACCATAAAGAGTTAAGAATAATCTCTTTGGTTCCACTGGTCTTTCCTTCCTCTCTTTCTCAGTCCATCTACTCAGCACATCCTCTATGTTGTCATTTACAATATCAGCATCATCTGTTTTATTCATCCAATTTTCTGGACATCACTATTTGTGCTCCCAGTTTTTTCACATTCTTCTAGCCGGTTGGAGCTTCAACCCGTTGACTTTATTGGCTTTCTTGTATTCATTGTGTTCTTTCTGTCTTAACTACTCTACTTAGAAAATGTGGCCCATCACTATCCTTATTTCTTACATTACCCTCAAATTCCCATCTCTCTATCACGTTTAGCAAACCACTTCTGCAAAACTCTAGTCCAACATAAGCCCACCTACCTTAAATTCTTGAATTTGGCTGAGTTCAATGTCATCAGGGATGGTTTAAATCTATGATTCCTTATGGATACTGCCCAGCATTTCTCCAGTGACTCTGTTTTCAATCCCTTGAGACTGCTTTCAGAACTCCCTTCCTTTCAAAATTTGCCAGATCTCTATCTTTCTCCCTGTCACCTTAGGACTATATATTTAGAGGAGTAAGATCCTATCGTTCATACCATACACACACCTACTACACCGATATTGTTAGCTGGACCTTGCACGTGACTCTCTTCCTACATGGATGGCCTGACCCTCCTTATATTTGCAGGAACTATTTCCACTTCCCTGCGTCCTATTTCCCACTCCAATCAGTATGAACTGACAAAGTCACCATTGGCCTTTATCTTGATAAATCCTGACTTCAGCCCTCACCTCAAAAGTAAATTCCCTGTCTTAGAGGATGCTCCCTTGTTGCCTAACCTTAGGATGACCATTTTATCCTCAGCTATCAGACTAAACTGAAGACTTTAGCTTACAGTGTGATGAACACTGGCCATTAGTAGACTCCGGCCTCTTTAGGAGCGTCTTGTGGTAGGCATAGAAACTAGAGGAGGGTAATATGTTCCCACTCTCTAGGAGTCTTCCTACTAGGAATGGGCTGCCAAGCCAGAGTCTCTCTATTGGAACAGACATAAAACTACCCATAAAAGGGTTTTAGAAAATGGAAATTTCAGTGACATCCAAGATGAGAAGACTTCTCAATTTAGTCCTTTCATCTTGAAGAGAAAGAACATGAAAGGACTTACCCAAGCTCTTACAGACAAGGCATGACGATGTTGCTTCATGGGGAATGACTACTTCAGCAGGTCAATAAACATATTGAGAGCCTAAGAATGGTAGGAAAGTCTTTGTATAGGGAATCATGCCAGGGGAAATCTGTGTGACAAAGAGTAAAGCAGAAGAGGGAGTAAGAAATTAAACAAATGTTTCATTTAGGTGAAGTCTAGGTGTAGCCTTGATCCTGTATGGAGATCTAGAACATACACTGAACCATAGAACTGGAGCCAACTTAAAACAAGAGAGCCTGGCCCTTAGGCTTCCACACCATCTGGTTATTAACTATGCACTGCTTCAGTACAGGGATTAGTTACAGTAATAGTACTCTTAGCTGCCTCCAAATAAAGTGGCTCCATTTTTTAAAAGCTATAGGCAATACTCCCAAACAGGTATCCCCTGTGGCCTACAGCTTGAATAGTAAAAGGGATCCCAGGAAATTCAGGTGGGATAGCGATGTGTCTACTACAGTAGTTAAGAGAAAATTCTCAGGATCCCAGCTTAATAACTGGGGTTCAAAGTCAGCTGTGTGGCCTTGAAAAAAATCACTTAACCACTCAAAGACTTCAGTATCCCAAGATGAAAATTAGGACAATAAAAACCCCTCCTAGGACTGCTTTACCTAAAGCTAAGGGGAAGTGCTTTTAGAAATGACTACATTCAATATTATTGTAATGATGACTAGCTATTATTAATAATATTACTATAATTACTAGTATTTATAATAATAATAAAAATTGACAACCCAAAAGGCAGATCTATCTGATGTTTTCATTTGTCTCTTACCATCCAAGGGAACCAGATAGGAACTGTCCATGTGTCACCAACAAAATCAGGACCATTTGAAGAGTAGCATTATTTTTATCCACAATGTGTGCCTTTGGTGCTCCCAGCTCACCCCTGAGATAATTAACCAGAAGCAATTACAGTGCACTTGGCAAATTGCAGCTTTGCCCTCTTTGCAAGAGACATGTTTTATTTATACTCCCTCCCTTGTGGCTTGTTGATTGATCACTTTCCAAGTCCAATAGTTAAAGGTGAGCTGCTGACATGGATTTCACCTGGGCTTCCCTCAGGAGTCTCACATTCTGGGTCTGTACAAGAAATGTCCTTGTATCTTTGCAAATACAGTCATTTCTGTAGCTGATCTTCACCGCAGAGTTGGCCACAGTGCTTGTATCCCAGGCACATCTGCAAAGGGTTCTTTCTTGAGTATCTCTGAGGAGTCAGTGCAGGATCCTAAGCTGAACACTTCATCTCCTCTGCTTGTTCTTCTCCAATTTCAGAACCGTAGTAAGCCAGCACACTTTCAGAATGTGGAAGTACCTGAAGGCTTTGGAAATTGAGTGTTAGGCGTGGAGGTCCTAATAGTTTTATGTATGAGAATCTGCCTGGAGGACATAATCTTAAATGCGTATTTCTCCTGAGATTTGTGTAAGATGGGCATTTAAACATAACTCTAACAGCAAGAGATAAAGAAATAAATTTCTTAATGACTTAGAGGTAGTTACCATATGCCCAAACAGTAAGAGTAGTTTAGATATGATATGTAGACATTCACATCATATAAACAAAGACTTTAACCAATGGTTTTTCCTGTACAAATAAATTTCTGTGGCTCTTCCCCCACTATGACCATCTAAATTCATATTTTTATTGATAGAAGCTTGATACAAGTTCTCCAAAACCTAGTGAGATTTTAGCATTTTAATATATAATATTTTTATAGTAAGCAATGCTCTTTAGTATACCTTCAATATATTGAGTTTTAAAATACATAAATTCTTGAATTTCTTACCATTACATCTATCTTTCATTCAGTAAAACAGACAAATAGTATACATGAGAAACTCTATACTTTGACTATATTGTATTTTTCATCATAATCCATCTCAATAGTTCTCCCTTTTTCCTTACTGGAAAATATAAGCTTTACTTTTATCAGTTAACAAACTAAAGAAAAGAAAGGAGGCATCCAGATACCTTTTGTACCCACCCAGGGTTGGGGAATGTCCAGCCTGAGGGATGTATCTGAGAACTGCAAGGCCTGGAATAATTTGGTACATGACAGACTTTCATATGCTTCTCATTGGCTGCCCATGGCCATCTGCCTGTATTACTATTTTTGTATGGTTTCCAAATGTTGTTATAATATCCAAATGGCCCTTGGGGGAGTAAGAAGGTCTCTCTACCCAATTTTCATGGCTTAAACAATCCTAAAAGACCTGCCACAATAGTGTGTTCCATTATCATTTATCCACATAGGGTCACAAACTAGCAATTGCCACCGTCTCTTTTCCCCAGTATCTCCCTTGCTAATGTCAACAGTAAAACGTGATTACTATAACTATAAAATCATACTTGAAATAAACACAGATAAATGCTTGCTTTAGGTTTTGAATAATAAATTTCATCTTCATATGATAGCTTCCGTTTAAAATGTTTCGGTCACTCATTTTTATTTGGAAGTTAGTTCTTGATCTTGTTATGGTTTGAATGTGAAGTGCTCTCTCCAAAAGTGTCATGTGGTAAAGGCTTGGTCCTAAGTGTAGAGTGTGGGGCTTTGGGAAAGTGATCAAATCACAAAAGCTCTGCCTTCATCAATGGACGAATCCATTAGTTGACTCATAATTGGATAGCATTATGGAGAGGTGGTGCAAACTTTCAGAGATAAGAACTAGTTGGGGTTATGTGCTGGGGGCTGTATTTTGCTGGACCTTTTCTCTATTTCTCTACTTTCTGGCCACCATTAGGTGAGCAGCTTTTCTCCATGTTCTGGATCACCATGGCCCAGAAACAATGGAGCTGGTCATCCATGGACTCAAACCTCTGAAACTGTGAGGCAAAATAAATCCTTTCAGCTTTAAATTGTTTCTCTCAGGTATTGGTCACAACCACAAAGAGTATAGCACCTTATACATATAAGAAATTATGTCAGAACCAGGAAATAAAATGCTAAGGTAAACAGCCCTAAAGGAGGCTATGATTCATTGGGGGAGGGGGTAACATGAGAGCTGGGCACCAATGGCTCATGCCTGTAATCTAGCTACTCGGGAGGCTGAGATCTAAGGATCCTGGTTCAAAGTCAGTCCAGGTAGGAACGTTCGTAAGACTCTGATCTCAATTAATCACCAGAAGTGGATCTATAGCTCAAGTGGCAGAGTGCTAACCTTAAGCAAAAAACCAGCAATAACAAAAACAAAAGCAACCCTCAGAGACCCAGACCCAGGCCCCTGAGTTCAAGTCCCACAACTGGCATACACATACAACACACTCAAGCCCCACAACTGGCATACACACCACACACACATACACACACACACACATACACAGACAGAGTGAAAAGACACTATTAGAGGAAAAAAAGATTCAACACTAACAAGTTCAATAAAGGAGAGGAATAAGGGGTTTCATCTTGTTAGGGGAAGTGGGAGCTGAGCAGATATTTGATGAGGAGCTAATGACAAAAAAAGGAGAGGAGGCAAGAGCATTCTACGAAGAGAATATGACCTAGGCAAAGGCCTTGAGGTAGATACTGACCTGTAGAAACAGGAATTGAGAATGAGGTACAAGAACTCAAGTAATAGTAGAGTGCCAGTCAAGCAAGCAAGCAAGCTCAACAAGTTCAAACATCAATGCTGCCCCTTGGAAAAGAAGGAAGGAAGGAAGGAAGGAAGGAAGGAAGGAAGGAAGGAAGGAAGGAAGGAAGGAAGGAAGGAAGGAAGGAAGGAAGGAAGGAAGGAAGGAAAGAAGGAAGGAAGGAAAGGAGGGAGGGAGGGAGGGAGGAAGGAAGGGAGGGAGGGAGGGAGGAGAAAAAAGAATGAGATAGAGGACCACAATCCTGTTCTTAAAGGTGTGACTGGAGATGTGGGTAAATGTGGATAAGATGGGAGAGGGTGAGATTTTAAGATATCCTTTTAGTGGATGATATTGGATGACATTTAGCACTGAACCCTTCTTTTCCCATTAGAATCCCAGTCTTGAGTAGATATTTAACTCTCCCTTAGGGATGGGTTCCAATAAATGAAAGTCAGTCTCTCTAGACCCCAGATTTAAACACTGCATGAAACAACTGCTCTTGGTACCAGGGTTGGAATAAAACATAAACTGAACTAACTGGATCCCTAAATAACCAAGATATTTCCTTGTACATGGAAGAGAGATCTTTTTTCTTTCCTCTTAAGTATATATAAGGAAGTCCATTAACTTTGTTGCTGCTGTCAGCCATGAGACTAAGCCATGGGCAGCCAGGAAAGAGTAGAAATAGAAAGAACCTTGGCCCTTTAAGATAGGTCAAGAAAACTTGAAGGCTTCATTACCTCTGGATTTCTTGTATGTGATAAAATAAATTTCCTTGTTGTTAAAGTCAATTTGAGTCAGTTTTTCTAATACATACTTGCAAATGCTTCTTGCCTGTATCCCAAGCAGTACAAAGTTCCAGAACTTGGAAGGATGTTGCCTAATCCTGAGAACAAGATTACAGAATAGGGCCTGGTACATCCCTCGCCATCACTATACCCAAAATATTGTAATGCTAAATTAAAAATGTACAAAATAAAACTTCCTGTGATCTCAACTGTGTTGCAAACAGGCACACAGTTAAAGAAACACTGATAATGAAAATAGTATGTTAAGTGATTCCTCTTAGTTGCTGAGATTATTAAGAGGTTTAAAAAGTCTGCTTTGTGTGGTTTGTTATGGTTCTTTATGTTCTTAACTACTTTCTAATTTCCCCACAGAGAATATGCTTTATGTCTATAATTAGACATTAAAGGCAATAACTATTTTCCATCTGAATTTATACTACCTACCACAAAAGAAATTATATTTACTTTAAAAATATATAATGCTTCTTGAAAAAGTGGCCTGACACAGTTTACTGGCAAAAGAGAAGTATTTCTTCATCTTTATATACTATGTCCAGACATTTAAAGATTTATCACTGGTCATATAATAGAATAAAATACCTTGAGAGCATTAGTCTGTCCAATTTGTATTTTAAACTCTCAATTTATAAAATAGTTACTCATATTCACTTTAAAGTCTCATTATACAAAGTAGAGACATTTGCAAATTTTGAAACCCCCAGGAGATATCAGTTAGCATCTTTGGAAAACATAATATTTAATTATCATAGCATGAGGTTCTTTTAATGGCACATTTCAACACTGCAATTGAAAGTTGATTTCTAAGAGGCAAATTAAATGATATTTCCATTCACATACCTTATTTAAATACAAACTACATGCTTAATTATGCTTGATCTCATTTCCACCTAAAAGTGAAATACAAATGTGAAAATACAAAGATATTCACGAAGTTTTATTTTTCTCTCAGTAACTATAGTCACCAAAAATGTGATAATAAGCTGGGCCTGGTGTCACACACATGTAGTCCCAGCACTTGGAATATTAGTAGGAGGATGTCAAGTTTAAGGACAGCCTGGTTATGTATTAAAAACTCCGTCTCAAAAAAAAATTGTGATAACAGTAAATATTTCTAGAGTTTTGAGAGCCCTCTTTGCTAACTAATATTGACTACATGATTCAAATTCCAAAGTTTTACTCCTGGTATCAGAGCCATAGTATCACTTTTTACATTAATTACCTTAAATATAAAATTTGCATTTTGTAAATCTTTGTTCACTTTTCTTCTAAAGGTAATTAATTCATTTCCATATTTTGAATTACCTATTAATTTTCCAAGATGGAAGGAACCGTTTTAGAGAGATATCACAAGTAAATAGCCTGACAGAGGTATCCAAAGCAGTCTCTTCCCCTGGCGATCCTGTCTTTCTAAGGAACGAGCAATAATTAAGGAAGAGGTCATGATAAAGGGCTGCTCACACATATTTTGATGCTCCCCACTCTGAACACATAGTAGGACTGCACTTCTCTACCTCCTGTGACATTAGATTGACCACATAGGTTTCTGTGGCTAGAAGTTTGTATATAACACAATGGAATTCTATGCCTCCATCAGAAAGAATGACATTGCCCCATTTGTTAGGAAATGGAAAAACTTGGAAAAAATTATATTAAGTGAAGTAAGCCAGGCCCAAAGAAACGTAGGTCCCATGGTTTCCCTTATTTGTAATATCTAGTATATGTACGAGTCAAGCGGAAAAGGTCAGATAATGTGATGTCAGGAAAATGAACCCTTAGATGTGTATTTTAATGTTTTTTTCTTTCATGCATGTGTTTCTAACACATTTATAAGATTGTCTCTTTGTTGCTTTGTATGTCCCTCCCCCACAGTATAACCCCTGCTTTCACTATATTTGATGTCAGTATAACTTGTGGAGGAGATGGGGAAAAACCAGTTGTTTAAGGATACAGGTGGACCTGTTGCAACAATGAGAAGTACAAGTTGTCATGTCCAAAATGAGCTTTACAACATTAGTGGGGGGGGGGGGGGAAGGGGGGAAGGGAGGGAAGGAGAAGGATTGGGATTAGGGGGAGAGGGGGGAGGCTGGGAAGGGATGTGAAGGGTAAACAAAGGAGGAGGCTGCAATGCTTGGTAAGAAATGTACGCATTATCCTGCCCAAGTAACTGTAACTCCTCTGTACAGTATGTTCACAAATAAAATTAAATTAAATTTAAAAAAAAAAAAGAAGTTTGTATATAAAAGGTTGAAATTTACAGAACTAACATATTAGTCATCACACTTTGTTCCATTGCAAGAAGTGGGAAGAACAAATTAGGGCCAAACCTCTATCTGCCAACTCCTTGGGTGATCCTAGGAACAGAGAACCTTATCTAGCCCTGAAGAAATATACCTTTTTTAAATTTAAGCCAATGAGACTTGAGGAAACTGAAAGGGAATGAAACTTGAATTCCTTCCAAGGCCTTTTATGATCCAGTGGAAGTAGTGCTTCTCCATTAGGTAAATTGTAAGCAAAGGAACTCCTTAGCAAAGGTTCAAAATTATCCTTAAAAAATGTGCAGAATCCACTGCACTACAATCAAAGCCTTTTCAGAAGTCTGAGTTCAAAGCTTTTACCCTAAATCTATAATTTTTGTGTTACTTGGACGAATTTATAAACACCTAGGAGCTATCAGTATAGCTTTTTAATTTATGGTTTTCATGTTGATTTTTTAAAAATCTAATAAGTGTATTTTGCATCTCTTGGATCGCCAATGTATACAAGGCAGTATCAAAGCCCAAATTCATATTTGGGTTTACATTTATGTGAGTACCAAATGGTACTATGTGCTCAAAGACTCCTGAGTAAAGAACCAAGTTGGACATACTACTAAAATACATATTGCATTTTTGTCAAAGGCACTCTCTAAAAACCAAGAGGTCATCAGATCCTTGTTTGGAGCAGTGATTTAGTTCCAGAAAAAAAAAATCATCTGATCTTTCACATTAAACACATTAAACATATACATTCATTTTTATTGGTTTTATTGTTTGGTTTTATTGGTTCTATTGTTTAGTTTTTGTTTTATAGTTTTGTAAGAACTATAAATATAAGATTATATCCATTCAGTTTTCTACAATCTATGTTTAAATAATATGATACAAATAGTAAAACTTCACAGTTGGGTAAAGATTCTGAGATTATTTTAGAAGAGCTCATAAAGTTTACTTCAGATCAGGCTCAAGGCAGTTCTTCCTCTTTAAAAATTCTTGAGTTATATAAGAATAAAACAAAAAAAGTCACTGAGTTATATGAATTTATTCTCTCAAAGTTTATTCAACAGGGCTGATGGTTGGGAAGGTGGCTCAGTGGTACAATGCTTGAGGCCCTGGGTTCTATTCTTCAGCACCACATAAGCAGAAAAAGCTGGAAGTGGCGCCGTGGCTCAAGTGGTAGAGTGCTAGCCTTGAGCTGAAGAGCCCAGGGACAGTGCCCAGACCCAGAGTTCAGACCCAGAACTGGAAAAAAAAAAAAAGGAGGGGGGTGGTAATCTGAAAACAAAAGATCTTGCTCTTAAACTCTGTGCATCTCCACTTCATGCTTCTAAGAGAGGAAGCCAGAGAGAGGAAGAATGCTGCAAAAACCAAGAAAAAAGAGAAATGATGATATAAAGGCATTCTGTGGCTCTTTTGAAAGGCAAGACCTGTTACAAATAAATATATCTTGCTTTGTACTGACCTCAGTGAGAGCAAAGGCTGCTCTTACTATCTTCATATGCGTGATTCTTTATGATCTTGTGAAGAACAATGAGAAATTGAGGTGATATATTTAAGAACTGGATCATTCTGCACTAGAAACATTAGCTAATAGAGAATCAGAGCAGAGTATCCTATATTACAAAAAGAGTGTAACTTTGCTTTAGTTCCTTTCTCTATTGCTTGAATTATTAGAGATTCAATTTAAATGTCAGCTTATGCTGTCTCATAGCATCTAAAGCTGTCTATGCCTAAAGACATGCCCAGAGATGCTGCAGAAGCAGTGTCAAAGGCCAAAGATGTAAACAAACCACCCTTCCCCCCATAAATCCTAACTGAATTAGGCAGAGAACACAGGTTACTCCTCCATTAGAGTCACACCAGGAAAGTACTTAGTCATCAGCAAAACACTGCCCTGATGGAACAAGGAGTTAAGTAATGAAGATGAAGACAATGATGAAAGTGATGATGATGATGAAGGTAGCGAAGATAATGATATGGATTTTTTTCATGGCTTCAAAATCATTTAGGATCATGTATCCTGTACTAGATCCTTTGTGATGGTGATGTAAAGTAAAACAAAAGAATAAGACAGGCGCTCTGTGCTGGGCACTGGTGGCTCACACCTGTAATCCTAACTACTCAGGAGGCTGAGAGCTGAGGATCATGCTTCAAAGCCAGTCCAGGCAGAATAGGCCACTAGACTCTGACCTTCAATTAACCACCAGAAAACCAGAAGTAGGGCTATGGTTCAAAGTGGGAGACCACTAGCCTTGAACACCAGAACTCAAGCCCTGAGTTCAAATCTCACAACTGACCCCCCACACACACACCAAAAAAAAGACATGTACTCTGCCTACAGTGAGCTTCTAGACAGAGAGGAGGCAAAACAAGAAACTGCATACATTATAGAAGCAGATGGAAGGTAAGATGTTCTTAGCCCTTTGGTTTGCTGGCCTACTTTGGAGATAGAGTTCATCCACAGAACTTGTGTTTTGGGCCACTGTGTAGCTGGCTCATTCATTCATTCATACACAGATTAGTAAATGGGCTGCTGTTACTCTCGCCTTGAGCCAGGCAATGGACACCCATACTAGAGGAAAATGGTTTTCAGGTTCCTATGGTTTTCAGCAGAGCTGTTTGTATAGAATGTCTTCCTGTCCTGACTGACTACTTTATAGGCTCATGAAACAGTCCTCACATTCCTCAAGTCTCACAATCTTTCTTTGGTACCAGTTGATGCCTTTTACCTCCTTATAGCAAACAATAACTGTGCCACTAGTTTTACATTTTATCTTTCCGTGTCTCCACATTAGGAATTTCCTTGCTGTAGAACAAATTGCCTTTACACATTAATCAAAACTTGACAAGTCACGTGTGAAGGACTGAGGCCATGTGCACCAGTTGAAAAATACCAACTTGGAAGTTTAGGAAATTCTGCTCATATTCTGAAAGTATTGGCTACTGACAATATTTCTAATTTGGAGAGCCCTTTTGCTAAGTCACTTTGCCCCACTGATTTAATTTTTTAATTTTTTAATTCTGTATTTTAAAGGGAAAAATATAATTTATCTGAACCTGATGTGTTTGCACTTAACTCATCATATGCTTTGAACAAGCTCATGTGCAAAAAAAGCCTTTTTGTCAGCTTTTTCAAGAGATTTTTCTCATCCAGGGGAAAAAAGAATCAGTGTTTACCAAGGTTAAATAGACTTTTGTGAAAAAAAAATCCAAGTGTAATTCTAAATCCTGAACTCTCTGCAGGTCAAGAAGGTTTGAAACTTATACAGCCTTTGCTCCCCTTCTAGAAATGGAGTCAGCTGCCTTGACTTCCATCTGGGAGCTAGTTGAAGCATTCTCCTTGCACCAGCTTTCACTGAGTGAACCTTACTGCACACTCCAGAGCTGGGATGTGTGTTTGCTGCAGCCAATAAACACTCCTAATGATGCTCTCAACAAAAGCATGCATTTTAAGCCTTGTTTTCGCTCTTCCTTTCATGTTGTTTTTCTCAGTGAAAGGATCAAAGCAATGAGGCTACTTTTTCTCCACTCAATCAGGCAGGAGTTCTTTGAAGTGATTTTTTTTCTTTTCTCCTTTAAAGAAGAACCTTTATAATCAGAGGCTGACTGTAGATTTCCCTAATACTAGTCTCTTAGCAGGTGCACATGTGTCTCAGGAAGCAGAGAGTGCCGTATCTTTTCCCTCAGATTTCCTCTTCTTGTTTTCAACTTTCTGAGAGCCATCGGGGAAATTTTAATATTTCCAGGATGGTTGAGAACATCTAAAGACAACATCATCCATTCATCAAAAACATGTGAAAACAAAGACACAAGAGTTCAGCTGAACAGAAAAATGTATCAGGGGATTTTGAAAAGGCATTTGTAGTTACAGCTTAGGGGCTGTCTTACCCACAAAAAACGTATCAAAATAACTCCATTAATGATCATCTCAAAAGCAAAACGAAGCTGAAAGCTTGTTACTATGGTTCTTGCTTCCACAGGGAATTCAAAATATCTTATAAAAATAATGGGATGGTGAACTGAAGAAAGATGCAGAAGTCAAGCTGAACCTAATTTCTCTTGAAAAGCTTTCAAGGAGTATATGCCATATTAAATCCAGAGCAGCTTCTCAGAGAATGAGTACTTTTCTAGTGACTAATAATTAACAAAGTAACTAATGCATACTGAGCACATATTATGTGAAGCGATGGTAATGTTTTCATGGATTATCTCTTTTAGTTTTCCGATATTAGTAGGCTATTATCAGTCTTATTTTTACAGAGACTAAAAATGAGAATGCCCACTTGAGTTAGCTGATTGAAAGTTACAGATATGCTTGGTACTAAACTACATATGTAATTGATTGGAGTAGGTTACTTCAATTCATCCTGGTGCACTTGCTACTCAAAGACTGAAGTCACATGTTTCCTGGTTAAACACACTAATTTGACTTGGACAAAATTTATTTCTCATTGTTAATTTACTCCAAAAGAAATTATTTTATGGGAGTTTCCAGGTACTACCTCAACATTTTCCTTGTATAAAGATAGTATAACTCTACATTTTTCTTGATCAAATTTTTTTTAATTTTAGACACTATACCTATAACCTTAACTACTTGAAAGGCTAATATTAGGAGGATCACTATTTAAGGGCAACCAGGGAATATATATATATATATATATATATATATATATATATATATATATATATATATATATATATCCTCTTCTCAACCAATAGCTGGGTATGTAGCACATTTCTGCCATCCCAGCTACATTAGAGAATGAGATTGGTAGGATCACAGTTCCAAACCAGTCCAGACTAGAAAGAATAAATAAGTTTAGGAGACTCCATCTCAATGGAATAAGACGAGTATGACGATATTCTGGAAAACATAGAATAGGTGATTGTAGTCCATGCATGCATTGGGGAAAAAGTAAAACCCTATATCAAAATAACCAGAGGGAAAAAAGGGCTGGAGGTATGATCCTTCTAGCCTACAGCCTGCTAGCAAGTGTAGAGCCCTGAGTTCAAACTTAGTACCACCAAAATTGTTTTCTATTTCTTTAATTACCATATATTAGTTGTAGAGGGCAATTTTTATTATGATTCTATCAGTTATCAAAACCTTTGAAATTATATGTCTACTATGTGGCATTAGAATATATATAAATCAGACCTCAGAAGAGTTGTTGAAAAATAAAGATCTTTTTTTTTAATTGTGAAAACACTGTACAGAGGATTTACAATTACATGGGCAAGATAATGAGTACATTTCTTATCAAGCATTGTAGCATCCTCCTTTGTTTCCCCTTCCCATCTCTTCCCATCCTCCCCTCCCCCGCTCCCCCCACCCTATCCTCCCCCTCTCCCCCTTCTCCCCCCCCCCCCCCCCCCCCCCCCGCACGAAAGTTGTAAAGTTCATTTTCGACATAACGACTTGTACATCTCATTGTTGCAATGGGTCCACCTGTATCCCTATTTAAACGATTTGTTTATCCCCTTCCCCTCCACAAATTATACCGACATCAAATACAGTGAAAGCACGGGTTATACTGTGGGGGAGGGACATACAAAGCAACAAAGAAATAATCTTATAAGTGTGTTAGAAATAATCACATGAAAGAAAAAAAACATTTGAATACATATCTTAGGGTTCATTTCCATAACATCACCTTATCTGACCTTTTCTGCTTGACTCAGATATATATTAGATATTGCAAATAAGGGAAACCATGGGACCTATGTTTCTTTGGGTCTGGCTTACTTCACTTAATATAATTTTTTCCAAGCCTTTCCATTTCCTAACAAATGGGGCAATGTCATTCTTTCTGATGGAGGCATAGAATTCCATTGTGTAGATATACCACATTTTCTTGATCCATTCATCTACTGAGGGGCATCTGGGTTGGTTCCATATCTTACCTATAGTAAATAAGGCTGCAATAAACATAGTTGTGCTGGTAACTTTAGTGCAGTCTTGTTTGTAAACATTTGGATAAATGCCCAAAAGTGGGATTGCTGGGTCATAGGGGAGCTCTATGTGGAGTCTTTTGAGGAACCTCCATACTACTTTCCAAAGTGGTTGAACAAGTTTACACTCCCACCAACAATGCAGTAAGGTTCCCTTCTCTCCACATCCCCTCAAGTATCTGTTGTTATTAGAGTTCTTCATTTTTGCCATTCTAACTGGAGTGAGGTGGTATCTCAGTGTTGTTTCGATTTGCATTTCTTTTATGGCTAGGGACATTGAGCATTTCTTCATGTGTCTATTGTCCATCCTTCTTTCCTCTTCAGAGAAGTTTCTCTGTAAGTCTTTAGCCCACTTATTTATTGGGCAGTTGTTTCTTTGAGGATTTGTTGGGGGATTTAATTTTTTGAGTTCCAAGTATATTTTAGATATGAGACCCTTGTCCGTTGTATGGCTAGTGAAGATCTTCTCCCAATCCGTGGGATTTCTATTGATCTTGCTAGCTATGTCCTTTGCCATGCAGAAGCTCTGCAACTTTATGCAATCCCATTTGTCCAACCTTTCTTTGATTTGTTGTGTTTCCGGGTCTCTATTCAGAAAATTTCGGCCTGAGCCAAGGAGACCTAGGGTTTCTCCTATTCTATCCTGTAATATTTTCAGAGTGTCTGCTTTGACTCTGAGGTCTTTGATGCATTTGGAGTTGATTCTAGAGCAGGGTGATATATAAGGATCTAGCTTTAGTTTTCTACAAGTAGTTAACCAATTTTGCCAGCACCATTTACTGAAGAGGCTGTCTTTCTTCCATTCTATTTTTTTAGCTCCCTTATCGAAGATTAGATGGCTATAGATCTGTACGTTCATTTCTGGGTTTTCAATTCTATTCCATTGGTCCTGAGGTCTGTTCTTGTGCCAGTACCAAGCTGTTTTGATTACTATGGCTTTATAGTAGAGTTTGAAATTTGGTATTGATATTCCTCCAGCACTGTTCTTTCTGTTGAGGAGCGTTTTTTTTTTTTTTTTTTTTTTGCTATTTGGGGTCTTTTATTGTTCCATATGAAATTTTTGATTGCCTCTTCTATTTCCTTAAAGAATGAGGTTGGAATTTTGGTAGGTATTGCATTGAATTTGTAGATAGCCTTGGGAAGCATTGCCATTTTCACAATGTTGATCTTTCCAATCCAGGAGCATGGGAGTGAAAAATAAAGATCTTTAAGTGGATGAGTCTGACCAACGTACATTGTCGGCATATATGTATATGCCAAAATGAAATACCCTTATTCACCTAATGGATTTGAAAAAATTCCCAAGAGATTCAACAGGAAGTATTCCAAATACGTTCTAAGCTTCATCAGTTCCTAGATTTCATGTCAAATCATTATTACATCAAATTATATAGAATGGCTATACATATCCATTCTCTACAGATCAAGTTTCCAGGTTTTATTGATAACACACATATGCTATGAAATCTGTAGCTATTTTGACCTACTGTTTTATTCATATTTTATATAATTGTTTTAGCAGTACTAGAGATTAAAGCCAGGACTTAGCTCATGCCAGACAAATATTCTACTACTGAGGTACATCCCCAGCCCCATGAATTTTGATTTAGGTAAAAATGTTCTTTGCCAGAACATGCTCTAGGTAAATTTTCTTCCACTGTTTTCCTTTTTTAATTTTTCCTTCCTTCTAAGTTTTCATTTTCTTTTTCCTCCACACTCAGCTGGGTGACTACATGTCCCAGATTCCCTTGCAGTTAAGATATACCCTTGAGATGAAGTTTTGCTTAATGGAATGGAAGCAGCAGTGATATGTATCACTTCTAGACATGGCCTACATAAACTTCCTCCAGGTTATGTTTAACTCTTTTTCTTACCCTTGCTTAGAAGTACAGTACTGTGAGCCTTTTGTCTAAGACATAATACAGAAGAAGAAAAACCGTGCATCTCTGAATGAGAAGGAGAAATCACCTGCCAGACATCTGGGTTATCAGAGCAAGAAATAACATGGGTTGTGTTAAATCACTAAAATACAGAGGCTTACTGTTGAAACCAGTTACTTTTACAAGAAATCCTTCTTTACTGGTTTTCTCAGGTTTACTGTGCCCCTTAGAGACCAGTCCATTCATGTTAAAGTTAAATAAATGCTTCTTCAAGTAAGTGATGTGGGACTATATCCAGTGCTACTACAACAAATAAACTTCTGCTGTCCACCATTCATTCACCTTCATCCTGGAAACAATTGCCCCATATTTTCTTTGGGAAACCATTCTCTTGCATATCCAGCCATATGCTGTAGGTGAAGTTGAAACACGCATCCACATGTGAGCTCTGATTGAAATAAGACAACAGTGCCTATCCTTTGACACTTTGGCTATTGTGAGACAGGTCAGAGGAAGAATAACTAAACATTTTCTGGCAAAGAGAAAATTTTTTTCTTCCTCTGAAAAAGCTAGAGCAAAGGACTCTCTCTAGACCAGGGTAAAAAGCCTGGAACTCTGTGGCCACTTCACTGCTGTTAAAGAAAAGCTAGTAGGCCAGTAGATAAAGATGCTGCTGGGTGAGGAAAATCCAAAGACTCGTTAGAGATTATTTCAGACTTCATCTTACTATCTGGGTCGAGAATGACCTAACTTCAGATCTTCTGGCATTCTCAGTTTTATGGGGCAATTAATTTCTTATTGTCCAATCAATTTGATATTTTAGTCTCAAATTATGTAACTTTGCCCTTTATTCATCCCTTCTGAATTTGGCTTACAACTATTTTTGTTGTCTTCATTCCATTTTTCCTCATCTTTACTGCTACATAAGTTAATACTCTTTTCATGACAAATGACAAACAAATCTGCCCCATAATGACTTAATCAAAGGAGGAAGAGAATTTATTGTTTCTCCAGCAACTGAAATGTCCTGGGGAAAAATCTAGCTTCAATTGTAGTTGAACCTAGGGTCTTACATGGTGCCTGAAGATCTCACTCTGACTCTCTCGGCAAAGTTGCATAATTTAAGACTGAAATATTGTTCAACATTTGCAATCCTGATAATGTGCTTTAAATCCAGTAGAAAGCTGCCTTCTCCAAAGACACTGATTGACTTACATGCCCATAACTAGACCAATTGCTGTGGTGATGGTCGTGGTAGTGGTGATGGTGTTGGTTACAATACTCTGATTAGTCAGCCTTACATTACTTATTCATCCTCTGTAGCTTAAGGCTGAGAAGGATATTTTTCCTCTCAGAATTAGAAATGGACCTTTATCAGTGAGGGCAATTAATATTAGTTGCTAAAATAAATAATTTCAAATTCCACACCTTAACACTAAGTTGTTCTTAGGACTTATGCAAAGTCAAATGCAGACCTGTACTGGTTGGGCAGGCCCCTTGCAAGTTCTCCATCAGCACTGGCTCAGGAATCCAAGCCTGTTTCACCTTGGGGATGTTGATATCCTCATGACATAGTCTCCAAGGTTATGGAAGGGGTAAAGTGAGTTGGATGAGGCATAACTGCTCTCAGCTGCCTTAGCTTCAAAATGACACACCAATATGTCCTTGCATTCATTGGTGGGAACTTAGTCACATTGCCTGCACAGATGCAATGGAGCAAGTAAATACAATTTAGCTGTGTACCTAGGAAGAGAAAGCAAATTCATGTCCACCTGGCCAATCTTCGATACTAAAGCAAACCCAACTCACATCTAACCACAGCCAGAATGCTGAAAGGCTCTACGCTGGTCAAACAAACATTGAGATGGGGTCAGCAATGAGAAAGGTAATCTGGTTTCATTCTGTATTTGGACAGACATAAAAGTAAGAAAGGAAGGACACCTGACTTTCCCATATACTATTAACTCCTTTCTACCTTGCATCCACTATACCTCCCAGCCTGCCAAAGCTTGCTCTTATCAAGCATGGTAGAATAGCAATGTGGTGGCTGTTGTTAACAGAGAGGCCTAAGTTTAAATATTAGTTCCATCTGTTTCTAAACGGGGCAAGTAGTTTTACTCTCTGAGCTCTACTTTATTTATCCGTCCATTCCAAATACTCCACAAGCACTAGATTCCTCCTCTCTTATCACTATTCTCTACTGAAATACCAGGTATACCTAAAATTTTCCAGGAATAACTAGTAGGAAAACTTCTGACAGTATTATGTATTTTCCCAGTTTTGGGGGGGGTGGCGGGTTAAGGCACTAAAACCAAACCTACTACCATAGCAACCTGTACAAAGCTCTGAAGGCAAAAGCTGGTCTCCATGTAGAGATGAATTCACTTTCACAGAACAAAAAATTCACTCCTAGAATGTACTTCAAAGTCATCAGAGCTTTGGCTAAAGCTTAGGAAGCTAAGCTAAAAATGGAAAAATAGAGGCCTGAGGGCATGGCTCAAGTGTTACAATACTGGCTAGCAAGCATAAAATCGTAAGCTCAAACCCTAGTAAACCCAAAGAAAAACTCTCACTTCTAAAATGCCAAAATGGAAACTGGATAGCCCATGCCTGGTGGATACCATCTACTGTGAAAGCTCAAATGATCATTTAAACTGCTTCCAAATCATACTCCTTGGGCCATAAATATCATTCCTCAAGCTTCCAGACATGGGAAGCCTTTGTTTATTTGTTTATTTATTTATTTATTTTTACTGGTTTGAGCCATTTGGATATTATAACATCATTGTGGGCCATACAAAATCATCAATACAGGCAGATGGAGCCTCAGGCAGCCAACAAGAAGCATGTATGTCTGATGCATTAGGAATTTAATGATTTCATGGCACATAGGCCAGCTGTTCCCCAACCCTAAAGAACTATCTGACCTCGACCTTCTGCGTCTTCAAAATAAAAAACAAAACTAAGCTGTTTTCAAAACCAAGGACTGGACCACTCCCAGCACTTCCAATACCCACAATAGTCTTGCTTGCTGCAGAAGTTTCCCTACCCCAGGCAGCACCCAATCTCACCCTTTCTTAACTCACCAAAATGTATTCCTGGAATGGCTCATTCCATCAGATCTTTGCCAAACACTCAGTCAGCCAACCAACTTGATAAGTAGATTCCTGGTTGCCTGTGATAACATTTCCCAAATAACACATGTTCTTTTCCATAATGGCCTCTTTGAGACAAATTACCTACCTCAATATAGACAAGGACATCTGGAGAAGCTACGCTCTGTCCTGGCTTTAACTGAAGATATGCCAGACCATAGAGGCTAGTTGCAGATTGTGGCAGATTGAGGCAGGTAACTATTCTTCACACAACAGAGCTACAGATACTGTCTAAATTCTCACCTATCACCTTAAGCCTCTAGCTAGGGACACTGTGATTGTAAGATTATCATCATTTTATGTATTTGCTCACCAGGCTAAAATTTGATTTGAAAATTTCTGAGAAGAGCTCTCTGTTTTGATTATCTACATATATAACATTGGGGTTTTGTCTTCATATTGCTGTCTTTTAAAGAGAACTTCTTTTCTTTCTTACATTTCCTGTAGTTGACCTTCAGAGTCTGATCCAGAAAAAGCATGAAGCATGGAAAGCCAAAACTAAGAAGAAACATTCCTTCCCCCATCAGCTTATTTAATGCTCCAACCTCTGTTTTTAAAAAGTGCATCCTGGTAAAGATATAATGATGATTAAAATTTTTATTTTCAAGATCTGACTGACTATAATTCAGCACTTATAGAGAAAATATTTAAGAGCATGCTTCTAGCAGAAGCTTCCCACCCTCCCACAGGCCTCAAACCTTGGTGATTTGTACCCCAAAATAGATCAACACACATACCTCACTGCTGCTTCTTTTCACTTCCAGGCACACCTGGTCTTACTTGCATATCATAAACATTCCAATATTGGGGAGCTTTCTTAGAAACAGACCTATTTAAATGGGCACTGTGAGCTGAGGCCATCACTTCAGAGAACTACCCTCTAACTAGAAAGAAATACCATTTTTTGGGCTGGGAAGGTGGCTCAGTGGTAGAGCGCTTGCCTTCCATGCATGAGGCCCTGGGTTCGATTCCTCAGCACCATATAAGCAAAAAGAAAAAAGCCAGAAGTGGCATTGTGGCTCAAGTGGTAAAGCGCTAGCCTTGAGCTCAAGAGCTGAGGGACAGCGCCCAGGCCCAGAGTTCAGGACCCACGACCGGACCCCCAAAAAAAAGAAATACCATCTTTTTCCAGATTACAAAGAGTGGATCTGTGGCCTTTCCACGTTTTGCCCCCTTTCCCTGAAATAGATCATCTAGCATACAGAGACCTGGCTGGGGAAGGAGATGGCTTAAGATTCTTTCTGCCAAGAACCTATGATGTGACCTCCTGCGAGGTCTTGTTGGAGCTTCCATTCCTCTGCTTCCAAATGAAGTGGGGTGAGGAGAGTTTGGCTTGCATCCCACACAGCCTTTCTATTGCTGGGAGGTGGTGAGGGGGAGCTTTTCCCTTCTGAGGAACAGATGAAGAGTTGGATCCTCTCCCTAGAAAAAAATAAGCAGAGAACCAAAATGTTACATAGAGTTGATGGCCTCTGAGTATCAGCTAGGGAGTCTCTAGGATGGTACTTCTAAAACTTCCTCCTCCCAGTAAAACAACAGGATTAAAATTGGATGCTTCTTTCCAAAAACCCAATGATCACTTTTGAGTCTTTTCTTCCCCTTACCTCTACTCCTTCCCTACATCTAGTCATTATTTCCTGTCTGTTCTAATGATACAACATAGACCCAAAAGGTCGCCTTCTGTCCACCTTCCCCACCCCAAATGCAAGTCGTAGCTGCCACAACATCTCATGAGTCCTCTCATTCTAACCTCCTGCAACTCACTGCCCACGGACTGGCAGCTGCTCTGTCCAGAAACTTCCCCCAGGCCTAAATAGGGCAGCAGCTTGATCTTCCATCTCCTGCTTTCTGACCTATGTATTTTCCAAACTCATTCCTATTTGAGATTGCCTCTTCCCAAACTATTCTATCCCCAGAGTTTCATGCAGCTTTAAGGTCTCAGTTCCAATGGCTCTTTCTATGGAAGCCCCCCTGTAATCACTGGCCTGCCCACCCATTTTCTTGGCCTGGAGTCCTCACAGTCTTTATCATTGCATATAACAACCTGTTCCTATGTCTTTTCTTCACTTACCTCATTTACCCTCTCTCCTCTCCTCCCCTGCTATGTAATATGCGTTCTCCCAGACTCCTCTGTTCCTTGCTTATCTTGTCCACTATGAATAATGGCCATGGGGGACTGCTTATTATATATTCATTGAATTAATTAAATAAAACAATAGTTAGATCACTTATTTGATGCTGTGTAATAAAACAGGAAGAATCGCTCCTATTTGCAGAAATATTTTAATTGATGGCCGTGACATCATCAGTAGAATGCCATTAATGTCACGCCTGGAATTTATTTCTCCAGATTAAATTACTCTTATTCCTCTGAGCTTTTCTACCATCTTACTCTTATTCTATTAATCCCTTTCTAGGACCTTCCCTGGATTCTCTCCAGTTTCTCCTGATCCTTCTGAGATTCTGGTTACCTTGATCTTAATGACACTCTGGGTCACCTACAGAGGAGAGGAACAGCCAGCTCTCTGGGTAGATGTCTTAGGGATGGGGCTTTTCTCCGCAGATTCAGCCATTTTCTTGATCAGGAACCTCAGGTGGGACATTTCTCAACCTCAGTTTCCTCCTCTGTAAAATGGGAATGGCAAAAATCTCTAGAAGAGCTGGATGTGGTGAATCTTCAAAGAGCTCTTTCCAACAAAGCACTTAGAACAGGACTGGTTACACGGGCCTATAACCTCAATAAATAGTAACCTATTGCCAATAAGGAAGATAAAATACAGATGCTTTTAAGGAGAGCCATAGAAGGGATCCGGTCACTGCAGAAGTCCCAGTATATGATTTCAGATTTTTTATATTTTGATAGTACTAGAGTATGAACCCAGGGTCTTGTGCTTGCTAGACAAGTGTTCTGCCATTTGCCATTTGTCAGCCCTTCTTGTTTAGTTATTTTTCAGACAGAGTCTTGAATTTATGCCCAGGACTAGCCTCAGGCCAAGATCTGCCTACCTGTACATCCAATGTAGCTGGGTCTATAGATGTGTACAACCAGACTAAACCCTGATTTCAAATATTATTGAGAAGAGAAGGCAAGTGAGGAAAGGTTTATTAAAAGCCCAAATAAAACAAAGAGAACCTGTGATTGGAAGCACACACATAAAACAGCCATCACTGATTTCAGGGGTGCCAGGAAATAGAAAGCTGACTATGAATACTCACATATGTAAGGGCAGCAAGTAAGGCTGCTTGGAAGGGGACAGTATCTCCTTATGCTGGATGGAAGGTGAGTGACAACAGGGGGTTACCCGGGTCTCCAGGCACAGGCCCTATCCAGTACAGACCATTCTGCACCCCTGTGGAGTTGTAGAGCTTGTGCTGCTCCCTCTGCAGAAAAATCTTGGAACATCCTGTTCATGGACGGTCTCAGAAGGCCCATGTAACAAGACATTCATTGGGAAGTGCACAAGTATCAAATGCACGAAGACTATTTTCAGGAGGTTTAATTAAGAGCACACATACCCATGATAGCACTACACAACCGGGCCGGCTCTTGGGTCCCTGAGCTAATAATTTCAAACAGAAGTGGTAGCCTTGGGAGACAAATGTAGAGGTGAACTTACATCAGGCCTCCTACATGCTGGAGTATTAAGAGTGGCTTCTATCTCTATGCTCTGACAGAGCAATATTCCAAATAGATGGTATAATAACAAAAGTGAGCTGCAAACCTCTCTGGAGGATATGGGACATTGAGAACCTTCCTCCTTTCTGTGCACAGGAGTGGGCAGAATGCTGCTGTAAATGCTTCCCATCACTGTCCATCCCTGACTCGGCCTCTCCAGAACAGTAGCCATCCCCCCTAAACGATTATATTCTAAAGGACAGGAAAGTGGGAAAAAGTGATCAAAGACCTCCAAGGTCTCAGGCTGCCTATTCCAGGTATGGCAGGTCCACCATCTTGCAGGCCCTTCTCTGGTCTTCCAGTCTCTGATAGGCAAGTAAGTGGTAGAGAACAGACCCTGGCCTCTCTTTCTAGAACAGCCCTTTCTGCTGCATCCAGAACAGTGGGTTGGGCCACAACTATAAACCTGGATGTCTCCAATTCAAAGTGACATGTAACCTTACTCAAGGACAATGCTCCAATCCAGCCTTTATCAGAGAGCCATTTTTTTTAAAGTTAGCTGGGCATGGTGACTTACATCAGTAATCCTAGCTACTCAGGAAGCTGAGATCTGAGGACTGCAGTTTAAAGCTATCCTGGGGAGGGAAGACCAGAAAATCCAGAAGTGAAGCTATGGTTCAAGTGTTAGAGGGCCAATCTTGAGAAAAAAAGTTAAAAGACAGTGCCTAGGCTGAATTCAAGCCTCAGTATTCACTCAAATATGTATATGTTAAAAAGAAGAGAAGTTTTGTGAGCAGATTCTTAAGGCTAAGTCCAAGTGTTCCCTAGCTTTGCCCTTATCTTGAGTATAGAGTGGGCTAAGGACTTGCTTTGCCAAAGTGAGAGGACAATACTTTGTAATCAGGTTGTATCAGAGTGACTTCCATCTTTCTGGCAGTTTCTCTGGCTTTGATGAGGCTAGGCACAGTGTTGAAAGCTACTCTGTGAAGTGGCTTATAAAGCAGGGGTTTAAGGGATCCCTGTTTTAGGCTCTTTTGAATAGTCATGAGCATCTGAGGTTTCCAGCCCAATAGCATAGGAGAAACCAAATTCCCCCAACAACTGCATGAATTTGGAAGCAAATCTTCCCTCAACTCTCAGATGAATCCTTAGCCCTGCCAGCACCTTGATTGTGGACTTATGAGATACCCCAAGGCAAGGAACTCAGGGAGCTGGGCTAGACTCTGACCCAGAGAAGCTTTGAGATAGCATATGGGTGTTGCTTTTTAAGCCTCTAAATTTGCAGTTATTTGTGCAGCAACAGAAGACAAATATAATCAATGACAGTAATAAAATGAGAGGCTGCACCGCATGGTGGGTTAAGAGTCCACAGTTGGAGCTGATTGCCTGGATTCAAACCCTGCTTCTCCCCTTGACCTCTGAGTCTCTTAGTTAACTCATCTTCAGAATGATAGTGCTAGCCCCACCTCCTAGCCTCAGGAAAGGATTAAATACAGGCAAAGGGCTTAGAATAGCCTTTTGTGTGGTCCATGGTAAGAGACCTAGTAAAGGCTGGCTTGCATCTGCTCATATAATTTCCTCCCTGCTTCCAAACCACTGAGAGCTAATCATCTATAAGGATGATTAATGTGGGAATTGCCACATTTAAAGGCACGCATTTCTGTGCTCTTCATTATTACAATGGGAATATGATTTTATACATGGAAAATGCAATTCCTATCAGCTTTCTATTAAGCCTTTCTAGAATATAAATAACAAAACCCCTTAAGCAACAAAATCCATGCAAACAGCTTAAACAACTAGGGAAAGTGTTACAGGATGGACTCAGGGGTGTGATACACATTGAGATGGTAGGAAGTGTCTAGGAGCCTCGAAAAGAGCTGGACCCAAGAATGGATGAGGCCAGACCCAGGAGGATAAGTCCTCAGCCCTTCCTTAGGCTACCTGGTCTTTCTCTTGCTTCTCTTTGAGAAGACTTTTCTAAAACCATGAAAGAAGGTGGCAGCCACACTGTTATGACCATATATCTAACAGAAACTGAGTAATTAGTTTCTCCATGTTCCAATTCCAAATTCCCAAAGGACAAAATCTGATAGGTCAGATGGATACGCTTGGTCCTGCCAGCCATGAAGGGCTGTAAGGGTAAACTGGACTGTTGGGACCATAGCAGGAAGTGGCAGTATATAAAGAGGAGGAGAAAAGGTGTCTATCCCAAGTCCTTTCCTTCCATTATACTAAGTGACAAGAAGAAAATTGAAAGTGCTGTCCAAGAAAATTTTAGAGACCTTAGGTTAGAAATTGTGATCGACATGAACTCTAGAGCCCACTAGAAATGTCTTCTTTGGAGGGAACTGAGTAAGTTCTCTTCCTCGGGTGGCAGTCACTCCTTTCTCCTTGATATTCTTGTTGACTACAAAATATCACAGCACAAGAAGGTGGCACTGCCCAGCTATACTCTGCCTCAATGTGACAAGTCTACCAACATTCATGGGGCCATGCTAATTAGCACTTAACATGCCAGTTAATGGCGTATGTGCCCTATCCATAACCTAACTCTGAAAGAATAACTACCTCCTTGCTTGTTCTTGTAAAACTAGTTATAAACAAAGCCTAGACCCAGGTCTAAGGTAAACTGTATCTCATGCAATATTCTAAAGATAAAAGAAAAATTTTAAAAAAGCCTAGACCCAGGTCTAAGGTAAACTGTATCTCATGCAATGATTCTAAAGATAAAAAAACACTATTCAACTAGAAATTATACCTTGATTAGTATAAACATTACCCCAATTAGCATAATTATCTAATGAACAGTCAAAACTAATTACTGGAATCACAGGCTCTCTGGGTTGGAAAGAACTTCACAGGTCAGTGTAAATCTCTGCCCTCTTCACATCTCCCAACCAATGGGGGTCTTTTATTCTGCCTCTACCAAATGCACACCTATCCCACCTCACCCCTCCACTGAGTTCCACTTTGAATTTCTGTATATATACACTTATCAGAGTATCCTAATTCAAGTAGAATCCCAAACTGGCTTCTTTGTTACTCCTACCAACTGACACTATATTTGCACTAGTGTTGCTTCTGGAGCCTCATAAGCAAACTCTCTTCTATATAACACGTATTCTCATGTTTTAAAGTAAGCATATGCCCAGAAGTGAATTCACTTGTCCACCCATGTAATATCTACCCACTCATTCCTACTTCTGAGAAAGACATTGCTGGGTTTGTCATCATGAAAAAGATATAATTAGTCATTGAAACTGAAGAGCTAAAGTGGTGACCCCTATGACACAAAACTAATGAGATACAATAGGATAACTATTAAGAAAGTTCTGGAAAAACTGTTTTTTTTGGTGGATCGTGGGGCTTGAACTCTGGGCCTGGGTGCTATCCCTGTGCTCTTCAGCTCAAGGTGAGCACTCTACCGCTTGAGTAACAGCGCCACTTCCGGTTTTCTAGTGGTTTATTGGAGATAAGAATCTCACGAACTTTCCTGCCCGGCCTGGCTTTGAACCGAGATCCTCAGAGCTCAGCTTCCTGAGTAGCTAAGATTATAGGCGTGAGCCACCGGTGCCCGACTTGGAAAAGCTTTTGATTCCTGATTTTTTTTTTTTAAGTATACATGAGAAGAGACCTAGTCCCTTTAATTTTTACTTGTCTTTGCTGTGTGTGTATGTGTGTGAGTGAATGAGAGAGAGAGAGATGCTTGGAGTTAGAGTAATCATCTCTAGCACCATGTGCTGATAAACTTATGGATGAGAAGCCAATAGGCCAAGGATGCCCAACATAAACTCTGAAGGACATTGTGCCTGGGATGATACTGGTAAGCCACTATTTTTTACCCTTGAGAGGGCTCCTTTCAGAATCTTGTACTATAACACAATGCTGTTTTGATCATATTCTGTAAATTATAATATATTTTATAATATATATGTTATATAATACATATTTGATCAAATTCTGTAAATTATATTACATTTTAATCAAGAAAAACTCACCACAGCACCAAGTGTCTAGATTCCGGGCTGACATTCCTAGACTAAGAGGACATTTAAAGTTCCTAACTGAGCCCCATCATTTTGATATCTTTCCTCCATACAGCCGATTGTTTGCCCAGGCAAGTCAAACACAACCCAGCAAAGTCTGCCCGGAAGAATATTTCACTTTCCTGGCAGCCATCTCCTACCTTGAGTTTCAGTTTGCTGCAACTCACAACTCTGTCTCAGGATCTCAGGCCCAAGTTTCTTACCTGCTGTTCTTATGGATCTTTGTGAGTGCACCCAAGTGCTGAACTTCCCATTTAGCTCCATTATGCACCAGGTTGTTTGGCTTGACCTGGCTCCCCAAGCTATGAACATTGCTTTGGCTCATTATTCTTTCATCCTGTCTATTAACTCTTCTCTCAGCCCCATGGCAGCCTAGAAATACGATCAACATGACATCAATGTGCTCTCTTAAACAGGAAAAGAGGAAAAAGCACACAACTGACCAAGACAGCAACCAGAGATTAAATGCAAACATAATATTAACAATTGTTCTGACAATATTACCATACTTAACAGTGTCTTCAAAAACACACAAAGTGACAATTCTTATTGAATTTTCCCTGGTATTAAAGATGACAGGTGACAAAAGCTGGATTCATTCCATAGGAGATAAACGGGCTGAAGACAAAATGGTAAAGGGAAATCAACAACATCTCCCGGTTTGTTATTATGGTTGTGATCAGTTTCTCCATTCTGGATGTCTTTTAACCACAGCTTGTTAGGCCACATACAATGAAGCCCACACTGAAAAGGACTCCTGAAGATTTAAGAGCCTTGCTCTGAAAAGACTGCATTTTTATAGGATGCAGGCATTTGTTCAATAACAAAAGAACATGTTCAGGATTTCTAAAGCAAAGCAAAGATATATGGCCTGCCATCCTAATAAAACATACTTTTATTCTAGACATAATAAGCAGACCAAAACAAAAGAGAACTCCTCGATGAAAGCAGGCATCTGTGACACCAAGCATATGAGAGGCTAAGAGATGAGGAGGAAGAAAAAAAGAAAGAAATACTGAAAAATAACCAGAATCACTGCTTTTGTATTTCCTAAATCTGATTTTTGGTCTTAACTACCAGGCTCAGGATCATCTGCACCACCCATCACTGTTCCACCATACCATATCTTTTACTTATCACCAGCAGCCACCGCCCTGCCATTGCTAATTCTATCATTCCCAGCTTCATCACTCCCACTACTGCTGCCAACAAGAACTCCAAACCACTACTGCCATCAGAAACATTGCCACCACTGCCAAGCCACTGCCATCATATTGTGGCTACCTCGCCAACACTTCAACCCACTCATTACCACTAACCATACCATCACTCCATGAACCATCCTCTGAGGACTGATATGGTCTGCAGGCTGTCCAGTGATCCTGAGTCAGGTAGCTCTCTCCTAGAAACACTTTATTAACCCCTAAATAATGCATCCTAGGCAGTGCCTTCCCATGTCATACACCCCCATCTAGTGAGAGCTCTGGTTAACTTTTTCTTCAATAAACCTTTGCCACTTTATTTTTCCCTCTGTGTCCATGGACTCATTCTTTAGAACCATAGAGAAAAAGCAGCTGACCCAACATTGCAGCTTTTCAGTATCACTAAGATTACAAACACAATAAGTGAGGATAGGCTGTGGGCTGATATTTTAGTAAACTGACTGCCATTGCTACAAGCATTCCAAGCACCGTGTACACAGGTGGGACCAATGTTGGCCAGAGCCTTAATACACTTGCATTAATTCTCTGTACCATAAAACAAGGGACTGAGTCACTGGTGGGAAGAGGACCAGCTTGATATCTGAGGACTGGGACTGAGTGTTTTCTCCACCACTGAAGAATCCATTGCTCATCATGGCCTTGATGCTTTCTATGCTGATGGCAAGTTTCTTTGCCAAAGGACAAGGTAGCTGTCATATGCCTGCCCTGTCTCCTTCCACCCTCCTTCCTTTCTCCTTCACTGTTAATGATGTCAAAGCCTAACCACTGGATTAATTAGGAAGCACTCTACTGCCAGAGTAAGTGAAAAGTCTGATTTGACCTCCAGTAGTGAAGTTCCTTATTCAGATCCCCAAATGGGCTCTTAGAAGACTAGTGAAGTCAGTAGCATTCACACTGGATACTAGATGACTTCATCAAACTTATCCTAAGTACTAATTCTACTAAATTTGAATGTCAATGGGCTCAGGTTTCTGGAGAATATAAGTTACCTGTGAAGTCAGAAAGAGGAACTATACCATTTTTCTGGCTCCCACTGAAGTGGGATTAAGCCAGGGGGGAAAGCCAGCTCTGCCTACTCCCCAAGCATACTGCTACTGGGAAGTTAGCATGCCTTCCCTCCCCACTGCAGCCAGTTACTCTGGGGACTGCTGGACCAATAAGCCACCTCTCCCTACTTCACATAGCAAACAGAATCCGGAGTCATAGTCTACAGAAATGAACTCTAGCAACCAAGGACAACAAGAGCCAATATGTATCCTCTCTGGCCTGGAATTCAAGCTGCCCAACTACAGGGGACAATCTCTGACCATCCACATAGTTCTTAAAAGAGCTTACCTGGCACTTCCAACATTACTCCTTTGGGGAAATTAAAATGAAGTGGTATGTACAAGATGATGTAGAAAAGAAGGTTGTGCTCTATTACAAAGTTGTAGTAATAAAAAAAACAACTTTGGTACTGACACAAGAATATGCCTGAGGACCAATGGAGTAGAATCAAAGACTCAAAAATGAACCCACAGACCTAGAGCCTCTTAATATTTGATAAGGGAGCAAAAAACACAGGATGGAAGAAAGACAGCCTCCTCTTCAACAAATGGTGCTGTACATTTGCAGAAGACTGAAATTAGATCCTTGTATATCACACTGTACCAGAATCAATTCCAAATGGATCAAAGACCTCAGTGTAAGCCCAGATATCCTGAAAACAAGAAGAGATAAAGGAAACCCTAAGGCTCCTTGGCACAGGACTAAACTTCCTAAGTAAAGATCCAGAATCACAACTAATCAAAGAAAGAGTAGATAAATGGGATTACATCAAACTGAAGAGTTTCTGCATGGCAAAGGACATGACTAGGAAGATAAATAGAAAGCCCACAGAATGGGAGAAGATCTTTGCTAGCTATGCATCAGACAAGGGTCTCATAGCTAAAATATTCAGAGCTCAAAAAAATTAAACTTCTGTTCTTGTTCCCTGTATTTCTGCTTAATAGAGAGGTTTGTGTTGTGAGAAAGATTTATAAATGACACATGTACAGAATACATGCGGAGTCATGCACAAGTGGGGGCTGGCAGCGTAGGTGCAGAGAGGAGGAGACATTGTTCTGCAGCTTCTACTACCAGCCCTCAAGGCACTCACCCTGAGCTTAAGCAATCATTGTCAATGACAAAGTAACTATTGATGTTTATAACTGTATTAAATTAATGCTAATAATTTGGCGTTTTGTCTTTTTGGTGTTGTTGTTGGTCATGGGGCTTGAACTATGGGCTTGGGCACTATCCCTGAGCTCTTCAGCTCAAGGTTAGTGCTCTACCACTTAAGCCACAGCCCCACTTCTGGTTTTCTGGTGGTTAATTGGAGATAAGAGTCTCACGGACTTTTCTGCCCAGGCTGGCTTCAAACAGCGATCCACAGATCTCAGCCTCCTGAGTAGCTAGGATTACAGACATGAGCCATGGGCGCCTGGCTATTTTATTTTTGACTGCGCAGGTAACATTAGCCCCTTGGCGAAGCATCTGTAGTTGTTTGTTTTCATTTTCTTTTTTCTTTTTTGGTACACCTGCAAAATATTTGGGTTTAGGAAATGTGATATTCTTTCAGTCTTGATATTCACAGTGAATTTTAAAATATAATTTTGTGAGATTTCAAAGATTAAGATTATTTTGATAACATTATTTACAGATTTAAGAGGTGGTTATCACAAGTCTTGAGGAAGGAAACTACTGCATAAAATAACTAACTTGGAATAAATGTTTTGCATCAGAAAAAAGATTGAACCTTCTAAAAATAAATCCTCAATGAAATAATAACCTAATTAATAAATGGGCTAAAGATTCAAAGAGATGTTTGACATCTCTGGCCATAAAAGAAATGCAAAATTTGATGTTGGTATAATTTGTGGAGGGGAAGGGAAAAAAATCATTTAACTAGGGATACAGGCGGACCCATTGCAACAATGAGATGTATAAGTCTTATGTCAAAAAACGAACTTAACAACTGTGGTGGGGGGTGAGAGGAAGATCGGGTGGGGGGAGGGGAGGAGTATGGAAAGGGATGGGAAGGGGAAACAAAGAGGAGGCAACAATGCTTGATAAGAAATGTACTTGTTATCTTGCCCATGTAATCGTAACTCCTCTGTACAGTATTCTCACAATAAAAAAAAATTAAATAAAATAAAATAAATTAAATTAAATTTAAAAAAAACAACATTGAGATTCCACCTCACCCCAGTTAGAATGACCATTATCAAGAGAACTAACAATAACAAATGTTGACAAGGATGTAGCCAAAAGGGAATGCTACTACACTGTTGGTGGGAATGTAAACTTGTTCAACCATTCTGGAAAACAATGTGGAGGTTCCTCTAAAGACTAAACATAGAGCTTCCCTATGTCCCACCAATCCCACTTCTAGGCATCTATCCAACTGACCACAAACTAGGCTACACTAAAGCCATCAGCACAACCATGTTCATTGCAGCGTTGTTTACCATAGCCAAGATATGGAATCAACCCAGATGCCCCTCAGTAGATGAATGGGTGGAGAAAATGTGGTATATATACACGATGAAATTTTATGTTTCCATCAGAAATACTAACATTGCCCCATTCATAAGGAAATAGAAAGACTTGGAAAAAATTATACTAACTGAAGTAAGCCAGACCCAAAGAAACATAAGCTACATGAGTTCCCTAATTTGTAATAACTAAAATGTGCCTATAAATCTATAAGTAAACCCAATGGACAGTAAAAAGCAAATAATTACACCTGGACGTGATTAATTAAACTGCAATCTAAACATTCACACAGAGAGAACAAAGGATAATGTTCTTAGGAGAGGATCACTAGGGCTCAATAGCTATGTGCATAAAATCATATGAAATGATACTCATCGAAATGAACTCCAAGAAATGGAAGTAAAAGAGTTTTTTCAGGATGGAAAGGGGAAACAAGGAGGAGGTAACAATGCTTGATAAGTAATCTACTCATTATCTTGCCCATGTAATTGTAACTCCTCTGTACGGTATTCTCACAATAAAAATAAATTAATTAATTAAAAAAAGAGTTTTTTTATTATACTGTTTGTGGTTCTTTTTTCTTTTTTTCTTTCCTTTTTTCTTTGATTTATTCCCATCTGTTGCTGTTTTCTATTTCTATATCCTTTGTCTTGTATTTAAGTTTATCTGATTTAGGGAAGGGAAGGAGAAGCACAGAAACAGTGGGACAAAGGTTGGACCAATTCAGCAGCAAAACACACTAGACACTATGTTGGAAATGAACTATACTACTTGAGGGGAGGGATAGTCAGGAGGGGAAAAACTGGGACAGAATGAGGGTAGGGATGACACTATTCAAAAGGAAATGTACTCATTACCTGAATAATGTAACTGTAACCCCTCTGTACATGACCTTTACGATATTTTTAAATAGAAGGCTGTGTTTTAAAGTTTCCTCTTTCAAAAAATCTTGTAGAAAATAGAAACCAGATAAATGAAAATTCTCTTTTCCACCTATTTGCTGAAGATCTATCTTTCCTTAATATACAGCCCTTAAAATAAAAATTTCTTGTTCAAAGGTTATACAAACTCACCCTAAAAATATAAGAAGAAGAAAAAACTCATCTGCCCTACAGATTCTTCTAATAAACAATTATTTTCCAGAAAGATTGTACCAATGCATCCTTCTGCCAGAACCACAACAGCCTTGAGCATTAATCATTGATACAAATCTTTGACAGTTTGGTAGGAAAAAATAGCATATTGCTGTTGCCTTAATTTGCATTTCTTTGACTATCAATAAAGTTTTTAAAATTTGTATGTGCAGTATTTTTCCTCTGATTATTAACAGGAAATCTGTTCATCTTGGTGAACAAGGCATTCATAAAGGGGATAAGCAGTACACCATTAAAACAAGCTCTGCATAACTTATCTGGAGATAGATTTTGTTTGAGAAGCAGAGAAAGATGTGTGTGGCTTTGTTTCTAACTAAGAGCACTGCAAATGCATGCCAAGCCATGTTGGAGAAGCAGGTGCTGACCTCCAAGGTCACCTACAGTCCTGGGAAGTGCTTTTCACAGGCTCATCTCCGCTCCCATCCCATTCTTCAAAGCCTGAAAAGTTTTAAGTGGAAAGAAATAAGAAACACTTCTCTGGTCTTTTCTATAGCTAATTGAAGTTGTAGTCATACAATAATACTTTTCACTTGAATAGACTTTGAAATTCACTTTGAAAACAGCAGTAGCCACCTTGAGACGTATTTATTATGAGTTTTCAGCACTATACCAGTGGGGGTACAAAGAGCTATGCTAAAGTTACTACTTATAAAGCTTAAATGAATTTAATTAGATGGCTATAAATGAAAAATACTAAATTATAAACCATCATAGAAATGATTAATTACATTTACATTATGCAGAAGGCACAGGAAAAAAATGCACCATGGTATTCCCGAACCCCATCCAACACATTGTTGCCAACAAGAAGTTGCCTGGTGAAGACAAACCTAGGCTCATTGTCTACAGTCAAAGCAGTAGGAGTCAGAAGAAACCACCCAGATCCTTGAGGCCACCCACCCAGTCACTGGCAGACCACAAATCCCTTTTCCCCACCCAGATTCTGAGCCTTCCCCATACCAGACCCAGTCTTTCCTTTTCCATCATCTGCCCTAGTGCCAGGACACACCACTGTTTCTGATTTGTCCTGCCTGAGTGTGGTTGTAATAGGTGCTTGATAAACAAGAACATTACAAGTGAACAAACACCAGCAAAGTGAGCTGCCCTCTAGAAAAACTGAGAATGAGAGACAAGTCCAAGATGTCATAGTAAGTGGAGAAAAGCAAGTTTTCAAGCAATAAACCATTTTTAAATTTTATAAAAGGTATGTAAATAAAATAAAAAATTCAAGAAAGATGTTCTTACAGGTGAATTTTCAAAGGTGGGAAGCAGAGGTAGACTCTGCAGGGCTCTCACTCCTATCCAACTTCTTCCCTTCCATCAGAGAAGCAAATGTCTTACGGAAACTCCCTGGTTAACAGAAAGAAGGAAAGAAAAAAGAAAGAAAGACAGAAAGAAAGACAGAAAGAAAGACAGAAAGAAAGAAAGACAGAAAGAAAGACAGAAGGAAAGACAGAAGGAAAGAAAGAAGGAAAGAGAGGAAGGAAGGAAGGAAGGAAGGTAGAGAAAGAAAGAGAGAGAGAGAGAGAGAGAGAGAGAGAGAGAGAGAGAGAGGGAGGGAGAAAGAGAGAAAAAAATAAAGAAAGTCCCTGGTAGCCTTCTCCTGAGCTGATTCTGTGGTACTAGGGCTGGGAAATGAAGGCCTGTGTTTTTCAGGCCTCTACTACAGAAAGTAGGCAAGGGAGAGAGGATCTGGGAATAAGCAATAACTTTAGCCCAGTAGATCTGTAGTGATACCTTCCACAGCATTATTGAGACCCTGCTATGTGGCAGGGTCTTCTTGTGGAGTTACATTTTGGTAGAGCCAGATAATAATATAGGTCCCATGATTTCCCTCATTTGCAATAATTAGTATACATTTAGGATAATTGTATCAGATGAGCAGAAAAGCTCAAAAGCTATGTACGTATGGCCATATAAGATGATGCTAAGTGAGATGAACCCCAAGATATGGACACAAGAGGGCTTTCTTTGTCGTTGTTTTTAATGTAATTTTTTTGTTTCCTTTATATGTCAGTCCCCCTATGGTATATCCCCTGATGTCACTGTATTTGATTTTGGTACCCTACGTCTTGTATATACATTTGAATAATTTGGGGAGGGGAAGGAGAATAACAAAATGCTGGAACAAGGACACAGGATGACCCATTGCAACAAAGATACCCACAAGACAGTATATTGGAAACGAACTTTACAACTTCAGGCAGGGAAGGGAGGAATGAGGGAAGTGGGGAAGGGAGGGGATAGTGGGAGGACAAGGGAAGGGGTAATAATGCTTGACAAGAAATATACTAATTGTGGAGATAGGAGAGAAGGGATGGTAGGGGAAAAACAAAGGAGGAGGCAACAATGCTTGATAAGAAATGTACTCATTACCTTGCTCATGTGATTGTAACCCCTCTGTACAGTACTTTCACAATAAAAAAAACTTATTTAAAAAAAGAAATGTACTCATTGCCTTACTCATTACCCCTCTGTACAGCATCTTTATAATAAAATAATTTTTTTAAATCTTATGGTATGTCAGGCAGCAATGAGGGCTATGTGTGAAATAATACAGGGAAATAGGAATGCCAAGTGGGGCTGAAGCAGGATTCTAAGTAGAGTGAATCCAGGACACTCAGTATCATGAGACTTGACAGGCACAGAAGCTCATATAAAGGTTCTAGAATCAAGCTGTGTAGATATAAATCAGCCTTACTGATAGACCTTGATCCAATGGCTTCTCACTCATTGTTTGGTTCCTCTTTATCGTGGAAACAATAACAGAATCTGTGTTGTCAGGTAGTTGTGAAAACAGGAGTTATGCATATGTACAACATGCTTAGCAGAGAAAGTCTGGTGCCCAGTAACTGTATGGTGAAGGGTATTGGATATTATCTTGGCCCATTTTGTGCTGTTAAAGTAGTTGAAGTTAAGTACTTTATATAGAAAAGAGGTTATTTGGCTTGCAGTTTGGGAGACAAAGTTTAAGATTAGGAGGCTCCATCTGTTTGCATTGGGAGGGAGCTCTGATTACATCACAACATGGCAGATGGCATCATTGCAAAAAGTAATGAGAGGGAGAGAGGCATCACACAAGACAGAAAACAAGAGACCAGAGAATGATAGGGTATGATTCTTTTCATGCCTCTTCTGGGAACTAGAACCTAGTAGATTTGATACAGTCTATCACAAGAGATGGATATATTAATTCATTCATGAAGGCAGAACCCCTATAGCCTTATTAGGACTCACCTCCTAAAGGTTTTACCCCCACAACACAGCCCTTCAAGCCTCCAGCGCATGAACCAATGGAAGACAAACTATAGCAGGTATCGATGATGATTAGCATAAAGCCACCTAATATCAGCGCTCTGGTTGTATTTGAAGCATCACTCCCTGTAAAGCTGTTTCTTCTTTTCTCTTCTCTCTTTTTCCTGGGGCTCAGCTCCTTCTACAAGTTTATTTAGTCAGCACATGCTTAAGGCTCTTCCCTCTTGCCTCTCCCACTGTCATTATTATGACTCTTTCATGCTTCCTCTCCTTGCAGATGTCCAAGGCTTTGGGGGGATACCCATGGCTGCTGCTTGAAGACCTCTGCTGTCACTGAGGCTGCCTTGCTTTGATCTCAAAGATGGAGGCATGCTTCCATGAGCATGCAACAGGACGTTCTGAAGGGCTCACCCATATTCTCATCTCCTTCCTGTGCCCAAGTTAGTGGGGCTAAACACAGCTCTCTCATCTGCCCTTCATCCTTCTTTCTTCTCTTTTCCTTTCTATACCCAAATATGTGCAAGCTTGGATGAGCACAAGTTGAGCAGCCGTTTTAAACAGCTCATTAAAAACTATTAAAAGCTGAAAATTGACCTTGGGAAACAACTTAGCAATAGCTTTATTAGGTCACTTGGAGGAAAAGAGTTACAAAGCCTGCCCATCTTGCTACTGATTTCTCAGGGCTCTCCACACATGCTTCTAAATTTGTATCCCAAGAATTATTGAGCTTCTACTAGGGAAGAGAAGAATGTGTGTGTGTGTGTGTGTGTGTGTGTGTGTGTGTGTGTGTGTCTGTGTCTGTGTCTGTGTCTGTGTCTGTGTCTGTATGTGTGTCTGTGTCTGTGTGTGTGTGTGCGCGCGCGTACACGCTCACCATGTTCTGAAGTATTGGCAAAGCCCAGAGAAATTCTCCATCTCTCCCAGAGCCCTCAGACATGGAAGAGGTAAGGTTTTTGGACTGGTGGAGAGTGGGCAGCTGTGGTTGTACTTGTTCTTGCTGCTGTATTTGTTGTTAGGGAAGAAGTGTATGGAGAGAGTGAGAGTTCCTTACTAACCTGACTTTCCTATTTAGGACCTTAAACTTTATCTTTGTAGTAGTTTATGATAGCTAGGAGTAAAGGATATACAAAAATCCAACTAGGAAATAAAAAGAAATGGGCCAAATGTGGTGGGATGCAGCTCTAGTCCCGCTATTTGGGAGACAGAGACTGAGAGGATCTTGGTTGGAGACCAGCTTGGAGAAAGGCTTGAGACATTATCTGAAAAACAGCTAACGCAAAATGGGCTGCCTGCCTGACTCCAGGGGTGGAGCATCAGCCTAGTAAGTGTGAGGCCCCGAGTTCAAAGCCCAGTACCACCATAGAGAAGGAAAGGACTCAAAATATAATTCAAAGAATCAAGCAGCAGTTCCTTGTTCTGTTTTCTAAATGGTCTGTGCATTGAGAGCTGGGCACTTGTGGAAAAGTAAAAGAAGCAAATTGAAAATACAGAGTGATAGGCTATTGGGCCAGAGATGGCCTAGTCCAGTGTAACAATGAGGGCCTGAGGTAGAGGTCCCAAAGCTCAATTCCATGGCCAACATGGTCTTACTCAAAGCAAGGCACACCCCTCCACCTCACCAGCGCCCCCTGAGGACAATGAAAGGACTAGACTTCCAAGAGCGCCTCACTTCTAGCACTCTATGAGGTTTTCTGAGTCAGATTCTAATATCTCAGCATGTACTGTGTATAGAAACTTCTAGAACCATGAGCTAATATTAACCCTTCTCCTTTGAGGTGATTTCCTGAAGTATTTGTCACAGCTATGGAAAGCTAATATAGTTCTCAACAGAAACCTATCTCTTCTGAGACCCAGCCTTCCTTTTTGCACTGTGTTATAGGCTTGGGTGTGCACACACATGTGTGGACAGGGAAGAACCTGGTTTGCAATTTTCATTTATATTCACTCAATTGCATGTCTCCCTCTCTATCTTTCTCAGCACCTTCAGAGCCAGCCTAATGCATGGCTCTCTTGTGTCTCTTACACTGAATAGTAATGAGAACAGAAGAATAATAATAGGTTCTTGCCCTCACTGTGCTAAGGGAAGAAAGTGAGAACATATTTACTACAACACTCAAACTTTGGTTTTAAAAAAATCACTTTTTGTGTAGGATCCTGTCTAACAGTCCCTGAACCAACTACTATCAGGAGATGTGACCTCAAGAGTCCCTGAGACAATCAATGATCCAATTTTCCCCTCTGATGAGCAACCAGAATAAGTGTTATTGGAGAAATGTTGCATGACTACGACCCAGATATTTTATGTGGCTGCTTAAAATATGCCAAAGGCTGGGGTGTGGCGCAGGTGATAGAATATTTTCCCAGCAAGCTTGAGGCCAGTACTTACCAACAAATAAATAGTTATAAGTAATAATTCAGTAACTGAAAGGCGTTCAATAGAACACACTCAATAGAAGATATTAATTGAGAAGTCTGGAATTAACAATTTTACATATCTGAAGTTATTCTTATGTTATTTTTATTACTTCTTCAAAAAATGGAAAGAGGTTCAACATGCCTTTTTAACTCAAAAACAGAAGCTCCACATTATGGCTGGGACCATTTCCAGGTGTAGCTCCTGGAGCTTTGTTTTCCAAGGAGTCCAAGGCTGCATAGTCCTTCGCCTCAGTCTTCCTGACCTCGAGCTGTCAGGTTACCATAGAACCACCTGCTTCCATACAGGGGTGGCCAGCAATATCTTTCCCTTGTCCAGCCAACTACTGGGAAAGAAGACTGACTTTGCTAGACTCTGGAAGTTGACTCTAAGCAAAAAAGAAAAGAGATCTGGGAACAATATCCTCTAGTGCTTGTGTCTGTGCTGTCTTGAAGTTCAGGTAGCTCAGTCTAACAGAGTAGCCCAGAAACAATTTCTGAACAGACTTGAAGGCCCACATCTGGCCACTGCTTCCTTACTGTGACACTCTAGACCAGTTCACTCATCCCCTCTGATCCTGTTTCCTCCCTGAAAGGTGGGATATAATATCACTTTCCTCAAAGGTTGTTTGAGGATTAAGTAAAATAAAATTGGGTGCCAACTGGTGGTTTGCAATGCTATTATTTCAGTGCCGATTGATCTTTGGATTTGCGTGTGCATAATTACCCCCAACTCCGTTTTCTTTTGGAACTTAATATAAGGAAATGAAAATTACAGTGGGCTTCCCTTTCTCATCTACCAAATTAGCCCCCTCCAAAATCAAGTTTGGCCATACATTCTATAAATGAAAACAGGCACTCCTACACACATTTCCTAGCCCAACTGCTAATAGGATTGGGAAAAGCTACAGGCCTGGGAAATTCAGTAGCATCTAGAAAAATTACACATGCATGCCTTACCCTGCATCTGGCAAAGTAACTGAAATTGTATCCCGTAGGCACATGGCAAAAAAAGTGCATTAAAAGACATGAGACTTATCAATCAATGACAATGTATGAAGCCTGTTTTGGTCCAATTTTGTAAAAACAAATTGTTAAGTACAATACAGAGAAATGTGAACATTGATTGGGTATTTGATATTCCTAAGGAATTGTTACTGGTATTTTAGATGTGATTCATGGTATTGTGGTTATTTTTTTCCTAAAGAGCTCTTATCTGTTACAGAAACTTACTAAAATATTTATGAATGGAATAGAATGTTGGGGAATGCTTAAAAATAGTTCAGGAAGGAGTGTGTGGGCTGTAGTACTTAGGGGTTTGTTCCAATGTCCTATTTTTGTACACATGTGAAAGTTTCCATAATCAAATTAAGACATTACAAATAAAGCACCTTCCCCCCTAGAGCCTTAGAACTTGAATTCCCTTTCCCAGGGGACACCACAGTTTTCAGTTTGCTTGGATGCCTTCCACAGATTGTTCTGGTCATTTAAGTTTTGTGTATGTATTCGTGAAGGATAAAGTGTAGTACCTTTTTGAAGACTCCATTTTCCCCCACTTACTTTAATGATATTTCCTTCAAGTATTGTTCTGCCTCAAATTTTCTCCCTAGCCTTATGTCTTGGAGATCTTCCATGTGAGCACATAGAGATCTCAGTGAAGTGCACATGTCACAGTAAGAGCATACCATAGATGATTCACTAACCCCCACACTGATGCATATTTGTATTGTTCTTCGCTGTTTGACTACAACCATTCTTGAATGTATCTACCTATGCACAAGAGTCTCTACAGTGTGTGGGGAGATTAAAAGAGATAGGATTATTTAAATCCATGTTTATTTTGAGCTCTGAATGAATTTGTACCTGTCCATTTATCCTATCTGTTTTCAAAAGATCTCAGTCTAAGTCCACAGACTGGGAGAAGATCTTCACTAACCATACAACAGACAAGGGTCTCATATGTAAAATATACTTGGAACTCAAAAAATTAAATCCCCCAACAACAAATCCTCAAAGAAACAACTGCCCAATAAATAAGTGGACTAATGACTTCAAGAGAAACTTCTCTGAAGAGGAAAGAAGGATGGCCAATAGACACATGAAGAAATGCTCAACCTCCATAGCCATAAAAGATATGAAAATCAAAACAACACTGAGATACCACCTCACCCCAGTTAGAACGGCTAGAATCAAGAACTCTAATAACAACAGATACTGGAGGGGATGTGGCCAGAAGGGAACCTTACTGCATTGTTGGTGGTAGTGTAAACTTGTTCAACCACTTTGGAAAGTAGTATGGAGGTTCCTCAAAAGATTCCACATAGAGCTCTCCTATGACCCAGCAATCCCATTTTTGGGCATTTACCTGAATGATCACAAACAAGACCACACTAAAGCTACCAGGACAACTATGTTTATTGCAGCATTATTTACCATAGCTAAGATGGAATCAACTCAGATGCCCCTCAGTAGATGAATGGATCGAGAAAATGTGGTATATATACACAATGGAATTCTGCCTCCATTGGAAAGAATGACATTGCCCCGTTTGTTAGGAAATGGAAAGACTTGGAAAAAAATTATATTAAGTGAAGTAAGCCAGGCCCAAAGAAACATAGGTCCCATGGTTTCCTTTATTTGCAATAACTAGTATATGTCTGAGACAAGCGGAAACAGTCAGATAAGTTGATGTTAGGTGAAATGAACCTCAAGGTAAGGACTCAAATGACTTTTCTTTCTTGCTATTGTTCTAACATATTTATAAAATGATTGTCTTACCGCTTTGTATGTCCCTCCCCCATGGTATAACCCCTGTTTTCACTGTATTTGATATTGGTATGATTTGGGGAGGAGAAGGGAAGAAACAGATTGTTTAAATAGGGATACAGGTGGACCCATTGCAACAATGAGATTGAACAAGACGTTTTGTTGAAAAACGAACTTTACAACTTTGGCATGGGGGAGGGGGATGGGAAGGCAGGGATGGTAAGGGGAAACAAAGGAGGAGGCAACAATGCTTGATAAGAAATGTACTCATCACCTTGTTCATGTAATTGTAACCCCTCTGTATGGTATTTTTACAATAAAAAATTTATTAATAAAAAATTCTCAGTCAAAGGGGTCATTCAGCAAATGGATGATACTACTTTTATTGTTATTCTCATCTCCTTCATCACTTAGAATTATTTTCTAGCCTGATACTGGTACCCCCTGCCTTGTAATGCAATCATCTTTTTTTGGGGAGGGGGGTCCGGCTGTGGGGGCCTGAACTCTGGGCCTGGGCGCTGTCCCTCAGCTCTTCAGCTCAAGGCTAGCGCTCTACCACTGGAGCCACAGTGCCACTTCTGGCTTTTTTCTTTTTGCTTATGTGGTGCTGAGGAATCGAACTCAGGGCCTCAGGCATGCAAGGCAAGTGCTCTACCACTGAGCCACCTTCTCAGCCTCGATAAAATCATCTTAGCTCTCTTCCACCCTATGTTTCTCCTCCAGGCCTTTCAAAAAGAATGCTTATCAGAGACCTGTTTGCCTTCTGACCCCTGCCCTTCTCTATCTTTACCTGCCATCCATACTGACTCTCCAGCCACATTGGCCCCATCTCCCTTTAGATGTACCCTGATTCTTCCTAGACTTTACACAAGCCACTTCTCTGCGTAGGCTGCTCATGCCTGCCCCATCTAGTGACCACAATTCTTCCCTCCGTTAATTGACACTTTCTCAAAGCAGCCCTTCATGACTTCCTCCTCTGCAAACTCTTGGTACTGTTCATAGTACTAGTTAGAACAGCTTATTAAAAACACATGTATTATTTAATTAATATCCATTTTCTCATCAGATCTCAAGTGCTATGAGGACAAAAACTGGGTGCCTTTTGGGGACAGTTCTGGGAGTTCAACTTAGATCCTTGTGCTTGCTGGCAAGCCCTCTGTCACTTCAGCTATGTCTCCGATCCTTTTAACCTTTGCTTGTGTTTCAGGTAGGGTCTCATGCTTTTGCCTGGGAAACCTCAAATAGTGATCATCCTATCTCTATGCCACAAATAGCAGGGATTACAGGCATATGTCATCATGCCAGCCCAGCTGAATGCATTTTTGCTCACCCAGAATCTAACACAGTACCAAGAACATAATAGGGTCTTTATAAATATGCGTTGAATACATGAAGGAGTGTATTTCCATATATGGAAAATTCTACTCATTGCATAGTTTTGCTTGGCCTCTGCTTCACCACAAGGTCCAGTGATGGAAGGCAAATTATCTGAAGGGGCCCACCAGCCAGTATTCCCCTCCAGGCTCATTTGCAGATCTGAAGTTCATGTTCATGTCTTTATGCCCTTTTGTGAAACATTTGTTGATGGAAGAGATACCTCACTGAAATACCTATAGCATGTCTACTTTTGTCTTAAATCTAGATACCATCTATTATGCCAACTTTCTACTGGACCTGGTGATCAAGACTGGCTGGTGGGATTTGCTTCCCCTGGACCTGAGACCTGTCTTCCCCAGAAGTATTAAATAGAGTATCTCTGGGTGGAAGAAAGAGGATGATTGGTATGGTACTTCACAGCAATACTTTCTAACTACAGGCCCTCAGCTATCTGCTATCAAAACTGATATATTCCCCCAAAGCGCTTTCCAGACAAAAGACCCTGGTTCTGCTGCTTCCTCTCTGAAGCTCAGTTTGTCTCTTCCAGTTGGGATGGTATCCCCGGGGCTATATGCATCCCCAGTGTGACAGGAGAGCGGCTCCTTGCTGCAACACTGCCTTTGCCAGCAGGTCAGCATCTCTGACAGTGATCTCCAGGCCAAGCATATTCTGCGGTGCAGTTCTTTCTTTCAGGTAGCAAATGCTGAGTGCCAAGTGTTCCGGGGCAAGCCCAGGTGTGTCTGTTGTACTCCTCTCGGTCACTACTTTTCCCCTTCTGAAACTTCTTATTTTGTAAGTGTGTACGTTTTTTCCTTGTGTACGTTTTTCTATAAATTGCCTCAAATTCAATCAAGGAGAAACAAGAGTCAGGTGAGTGTCCTGCATATAATTTTACATCTGGAACCTCCACGCTCTGATTCTAAGCCATAACTTTGGAAAACCTCAAGAATAAGATGACTTCAGACAAATGTGTACCTTCAGAAAATTGCTTCTTCATTTAAAGAAGTGGTTGACTCCAGGGCTGGAGCACAGAGTGTACAAGATAAACTTGGAACATCTTGTTGTGCCAAGGAAGAAATCAAAGAATGAGGAGGACATATCAAAATATGGCCGTGCTTTAAGCAGCCCAATTTGAAACAAATTGAACATCAAAATAAATAATGATGGCAAAAGAATACAGCCTACTAAATAAAATAAGAATGATGGGTTGGGAATGTGGCTTAGTGGTAGAGTACTTGCCTTGCTCTGGGTTTGATTCCTCAGTACCACATAAACAGAAAAAACCAGAAGTGGTGCTGTGGCTCAAGTGGTAGAATGATACCCTTGAGCAAAAGAAGCTCAGTACCCAGGCCCTGAATTCAAGCCCCAAGACTGGCATATAAAAAAGGAAGAAAATAAGAACGAATACTCCTGTGCTCAATTAATTAATGAGTTGGGAAAGTAATTATCTTCTGTGAAGCAGCATGACAACTAACAAATGTAAAAGAAATAATAGAACTAGGAAATCACTATTGGAGCTAGATGCAGAGGCTCAAGTTTGTAATCCTAGCTAATTGGGAGGCAGAGATCAAGAGATTGAAGTTTAAGGCCATCCCAGGAATAAAATTTTATAAGATTTGAGGCAACAATGCTTGATCAGAAATGTACTCATTATTTTGCCCATGTAATTGTAACCCCTCTATATGGCATTTTCACAATAAAAATTTTTAAAGATTTCATCTTAACCAATGACTAAGTGCAGTAACACACACCTGTTATCCCCAGTGATACTGGAAAGCACAAATGAACAAAGCCTAGGTTTGCCTAGACAAAAGTAAGACCCAGTGGAAGACAGGTTCCAGTAATCCAAACTACTCAGGCTGAAATCTAAGGATCACAATTCAAAGCCAGCCCAGGAAGAAAGTCCATGAGACTCTTATCTCCAAACAACCACCAAAAAAAAAAAGCAGAAACAGAAGCAGAGCTATAGCTGAACAGGTAGAGTACCAGCCTTGAGCAAAAGAAGGTCCTAAGTTCAAGCCTAACTAACAGCACATACACAAAATTGTTTTTAAGAATAAAACTTTACAGTGAAAAACTCTAAGAAATTGGATTTAGCCATCATAATTATGGAATAATTTTATTTTTTTTATGGAATAATTTTAAAAACATATTTCCTACTAGGATTCATTGAAATAAATGGGGCAATCTCTGGATCCAAATGTTACCACTTGAAACATCAGATTTAAAATGAGTTATCTCTGCTGTGATATAACTGGCCTGACAACTGAAAATAATGAACTCCTAAAAAGAATGAATCAACTGGTCAACCAATTAACTGATTATATATACATATAAAAATATACCTACATTAACTGATTATGTGTGTACCTGATTTTTAAAAAAGAAGTATAGTGCTAGTGGCTCATTCCTGTCACCCTAGCTATTCAGGTGGCTAAAATCTTAAGATCATGGTTCAAAATCAACCTAGGCAGGAAAGTTCATGAGACTCTTGTCTCCTATTAACCACCAAAAAGCAAGAAGTGGAACTGTGGCTCAGGGTTAGAGTACTAGCCTTGTGCAAAAAAGCACAGGGACGGAAACCAGGCCCTAGAGTTCAAGCCTTAGGACCAGTACCCAAAAATGCACACTTCTCAATATGATGGAAAGCAAAGGATGATTAGAAACTGATTGGAATAGTTCCTAATTAAAGAAAACTAAATGGAGAAGACAAGTGAGTGTAGTATATGACATAAGAATTTCCTTTGCTATAATAAACATCATTGGGAAAACAAGAGATAGCTGATTACAATTGATAGATTATATAATAATATGGGAATGTTGATTTCTTGACTTTGATAACTGTACTATGATTATGTAAGAGATTATCTTCTTTTAGGAAACAGGTGTTTAGCACCTAATAGTTTGGTAGTTGGGGGATGCTTTGACAAAAATATTAAAGACTAGGTGGTTTAAGCTTATTTCTTACAGTTTTGAGTCTAGAAGTCCAAGCTGAAGGTGCCAGCATAGCACCTTTTTGTATCTTCATATAGTGGAAAACAGAGAAAGCAAGTTCACTCATGTTTTTCATAAAACCATTAATTCCATTCATGAGAGCTCTATACTCATGACCTAATTAATTCCCTAAAGCTTCACTTCCCAATACCATCACCATGGAGATTAGGATTTCAATGTATGGGCTCATGGATGTGCAAATATTAAGTAATCAAAAAGATATTCAATCATGTTCACAAGTTAAGATCAAACAGTAGACAGACACAAAGGATAGCATGGTAAAAATGTACTGAGAATCTGGGTAAAGGATATATAGGAATACATCATTCAATTTCTTTAACCTTTCTATGAGTCTAAAGTTATGCAAAATTAAAAAGTTAAAATAAAACATTCAGGCAAAAGAGATGCAGAGATGGAGTGAGATTTATATCCAGAGTACCTGCTCTGACAAGAGGATAGACTCTAAATCTCTACCACCTTTGTCAGTCTCTCTCCAAAGCCTACATTGGTATGCCACAGAACAGATTTTCAGTAGCATCAACTTCATTTCCCTGTACTGTAATGTCAACCCATTTGCATTATTCTGACTACAGGCTGGTTGAACCATAGAGCTACAAAATAATAGTCTATCTTCTCTCTTGGCATTACAGGTCTTTAACTTCCATTGGCACAGATTGAAAATATAACTCTACATTGATCTGTGTCATAAATGAGTTCTTCCTGTCAGTCTCTCCTCAATGTACATACGTTTTAGGGAGGCAGGGGTCCTATGAGGCTTTACTGAACATTGTATCCTCAGTGTGGAACTTAGAGCAAAATGAAAATGTGGGACTCATGGCTCAAAAATGGTAAGAATTTCAAGATGGTGAGAGGATAGTAAAGCCCTCCTGTTCCTTGGGTCCTGTGTGAACCCAAGAGTTACAGCTCAGTAACTGAGCTGGCCATGGCCAGCATTAGTATGTGGGGCTTATCCACGATGTCCATGCCTCCTACCTCTTCTGCCCCTCATCAGATTCAGTCCTAGTACAGAATGTTCTAACAGAAATACAAGCCCCCTCTGGAGCCCATAGCATTAACAATTCCTGTACTAAACTGGGCTCTTCAAGCCACCAACCCTCTTTTCAATTGTGACCTACATTGCCATTGGTTCTGTGGTCTGTGCATTCTGCAACTCAAGGGGGAAATGTTACTATGACAACAGCTCCTGGCACTGCAGGGATACAAAGCACCTACTTTAAGAAAGTTCACCTACCCGTATGGCAAATGGACTTTATTCCTTGTTTCTAAATCCAATATCCAAGCAAAGTGGGTTGAAGGGCATTTTTAAAAGGCTAATTCAGATTGATACTCACTGAAATAAAAAAAGAATGATGATAGGGAATAATAGTTTGAGGGTTTTGTTATTTTAATTTGCTTTCATTTTTGTCAATACTAGGTTCTTAGTACCCCGCGTGCTTCTATTTCTTGAACCACATTTGCAACCTTTTCTGCTTTAGGTATTTTTCGTGTAGATTCTGGCTTTTTGCTCTGGCTGGCCTCAGATCACAATCTTCCTACCAATAACTCCTGAGTAGCATCATCACACATGGCTTCTTTGTTGAAGTGGGAGCTTAATAACTATTTTTACCTGGGTTGTCCTCAAACTGTGATTCTCCAAATCTCTACCTTCTGAATAGCTGGGATTATAAGTAAAGTCCCACATGGGTCAGTATTGTTTATAAAGACAAATATTATTATCAGCTGGCAATCTGTCCCTTGATTTATGTGAACTTTCCCACAGGAAAGCAAGGCAAGGGTTGCCTCTCTCTTGGGAAAATCCCAACATAAATAGGCTGCTATTATGTCCTCTTCTGCTAGCTGGGAGTTGTACCTTTTCCCACTTCATCACCCTGAAAATACTGTGTGTGTGTGTGTGTGTGTGTGTGTGTGTGTGTGTGTGTGTGTGTGTGTGTGTGTGATAGAAAATGGGGTTCTTAGATATAAACTCTGGCTTTGTTGTTTATGACCCATGTGATCTTAAATTAGTTATTTCTTCTCTGAGTCCCAGTTTTTTGACTAGAGGCATTTTTAATTTGTTCATCCAGTCATAAACTTTCTCAAACAACTAATATGTACCTGAAGAAATATTTTCTCTTAAAGGGGGTTGGCCTGAGACCAATTTTAGATTTAAGTAAGTGTAGAAATCATGATCACTATAACATTTGCTTCCTTTCCTCAACCAATCATCCACCTATTGAATATTCCATTTCTATTGACTGTGTGCCTGCATCTCCCACTTACACTGAGTAGATTCCTCAAGAGCAAGAATCAGCTTGCAAACTGCTTGATTCTCTAGAACTAGGCACTAAAGCAAGCATATTGTAAGTCAGGTTATATATAATTCCAGGAGTGATTAAACACTTTTCCTTGTGTTCCAGGTACTATCAATGAACAGAAACCCTAATCACCTTCCTGTGTTAGCTCCAGATTTCCTGCAGGACATGATTAGAAGGCTACAGCACATGTATGAGCATCACTCTGGTAAGTAAACTGCTCTTGTGTGCCTGTTTAAGGAGCTGGAGGCTACATTTGCACTGGAACAGTCTGTTTTGTCTGGATTCTTTGTTTGTGAGATGATACGGGCAGGGTAAAGATTATAAGTGAGCTTTAAAGTCAACCTCCTTCAAAGTCTTCAGACCTCTTGGTCTTCCACTTGAGCATCTGTTATCTGATTCTGTGTATCCCAGAAGTGGCCTGTGGTCTCACTATGTCTCTCCAGCAGGACATTACTCTGATTTCCTTTCTTAGCTGACAGGAGAGTGGCAAGAGAGCGCTATAGAAAGGCAACAAAATCAACACAACACAGAGCATGGATATCCTGGTGATGTTAAGCTGCAACTCTGTCATCCTTTCTTCGTTTCAGATTCTCCCTCCCCAGTGGAGCTTAGAGAAAAATGTGTAACCTCGTCTCGTAATCCCTTCTGGACATGATCATGTTCTTAGTTACTGCCTATTAGGATCCACTTGGTTATTTTTCATCTTATCATGATTGCATCTAAAACTTGATTAGATTCTATTGATTCTGTCATAAAAAATAGCCTACTTTCCCCCTCTAGTCTCTTGATTGCTTAATGTAAAAATCCTACTTGTGCCCCAGAGGCTTAAACTGATTTCTTTGTTCCTCTCACTCTACTTCCATTTCTTTCTCCTTCCCGTCTCAGAGCTGACATCTCTTTTCAGCCCTTGCAACAGGCTTTAGTTTTTATTGCTGTTATTTGCTGGTCTCTGATCAGGTTATTTTCTTTCCAGCCACCAGAGGGGAAAGGAGAAATATGTCTCCAATTCCCAAATAGTGTCATTGGCCAAACTGTTTTTGAATGAATTCATTTATATTTATTGGCTCCAAGTGCTATTTCTCCCATTATTAGTACCTCCCCTCTCAATGAAAGAAAGGCTGGATGTGGGTTACAATGAGGGCTAGCCTCTAGTGGGGACTGAGTGACCTACTATGTGATTGATGTTTACTCCCCTTCCAAGACCCACTCCACTTCCCAGCATGTAAAGGCCTCGTTGGCTGCCCCAAGCAGGTGAAAGCTGATGATAAAAAGAAAAACCAGAGCCATTAATGAGGCTGCTACTGAGATATAGCTGAAGGAGCTCACCCTGAGGCCTGGGCTTACCCACTTTCTCCAAGTTTCAAGCGTTACATGTCACATCATGATTGTTTTGTGCCATACCAGAGTACCAATTCTACCTTTATTCATTTCTACTTCAGGTCTTGTTGTTGGTCATTTATTTTTGTGGAGTTCTTTTGATAACGCATGAGTCACTGCACCTAGCCATGGAGTGAAATGGGGTCACATGAACTTAAATATGTTGGCTACCCTTGAACCATGATCCCGCAATCTCCACCTACCAAGTAGCTGGGATTATGAGCTTGAATCATCATGGCTGGATTTTCTTTCTTTCTACTCAGGGCCTGGGCACTATCCCTGAGCTTCTTTTGCTCAAGGTTAGCTCTCTACCACTTGAACCACAGTGCCAGTTTCGGCCTTCCGGCTTTTTTCTGTTTATGTGGTGCTGGGGAATCAAACCCAGGGCTTGATGCATGCTAGGCAAGCGCTCTACCGCTAAGCCACATTCCCAACCCCTAGTCACACTTTTTCTTACTATCTACATTTATTCCATTTGCTTTATTTATTTTTAAACAACTCTTATCCTTATCAGCAACCTTTGCCATAACCAGAAGGTAATTAGATATTTTTTTTTGGTCAGTTGTGGGGCTTGAACTCTGGTCTTGGGCACTGTCCCTGAGCTCTTCAGCTCAAGGCAAGTGCTCTACCGCTTGAGCCACAGCACTACTTCCAATTTTCTGGTGGTTAACTGGAGATAAGAGTCTCATGGACTTTCCTGCCTGGGCAGGCTTTGAATCATGACCCTCAGATCTCAGCCTCCTGAGTAGCTAGGATTACAGGCATGAAACACCAGTGCCCAGCTAATAAAACAAAACAGCTAGAAACTAGGTCAAAATTCTGACTACACCCATGCACATGCACGCACTTATGCACACGCGCGCACGCACACACACACAGAGACACACAGACACACATACACATTTTAAAAGTAAAACGTTTAAGCTCAGAGCAGATATAACTCTCCCTTACCTCATTTCTACCATCTACTTTTACTTTTCGTCCTTCTTTTCTTTCCAAAATGCTTCTGACTAACATACCCCTTAAAGGAGACTTTGGGAAGCAAAACCATTCATGGGAATCTGTATAAATACTGATCCTCAGGGAAACCACTCTTCCCATGATTGGAAATTTTAGGGGTGCTCCTTACCTTCATTATCTACAATAATGTCCTTTGTGAAACAAAAAATGGGAAAATTCCAAATTTGCAGCAGTAGAGTATGTTTCCACAGGCTACATGATGCCCTTATAATAGAATTCTACATAACCATTAACCTATAATCTCAGCTATTCAGGAGGCAAATGTAGGAAGATTTTGATCTTGCCAAGACCAGCCTAAGCAAAGGTAGAAAAATCCTGTCTCAGGGACTTGGAAGGTAGCTCAGTGGTAGAGCGCTTGCCTTGCATGCATGAGGCCCTGGGTTCAATTCCTCAGCACCACATAAGCAAAAAGAAAAAAAAACGGAAATGGCACTGTGGCTCAAGTGGTAGAAAGCTAGCCTTGAGCTGAAGAGTTGAGGGACAGCTCCCAGGCCCAGAGTTCAGGCCCCACGACCGGACCCCCCCCCAAAAAAAAGAAAGAAAAATCCTGTCTCAAAAACAAAGAAAAAAATTTTAATTCCAATTTCCTGCATGGGGATCAGAAATGTTTCTTTCTCTTCAGTTTCTCCCTATTTCATCTTGTTATACCAAAATAAACTCTTGCTAATATTTTAAACAGCCCCTCCCCTACCAAAGGCCCTGGGTTCAATACCAAGTAATTTTTTTAAAAAAAAAATTACATTTTAGGAGAATGTAACTGACATAGAAACTTATTAACATCATGGAAGCAATTCAAACAATCTAGTAAAAGTATATAAGATTAAATATGATTCAAGATCAAGTATTTTACAGCTTTGTCATCATTCCATGAAACATTGCACTGGTTTCTTTCTTGTTATAGAAAATAGGAATTCTTCAATTAAGCACATTGGAAAAAGATTAATCTTTTATTCATTTATGTGTTTATGTCTTTTTCCCTCTGTCCCTCCCATCTTTCTTCCCTCCTTTCCTTCCTTCTTTTTCTTTATTCTTGTAATGTTGAGGAAATAATTCAGGGACTTGCACATGCTATGCACTGAGATCACAACCTCTCAAATTTTGTCATTATCTTTAATATGCTAGTGTGCATCACAAATCTGCAAGAAAGATGCTAAGATGACCCATTTCCCAATCTTACTTGTCCATGAGACTGGAGTCCTTGGCACCATATTTGAGACAAGACAGATAGAATGATAGGTAAATGAGAGAATGCTTGAGAGCTAGAATATTGGAAAGGTAAAGACATAAGTCTAGAAAGTAGGTACAAGATTTTGTGATTCTAGTTGGCTATCAGAAATAGAGAGTTTTGTATGGCAAGAGTATTTACTCATTTTTCCACAACATTTTTTGCTTATGCAATTAAAAACAAAAAAGCTATTTTATTTTTAAAGTGATCAGAGAGAATGGAGAGAGGTAATAGAGTTTTTTTAAAATTTTTATTTATTTATTATTGTGACAATACTGTACAGAGGGGTTACAATTACATGGGCAAGATAATGAGTACATTTCTTAACAAGCATTGTAGCCTCCTCCTTTGTTTCCCCTTCCCATCCCTTCCCATCCTTTCCCATCCTCCCCCTCATCCCCTCACCCAATCCTCCACGCCCCCCCCCCACCAAAGTTGTAAAGTTTGTTTTCGACATAACGACTCGTACATCTCATTGTTGCAATGGATCCACCTGTATCCTTATTTAAATGGCTTGTTTTCCCCTTCCCCTCCACAAATTATACCGACATCAAATACAGTGAAAGCAGGGGTTAGACTGTGGGGGAAGGACATACAAAGCAACAAAGAAATAATCTTATAAATGCGATGACTGCATGATAGCTTGGCACACGTTGCCAATGCTGTTTTTCTCCTACAGCAATAAGGCAGATTTCCGGTGGTACTTTCCCATGCTTCTTATTGGCCGTCATAGAAATCACTATCTTCAAGTGCAGCCTACTCATCATAATCACTATCAGAATCAGTATCACTTTTCTCCATTTTTTTTTGTTTTGTTTTTTTACCGGAGACAGATTCTACCTAACATAAAATTAAAATTAGCTATATTATTGTCTGTCTACTTATGTATTCCAGCACTAGGGCTTGAACTTAGGGTCTTGTGCTCTATCTTAGTTTTGTTCACTCAAGGCTAATGTTCTACCACTTGAGTCACACCTCCACTTGAGTCATACCTTCACTTCTAGACTTTTTTCTTGTTAATTAGAGGTAAGAATCTCAGATATGTCTGCCCTGGCTGGATGCAAAGTGTGATCCTCAGATCTCAGCTTCCTGAGTAACTAGGATTACAGGTATGAGCCACCCATGCCCAGCTAAATTAACCATTTAAAAATATGTAATATATGCCTGGTGCCAGTGCTGTCCCTCGGCTCTTCAGCTCAAGGTTAGCACTCTATCACTTGAGTCACAGCGCCACTTCCAGCCTTTTCCGCTTATGTGGCACTGAGGAATCGAACTCAGGGCCTCATGCAAGGCAAGCACTCTACCACTGAGCCACTTTCCCAGCCCCTCAGTGAGACTCTTAACCATCAGAAAACCCGGCTCAAGCAGTAGAGCTTGAAGCTTGAGCTGAAGAGTGCAGGGACAGTGCCCAAACCCAGAGTTCAAGCCCCAGGACCAACAATAGATAAAACATATAGTAAGACTTAGTTCATTGGCAATGCCTTGCATCCATGGCCACCATCTAGCATCCAGCTGAAAAGGATGTGGAGCACTGTCCCTGGAACTTCTGCTCCTCTCCCCATAACCTCTGGGCCAAGAAGAATTGAGGAGAGCTGTCAAAGGAACAGATGTATGCTAAAGTAATAAAAGCAGAAAGTCAGAGCCATAGGAGAGAATGAGGGAAATATATCAAGCACAAAGTTAGCACAATGCTTACAACAGAGCATCAAGAGTAACTCTGAACTCCCTGGCAACCAGGGAAAGATGAGAAACACAATGATGAGTGGCTAAGTTCAGAAAGGTGAATGTTCAGTGTAATTCAAGTGCGGAAAAAGTGGTTTTCTGGGACTTAATTCTAAAAGAAATTTTTTTTCACATGGACTTTATAATGTACAACACTGACATATATACTAGGCAATGCCTCTGACTGTGATTTTATAAGGAAGAATTTTCATATGGTTTTTAATGAATATTTACTAGAGGAATTAGTAAGTGAATGGATAAATGAGTAAAAGATAAATCCCTACCAGCTCAGCTGGATTTTTATCACACAAACCACATAAAGTGAGTCTCACTTCTCTTATATGACTGATTCATAAACTCAACACTTAATGGAAACTATAATCACTTCTAAACTAGTAAATTCTTGTTGAAACATGTTTCCTGGAAATTATTAAATACTTTAATCAAAGGAAAATAATAGGAACATCTGGATTACCTCCTGATACCTCTAAAGATGTAGGAAACCTGTAAGTCTTTGGAGAATAACCTAATTGCCTTAGGAATTCATAGAGTTCTATGATGAAACAGTCTCCATTCTTAGAACTAGACTTGTATAAGTTGGTTTAAAGCTCACCTGGGAAGGATTTTCAAGTGTTCTTGGAAAGTATACTCTTCAGACCATTGAAGAATGCAAATGAGAACAGCCGTCTGGGCCCAGGATTGCCCTTTGACCCTACTTAATTCTGTCAGTGGAGGTAACTCATTCCATTCAAAACTCCAATTCTTAATTCTTTACCTTAAATTTCAATGGAGGAAATTCTTCATCCCCAAAGTATAATAGCTTCATAATTTTTCTAAGCTACAGCCTCGAAGGCTAGAAGCAAATGGAATCAGTGAGAATAAATACCGTAGATGGCACATAGAGTTCTAGAAGACATGTCCAAAAGTAATGCTTTAAGCCAGGTACAGGTGGCTCACACCTGTAATCCTAGCAACTAGGAGGCTGAGATCTGAGGATTGCGGTTCAAACCCAGCCCAAGCAGGAAAGTCCATGAGACTCTTATCTCCAATTAACCACCAGAAAACCAGAAGTGGCACTATGGCTAATGTGGTAGAGCACTGGCTTTGAGCTGAAGAGCTGAGGGACAGTGCCCAGACCCAGGGTTCAAGCCCCACGACTGACAAAAATAATAATAATAATGCTTTTCCTGGAGCAAACATTTAATCTACTCTCGTCTATTTGGATAGAACCCAGGGCTGACACATATTCAAAGTCTAGGCTGTACCCTTGAGCTATGTTCCTCACCTTGGGCAGTATTTTTGTTTATTTATTTTGGCAGCACTGAGGTTGCTCAGGGCTTCATGCTTGCTAGAAATGCACTGTTCTGCAGGAGACATACTCCCAACCATTTTTGCTCTAGTTGGTTTGTTTTTGTGTTGGAACCAGAACTGAATTCAGTGCCTTGGGCTCTTGCTTAGTTTGCTTGCTTGTCATTGGCACTCTACCACTTGAGTCTAGGCTGGCTTTAATGACTTATTCCAAATCTGAAGTCTCTCCATTATCTAGGATTACAGGTGTGAGCCACTAGTACCTGGCTGCTCTGATTATTTTTGACATAGGTCTAGCTTTTGCCTAGGACAGCCTGGACTCTGATCCTCCTGTTTATACTTCTTGCCTTAGTTTGAATGACAGGTACAAACCATCTCACCCAGTTACTGAGATGGAGTCTCAGGAACTTTTTACCCAGTCTGACCTTGAACTGTGATCCTCCCTATTTCCGAATCTGAGTAGCTAGGATTACAGACATAAGCAATTGGAGCCTGGTGCTGGACGACTTCTAATTTAAGGTTGTTGTTTCATATTTGTTTGTTTGTTTTTATCCTTTTCAGTATCCTTTCCCTTTTCTTATACTTGCATTACTGATTCATGAAAATTTTGTTCAATTTTGTTTTAATGTGGTGGAGAAAACAGTTTAAAGTGAGAGAAGTCACAATATAGAAGGTGGCTCATCTGTCCCTTCATGATTTGGACACTTTGGTTGGTTCTATTCCTCTCTCTCTCTCTCTCTCTCTCCCTCTCTCAATGTCACTGAGGTGCTAGAAAGTAGTACAGAGGGATCCGTGGTTCAATTGAAGGTCATGTTTATTTAAATTATTAATATGATATCACAAATGGAAACAACATCATTAATTGATGCTTTTAATTTTGTAGAATAGCAGTAACATTAACACAAGAATGGTAAAAAAAAAAAAAAGAAAGAAAAAAAAAGAAAAGAAAGAAAGCAGTGTCTGTAATCTGATTTTCCAAATGAGTCAATCTGTATTTGCTACTTTATAGCCACTTCTTGTTCTGACCCACTTGATCCATTCACAGCCAAGATTATATTGTAAATGCAATTCTTTTTTTTCCTTTAACATTACATAAAGTGTGTTCTTTGCTACCTATAAATCACTAAATGATGATTTTAAAAGCCATATGTATTCGGGGACAATAAGATGCAGTGACCCTCTATATAGCATAAGCAGTGTCCTCCATATTTTCTAAATTTATATCCCTCAAGATGACCAACAAAGTTGGCTGTTGCAGAAACCAAACACTGCTCCACATAACTGATTTAACAAAGAAGCAGGCAAGTCAGAGCACTTCAGATGAAGACAGAGCATTAACCTTTTATAAGCTTTAAAGTGGCTAGATATCAGGTTGCTACAAGGTACAAATGTATCTTGCAATGTGATTCTCCCCAGTGTGCTGCCTCTGATTATAGCGCAGTCTGACCTCCAGCACCAAGCCAAGTGTATTTGAAGATCTAGGAATGTCCTCTCTAATACCAGTATCTCCTTTCCCTGCATTCAGAAACCTAGGTAAATAGAAATTCTTAAAGGATAGGACTGCAGGAGAATGGCCAAGCCAGTCAGAGCTAAGAGGGAGAGGTCATAGTCTGGCTTAGAACAAAGACAGAGCACATTTATGCAGGAACATCAAGTGTGGATCAGAAACTGGTGGGGAAAATATGTGGAAAAATATGGTCTATGGTTGCAGATATAGTTCATGAGAGGCCCAGACTGCACATGTGTGCCTATACATGGGTGCAATACATACATACACACACACACACACACACACACATCAGCTTTCTCAGAAAATGCAAAACCTTGAAATCTGCAAAGGAACTTGAATATAATTAGGTGGGTTCTGGGGAGCCCCAGAGACTTACAGTCTAAAGAAATGGACTAGGCAAGTTGGTAAGTTAAAGGGAGACAAAAGCAGAATGGTATGGGAAGGCAAGGGAGAAAACAACTCTGTTAGGAGTTCAGAGAAATGATAGACAATACAGATGGTAAGTAGTTAACACAAAGAATAATGTCCCAGCTCTGGTCCATGTACTTCTATATCCACTAATTCAACCTTCATTATAATTCCTATTTTCCAGATAAAATATTGAGACCCACAATTATTAGGTGACTGGGGAAACTTGCCAAGGTACCAGCACATAAGTGGCAGCCTCAGAATGGAAATGCAGACAGGCTGGCTCCCACCCTGAGTTCCCCACTCCATTCCAGTCTTCCCACACAGAAGCACGAGCTCTGTGACTAGAGCCAAGTCAGAGTCCACCAGGCAGGCATGGAGGCACTACCAATCCACACAGAAGGGAAAAATAATGTGCTACTCATGGGGGAAGACAAACTCCAGAGGGAAAAATGTAACTAAGCAGGATAGCAATGAATGAAGAAAAGGAACCTCCACTTCTTCCAATCCCAGCAACTTCCATTGTGGAGGAGCTATAACAATGATGAGACAATCCCATGTCCCTACTTCCTTCTGGACACTGATCTTCTCCAGCAACCTGCACAGAGCTGGGTTTCACACATTATATCACTATTGTTATGAAGCTTGTGGGGGTGGGGCTGTCTTCATTGTCAGTCATCCACCTAACAACTTGTATGGTGTGTCTGTCAGTGAAGAGCACTGCTTATCCAGGGACTTAAAAAGTGGCACGTAGCCTACAAAAACCCAGATTAAAGGTTGCTTTTCCACCCAGCCTGGAACTAGCTTGGCTAAAGAGCCTCCCTATAGGCTGTATCCAAACTCTGTTCTTTCTCAGGGCAATGGCATCCTGCAGAGCAATGTGCTTACCTAAGAAGCTTACTGCTGGATAAGATAAGGTTTTGTTCATTTCTTGTTGATAAACTAAACATCTCAGGTAAATAATTCCACCTTGATTCTAGTTGTATAAGATCTAGATGGTTCAAGCTGTTGTCTTTCATTTTCCACTCAGAATCTTCAACCCAAAGCATTTCTAGGAGCTCTTGTCTCTAGGATATGGGCAATAATGCTCCCCCCAGGAGCACTAAGGATGGATACGCTAGATGCTTGGCTCCTGTAAGTCTCAAGGATGCTAACTCAGAAAACGTGAAGAGAAATAGGTTTCACAATGGCCCAAGCTCCATGGGTTCCTTAAAGTTGGACCATCAATTGAGTCACAACTAAACCATTTGCTTTAGTGGGATTTGTATGTTATTAAAAAAAAGTCTTTGAGTCAAGCACTGGTGGCTCATGCCTGTAATCCTAACTACTCAGGAGACTGAGATCTAAGGATGGCAGTTCAAAGCCAGCCAGAGAAGGAAATTCTTGAGACTCTTATCTCCAACTAACCACCAGAAAACAAGAAGTGGCACTGTGGCTCCTAGCTCTGAGTGAAAGAGCTCAGGGACAGCGCCCAGGCCAAAAGTTCAAGCCTCACGACCAAAAAAAAAATCCTTAAGGCTGAGTTCTTTATATAAAAAAAAGTTTTTAAAAAGGAAAGAGAGAGAGAGAGAGAGAGAAGGAAGAAGAAAGAAAAGAGTTAAGCCAAAGTACAGTGGTACACACTACACTTATGACCCTAGCTACGTGGGAGACAGAGACTGGGGGATTCTCATTCAAGGCCAGATTGTGCGAAGTTACTTTGAGAACCTATCTGAGAAATGAACTAAAACTCAAAAGGGATAGAGGTATAGCTCATTGGTAAAGCACTTACCTAGCAAAAAGAAGGTGTTGAGTTCAGTGCCACCAAGAAAAAAGAAGTTATTTGGTTCATGATTCTGGCAGCTGAAAAGTCAAAATAGCATGGCACTGGCCTCTGGTAAAAGGAAAAGTCCAAACAGCATGGGGTAACTTTAACGTATAACCCATTCTCCCAAGAACTATTGTGGTCACAGGAAACCTTACCCACTCCTTTAAGACAGCATTAATCCATTCATGACCAAGGAGATCCATGACCCAATTATTCTTCACCAGGCTCTACTTCTTAACGGTTCCATCATGTGAACTGGAACCATACTTCCCGCACCCATGGAAATGAGAAAACATCCTCCCTCAAAACTCCTGCTTCAATAAGTAGTTTTTGCTGCTACATGTTGGCATGAAACTCTTAGGATGAGGTAAACTTCTCCTGAGTGGAGACAAAACTAAGACAGCACTCAACACACCAATGAGCTATTATCATGGAAATAGGACATTTACAAATGCAGCCACTGAAAGATTCATCTAGCACACGTTTACAAAGGACCTACATCTCCTACTTCAGAAAGATTTTCTTTTGTGCAATTAAAATGAATCCTCCATCTGTCAAAAACCACTTACATAAACTGCCCCTTTGTTCCCCTGCCTCCACAGCCATACCCTCTCTGCATCAGGTCATGTTTCCGGCCAATAGTTAATGTGGGCATAGCTATGTTCAGCCCAAAGCTTACTGCTAAGGAGAAAAGCCCCCTAGCAGATAGTTTCCTCAAAACATACATAGGAGCAACCCATCTGCAGAGAGCACCCTTTCCCCACACCCATTAGTATATAATTCCACCTGCACCCCTGCTGTAAGCAGCTTGAAAGTATGATAAAGTCTGAAAATATTACATATCTATGTCTGTACACATACTCAGCCAGAGCATCTCTTTGAGCAGAATGGATGAAGGGGTGGCTTTACTGGCATGAGCTCAAATCCTCTCTCTTTCTACCTACACATAGACTCATGCCCACTTGCCCCCTTTAAAATATGAGGATACTGTGAGGATTGTTCTCAAGATGGACTTTCAGACTCCAGGATGATGCTGCCCAGTGTGCTGCCCACATCGCAGCGGCTCAGGAAATGATAAAGCAAACCAGCTGGCAGGAGTCAAAGGGCATGCATGTCTCATGGGGAGCAGTAGAGATATTCTCCCCAACTTCTGGTGTCTACTTTCCAAGCTTCCCTCAGGCTTGAACTGTCCTCTAGCTGTTCTGCTCCCCAGTCTGTGAGAAGCCACAGGCCAAGGGTCTGAGTGACATAGCAAAGCAACTAACAGCCTGGGCTTGGGCGTTGCACAGATGGCAACTCAGGCAAGGTTCTGCTACCATCTAGCCTTTTGCTTTGCAGAGTGCTCACTTACTTTTTCCAAACTTTATTTTCCCTTTCTGAAAAAACAGGGATAATAGTTCCTGCCTACTAGGTTTGTTGTAGGGATTAAATGAAATAATGTATGCCAAAAAAAAAAAAAATGGTAATAACCCTGACTGAGGAAGTATACTGAGGTAGTATTTACCATGCTTCATCCTTGTCTCTTACTAAAATAAAAGTGCTTTGAAGGTAAGAATAATAGCTTATGATTGCTATACTCCAATGGAAAAGTATAGTAGCCAGGTACACAGTAGGCATTCAAAAATGGGTATTCATTAATAATTAACTATATAAGCCAGATCCTGATGGCTCATACCTATAATCCCAGCTACTGAGATTCAGAAGATTATAGTTGGAAGCCAAACCCTGGAAGAAAAGTATCTCTGAGATTCCATCTCCAAAATAGCAAAAATTTGGACTGCAGGCATGGCCCAAGTAACCTAGCAAGTGCTGAGTTCAAATCTCAGTACCACCAAAAAAAAACAGAAAATTAATTATAATCCTGACCCATTGTATCTACGATGGCTAATTTTTATTTGTCAATTTGACTAGGCTATGATCCCAGATATTTGGTCAAATATTATTCTGGATATTTCTGTAAGGTGTTTATAGATGATATTGGACCCAGGGTTTCATGAATGCTGATTGTGTGTTCTACTACTCAGCCACATCCTCAGCCCTGACATTAAGATTTAAGATGGTGAACTTTAAATAAATTACATTACCCTCCATAATGTGTTGGCCTCATCTTAGCAGTTGATCACACCAAGCCTGACCTCTTTCTGAGCAAAAGGGAACTCTGCCAGCATATTGTCTTTGAACTTAAACTGAAACTCTTCCTGGAGATTCCTGCAGATATTAGACCTACCAATTCTATATTCAAGTAAGCCAATTCTTTAAAATAAACCTGTGTGTGTGTGTGTGTGTGTGTGTGTGTGTGTGTGTGTGTGTGTGTGTATGTAATGTTGATTCTGTTACTTTAGAGAACCCTGGTTAACATGGTTCTAGCCTATCAATAGAGAAAACAGTTAACAACATATGTATTTACTCTTCTTGGCCTGGAAACATGGTTGCATTAGATTGCAAAAATGAGCCCATCTTTCCACCTTTCTCTACTTCCAAGGTCTTTGCCACATTACAGTCCATCTACTCAACTCTGTGCATGCTATGTGACCAACACTGTTATCCTTGACTTCAAATCATTTATACGCTAGCAAGAGATAATAAACAGTGACAAACCAGGGTAACCAAGCTTTCCCAACAGTCTTCCCAATGCATCAGAGAATGCAGGATGAAGGCAGGTCTCCTAGTGTGGAAAAAACACTTTCTGAAAGTTGAATAAACGTTCCCTTGCAGTTATCCACAAAAGAGCAGAATGTTAGGGTCACTGAGTACCCAATAAAGAGGCAGGCTAAGCATAGATACCAGGCATATCCCAGAAAAGCAGGGGAAAGGAGGGAAAAGAACTTTTTTTAAATTTGATATTTCAAAAAATAAACCTTGAAGTAGTCATTGTAACTCTTTTAGAATTCCTTATGCTATTTTATGTCTCAGGCTGTTTAGAATGAGATTACATATTGGCAGGTGGGTGTGTCTCTGGAATGGGCTGTAAGTTTGAGGTCTCTAAAGGGCCAGTGGGCTGCCCACAGGGCTGTCTGGGGAGGCTGGGAATGATGCCTAGCCCACCACTATGGCAGGGAGTGTGGGAAATGGCAAGGAGGCATTTTGGGGGTAGAGGGGACACCCAAGGAAGAGGAGCTGGGCTTCTGCAATCTGTTTCTCTCTGCTTCTGCCTATGAATCATCTACATCCACACTCCCTCACAACCCGCCTATTACATAAATAATGTACAAAATGAGCAAAATCAAGCCGCCACCACCACAATGAGTTCGACCTTGAGTTATCACAGAAGAGTTAGGAGTTGAGGGCTGCTTTAAGGAGTCGTGAGATTTTCCCCAAAAGCAAGAGTTTTGCTTGGTTCTTTGCACCACTATTAGCTTTTTAAGCTAGTCACCTTCAAGAATTTAGAAAACTGTCTTCACAAGGTATAAACCTCAAAGAAGGGAAATAAAAGTAGGGTTGCATGGCAAGTAGACAAAGAAACACCAAGCAGTCTCAGAGAATGTAAAATGCTGGTGAAATCCAACTTTGGTTTGAGAGTGGGTGTAGGAAAGAGATGATCACTAATTAAATGAGCAAAAAATTTAAGTACTAGCCTCCTGTGAAATCCAGGGATGAAAATTTTTGTCTTTCCTTTCTGAATTTTCAAGGGCTATGCAAAAATGGTAGTTATAACTGAACAAGTGACCTACAGACTCTGACTCCTACAGACTAGCTAGAAATTGAGCAGAACTCACTGCTGCCCAGATTAGCAGGAAGCGCAGAGGAAGGCAAGAGAAGAAATTATTACTGAGTACTTGTTGAATACTGTAGCATATCTCATTTAATCTTTCCAGTAACCCTAACAATGTTACTATTGTTATTCTCATCAGACAGAGGGAAATACAACTCAGAGTGCTAAGAGCACTCCACCCAGATGCTTTGACTTAAGTCCAGGGACTATCATGAGCCTATCCTAACTTCTATCAGACAGCTTAGTAACCTTGATGCACATGTAAAGACAAAGTAAAGACATGGTTCTGCAAAGCACTTTGCTTTGTGTCAACACAGGAAGTGATTTGTTCTCAAAGCCCAGCATTTATTTTTAGAATAAACTTTAGTTAACAACATCAACTTTAGTCTGCCTTGAATGAACATCATATGAATCTCTTTCAGTAGAGAAGACATCTTTCTTCATCCTGGAAATGATATTAACTTATATAATCCTTTTTTTAATCACCTATTCATTTATTTTTCATGAAATATTATCTACTAAGTGACAGGCACAATACTGACTTAAGGGGCTCCCAGTCTGTATATGGGAAGTTCAGGACAAATCATCCAAAAGTCACAATCTCTTAGTGAGCCTTAGCTGTCAAAAATAGATTCACGGCACAAGAAAAGAATCAGTACATTCTCTAGGTCTAAGAGCTTAATAACTGAATGTAACTGTCTCTAAATAATCACGTAATTTCAAAGTCCAAGTTGCCCATGTACAAAAAAAAAGTAAAAAATACAGCACTGTACACACAATTCATTGCTTCCCCATTTGAGTCCACCAGTACAGCACACTCCTAAAATAAACAAAGAGTCACACATTTCAGCTTTCCAAATCTGGACCAAAGCCAGTACACTGGGCTTCTGCTGTAGAATAACTAAGACCCTTTTTGTAAGCCTATAAATAAACTTCAGCAGATGCTTAGACTCAAAGGGTTCAAGTGGAAAACCAGCCACTGGTCCTCAGAATTATATGTGTGGCCTCCTTCCCTGATGCCTCTCCAACTTTAGAAAGCTATGCTTTGGGAAGCTATTTGTGCAGAAATAGTCTTTTAAATGGTAGGTTAGCCCCAGAAAATGCTAGGAAAACAGGTAACCCCCAGAGCAGTGAGTGACCACTGTATCCTATAACCACAAGGTCTCCTCTGCTTTAAGTCCTAAGGACTATAAGCAATGAGAGTCACTATATAGACCTCTTTTCTCAATGCTTGTGCTGAGCTCCCTGCTGATCTCTGTCTCTACCATTAACCTCTCAGAATGCCAAATTACAACCTATGAATACCACCTCTGGCCCCACTGCAGTGTTAGAATGTCACTAACATCTGCTCTGGTTTTGCAACGTGACTGCACCTACCACAGACCTAAAACTGGCATAAAGCTTTCAAAACAAAGAAACTGTATTCACTTACTTTAAAACTTTTCTAGAGGTAGTAGGAGCACAAAGAGAAAGTGGCAAAAAGCGATAATAATTAGAATAACAGGAATTTGCACCACTTCTTTTTTTTTTCTTGGAAGGGGGAAGAGGGCCAGTCATGGGCCTTGAACTCAGGGCCTGGGCTCTATCCTGAGCCTCTTTAGGCTAGAGCTCTACCACTTGAGCCAAGGTGCTACTTCTGGCTTTTTCTGTTTATGTGGTACTGAGGAATTGAACCCAGACCTTCATGCATGCTAGGCAAGCACTCTACCACTAAGCCACATTCCCAGCCTACAACACTTCTTAAGAGCAGGAGCTTTTTCATTTTATTCTATGCTAAAGCTGTATTGTCTAGGTTAGGGGTTTAATCTCATCATAAGATTAGGTGTGAATCTGTGGCCATCAAATGAATGAATATAAAGAGTGTTTAGCAGCCAGGTGCTAGTGGCTCACCCCTGTAACTCTAGCCCCTCAGGAGGCTGAGATCTGAGATAGTGGTTCAAAGCCAACCCGGGCAGGAAAGTCTATGAGACTCTTATCTCCAATTAACCACCAGAAAACTGGAAGTACAGTTGTGGTAGAGTGCTAGCCTTGAGCAGAAAAAGCTTTGGGACAGTGCCCAGGCCCCAAGTTCAAGCCCCATGACTGAAAAAAGAAAAAGGAGTACTTAGCATGCTTTCTGAGCTAAACCTTATATCCTCATTATCTCATATAAACCTCTTGACCTTGTAACCGAGAACCTGTACAACCTCCATCTATTATGAAAAAAACAAGATTCAGAGTATGTACATTGCCTCCTCAGGTTCATGGGGCATAAAGAGCAAATTCAGGCCAAAAATTTATATGATTTGAATTTGTCCACCCTAGGGGGAAAATATAACACTACAATAAAACTTTAAGTGTTTAAGTGAATATTCATCTAGAAAGAGAAAAGAAACTGTAACAAATTCAAAAAACAACAGTGACTTTTTTAATTGGATTATAAATTTATTGTAATTATACTTAATCACAAATATCACATTAATTTTAATTTCTATTAAATTATTTATACTATTCTTTTTTATTTTTTATTGTGAACATACTGTACAGAGGGGTTACAATTACATGGGCAAGATAATGAGTACATTTCTTATCAAGCATTGCAGCCTCCTCCTTTGTTTACCCTTCACATCCCTTCCCAGCCTCCCCCTGCCCCCCCCCACCAAAACCTCCCCCCCCACCACCAAAGTTGTAAAGTTCGTTTTCAACATGGCAACTTGTACTTCTCATTGTTGCAATGGGTCCACCTGTATCCTTATTTAAACGACTTGAACAACAGTGACTTTTATCACCTGCCTAAGATCTAACTTTTTCCTTACACTTTAATGGCTTCACTTTTTTTCTATGAAGAGAACATAAAAAGTTTATTTCCTCTAATATGATGATCAAAATTTGTTTTTATTATTTTGAGCATTATGACTTTAGGATAGTAAGTTCTTAGGGCTGCTACCAAATTTGGATAAAATTCTATCAAGTTTTGACAGTAAATTGTTTGGGGTTAATTTGGTGGTGCTAGGGTTTAAATTCAGGACCTTGAGCTCACTAGACATACACTATCACCTTAATATCTCAGTTATAAGATTTCAGGGCATTTCAAGATTTCCTGTCCGTGATGTTAATCTTGAACCAACAATACCAAGTTGACAAGACCTGCTAATCTCTTTGCTGTCAATAGACATCCTCATGATAGTGACATTAATTTTATACCACCTTTATTTCTGCCAAATCAGTTAAAAATTTAACTCTTTTCCAATATGCTCCTCTGATTCACTCCTCTTTGTTTACTAGATTATCAATATCCTAAAAGCTTCTTTACTATTTCTAGTCAATAATTCTTTCTTGCTATAAATGAATCAATAAGATTTCTTTCCAGTAGTTTAATAGGCTCTGGATATTTTTGTTACTTTTTGAACTTTTAATTTTTTTCTTTTCAGTATCTACCATTTTTATTACTCATCTGTGTCATTTCGATTTCACATTTCTATCTTGATGTGAATTTTCTTTCAGTTATTTAAGTATACTTAATCCGTTCTATATGATGACCACAAATTAATGAAACACTTACCTACCTCCAAATCAGGAACTATCATTTTTCACTTATTTCATTGACACATTCCCAAATGACTTCCTGAATTATGGTTAAAATTACATATTCCCAATTCAGCTTCCCTTTAGACAGATTCCCAAAATCCCTCTTACCCCACACCAAGAGGAAGTCAAAAGCAGAAAGAGGCAGCATAGCTGGGCCTCTCTTTCAGAGCCTCCAAAGAAGCCCAGGAGGAGCAGGACCCTGAAATCGCAACAGCAGCAGCAGCAGCTTCAAGGGAAGCTGGCCTCTGCAAAGCTGGTGTGTGGAACAGCTCTTATCCAAAGTTGGTCTGCCTCTGGGACCTCAACACCTGCCTTCCTAGCTAAGAAATTGATAAAAGGTGCAACTCCAAGAAAATGAGTCCTCTCTCCTATAAAGTTCCTCCACAAAATGCCAAGAGATATCAAAGATTCATTCTGTAAGGCCACATGTAGAATAAAGTTGTCAGAGAATCTGTGAGTTCTAAAGACTAAGCTAAACACCAACTGAAGTATCTGGAAAAATCCAGAATCAGCGGGGTGCTGGTGGCTCACACCTGTAATCCTAGCTACTCAGGAGGCTAAAACCTGAGGATCACTTTCAAAGCCAGCCCAGGCAGGAAAGTCCCATAACTCTTTTTTTCTTAATCCAAAATGTGTTCATTGAGATGGCTTCCCATTCATCTTGGTTCAGTGCTTGCTTTCAGTGCTGCTGCCTTCTAAAGGAACATCCTTCTGTAAGCCTCACTTTTCCTTCTGTAGGACAATGGAGCAACCAACACACAAAACTATTGTTCGTGCATGGCTAAAGACAGTCATGATTTTATAGTATCCTGGGCATTTCACATCCATGAAGTAGAACTGCGGCTCTGCACCAAACACCAAACACACGTCTTGTGTTTCCTCTTCTCTTCAGGACAGGGATGAAGGAGATCTTTTGTGAAAGGCATGGTCTCAGAAGGAGCTCATCATGGCCAGAAAGATGAGACTCTTATCTACAATACACTACTCAGAAAAAGCTGAAAGTAACTCTGTGGCTCAAGAGGTAGAGAGCTAGTCTTGAGTACAAAGAGGCCTGGGACAACGCCCAGGCCCTGAGTTCAAGCCCCAGGGCAGAAGAAGAAGAAGGAGGAGGAGGAGCAGGAGGAGGAGGAGGAGGAGAGGAAGGGGAAGAGAAGGAGAAGGAGAAAGAGAAGAAGAAGAAGAAGAAGGAAGAGGAGGAGGAAGGGGGAGGAGGAGGAGGAGGAGGAGGAGGAGGCAGAAAGTGAATGGAATCATTTCTGCATCTCAGGATCTTATTTGGGGCAGAGCCACAGGCAGAGCTTGCGGGTTGACCAGACGTCCCTTCTCCCGGGGGTCCCTGCCACTAAGAACCAGAAGGCTCTGTTTCCAAACTCATCCCCTGAGAGCCAGGATCACAAGCCCCAACTCTCTGGGGACAGTAAGACTTCAACTCTGACAGAATTGAGGATACATCTGCTGCCTTCCTCAAGAGCACAGTGAAATGATCCCTACTGCTCTCAACAAGGCATGCGTGCATGAGTGTGTGTGTGTGTGTGTGTGTGTGTGTGTGTGTGTGTGTGTGCCTTTAAGTTTTACATATACCCTGGAAACCATATACCAATATAATTAACTAAGAAAAATTGTTTCACACTGAAACATCCATCTTTTCCTTCTATAAATTATTACAAATATAAATGGAGTATGTATTCTTTAACTCAGAGTCACCAAAACATTCATACCATATGAAAACTCTCATTATAAAATTATTTCATGATCAGTATTCAAAATTATAGTCTTAAAATTTCCATTTATTCACACCACTGGGAAACTCACTATTGTTAAGACACATGCAAGCATGTATCAACTCTCAATAAACTCTCAATTCAAAAAGGAGCAAAGACATGGAGGCAAATACCTAAGACACTATAGTAAGTAAGGAATGGACAAAGGGTGGAGCTGCTCCAAAGCCATGGGATTCCCAAAGAACCACATTTCCAAAGAGAAAGTACAAAAGGTACTTAATGCAGTTATCAATCCTCTAAATCAGACATGCACTTAAAAAAAAACTACTACACTTCAGAGAATCTGAAACTATCTTGACAAGTAGAATGAAAAGGAAAGATGAAAAGGAGCCTAGTTTTTCCCCTTCCACTGTGTGATTTTTTACACAAGAATCAATAATTTATGTATTCTGTGTAATTGTGCTTCACTAATCAGAGATCCTGTTCTATCATCCTCTAGATTATCTTGTTTGCCTGCTTCGTTTGCTTTCTGCTTCTGGACTCTGGCAGGGTTATCCCACAACATTTTTGGAAAGTAAATTTTAACTGAATTTACAATTTGAAATCACTGATTTGTTCAAGTTTAAACAGAAGTAACTGAGGGATATTTTATAAGTAAAACCTTTATGAGAGGAAATGGTAGATTGTTTCATGGAATTCCATCCTGGAAAGAGAACATGCTAGAGCAAGGATAAAGTTTTGAAATTAATGTGTAATAGGAGCACCTTGCACAGAGATGTGAGATAGTCTCCTACAGCTGGAAGAACTGGGAGGACTCTCTGGAGCTTCTAGTAGGGAAAGAAGTTTTTCATGATACCCTTTGAGAAGCCATTTACCTGTCCTGCAACCCTGCTTGGCAGAGTTGTTCTTCATCACTTTGTACTTGTTCTACACCACTTTGGATGGAGAGACTCTAAGAAGGTTAGGACACAAAAGATAATATTTTGAAGAATCAAAACTTTAACTTTGATGGATAGAGGGCATCCTACCTTGGCAGGATCAGTTGGTCATCAAGGTGTGCAATGGTGACAAACTTCTCCAAGGTGGTGGTGAGAAACTGGAATCAGCACAATGGGAAGGTCAAGATGAAACCTCAACAGCAACTTCCCCCAACATGAGTAGAAGAAAGGGAACTGCAATGAGAAACAGGGCAGCCCTAGAAAGGCAGGCAGAAAAGTCTAACAACACTGGAAGTTAATCCAAGAACCCTGATCAGAGCAGGAGAAGGAAGGTAGTAAAGGCCGGCAGGATACTGGATCCAAAAGACTAAGACATGCTGTAGGATCTCAAAGCCAAAGACTGTCATTGTTGGCACTGCTCCACCACCATTACTTCTTGGTGGTTCTTTACTGAGGTGAGAAAAGAAAAAAAAGTTCCAAGTCGGGCACCGGTGGCTCATGCCAGTAATTCTAGCTACTCAGGAGGCTGAGATCTGAGGATCATGGTTCAAAGCCAGCCCAGGTAGGAAAGTCCATGAGACTCTTATCTCCAATAAACCACTAGAAAACCGGAAGTGGCACTGTGGCTCAAGTGGTAGAGCCTTGAGCTGAAGAGCTGAAGGACAGCGCCCAGGCCCAGAGTTCAAGCTCCATGACCGACAAAAAAATAAATAAATAAAAAGAAAAGAAAAGAAATTCCAAATAGGCTGAGCTTCTCTAGGCACAGTGCAAGACTCTCCACCTACCCACACACACCTACTCCCCAGATAGCCCAAACTGGCTGCAAACTCCGTCCCTTAGTCTCTCAAGTACTAGGGATTACACCATCCCTACCTATAAACCATATTAACTGGAGGATCCCAAATTGACTATCGCTTGTCCCACTCAAAGTCTTTCACATTTATAGTGCCGAGAGGCCCTGGAGCAGCTTGCCTGAGTCACAGACAGCCCTTTAGTGGTCTTTTCCTCAGTTCTTTAGCTGATGTTAACTAGGTGAGAGCTAGGATCCCTTCCACACCCTGGCTTCTACCCTCTTGGGAATGTGGATGGCCAGGCTTGGGATGTTGGCAATTTACATACCCAGGCGAATAGTCCTCTAAGTACCAAGGAAAGAACAAGGTCTCTGGACCTTCACTGTCTCAGACAGACTCTCCTTTACATTGCTCTAACCCACTCTTTGCTGCCCTGAGGCTCCTAGCTCCTAAAGTAGCAATTCAGTAATTCTGGTGCTGCCATAGGCATAGTTGTTATGGAAACTGCTTGGTATGGCCTGCAACTCTCTCCAGGGTGCTCAGATGAGGTCCAGTTGCCTGTAGAACTCTTCTTGCTGGAGACATACAACATCTATTTTCCTGTTTCTCCCATCTCTTTTTCTTTAGGGTTAGAACATCCTTGCAGAGCAAGTCTCTCTTTGCTGTGAAATTAACACCTGCACTATAAAACTGTAAGTACAGGTCTGCCTTGGACTCCTGATTCTCCATCTTCACAGATGTGGGATAGGCTGATGGAGAGGAGGTGAAAGAGTGTTTCCAAAGGCCCTACTCTGAAATTCAGAACAACTATGAACTCTGAACTACTTCCAAATGTGTTGAAGCTAGAAAGATGAAAGATGAATAATATCTCAGCCCATGCGGGCTAAGAACCACAGACTGAGTGACAAAGAAACAACAGAATGTATTCTCAAAGTTCTGAAGGCTGGAAATCCAAGATCAAGGCACTGGCAGATTCAGCTTTTCTTCCTATTTCTTTCTCATTGTGTGTTCACATGTTAAAAGGGGGCCAGACCTGCCTGTGGGGCCTCTTTTATTAAAGCACTAATCCCATCCATGAAGGATCTGCTCTCAAAGCCTGGTCATTCCCCAATGGTCCAGTTAATTTCATCTATTGAAGTTTCAACATGTAAAATTTGGGAAGACATTCAGGTCATTGAGAGGGGTGAGATTCAGAATGAATTGAACCACCTAAACTGCTCAAGCATACCAAAAGAACCAGAGCAAATTCAGCCAGTGCCAGAGTAATTTTTGCTCATTCTAAATTTACTAATAGATTTTTGGGTCAAAGCACTGTTTCCCAGCATGCACCACAACCCACTCCCTTATCACACAAATGTGCATTATGTGAACTTCCTGGAGAGTAAATAGAAACTCAGTGAATGCCGGAGATGAAATTATGAAAGCTATTTTGCTCATAAACTCCAGGGGAACCTGGTATACCCAGATGGATAGTTGGTAACTGATATTTATGAGTAATCCCTCCACAGCTGGGGGAACCTGGCTGGCACATGGTGAGTATCTGGCTCCCAACAAGCCTCACTTCCAGGCTTCCTCTGACTCTTTCTCTGCAGTAAGGGCCCCGAGGATGATTTCCTCTGTGCTCAGAAACTGGTGTGGACTTGGGGCCTCAGCCCATTCCACATCTCCCAGATTCTGTGGAGACTTGTCAAGATCTTCTTTCGCAGGAACACCCTGCACCAGATTCTTTGGATTTCTCAGAGATCTGGGATGGAGAGGCAGCTCTGCTGCCAAGGCCTCAAAAATAGCACAAAGTGAAATCTGCCAGCTTGCAGCTTAAAAAAGGCAGCTCACCTTTCTCAACAGAAGCAAGAACAGAGCAAATGGAAATAATTAATGATCCTGTTTGTCTGGTATATTATTCCCCTTAGGTATGAAATAGCTCTTCTTCAGGCTTCCACTAATGATCAACTTGACCTCTGATGCTCCAACTTGTGAGCATCTAATCGTATCAGGTCATCATCTGTAAAGGACTTGGAACTTGTGCAGGGAAAGCTGGCACTGTGGCCCTCTCCTCCCACTGCTGTGCTATTTTACCTAAGCTTTTTCTCCCTCCAGATCTCAGTTAATTTTGAACTCGAAAAGGCAAGAGAAGAAAGCAGACAGATGTGGAAGATTAACCAGTCTCCCACCCTACCCTCATTTCCCAGTAACTGAAAACTTTTAGTTAAAAGAACTCTACCCATGGTTTTTTGGAGTTGATTTGGGAGGGAGACCAGAAAAGGATGTGTAAGACTGGCCCCAAAGCCAAATGTTGGAGAGAGGGAAAGTCAGGAAGGCCCTATTATAGTGGGGCTAGTGAAGATAGGCACTACCAAACAGAAAAAAACATAATAAAGAGATTGTTAGTACAAAAGGGACTGTTAGCACTGTACACCTAAAGTCTTTTGTTTCTGAGAAGATTGGGGAAACATCTGTTGATTTTCTCATCTCCAGGAGCTAATTAAGGCACCAGGTGCTTTTATGTTTATTATCTCCTCTAATTCTTTTAATCTCACAGGTAAACAGCCCCACCCCCAATTTATAATCTCCCTAAAATGAGGCATAATGTAACCTAAAGAAAAATAGCATTCCAGTAAAACAAATTCTTCAGTTACTTATCACATCTCAGGACCTTTACAATTGTAGCCAATAGGCTCCCTCAGTTTATTGTTGAAACAGACTGATTCTATACCTCAAATAATCAGCACAAAGTTCTGCTAGAGGAGAGAGGAGGAATCTCAACCTAGGGCCTACTTCAGTGTGGAAGCTGTCATTGTGAGGGTTAATTCCAAGCCCAACACAGTGCTTTTTTAAATTTTCACCTAGAAAAATTTAAAATTACATATATTTCTTTCCTTAAGTGTTAGCATTTACAGGCAAAGAGAAGGCTTAAAAAATGTATTTATAGACCAAACACTGGTGGCTCACACCTGTAATCCTAACCACTCAGGAAGCTGAGATCTGAGGATTGTGGTTCAAAGCAGCCCAGGCAGAAAAGTCTGTGAGACTCTGTGTCCAATAAGAAGTGGCACTGGGGGCTGGGAAGGGGGCTCAGTGGTAGAGCGCTTGCCTCGCATGCCTGAGGCCCTGGGTTCGATTCCTCAGCACCACATAAGCAAAAAGAAAAAAGCTGGAAGTGGCACTGTGGCTCAAGTGGTAGAGCACTAGCCTTGAGCTGAAGAGCTGAGGGACAGCGCCCAGGCCCAGAGTTCAGGCCCCACGACCGGACCCAAAAAAAAAAAAAAAAGAAGTGGCACTGTTAGTCAAGTGGTAGAGCACTATCCTTGAGCACAAAGAGGCTCAGGGACAGCACCTACTCCCTGAGTTCAAGCACCAGGACAAGAAAAAAAAAATGTATTTACATGTGTATATTTAAGGGGGTTTTATGTATGTCAAAAAACAAAGGAGAAGGCTGGGAAGGTGGCTCTGTGGTAGAGCGCTTGCCTTGCATGCATGAGGCCCTGGGTTTGATTCCTCAGCATCACATAAGCAGAAAAAGCTGGAAGTGGTACTATGGCTCAAGTAGTAGAGAGCGAGCCCTGAGCTGAAGAGCAGCAGGACAGCGCCCAGGCCCAGAGTTCAGGCCCTACAACTGACAAAAAAAAAAAAAAGCAATAAATTTGAAAAATATTAGAACACATGGTAACTATCCAGTAAATATTAAATATATTAAGAGCCCTTTAAAATGTTTTAAATGAGTGTGTCAATAGAAAAATAAGAAACTGATGAGTGATCAAAACACAAATTAATATGTTGGTTTTCCTTGCAAGACTGATAGATTAGACAAGAAGAGGGAATTGTAATCGACTCCGTTGTACAATGCTGAAGAACATGAATTAACACATTTCAAAGTGCTAAAGTGTATTGAAACAGATTAGTGTCTGTAAAGTTGAATTGTTTTCAGCAAGCATACATTGCTTTTACAATAAGAAAAACATATAGTATTTCTAAATGTTGTTGCTTTAAATCACAAGGAAACAATTATGGATGTGTAAAAGTATTTAATTAGAAGAAATCCATGGTAGGAAAGAAAACTACTCCACAGTAATTATTCTTCCCGTTTTTATTTAGAGGTAACTTCCCCGCACAGTCTCCCTTGCAGCTAAGTATATATAACAACTACAGAAAAGCAGAAATCCCTATTTCATGAGGTTTCTAGAAAGGGTACTTAAAAGTGGCTAATTGGGCTGGGCACTGGTGGCTCATGCCTGTAATCCTAGCTACTCAGAAGAATCAGATCTGAGGCTTTCAGTTCAAGGCCAGCCCAAGCAGGAAGGTCCATGAGACTCTTATCTCCACTTAAACACCAGAAAACCAGAAGTAGAGCTGTGGCTCAAAGTAGTAGAGCAAGTCCCAAGACCGAAAAAAAAAAAAAAAAAAAAAGACTAATGCGGCTAGTATAAGAATATCTTTGGGGGCTGGGAAGGTGGCTCAGTGGTAGAGCGCTTGCCTTGCATGCCTGAGGCCCTGGGTTCGATTCCTCAGCACCACATAAGCAAAAAGAAAAAAAAAGCCAGAAGTGGCGCTGTGACTCAAGTGGTAGAGCACTAGCCTTGAGCTGAAGAGCTGAAGGACAGCACCTAGGCCCAGAGTTCAGGCCCCATGACTGGACCAAAAAAAAAAAAAAAAGAATATCTTTGGATTCTTCCTTACTTTGTTCTTTGTACTACCTAGAACCTGGATGTGATATCCAGAACTGAAGCTATTTAGGGCCAAGGAGTGATCCCACGGATGGAAGCTCTTCAGAAAAATGATAGAGCAAAACATAAACAAAGACTGAATCCCTGATGACTGCCATATTGACAGTGGAGCATGACCTCTGGACTACTTTACATTTATGAAAACTAACCTGTGATCCAGCTATTGTATTCCTGGGCATTTATCCAAAATATTATGAACCAGGATACAGTAAACCCACCAATACAACCATGTTCATTGCAGTACTACTCACCAGAGCCAAGATATACAATTAACCCAGATGTCTTTTAATGGATGAATGTTACAAGGAAAATGTGATATATATATACATATATATATATATATATGTATATATATACAATAGAATTTTAATCATCCATTAGAAAAAATGATATTGTACCATTTGTAAAGAAATTGAAAGACTTGGAAAAACTTAAGTAAATTGGGCTCAGAGAGACAAAGGATGCATATTTTCCCTTACATGTGGAAGCTATATTTAGTTTATAAATGTGTTACCTGAAATATGGTAGATTTAAGGGAGAACTGACATAGTGTAATTCCTTACAAAGGCAAAGTCAAAAATTCAACAAAATAAACACCAGGAAGAGGGTACTTGAAAGGAGGTGAGTTAGGATGGCGTCAAGAGAAAAGGGGTAGACAAATGAAGAAGAAAAGAGTGGGAAATGTAGTCAAGAATTCAATGTATATCCTACAAAATTAAGAAGAGTGAACAAAAGGTCAGGTAGGGGAGAGATGGATGAGAATGTTGATAGGGGTGACATTGATCAAGAGGCATTGTATTCATAAGCTATTTTGTTAAATAGAAACACACTTGTACAACTACTTAAAGATAATAATTTTAAAAAGAGAAATTAAATGTTCATCTCAGCCATGTCACTATGAGTTTTCTATTAAAAAATAAAGATGATCTTAATTCTAACTAGGAAGGTTGTAAATTTTACAAGTCCAAAAATAGAAACCACTCAAATATATTATTTGAAATCTACATGGTAAGACATAAGCTATTTAAAACTTTATATTGAGCCTGGCATGGTGAGCTGTGCCTGTAATACAAATACTCAGGGGACTCTGAGGCAGTAGGATTTTAAGTTCCAATCCCACCTGGGCTACACAAAGCGTGTGTGTGTGTGTGTGTGTGTGTGTGTGTGTGTGTGTGTGTGTGTGTGTGTGTGTGTGTTTATAACTATATATGGAAATATATACAGAATGTATTGGTACTTGGTAATGGTAAGTTTAAAAACTAAGTGGATTATAAACTCATTTTGAAAAGAGTCTGGAGAGTTATACACCAGAATATGGCAATAATTGTCTGAATGATTAGACTATGGTGATTAATCTACTTTTATAAGCTTAGTGTAATTAGTTTTAACACATTTTGTACACATGACCTTTGTGAAACAGAGTAGCCTAAAATCATATTTACTTCCAGTTCAACATAAACATTTTAAAAGGAAACTAGCTATTATTTAAGACACTGTCATCAGGCATATAGGCCACACACAGGGGCGAAAGTTGGCTGGAGGAAGTGTATTTGCTATTGGTAATCATTAGAGATTCAAATTAAAGCTCAACTCCACAGAATACTTTCTGAAATGTAAGAAGGGTTAAATACAAAGGCAGATTATTTTTCAGTGGCCATATGTGTTTCAAGCAAAGCAAGGAGCCTGCAGAGACACTTCCAAATGTTCAAAGGACAAGTTTCCAGGTCTACAGCTGTGACTTATTAGGGGGCTGCAGTCAATGCCCGTAAGAATCTGGCATAACTTATTCGAGAAAATGTTAACATTCGTTGAGAGCAGATTTAATATACAGGGTAGGAGGACTGATCATTTACTCTATGAGCACAGAAATCTAACCATCTAATAGAAGTCCTTATATGATTTATTTGAGTTTTCAGACTCGGCAGACATCTTCCATTTTCCTGAGACACAAAGCAAAGCGTGAAGGGCATTGTGGGTAGCCCTGGAACTAGCTCGTCTTCTCAGCAATGCCGTCCATAAAGTTTTCTTCAGAGGCTTTGATCACAACCCTCTTGATTGCAAGAGTTATGAGCTTTTGCTCCAACATCTTATCTCTTCCCAAGTAGCCACATGAGCTGACTTCCAGACACATTGACAACTCCCCTCCACTATGGTTGAATTCTCTTCTCAGTCATGTGAAAATCAACAAGAAAAGACCATTGGGGTTTCAAACAGCTTTATGCTCCCATCTGGAGTCCAAAAAAAGGCTCATTTAACTTAACATAGCCACATTTTTCAAACACCTGGTTCTTCACTGGCATTCTGTTGAAATAAAAAAAAATTTTAAATTCTTCCCAAACAAAAACAAAATTTCAGTTACCATTTAACCATTCAGCAATGTGCAAGTACTAAATTTCAGAGCTAGCAGTAATGATAATGTATCACCATCATGACACCGCCACCTCTGCGCTGCATACTGAGTTTTTACACTCAGTCTACATAGTGGGCATAGATATTTAATAAATTAGGCATATAATCTCCATCTTTGATTCCAGATGTTAAAAGTCACTTTCCCACTTTATACAGGGAACAGGGAACGGAATTAAGATTGCTATTTACATCTACTGGATTCTTTTCATCAAGCTAGATCATTTTTAATTAATTGTAGTAAAATATACATAGCATTAAGTTTACCACTTTAACCATTTTAAAGTGTATTATACAATGGCATTGGGAATATCCACAGTGCTACCTAACCACCAACAACAATAAAACTTTTTATTCAGGGGCTGGGAAGATGGCTCAGTGGTAAAGCGCTTGCCTTGCATGCATAAGGCCCTGGGTTCGATTCCTTAGCACCACATAAGCAAAAAGAAAAAAAAAAGCCAGAAGTGGCGCTGTGGCTCAAGTGGAGAGCACTAGCCTTGAGCTGAAGAGCTGAGGGACAGCGCCCAGGCCCAGAGTTCAGGCCCCACGACCGGACCCAAAAAAAAAATTAAAAAAACTTTTTATTCATCCCCTCTCTCCTCAAAACAAATATCTGTTTTATTTTCCATTCTTGTGAATCTACCTATTTTAGGTACCACATAGAAATACAACAATATTTGTCTTTTAGTGTCTGAAATCTTTCACTAGTATAACATTTTCAGGATTCACCCGTATAGTAGCATGAACCAACACTCTATCCCCTTAAATGGCTAACATATATTTGTTGTTTGGTTTTTTTGGGGGCGGGGGGGCAGTCGTGGGGCCTGAACTCTGGGCCTGGGCGCTGTCCCTCAGCTCTTCAGCTCAAGGCTAGCGTTCTACCACTTGAGCCACAGCGCCACTTCCAGCTTTTATTCTTTTTGCTTATGTGGTGCTGAGGAATAGAACCCAGGGCCTCAGGCATGCAAGGCAAGCGCTCTACCACTGAGCCACCTTCCCAGCCCCGCTAACGTGTATTTGTAAAATGCGTTTATCCATCCAGCAGTTGATGGACACTTGAATTGTTTCCACATTTTGGCTGTGAAAAAAAATAGTGTCATGAATATTAGTGTACAAGAATCTCAGTCCTTGCTTTGAATTCTTTGAGGGTATTTACCCAGGAGTGAAATTGCTATATCATATGATTATTCTGTTTAACTTTTTTTTTTGTCAGTCTTCGGAGCTTGAACTCTGCCCCTGTTCCTGTGCTCTTCAGCTCAAGGCAAATGCTCTACTACTTGAGCCACAGCACCACTTCTGGTTTTCTGGTGGTTAATTGGAGATAAGAGTCTCATGGACTATCCTACCCGGGCTGGCTTTGAACCGTGATCCTCAGATCTCAGCCTCCTGAGTAGCTAGGATTACAGGTGTGAGTCATCAGCACCCAGCTTAAGTTTTGAATAACTCGGACTTCCTTAATAAATTATCAATGCTTCAATTTTTTTTCTTTTGAGATAGAGTCTCCTGATTCAGTTCTGAGAACTGAGATTATAGGCCTGTATCATAATACCCAGTTGTGACTGCAATTTTATACAGATATATACATGCATACACACACACACACACACACACACACACACACACACACACACACACACACACACACACGCACGCAGGGTTTAAACCCAGACATAGACCTGGGTTTAAACCCTTGCTGTACCACATAAGCAATGTTGGACAAATGGCCTCCATGAGTCTTAGTTTCCTTATCTGTAAAATAGAAATAATAGAATCTTCCTTGAGGCTATGAAGATTGAGTTAAATGAGCAAAGTGAGTAGTATGTGCCAAGTCAGAATGGGCAATGAGTAAATGCTAACTACTCCACAGTTTCATGAAACAGGGGGAGGAGAGGCTGTATTTTTGATGTGTAAAATATAATGACCTGTTAGGTCCAATTCATGGGTGATGAGAAAAAGCAAAGCCACATCATGACATGTCTAGGGACTTTGAGTACCTAAGAGAAAACAAGATCCATAGTCCATGTATTTATGCCCAAGGTATCAAAACTGGAAATAGACACCCTTGGCTTGCTGTTGTCAGCTCTCTCTGTGACTTTCCTAAGGCCAACTAGGCTGTGAATCAATCAACCCAGATATTCAATAAAGTTCCATGACTATACGTGGCTCAAAGCACTAAACAACTAAATCCAATTCCTGTGGGATAAAAAAGACCTAATACATCTCTCCAGATGCGAATGAAAACCCTTTAATAGATTAATGTATTTGTGCTCCAAATCCGTTGGGCTCAGTAAAACTACTGTCTTGAACAACATAAATAGAATCCAAGGATCCTTTTCTCTTTCTTCCTTTTCATTAGCCCCCAACTCCCTAGAGTCTGTTGCCCTTATAGAGATGAAGCCAGTGTCCAAGTATGGTGATACCTTGCACCCAGAGGGCAAGGTGAGGGTGATTAACTCTTCTGATCAATTTCCACTTTGGTCTCATATGCATATAATGGCTTTTGATTCCATTTAATAGCCTGCTTAACACTCTTCTTTGTCAATGTGAACTTTGCAATTTTGATCTTGCTTTGTCAGTTTCCTTTGACCTTCCTCAAAGACTGTTCATTTTCTTTTGGAAAGGCATGAAAGTATCATTGGTAACCAGGTGAGGTGGCTCAAGACTACTGTGATTCTAGCTACTTAGGAAGCAAAGATTTGCAGTTCAAGGTTTGAAGCCATCCTAGATTTAATAATAATAACAACAACAACAACAACAACAACAGGTAAGTTGTCAGAAGATGGATCCCTATGTTTAGGGTGCCATAACAAGGTTCAGTGCAGCATGTTTTGTCTTTTCTTCTTTTTACTAAGTCTAAAGAAGCAGGCTGACATTTAGAACATGTAAATACAACTTCAACCTCCATCTGTAAGCAGAAAATAGTTCATTAAATAAATGTCTGTTGGTAGTACAGCTTGAACATAAAGTCTGGTGTTTGATTCAGCCCTGAAAATTTCTAAAATGATAATGAGCTGGTTCATGAGCACCCTCATTATGTTGATCCAGACTCCTTCCGGAGCAACCAGGATAAAAGCAGGGATTGACAGGACCTATTGGTGGATGAACAAGAATCCTTTCCCTCACATGCCTGAAGTGTATATTGGTGTGACCAAAATGCTTTGTTCCTAATCTTTTGAGCTGTTCCTTCATTAGACATGTAAAGCTTACCCTGTCTTAATTTGGCTAGCAACCACATGCAGACAGTTTGTATTTTAGGAAGGGCAATGAGCACCCAGGAATGTGACTGAAATATTATTGCTAGGCTGATTAGAGAGAAGGCAAAGCTTTCTGTATCTGCTTTGGACATTGTTAAAGAGAGATTGCTGACATGCTGTGGGCATTGGGAGTTAGTAAGCATATAGAAGAGGACTGAGCATTTACAACACCTCAATCTGTATTTCCAAATATAAACAGACTTTTAAGGACAATGTCATTTTTATTAAAGGGGCGTTCTGAACTCTGAATGTCTGCAAAAAATTACTTTTTATGCTTAGTAATTCAATAATTGTTTTCTTTAGGCATATGCAAACCAAAAAAATTGCTTAAGATTTTTTTCATACATTCACTGTACAAGTATGTTATTTCAAAAATAATATATACCACATGTTATAATGGGGGAAAGTCTAAGGATAAGATAATAAGAAAGTCATATTCCCTCTTCAGAGCAATTACCATTTGGGGGATGGTAACCATAACCAAATAGCTACAGTTCTGTGGCAGAGTAATGTAGACCTAGGATGTGACTATAATGTACTAATTCAGCATGGGGATTGAGATTCAGGTAGAAATAGGTTAAGAAAAGCTCCCAGGATGGTGCAAACATCACTGACCCTTTATGGAAGAACAGCATTGGCTCCAGGACCTGTAGGGCTGGCAGAGAACTTGAGAGAAAGCCAAGGAAACAAGAGCTTGGAACTTGTGGACCTTATTGAGGAAGGCTTGAAGCCAAAGGCACAGGACAGCACCTGTGGCTTGTTGCTAGGAGTTTGGTCTTGATCAGGAAAGCTCAGGAATTCAATGATAAGATCAGCATTTTGGAGAGAGGTCCCATACTGCTCTTGAGAGGACATCAAAAACCAATATCTGAGCAGAGCAGCGAGAGGAGATGTTACTAAGTCTAAGAAATGATATTTATGTATTACACCTTAGGAAAGCTCCCCTGGGAGTTCAAGTTGCTTCTAACTTGCATGGCAATGTAATTTTCTAGTCAAGAGATCATCTGTGATAAAGGAAGAGGGAAAGGTGAAACTTTTAACAGAAGGGACAGGAATGGCATTCATTTATGGAACACTGGTTGCAAATATGGTTTACCACCCTTCAGTGTTCAGTATGATCATTGATGGGCTAAGTATTGATGAAGAAGCTGAACTTCTGAGAGGTAAAATGACTGTCAAGTTCCCACAGGTGGTGAGGATGTCAGTGGGGCCTGAGCCAGCAACGACATCCGAAACTACATGGTGGAAAGAAAAGGCAAGTTAGCAACTTGACAACAAAGGAAGCAGAAAATCCATGTATGTGGAAAATCTCCTTGAGAGATGAAGCCAACAGGTTAATATATAAATAGAAACACTTTTAAAAGAGAAAATAGAAGGGTGATAATGTGTTAGTCTTTTTCGGTTACTGCACCGAGTTCCTAAGATAATCAACTTATGAAGATAAAAAGGTTTATTTTGACTCACAGTTTAGAGGTTTCACTCCATGATTTACTGGCCCTGTTACTACAGGCTGATAGCATGAGATGATAGCAGAAACATATAGCAGAGTAAAGTTGCCCACTTATGGTCAGGAATTAAGAAGGGATGAGAAGAGAAGGCCATTCCATGCTGGTGTGTCAAAAGGCTCTGAAAAGGCTTCATCAAGAATGGATAGAATGTCCTATATGTTAGATGCATTACAGGAGATTTGAACTATGCTGTACAAAGTAGGGTTGGCCAAAAGGTGCTATTAACAAACAGTATATTTTTATTGTATTTTAGGAAAGCGTCTATAACAAATATGAATTTTGTTATTTTGTCATTCATCACAGATAGTTTGAGAAACACTGGTTTAGACACCGGATTGAGTCAGAAATATAGACACAGAAAACTAAAGCAATTTTTAAAACAAACAAGGCAATTATTGAGAAAAAAAAAACAAAAATGTGTGCAGGAAGAGGAAAGTAATTATAGTTTTCTACATGGTTAGATTCTGAATAGCATATAGAATCATAATAATGTAAACACTGAATATTGATTTAACTAAAATTATGATAAATTATCTTGGGAGGATGGGAAGTGAGCGTGTGTAATAAACAGGGGAACAGCAAGGCATAATCCTTTCTATCTTGGTAGGAAGTTGATACATAGGCCAAAAAGAGAAAAATAAAGAGGTAGTATCACAATCATGTTATTTATAGCTATGAAAGGAAAATTTTTAATGTATATTTTATTGTTGTTGTGAAGGTAATTTACAGAGGGATTACAGTTGCATAAGGTAATGAGTGCGTTTCTTTTTGAAGTGTTGCCCTTCACTCCGTCTCTTCTGTTTATCCTTCCCATCCCTACCATTTTCGTTGTGTTGTTCATTTTCAACATAGTGTCTAGTGAGTATCACTGCTGCATTTGTTCACCCTTTGTGCTACCCTTTCTGTGCCCTCCCCAAAGCAGATAAACTTACAAACAAAACAAAAGGATTGGAAAAGAAACAGTAACAAAGAAAGCACTGTTTCCACTTCTTGAAGTTCATTTTGATAAATATTATTTTATATGATCATACACACATAGCTATTAAATCTTTGTGGTCCTCTCCTAAGAATATCCTGGAAAGAAAAAATTTTAATTATCCAAAACATATGAAAGTGGCTCCTTGTGGAGAAGAAGATCAAGGCATAAGGGCACAATCCTTAAAAACTGGTTGTCTCTGAACTCTGTGCCTGTATAAATCTAACAAAACTCCAATTCTGAAGTCTGAGCTAGCTAGTTTTGAGGAAAATAATTCTGCATACACCTGTCACAGCAGGCAATAAGATTACCTATGCCTAATGAGTATTAAAAATGATCACATACTAATGTAATAATTACTACCAGTTAAGAGAGGCTACATTCCAGATGATCTATTTAAGAAAGCAGTTGTGTGTATAATATTTTTTAGCCAACTAGAATATCCAAACCAAATCTTTAATCAGGATTCCAGGTAACATATAGAAAGCTAAGAGGCCACGGTGTTAAATAAAAGGATTTAAGAATAGTAGTCCTAGTGATTAATTTTGACAATTTAAAGCAATTTTTGAATGTATTTCTATAGCTGTATCTATACTACAGATGTGAATGGAAACCTAATTAGCACATAAGTACAAAGACCTTTGTACATTGCCTTAAATGTTGTGTATGTACTGTTTTATATAGGATTGAAAATATTATTAATCTATCCTATGCTTATCAAGATTTCAGATGTCATTATACCATGATCTGTGTTACTATAATTAACATGTTATTGTGAGCATCCAGCTACCTCTTAACTACTGGGATGAATACTGAAATACTGAGAGTCTTTGTCCTGAAGGAACCCACTGTAAATAGATGGTAGAGTAATTCAAAAGGAAGAGAAAAAACGCAGCAACTGAGAAAGAAACACAGCACCATTTTTATACTTGTTTCTTTTCAAGAGATAAGGCAATTTCAAATGCTGAAGAGAGCAATTTCAAATGCTGAATCATACAATCAGAGAATTTAAGAACACAACTCTTGGAGGCCAGTTACTCTAAAAACATGGGGGTAAGAGGGAGGAGATCAAGAAGAAATTACTCCCATGAAAGTAAGTACAATGTTTTTTGCATTTTCCCAAGGAGGAGGTCCTAGGTGTTCATTAAATTATCAGATATTTGTACATCTTTGTCTAATAAGTCTCTCATTTCACCAGTTTTTGCTTTTAAGAGCTAAAAAAAACTCAGACTTTCAGTGAATGGCTTTATTTATCAGAAGGAAAAAACGGCCCTGAAGAGGACAGGATTTGTCCCAAGGGCAACTAGAAAAGGTCAGTGGCAAGCTAGGAAAAGTTCTATGACTACCAGCTCTGGGTTTATCACCTCATTCTTTGAGTCTTTGTCTCCACAAGGAGACAAAAGGCAAATAAACTCTGAGTCCTTAACCTGTTATCTGATAAAAAGCATGCCTTCAACAACTTTGTCATAAAACACCAGGACACAAGGCCAGCACATTTACAGAATAGGAACACTTTAAAAGTAGTTAGGTTAGAGATGGCTACAGAAATGACACAGGCACAGGAAAATTAGTACCAAGGAAAAAGTTCATCCCATGTAATGTCCTCTGTGGGCCCTCAGAGTCAACTTAGATGTCAATCTGTCAGAGCAGTTTCACAGGCATTTCATGATAAATCTCTCTTGATGTTACCAGAAAAAAAATCTTATTAAGTCCTCTAGTTTCATTTGATTTTAATTAACTTAAATATCAGTCACTTTGGAGGTTACACAGCTGAGCAATACATTGCTAGTTTCCCATTAGCTTCACTGCAGGTAATACCTTTGATATGGGGGTTATGATAATTGCCTAATAATTTCAATTATTTTGAAAAACTTAACAGCCACTTTTGCTAAAAGCACTAACTCTTCACTTGAGCTTTCAGATACATAGGTAACTTTTAAAATGAAAGACTTGACATATATAGCTAAATAACTAGACAGATAGATGATACATAGATAGATAGATAGATAGATAGATAGATAGATAGATAGATAGATAGATAGATAGATATGAATTTTATTTATTCATTAGGAAGAACAATATTATGTCTCCCTCAGGGAAATGTGTTGATCTGGAAAAAATTATACTGAGTAAAGTAAGGCTCATAGAGACAAAGTACACATACATTCTCTCATATGTGGACCTACAATATAAACATTCATGAAAATACATATAAGGCCATATGTTTGTATGTACAATCAAACTGACTAAAGTATGGTATTCACAGAGATAGGTTTCCAATGCTTAACCTCTTTAAACAACTAACAGACAGCTTAACAAAATTAATACCACGAAGCTAAAACAGGTCTTATCTGAAAGGGATGGGAATTAAGGGGAAGGAGAGCAGACTAATGGAGAGAGAACAGTGAGAGAATAGTCATAACACTCAATGTACATGTGTGAAAAACAGAACTGGGATAGATGAGAGGAATGATAGAACGGGTGATGTAAGAGGTAATATAAAAGCCAGCTATGCTGGTCTCTTAAGTTAACTAAAAGCACTTTGTATCTGTGTTCTTTGATCTCAATTATTTCCTCCTGCAGTTACTTCGCACACATTGTACTAGTAAACATCGTGTGACAAAAGGCAAATTCTCATGAAGTCCTCCAAAGACTAAGCCAATGGTCAATCAGGCCATACTTGTGACTAGAGACTGTTTTAACTTGCAGCCCTTTCTCACCCACCACCCCTAGTGCTCCCTGCCTAACAATCCTGCACCCTGGAAGACAGCTGAAGGTATTCTAAAGTGCTGTCTTCCTACAACTACCATGTAAATCTTTTCCCTGTCATTCACCACGTTTCTTTATTTGTCATGGGCGCGGGTGTGAGGGGGGCGGGGATGAGTGGCAAGACTTTGAGTTGGGGACCCAAAAAGTCGCTTCAGCTTTGGAGAGCTGAACCAGGAAAGTGTGCTCCCTGTAGATGCTAAACACTGGCAGCTAGTCAACCCTGAGTGCAAAGGAAAGATGGAATCAGTTACTCAACGCTGCTGGAATCACTTTTATTCCAGGAACTTTTTCTTGTCTTTCCACTTTGACCAATATTGGCTTCTTTTTACCACCATTCAGTGAAAATGAGTCAGAGAAATGAATCAATTTGGAGTCCTTTTTGGAACCCTGATAGGTCTCCTCCAAAAGTACACATTTGGACCTTGCTTTGTTGTCATTTGAAAGGCCATTTGTTTTGACAGGAAATTTCTAAATCCCGTGGCTGTTTTCCTGTTGATCTGTCATTGGAGCTCTTCTGCGCTATTTGGGCTAAGGCTATTTCTCTTTAGACAGGGAAACTTGAAACAATGCATGACCAATTAGAGAAATTTCTTTGTCTCCCTGACAGGGAAAATATCCCATGCAAAATGTGAAGGTCGGGGTGTTTGGGAGATCTCTGTTGTATTTATTTAAGAATAAAAACATTAACTCGATCTTGTCTGGTCAGGAGAATTCTATCTGACCTGTCTACTAATAAGAAAACAAAATTCAAGTCAGGCACTGGTGGCTCATGCCTATAATTCTAGCTACTCAGAAGGCTGAGATCTGAGGATCACAGTTCAAAGCCAGCCCAGGCAGAAAGTCCGAGAGACTCTTATCTCCAATTAACTACCAGAAACACCAGAAGTGGCACTGTGTGCTCAAGTGCTAGCTTTGAGCAAAAGAAGCTCAGGGACAAGTGCCCATACCCAGAGTTCAAGACCCAGAACTGACAAAAAAAAAAAAAAAAAGAAAGAAAGAAAGAAAAGAAGCAAAATTCAGGCTAAAAGGATGATTTGTATAAGAGTGAACTATGAACTAATGTAATTTTTTTTGGGTTTTTTTTGGTGGGGTGTTTTTTCCAATCCTGGGGCTTGAATTCAGGGCCTGGGCATTGTCCCTGAGCTTCTTTTGTTCAAGGCTAGCACTCTACCATTTGAGCCACAGCACCACTTCTGGATTTTTTCTGTTTATGTGGTACTGAAGAATCAAACCCAGGGCTTCATGCATGCTAGGCAAGCACTCTACAACTAAGCCACATTCCAGCCCTAATGTAATTGTTTTATGTGTCATTCTTTTGTATGTCTGTTTATTCTATGTCTGTGATGATTGGCATAATACAGGCTAATTTAATGGTGGCAGCAACTGTTTAGAGATCTGACTTGCTTCAGCCATCAAGATGCCAAGATGAAATCTCACAAAATGACTTATAGAAAAATAGCATTGGGCACAATTCAATCTGCTTCTTGGAATTCTTAGAGGTACCGGATGTACTTATGGCCACTAAATTGATTTCTAGCAATTTTTTGGAGCTTTGCATGTTTGAAATCTGAGCATGATTAATGTCAGATATTTTTTATTTTTATTTTTATTTTTTGTCAGTCCTGGGACTTGAACTTAGGGCCTGGGTACTGTCCCTGTCCCTGAGCCTCTGTTCTCAAGGCTAGCACTCTATCACTTGAGCCACAGTGCTACTTCAAGCTTTTTCTCTCCAGTTTATTGGAGATAAGTCTCATGGACTTTTCTACTTTGGCTGGGTCATATCTTTTTTTTAATGTATGTGTGTGAGAGAAAGAGAGAGAAAGAGAGAGAGCAACTTTTAGGGTAATTTTTAATTGTTAAATTAATGTAGAGGAGCTATTTAATTTTTTTCTCTCCTTTGTTCCCCCCCCCCCCTCTCCTTCTATCTTCTTTCCTTCATTTCTAAGAATACTGATTTTCCAAAGTTTTTATCTCAATCTAGACTAATTGAGATTCCGGAATTCAGGAATTAACTCTCAGACTCTACAGAGAGAAAACTGGGGTACAGGGAGGGTGTTTTAAACTTGAGCCGTGAACTCACACATCACATCTACTGTTACTTTCTAATTGGGAATTTGTGAAAGGGCTGGACAAATAATTTTGATCTGTCTCATTTTGTCAATTCTATTTCATAATACATTGGCTTTTGCAAAATATTTTTGGGGGGGTCCGGTCGTGGGGCCTGAACTCTGGGCCTGGGCGCTGTCCCTCAGTTCTTCAGCTCAAGGCTAGCACTCTACCACTTGAGCCACAGTGCCACTTCCGGCTTTTTTCTTTTTGTTTATGTGGTGCTGAGGAATCGAACCCAGGGCCTCAGGCATGCAAGGCAAGCGCTCTACCACTTAACCACCTTCCCAGTCCATGCAAAATATTTTTGTGTAGTTAAACAGTTCAAGATTGCTTTCTTCTGGGTCTTCATTAAAATGTTATGTACAGAGAGGCACCACAGCTCAAGTATGATATCCCAGCTGTGGCCTGAAGCTTAAATAGAAAGATCATGATGCAGGGCAACTCAAAGGTAAGGAAAACATGATCAGAGCAGAGTGCTGGATGCTTGATTCAAGCAACAGGTACTCACCTAGCAATCACAGGGTCTGAAGTTACAGCAGCAGTACTGCCAAGAACAAACAAACAAAAGCACGTAAGTCTACTAAAAGTATTTTACTGGAAAAAAAACCCTAATTTTTTCTAAATTAAAATCTTATAAATAATGCACATTGACAATAGAGACAAACATAATTAGCAAGTAGAAAATATGTAGAAAAGTGTAAGGATACTTTTTTTTTGGGGGGGGGGTCTGGTAGTGGGCCTGAACTCTGGACCTGGGCACTGTCCCTCAGCTCTTCAGCTCAAGGCTAGTGCTCTATCACTTGAGCCACAGCACCACTTCCAGCTTTTTTTTTTCTGCTTATGTGGTGCTGAGGAATCGAACCCAGGGCCTCATGCATGCAAGGCAAGCACTCTACTGTTGAGCCACCTTCCCAGTCCTGAAAAGTGTAAGGATACTTTTGAAAAGAAAACCCAAAGAAGAAAGGAAGGAAAGAAAGAGGGAAGAAGAAAAAAAGAGAACATGTTTTTAAATGAGAAACTTTTTTAAGTAAGTTTTTTCCTAAATAATATGCCAAAGTGAAAATCAAACTGAAATAAATGTCAGAAGGCTCAAAATGTTGTGTCAAATTTATAAGTAGGTCCTTTTTTGTATTTTTAAAAATTCTATTGTAGGGGCTGGGAAGGTGGCTTAGTGGTAGAGCGCTTGCCTTGCATGTATAAGGCCCTGGGTTCGATTCCTCAGCACCACATAAGCAAAAAGAAAAAAGCTGGAAGTAGCACTGTGGCTCAAGTGGTAGAGCACTAGCCTTGAGCTGAAGAGCTGAGGGACAGCGCCCAGGCCCAGAGTTCAGGCCCCACAACCCGACCAAAAAAAAAAAAATTCTATTGTATAATTGTGGTACAGAGGGCTTACAGTTATATAAGTAAGGCAATGAGTACATTTCTTGTTGAACATTGTGACGCTCTCTCATTTTTTCTCTCACTTTCCCTCCCCCCCCCACGGTCCCCCACCAAGTTGTAAACTTCATTTCCAACAGTAGTGTCTTGTGAGTATTGCTGTTGCTTTGGTTTACCCTTTGTCCTTTGTCTTACCATTTTGTTATTCCCCTTTCCTTCCCCATATCAAATAAACATATATACAAGACACAGGGTACCAAATATAAAACAGTGACATCAAGGGATAAACCAAAGGAAGAGAAAAAAGAAAGAAATGAAAGAAAAACAAAATAACTTCACACAGCACATTAAAAACAACAACAACATTAAATATATAAAAGATACTTATTAAAAGTAGGTATATGTAGTTGACTATAATTTAAAACTTTAACCTAAATAATTTTCTAAGGTTAAAAATTAATGTATTAAGCCAGGCACTAGTGGCTCATGCCTCTAATCCTTAAGAAGCTAAGATCTGAGGACTGCAGTTCAAACCCAGCCAAGGCAGGAAAAAAGTACGTGAGACTCTTATCTCCAATTAGGCACCAGAAAACCAGAAGTGGTGCTATGGTTCAAAGTGGTAGAGAACTAACTTTGAATGAAAAAGCTATGGGACAGCATCCAGGCCCTGAGTTTAAGCCTCATAACTGACAGAAAGAAAAAAGAAAAAAATAATAATGTTTTAAAGAAAATTAAAACCTAATTCTCTTTGTCTATTACCAGTAAGACTGTCTTAAAATTCTTTGGCTCTCTTTGTAACTTTTACAAAAAGACTGGCTTTTTAAAAACTTTTTGTTTTGCCAAGATAATTATTTATATTTAAAGCCAAGTCTTTACCAAATCAGACTTTATACCTAAGTTTTTCAAATGACCACCTTACAAATGTGAAAGACAAATGAACTACTGTCTCAAGTGATCTTAATTCAGTTAATGTCCTATGTATCTATGACTAAAAGCATGTAGAGCTATTTGTCTACGTGGTATGTAAATATTTGCAGAGCCAAGTATACAAGTTTAATATAGGAAAATGACCAGCTAATGCTCTTTTGTCTACTATGTCTGACCTTACACAACAAAAGTGGTCAAAGAAACTTGGGGCATTTCTACTGTTTGTAATCTGAATCTCACAGGTGAAAAATCTGCCATCTGACAATCCTTCTATTTAAAAATTGGCCTATAATAGCCCCAGGTCTTTTAATCCTAACTACTCAGAAGTCTGAGATCTGAAGATTCCATTTCACTCAGAAAAGTCCATGACACTCTTAGCTCCAAGTAACCAGCAAAAAGCCAGAAGTGGAACTGTGGACCAAGTGGTAGAGCTTTAGCCATGGGAGGGCACCAGAATCAGCACAAAAAGTAAGAGAAAAGCCAGCCGCCCATGGCTCATGTCTGTAATCCTAGCAGCTCAAGAGGCTGAAATCTGAAGATCAGGTTCAAAGCCAGCCTGGGCAGGAAAGTCCAGGAGATTCTTATCTCCAATTAACCACCAGAAAAAAAAAAAAAAACCACATAAGCAGAAAAGGCCCGAAGTGGCGCTGTGGCTCAAGTGGTAGAGCACTCACCTTAACCTAAAGAGCTCAGGGACAGTGCCCAGGTCCAGAGTTCAAGCCCCAAGATGGAAAGAAGAAAGGAAGAACGAAAGAACGGAAAGAAGGAAGGAAGGAAGGAAGAAAGGAAGGAGGGAGGGAAGGAGGGAGGGAGGAAGGAAGGAAGGAAGAAAGGAAGGAAAGAAATGAAAGAAAGTTAACCAGCATATGTTCTTGTATAAACAAGATTGACTTGTGCATTGAAAAATGCTACTTAGGGTCCCTAGCACTGTCCCTCGCTAACTTGTACATGATCTAAAGTTCAGATTTGTGTCTATGATGTACACCTATTGTCTTACCTAGCCAAAGATTGTAAATTTTGCTTTAAGAATAGGCACCAGCAATCCTAACTACTCAGGGGGCTGAGATCTGAGGATCACAGTTTGAATCCAGCCCAGGTAGGAAGTCAGTGAGACTCTTATCTCAAATTAACCAGCAGAAAGCTGGAAGTGAAACTGAAGCTCAAGTGGTAGAGCATCAGCCTTGAGCAAAATAACTTAGGAACAGAGCCCAAGCCCTGAGCTCAAGCCCTAATACAGAAAAATGAAAACCTTTATATGTGACACTACTACAATGTTAATTGTTACTGGCTCCTTTGTGTGTTAAATGTATTTATGTTCCCTAAGTATATGTCTTCTAAGTTCCCTAAGTATATGTCTTCTAAAATGAAAAATTTAGGGAAAGTTTTACCAAGCTAGTATTCTCTAACTTAAAATTATCAGTGATGTTAGCATCTTACAGCCTTGTGTGTGTGTGTTCCTAATTGTCACAAGGGCAGCCAAATGATGACATTCATAATTATTATCCTTAATTGCTATATGCAATAGAAATAACTAGACAGTTCTGTCAACTGTCGCACTGTTTTGAAATTTTCAACCATGGGTATTCTATGTTTCTGTCATTACAGTTTTAGTCTCTCTCTGGCACATTTGCAATCATCTTATGAAAAATGACTCTAGCAAGTACCTATCAAGTGAATTAGCTTTTTAAATAATTGCTTTTGGCCTTTGTTTTATATGCTTTTTTAAAAAAACTTTAAAGCTGTTGTCTGTTGACATCCTGTAGAAATACAGTTTGAACAACTGCAAGCTGAGCAAAATTTTGAGGTGCTAGGACTTCATCTAAAGAACAAACAGAAGTAGACTTAGTAAAAATGTCAAGTAATCCAAGTTCTAAAGTCACTTCTAATAATCTCTTTGTTGGCTTAAATTTAGCTTTCTTAGCGTTGATTCCTACCTGACCTGTCATTCCCCTCTGACTTGAGACCAGACTTGTTCATTTTGGAAAAAAATAATTCCAGCAGTAAAGGACTTTGAGTAACCACAGTGATTAATCAACAAAACCTTCAGAAGAACTTTTCAGAAAAGAAAAAATGCTTCAGACAAGAGAAAAAAATTGTTAAAGTTCCAAGGAGTCACTTTTGCCAGACCTTCTAAAAACAATCAACAAAGCTTTTGAGAGATATTTTTTTTCGTCATGGGGCTTCAACTCTTGGCTTGGGCGCTGTCCCTGGGCTCTTCAGCTCAAGGTGAGTGCTCTACCGCTTGAGCCACAGCGTCACTTCTGGTTTTCTAGTTGTTCATTGGAGATAAGAGTCTCACAGACTTTCCTGCCCAGGCTGGCTTTGAACTGTGATCCTCAGATCTCAGCCTCCTGAGTAGCTAGGATTATAGGCATGAGCCACCGGTACCTAGCTGGAGAGATTTTAAAGTGAGAATTCTTACACACACACACACACACACACACAATTTATATAATATATATTATCTATATATAGTTGATGTGAAAGCCCTCCCAGACACCTCTGACAGAAGATGAACTAATATTTTTGACAAAGGTCTTCTATTTTAAATAGACATAGATCACTATTTCTGCTGAAAATATTTATTTTTAATATAGACCATGCCCATCTAAAAGAGAATCTCCTGTACAATTTATTCAATTGGACATCCTCTGACTTTTATTTGTTCTTGCATTCTACTTTATAATGGTGTTTCTAGTTTTAGTCTTCAATATTTTTGACTTATTGTAAATATAAACCCTAATTCACTCAAGATTGAGGGATTTTCAAACATAATAAGAGAGCCTTATGAAGCAACCTAAAAACTGATTTTTCTGGCCCATAAATTAACTAAAAGCAGGATAAAAACTGAGTACCCAGACCCTTGATTTTATATATGTGTCCTTTGATCTCAAATATTTTCTCCTACAGTTGCTTTGCAAATCATTCCGGGCTTCCAGGAAAGAAAGGACTCACAGATAAACACAAAAGGCAACTTCTCTGGAACTCTTCCAGTGTCAAAGACTACGCTAATGGTCATATCAGTAAGTAGAGACTATTTTAATTATGCATACTTTCCTTTCTCCTTATTTAATCTGAGGTCATTGTCTGTATTCCTGAAGACAACTGAAGATATAGTATTGTCATCCCTTGGCTGCCATGTAATTTATCTCTTTTCTGGACATTTCACCATGTCTCTTTATTTCACAGATGGAGGTGAGCAGCCAGAGATCTAATGTAGGACTCCTGGGCTATAAATTCCTGGTTTCAGTGACACTGAAAATTGACATATGAATTGAAACCCCTTTGCACAACTATTTAAAGATAATAGAAAAATTAAATTTAAAAATATGTAACTAAAAAGACAGGCTGAGGGTATGACTCAAGTGGTAGTAAGCACAGGGCCCAGAGTTCGAACCCCAGTACAGCAAAAAATAAAAAAATAAAAATAAAAAAGCAAAAAGTGCATTTACCAAAACTATAATATGGGATATCTTGGCCACGTCCACTTTGGAGATAGTATGGTTTTCCTACTCTTTTCCTCATGCTTTCTCAACAGCTCAAACACATTCCTTCTCAGTCTTCTCCACGGGCCCAGAGCAAGCCACAAGACCAGACATGTATGCAAGATGATGACTAACTAAGCAATTCCTATGTTACATCGATCATTTATTATCTGAAAACCCTCAAGGCCAGAATGCTTGAACACAAGAAGGAAAATATCCTGACACTATGTCCATGACCAATGAATAATTACAAAAATTTAGCCCACTTCAGAAAATCAATAAAAATTTACTGCTCTTTTTTGTTCTGTGAGCACATCTTGATCCTCCTCTAGATCACTGCTGTGTTCCTTCAGCTTAAGCTAAGTCCCAATAAAGAAGCTTTGTCTGTCTTGTTTACAACATATGGCTTGGGATTATTGCTGCTGCTGCCATGTCATAAGAGCCTGCTATCCAGTATTTCTTCTAGGATGCTGCCTCTGACTGTTTACAAATTACCAGTTTAGTTGATTTATATGTATGTATGTATATATAAATGTTAATGACTTTTATATAAAATATTTCTGTCCAGTTATCCAAGCCAGAAGGCTGTGCAACATCTCTGACTTCTTCATCTCCTTCCATCACCTTCTTCCCTAACATCTAATCAGTATTAAACTTGCCTATTTCCTCCCTTGGGTAACCTGTGATGACCTTACCATCTTTGTCTGACTGTAACTGCCTCTAATCAAACTCCTTAGAGAAACTGTCTAGTAAAAGATACAAGAAATTCAAAATCCAATTTGGTGATAAAGAGATTAGTTTAATCCAATCAATTGGTATAGAATTAGCGTCCACATAGGTGATAAGAGTTAAATCAAGGAAAACAAAAATCTGTTACTCATAAGGGTAACAGATTCCCAATTGAAATGGAATGCACTGTGTTGTAGAAAATCCCAGTGGGAGTAGAGATGTCTCTTCTCCCTCCATATCTGAGAGGGACTGACTGGTCCCAGGACACCCCACACAATTCTCCTGAGATAGCAAAATATATGGACACTCAAGAACCTAATATAAGAGGATTCTGAATTTGCATATAAAGTGCACATATTCTTCCATATAATTTAAGCCAGCTCTGGCTATATAAATAATTACTTTCCAATGCTGTTTAAGGAATAATGATAAAGAAGAAAGTCTGTACATATTCAACTTAAATACTGTTATTTTTTAAATGTTTTCAATCTGTACTTGGCTGAATCCTTGAATGTAGAATGTAGAACTTGTAGCTGAAATGCTGACTGTAGGCACTGAGATTTGTAACTCATGAAAGAAGACTGACATTAGCTCTAAAAAAAAAAAAAAAAGGGCTCAGGATTGGGAAAGTAGCTCAGTAATAGAGTGCTTGCCTAGCATGCGGCCCTGGGTTCGATTCCTCAGCACCACATAAGCAGAAAAAGCCAGAAGTGGCACTGTGGCTCAAGTGGTAAAGCACTAGCCTTGAGCTGAAGAGCTGAGGGACAGTGCCCAGGCCCAGAGTTCAGGCCGCAGACCGACCAAAAAAATAATGCTAAAAATCATGTCTGCTTCTCTGTATACCCAGCTACCAGCTCAGTACCGGGCACATGATAAGCACTCAATAAATAAACTCATCAGTGGGAAGCAACGGTTGTTACAAATAGCCTGTGACTAGAAGCATTAAGTAATTGTTGTAATGGGTTATCCTAATGAAAGTATTTTTCTTCCTTCCAAAGAAGGGAAATTATATTTAACTACTTCAATTCAACTACTATCTAAATGTCCCAGAACCATTCTGTTAATGAGGTGCTCAGGACAGAAGGAAACTACAGCATATTTGCACCTGTCAATGACCCTACTGGGTCTTGGAGACACGAAGAGGATTAAGATGAGCTCCTTGTCAGCAAGAGAATCCCACTATAATGGTAATGACAGACATGAGAAGAAAATAATCACAACACAAAGGAGGAGGCAACAATGCTTGATAAGAAATGTATTCATTACCTTGTTCATGTGATTGTAATCCCTCTGTACAGTATTGTCACAATAAAAAGCTTATTTTTTAAAAAAAAGGAAAATAATCACAACATATAAAGTGCGGCAGATGGAATACAGAAATGCCTACAATATTTAAAAACAGCACACATATTGGGCCTACACAAATTATACCCATCTTCTCATCAATCTTCCTCTTTACACATATTTTTCTGAAAGGTCATGTGCAAATTAAGTGTGTGTAAATCAAATCATTTGCAATGCCTCCAAGGTTTCTGTTTAAAGAAATGTTACAGTCACTCTTTTAAAATCAATTCCTAATTGAATTCTTTTGTAAATTTGATACTTAGGCATTGTTCAAAAAGCAGATCATAATTGTATTACATTCTGGTGATATATAATGGCCTTGTTTAGGGAGACTCAGCAAACTTTAAGAGAAGGAATTTTCCCACTGAACTTCCTTACCTGTATTTAAAAATATAGCCATGCGCTGTGGCTCAAGTGGTAGAGTGCTAGCTTTGAGCTGAAGAACTCAGGGACAGCCCCCAGGCCCAGAGTTCAAACCTCACTGCCGACAAAAAAAAAAACAACTATATGTATACATATATATATGCATATATATATATATATATATATATATATATATTCTCTGGGAATTTTAACATTTCATACAGATTCATGACAAAGGTTTACAAATTATTCCTTCTAATGTTCTGAGTGTTGATTGTCTCTGCCTTCATTTTCCCACTTTTATCTCTAACTGTATTTATTGGTGTTCTCTTCTTTTTGTGATAAGTTTTGATAAACATCTGGTAATTTTGTTATTTTTTCAAACAGTCTGTTTTGTTAATGGTTTCTATGGTATTTTTAATTCTCTATTTTGTTTACTTTTATTGACGTCTCTATTTTGTTTACTTTCAATCTTATTGTTTCCATGTAGTGGTTTAGGGTTTAGCTTGTTCGTGTTGTTCAAAAAGCTTAAAGTTTGGGGAGGAGGGTTGGGTGGGGGGGGCAGGGGGAGGATGGAACAGAAAGGGGAAACAAAGGAGGAGGCTACAATGCTTGATAAGAAATGTACTCACTATCTTGCCCATGTAATTGTAATGTCTCTGTACAGTATTTTCACAATAAAAAAAGCTTAAAGTTCATCATTAAATTTTTGCTTTCAGGTTTCAATATACATGTGTGTATATATACATATATACATATATATATAGCCATTGACTAGAGACATAGCTCAAAGGATGGTACCAGCTGTGATCAAGAAAGCCAAGCAACAATGTGAGACCCTGAGTTCAAGCCACATTACAGGTATTAAATAAATAAACATATATATATATATATATGTTTATATATATAAACATATATATATATGTTTATATATATATATAATATATATATATAATATATATATAATATATATATACCATATATATATTATATATATAATATATATATAATATACCATAGCATACTATTTATAGTAACCTTTTTTCCTAAATAGCAGTGTACTCCAAAATAATGATACAAAGTACAGTGAATATTTAAGAGAGTAACAGTTGTTTATTATCCTTATCACATGTTATGTGCCATATATAACTCTGTTATATTTTTACAGGACCAGTGGAACCATAGTCTTGTTCACATCAACATAACCACAAACATGTGAGTAATGTATTAGGCTACAGAGGTTTTGACAGACACAGCTTCATGAGATGAGAGAACATTTTCAGCTTGTTACAATCTTGTGACACATCAACATTGGATATTTGTCCAATGTTCACTAAAATATTCTAATGTATGACTGTGCTTGTTAGAAGAGGCTGTTTTGGGATGAGGGATGGGGTGGAAAGACAGGGAGAACCGAATTTGAAACTCTGCTGCCTTTCTGGACTGCTTAGGAGAGTCTTCAGTGCCTGTGGCTGAGCTACACAGACAGAAGGGAGTCTCCCATCATACCTTCTAGTAGGAATTTAAATACAAATGCTGCTTTGCAAGGACAAAACACTTAACACCCTTCCTAGGTTATTAAGGTCTAAAGATTGGGAAACAAATGCTTTTAGTCTCCAGACTTCTTACTGGAGCTTCTCACCAACTACAATAAGCTAAACTTGAGATGTAAACTGTGTAAACTGAACAGAAGTAACGGAACTGGGCTCCTGATTCAGATTGGGACTATTGGTATGGTTTCTATTGCTATGGTTTCTAGTTTGGACATAAGGTCTCTCTTGAATATACTCAAGCTAAGACAACACTCTCTGGGAAAGCCCAGATGGGAAAAGATGCTAAGGGTCACATGCACATGTGTATGTGTGCATATGTGTATATGTAAAAGAGAAAGAAAGATGGCATACAATAACGTGACGAAACAAAAAATGAATAAAATAGAAGAAATGTATTACTCACAGGTCCCAGATGCGTGATGGTGGGTACAGGAAGTTTAGGGCAACAGGAAACCATGATGCTTCATTGTGGTCCATGACATCATTCCTCAGGCTTCCCCTGTGAATTGTACAATGGCTAGTTTAAAGAAAACTCTTGTGAAAGGAAAACTTATTTATATGATTCTGGTGTTGACTATTGGATTGTATTATGGTCACTAGCTGTGGGAAGTGTTGGCTTCTGGGTTAGTGGGATGAAGAACCGGAAGCTTCTATTTCAGACAAGCCTCACAGATAGGGGAAGTTTTTATAAAGCTACTGGAACACCACTGAGTTCTGTTAGATCTAAACATAGGGCTAAAGCATCAGCCATATTAAACAAATGTCACGCAAGCGGATGAGGTTGGGGAGAGCAGCTCTGCCCCCTTTTATTGCTGCACTGCCTTACATAGCACATGCTCATGTTTCCATTGATGGGTGGCCTTACTCCATTGTCAGGGAAAGCCCAAGAAATAAAGCAAGAGCACAGCCCTCTTCTATTGTGCAAGCTTCTGGAGAATCTAAATGACCTCTAATCCATTCTTCTCTCCCCTCTTCAGGTGGACATTTCACAGCAGGCCCTGGCAAGCTTCTTTAATGCTATGCAGCATCAAAAATAGAAAGTACATTTTAACTTTCCAATGTCTGAAGACTGGCGTGAAAAACACTCCATGCATTCATTAGCTCCTTCCGTTTGACGGGTATCAGAACCTGCAAGCCAGTGTGCAGACAGAATGGAGCTTTACATTCTGGATTCCAGAGCAGAAGGCAGCCAAAACCAGAAAGCAAATAAACAGTTGTCTATTTTAGTCCTGTGGTGAAGAATAACAGGGAAAACCTTTGTTAGGGGGGGAGTTCCAGAATGGCTTCTCTGAGCATCTTAGGCCTGGGAGGGTTCTTGGAGGATAAAAAAGAAGCTAGTCTTGGGAAGATCTGAACTAAAGGTGTTCCAGCAGAAGCAAGTCTTAGGCCATCCAGATAAGCCCTGATGACACAAGGCTAAAGATGGCTGGTGGGAGAGTAGCCAGAGCACAACTGGGATTGAGACATGGTAAGAGATGGTTCAGGGCTTTATGAGCTGTGCAAAAGAGCCTGGGTTAACAGGAAGCTGCCCAAGAGGAAAATGGCATGATCCAATTACTGTTACAAGGACCAGTCGGAAGAATTGGAGGATGGCTTTCAGAGACTGATGGTACCCCAGAATCCAGGTTCTCGTCATCTTTTGGGGCTCACAATTAAACTATTATTTTCCAACCTTCTTCAAAGATAGCTATAGCCTTTAAACCTATCTCACTAAAATAATAACAGAAATGAAGGCCACAGATATAGTTCAGATATAGTTCTCGTCATCTTTTGGGGCTCACAATTAAACTATTATTTTCCAACCTTCTTCAAAGATAGCTATAGCCTTTAAACCTATCTCACTAAAATAATAACAGAAATGAAGGCCACAGATATAGTTCAGATATAGGGTACTTGCCTAATATGCATAAGGCCCCACTTTCAATCCTCAGCATTACAAACAAATAAGCAAAAATTAAACAGTTTGGGCAGAAATAATCCTGCGAGATAAAGGATACCAAGACCAATTCAGGGGTAAGTATGAAAGCAGAGAGATCACTTAATCGCCTGTGTCAGTTCAGACTTGTTTGGATACAAGTGACCAAACCTTCCATTAGCTCAACAAAAGGAGAATATATTGGTTGCTTTGATAAAAACTCTAGAAGTAGGCCTAACTAATATTAGTTGGATCCAGAATTCAAGTAAGGTCACCAGGATAAGCTATCCCCTTCAAGAGCTGTCAACGGCTTCAGCCCATAGCCTCCACACATTGAGTTAGGCATCATTCTGATTGGCTGTGGCCTGCTCTTGACAATACCTATGACTGTGGCAGTCAGATGCCCTGACTTCAGCCAGGAATCCCAGATTCACAGAGCTGAGAGTGAAGGAAGGAGGTTGTGACAGTAAGATAGGAGCAGCTGCCTTTATCAGAAAATCCTAAATAAATAAAAGTAAACAAAATAAAAGGTTATTTCTTGCTCAAGACAAGTTCAAAGGTAGGAAGGCCAAGGCTGGTATGGCACCTTTATAACTCAGTTGTTATGGAAAAAGAGATCCTTTAAACTTCCTGTTCTACCATCTTAGTATGTTGTTTTCATCCAAAATAGTTGTTAAAGAGCCATCCATTATATATGCACTTCAGTAAAAAAAAAAAAAATAGATGAAAGGAAAAAGGATGAAAAGGGGTTCACCTTTCAGCTGACAGTGCATCTGCTTATATCTTATCTGCCAAAACTTTGCCACATGCCTTCACTGCACTGCAAGGGAGGTTAGAACATACAGTATTTGTTCCAGGGGCAAAATGCCCAGGAAGAAATTGGGATTGTTACTAAGAGAGAAAGGGCAATAGACATTGGATATTTGGAGAAAAGATTGCTGGGAAGGGACTACCAAAATGTGTGTCAATACCCTTATGCTCCTCCTTTCTTTTCTGCCCATAGTTGGAGCATCTCCAGACCATCCACTCACAAGTCCATGACATTGTCAAGTAGGAATCAGTCTTGAGCCCCCTTAGCGTAGTCTGAGCTATAGGTAACAGAATCTGGACCATAATAACCTTAATATGAGGCAATGTCACCTGCTACAAAGGCTCACCCTCTCCCCAGAATAGACTCAGGGGCAGTATCTAATCCAGACTGATCTGTACTTCTATTCTGTGCAATTGAGTTTCATGGGAAATGGGATCTTAAAGTCAAAAGCTGACCAATAATCTAAGAAAGAAATGTTTTATATTCTTTCTTCTGAGTCACCCATGTTGTTAGTGCCTAGCAATTTCCATATGATAGTAATTATTCATCAGTCTACAATTTAGAATCTCATATGGTACAAAATGAAAGCCTTAAAGGGAAGGATACTCATACGGGCTCTGTAAAGCATAGTCCAATCTCCAAAGGCAAAATTCATGTGCCCTGCAGTGCCAAGGAAATTGATGCTCATCAGCAACTTAAAATAATGATTAGACATTACTGGACATTTATTTGCTAAGAAATGAGCATAAATGTTACATACAGGCATCCGGAAGAAAAGGAAAAAGATATGGCTATGGCAATGGCAGAGGAGCTAAAACCTGAGTTGATTTGAAGGCTTCATTTCACCTTGAAAGTCTAAATTCTAATGGAGAAGTTGGGAGAGAGGCAAGGGCATAGATATAGGTGTGAAGGAGACAGCACCAGGTGTATTCAGGTAATCCATGCAGTGGCAAAGGGGATATGCAGAACAGCAGAACAGAAACCTGCCACAATTTCCCTCTGTCCACTCTGGAGCTTGTATATGTGTTTGTGAAGATTAGTCCAGTTTGATCTTTGAACAAGTTCTTTAATATTCCTCAAAGAGATCATGTTTTAAAAGCACCAATTTTGATGTCAAGTCAGATCTGGATCTGAAACTCAATTCTACTACCAATTAGTTAAATGGCCTCAGGCAAATTACTTAACCTTGTTAAGGTCTCAGTTTCCTCAGCTTGAGTATAATAAAGTCTATTCAAAGAACTGTAGTTCTGCATGCAACATGCATAGTACTGATCCTGACACATAGGTGGCATGAAATAAACAGTGACTGTGGGCTGGCAGGGTAAAGCTTAGTGGCAAAGTGCTTGCCCAGCATATATGAGGCCATGGGTTCAATCTTCATTGCCATAAAACAAACAAATAAAAATTGCTATTATTATGACCTGTTGTTCATTTTGTTCATCAAAATTCTAAGCTCTTACCTTCTTATGTCTACAGTTTTTGTTTAGTTTGTCTTTTCCTTGGTGGTACTAGGGCTTGAACTCAGTACTTTGTGCTATTTCAGTTTCCTTACTTGACTGGCACTCTTACCACATGAGCCATGCCACCAGACTGGATTCTTTTTTGTGTGTCTTGGGGCTTAGACTCAGGACCTGGATGCTGTTCCTTAGATTTTTTGGTTCAGAGCTAGTGTTCTACTACTTGAGTCATAGTCCACTTCTGGCTTTTTGCTTGTTAATTAAAGATAAGTCTGTCATGGACTTTCCTACCCACCTTGGCTTTGAACCACAGTCCTCAGATCTCTGCCTCTTGAATAGCTAGAATTACAGACAGGCATGAACCACCAGTGCCCAGCTACACTGATTCTTGCTGGTTATTTTAAAGGTGAAGTCCCGTGGACTAATCCTAATGAAGTAATAATCCTACTAAGTACTTGAGCCACCAGCACCTGGCTCTGAATGTTCTTGTCCCCTCACATTTTATATGTTGAAATACTGGCTACCAAGGTGATGGTATTCAGACATAGAAGACTTGGGGAGGCAATTAGGTCATGAATGGTATGAATGTTGTGAAGAAAGAGGCCCTTGACCCTTCCATGCACCAAGAAGGCACCATCTGTGAGCCAGAAGTAGACTTCCACCAGATATCTAGCCCACCAACATCTTGTTTTTATGCTTCTTGGACTCTAGAACTGAGAGAAATAGTCTTTTGTTGTTTACAAACAATCTTGTTCATGATACTTTGTTATAGCAACTTGGATAGACTAAAACAGTAAGATTACACTTCCTAGTGTCCTGCAATGAGGTGGAAACATACCAGTTGTGGCCAAAGAGCTGTGAGCAGAAATGATGTATGACAGTTTCAAGCCAAGCACTTAGTCACTGTCATGAGACCTGCCAGAGTGCTCTTTGTTACAGTCACTAGCAAAGTCCCATAGACTTGGATTTCAGAGGTAGGAGAGTGGCCATGTGGAACAGAGTGCTCAGTCTATCCCCCATGGATATATAGGATAGGAAGGAAAATATCATTGTATAAGCCACTGATATTTTGAAGGCTATTGTCTCTCCTAGATTTCTAATATCAGAGAAAAAAAGAGCAAGACATCAGTTAATGGAAATCTTAAAATCAACTGTCACTTAATATTTTTTTCTGATGCCAAAGATATTAGCTATATCGCATACAGATTGTGCCAGCAGCTGTACTGGCATCTTACTGTGTATAATCTTATCTATGCTCCCTATAAGAGAGTATCATTAAAGGGAGAATTCAAAGGTCAAATAGCTTAACAGTTATTTAGCAAGTCAGTGTTAGGTTTTTTGTTTGATTGAGATTGGGGGGGGTTAAATATTTTTATTAGCATATATTAGTTGTACAAAAAGGATATCATTGTGATATTTCTATACATAGATACAATGTGTCCCATCAACCTCATTCCTGTCATTCTCCCATCCCTTCTTCCTTCATAAATTCATATAAAGGACTTCCATCATAGTCATCCTAATTCACTCTCTCTGCTACCACTGGTAAGCCCCACCACTACCACCAACAACAACAGAGCCTATTTTATTTCCCTGTTTTTTTAAGTGTATAGTAATTATATCATGACATTTCACATATGCATATTATTATACTTAAATCTGAATAATCCCTCTATTGCTCTCTTTCCCATTACTTTTGTGGGTTTGTGTTTTTGTTTTCTGGTTTTTGGGGGGGGGGGGGTATTGTCAGTCATGGGGCACTGTTCATGAGCTTTTTTTGCTCAAGGCTAGTGCTCTACCACTTTGAGCCACAGGGCCACTTCCGATTTTCTGGTAGTTAATTGGAGATGAGAGTCTTTCCTACCCAAGCTGGCTTTGAACCATGATCCTCAGATCTCAGTCTCCTGAGCAGCTAGGATTACAGGTGTGAGCCACCAGATACTGGTTTCCATGTTCTCTTTTGCTGTTGTTTTTAATGAAGAGGTCAGAATACAAACTCAAGTCTATGTGGCACCAATCCCTTGCTCCTTCCTTCCTCTGTAACTTATCATAGAGCACATTTAAACTTGGAAAAGAAATCAAAGAGAATTATTTGACATTTTAAAGGAAAGAGCCTGTTGGTCTCTATCTGAACGATTCAAAGTTTAGTGCAACTTAAAGATAATACTAAGTGCAAACTCATAGATGAAACCCAATAGCTTCAGGTTGTTTGATCATTAGAGACATTTGTGGCACCCCTTTCCCTTCTTTCTACCCCTGACCAGCAGATCATCTGAACAGCTTCTTTTACACAAGGAAGAAGTTGGTATGCTGAGCTCCAGTCAGGGCCCAACACTGTACTGATCCCTACAGAGGTAGTGGGAATATCCACAGCCATCACCTTCAGGACAGCATGATCAGATAACTTTCAATATTTACATAAGCAAAAAGATACTTCAAATGCGGTCAGCCATCCATCTACCAGGTTTCTAAACCTGTGGAATCAACTAAGCATGGATTGAAAATATGTAAGAGATAATATAACTATAGGAATTTTTCTGGTCATCGTTCTTCAATGAACAATAGCGTAACTACTATTTGCATTGTATTAAGTTCTACAAGTAAATTAGAGGTGGTTTAAAGTACACAGGAGGATATGGGTAAGTTTATACAAGGGTTATCCATCCCTTTATGAAATAAAGATTGAACATCTTGGACTCCTGTGTCCATGGGAGTCATAGAACCACTGCCGTATGGATGCCAAGATACAACTGTAATTACAGATCAGGAGAAGGGCTAGGAAGATGCCCCAAGCCATCTTCGTCATTTCTTTTTCAGGCTCCTGTAGGGACTACCAGCAGCTCTTAGTGGTAAAGAGCAAGCAGAGATTATGCCTACCTACCCTCTTACAATCTTGCTACAAGGTTCTTATAGGAGCAAATTTAAATCAAATTCCAGCTATCAGCAGACATTACAACGCAGGAAAGGTTTCCAGCCTGTCTACATGCTGGGAGAGGTCCCAGTTGGCCCTCTCACTTGTGGGGCAGTATTGACAATGAAAGACAGACAGACTTCTGGCACACTCAGGAAGAGGCCCACAGCTTTGCAACAAGAAAGCTCCCTGCTCCCTTCAGGGTATGACTGCGTCTCTCCTGACCTCAGCAATGGTTCACACTTGGAGCTTCATGTTCTGCAGCTATCTCATTGACATATGTAATACTTTTACCCATGAACCTGTGTTTGTAAATAAAGTAAAAGAAAACACAACAAAGCATGTGCTGGAGCTATCCAGTCTGGCCTCCTATTATCTCACAGGCATATTGGACCACACTGGCATCTCAAAGTCCACTGATCCTGTCCCGTGCCATGAGCATTTCTATTCTTGCCTCCATCAGGAACCAAGGGGCTTCTGGTGTGGACACAAATGCCCTGTGGTATTTCTTAGTGGGATATTGTATTGATCAACTCTGCCCCAAGAACATCATTGCCACAACTCTCTCAGGTACCTTAATACATCCCAGTGCAGAGGTTTGCAGTATTTTTCAGGTTACCATCTACCATGAACTGGGAAGAGGAGATGCCTAGTTTGACTTTTCCACCCACAGATAAGCACAGTGCATTGGGCCAGCCCTATCAGGAGAGGAATGCGGATGGATGCTGGTGGACCCTATGAGTAAGCCAGTCACAAGACATAAACCTTCACTCCCACTTGGGAGCCTGATATTCTCAACCCTCATTCATATGTGTTCCTGTGGTTGAGGGAGTGTGGAATTAACAAATTTTAAAACATTGTAATATTACATGTCCTAGGCCATCTTATGTTGCTATAATAAAATAGTTAATGCTAGTTCCTTTATGATAAAAAAGAGGTTTATTTAGCTTGTAGTTTCAGAGGCTGAAAGTCCACGATTGGTTAGGTGACCCCATCTGTTAGGCATCCGGTAAGGTTTTCCATCTATATCACATGGGCGGTAGCAGGGCAGAAGTGCATGTCGGAGAGGAAGAGATCACATGGTGAAGCAGGAAGCAAGAGAGCAGGGGAGGATCAGGTTGCTCTTTTTTTTTCTTTTTTTGTCAGTCCTGGGGCTTGAACTCAGGGCCTAGGCACTGTCTCTGCACTCTTTTGTTCAAGGCTAGCACTCTACCACTTTCAGCCACAGCACCACTTCCTGTTTACTAGTGGTTAATTGGAGATAAAAGTCTCACAGACTTTTCGGCCTGGGCTGGTTTTTTTGAGCTACAACCCTCAGATCTCAGCCTCCTGAGTAGCTAGGATTACAGACATGAGCTACCAGCACCCAGTCAGGTTGCATTTTTATAGCAACCTGCCACACACCACCTGACCCAGTCCTGTGAAACCATCATAAATGGATTCCAGGTCATAAGGTCTTCATGACCTGGCTACCTTCCACTGGCCCTAGCTCTTGACTTCTACCATCTGAACTCTGTCATGCTCTGACCAAACTTCCAGCATATAATCCTTTGGGACAAACCACATCTAAACCATCTAAACCATAGCAACAAGTCAAATGACAGACTGTGAAGAAAAGGAAAAAATCTTACATTTTAATATCTTTTTTTGGGGGGGGGTCCGGTTGTGGGGCCTGAACTCTGGGCCTGGGCGCTGTCCCTCAGCTCTTCAGCTCAAGGCTAGCGCTCTACCACTTGAGCCACAGCACCACTTCCGGCTTTTTTTCTTTTTGCTTATGTGGTGCTGAGGAATCGAACCCAGGGCCTCAGGCATGCAAGGCAAGCACTCTACCACTGAGCCACCTTCCCTGCCCACATTTTATTTTTTTTTAATTTTATTTTATTTGTGAACATACTGTACAGAGGGGTTACAATTACATGGGCAGGATAATGCATACATTTCTTACCAAGCATTGCAGCCTCCTCCTTTGTTTACCCTTCACCTCCCTTCCCAGCCTCCCCCCTCCCCCCCACCCAATCCATCCCCCCCTCCCCCCCCCACCGACATTGTAAAGCTCCTTTTTGACATGACAATTTGTACTTCTCATTGTTGCAACAGGTCCACCTGAATCCTTAAATGACTTGTTTTTCCCCATCTCCTCCATAAGTTATACTGACATCAAATATATTGAAAGCGGGGGTTATACTGTGTTTTGTTTTGTTTTGTTTTTTGTTTTTTTGGGGGGTCCGGTCGTGGGGTCTGAACTCTGGGCCTGGGCGCTGTCCCTCAGCTCTTCAGCTCAAGGCTAGCGCTCTACCATTTGAGCCACAGTGCCACTTCCGGCTTTTTCCTTTTTGCTTATGTGGTGCTGAGGAATTGAACCCAGGGCCTCAGGCATGCAAGGCAAGCGCTCTACCACTGAGCCACCTTCCCAGCCCCCCCAGCCCACATTTTAATATCTTTAGCAATACCTTCTCCTACTTTATGAAGGGCCTGGTATTTCCATTTAGTACTGTGCATAGCCTATACAACATGCTCTAGCCACCACTAATCTCACTAGTCAAAGATTACTTCTAATCTTCACATGCTTATTAACCAGGCCTAAAAGTTTGATTAAGACTAGGATACTTTGTATGCTAATTAGCCATCCCCAGGGTGCAGTAGAATTAATTTATTGATACATCCATTTCAAGACTGAACACCACCAATCCATTATAACAGAATAAAAGAAACACAGCCTTGAGAGAGTGAGGGGGAAGGAAAGTAGCCAGGGAAGTCATCTCTGACTTCTAAGCACAGCCAGGTGCCTCATTCTGAGCCTGAGCTTTCTTGTAAAACAGTTATGCATATTTAATAAAGGGAGTACATTCTGAGAGATAGTAGCATCACTATGCAAACATCAGACTGTCTTAAGACAGCTACTATGATTGCTACTACATCATTAAACCACTTAATCTTAGGGGATTGCTGTTGTTACACGTGGTCTGTTGTGACAAATCATGGAACAAAGTGTATTTCTCTGCATTAGACACCACTGGCTTTTCCACTTCTGATTTTGTAGAAATGGTTCTGTAGGATCAGCTGGATGTATTTGTAAAGAGTGGTAAAAGTACCAAATCACACTATCAGTGGTCACTCTTGGTGAGGAATGGTTGAGTGAGGTGTGCAGATATGGATGAGGATTAGTCCTTTCCACAAATGTCCTCATTGTTTACATTGTTCATTACAATGGCAGTAAAGCCTATAACCATATGACAGCTGTGTGTTCTATCAATGATCATCTGTCTCACCTTCCCTTATGTAAAAAGGCCACAAGGACAGATGCAGGCCAGGTTCAAATCCAGTGGTATTTACTTTGGAGGAGTTGCCTCTTCTGTGCCTTCACCTCTGCTTACTTCAAAGAGGATGATACCAAGGCCCATAATATAGAAAACGTGTGACAATTAAATGAGCTAATCGATATACAGAACCGCAAATGATGCTTGGCACACAGCCATCACTCATACATGCTAGTGACTATTATTAGTAGTATGGCTCATAGGAGCCATTGTTTGGAGAAGAGCTGCCTCGAATTAGGAGCAGGAGATAGCCTGAGCTCTCCTAGAGGAAAAGAATAGGAATGTCTCTGAGGTTTAAAATAGCAGGTGTCTGTGCAGCCTTGGAGTGGCCACGCTTAAGCTGAGGGCTAGAAAGGAACAGTGCTAGGGCAACCAACTGAACCCTGAAGCTCCAAAGAACCAGTCTCTGCCCTGGCTCTTCTGGTGATGAAAGCTTCAGGGCCTAGGACAGGACTGCTTTTGCCAATAGCTGTAACCCAGTCACTATCTGCTGGCCCTTTAGGGCCCAGTGCTGAAAGGAAGGGAGAAGAGAGGGTTTCTCCTTTCCCCCAGACCACATACAGCCACGAATGCCTGAACCTCCGCAGTGTCGCCCACACTGGTACTGCCCAGTACTACTGTAATCCCTTTTCCGAAATGATGCCTAAGACAGACATCACAGAAAACAAGAAAAGAATGAATACTCACTCACTCCTTTGAACTGTAGAGCCACAGTCAAGCAAGAGCACCAGCTGAGCAAGGACAAGGCCCTGAGTTCAAACTCCTTTAGGGGTATAAAATAAGATGCAGTGGTCAGGGGAGTGGCAGAAGGGGGTATGTGGCTCAAGGGAGGCCCTGAGTTCAATCCCTAGTAGTACCACAAGAAACAAAGAACAGGCACCTAAGGGAGAAACATACCATACTTCTTTTTAAAATAGGAGAGAGGGAATGAGACTCATGAGGTTTATCGTTTTTGTCATTACCTTGGGTCACTTGTAGGGGGCTATCTAAAATTATAAATCAAAGGATCTCAATTACTCAAGCCGAGGCATTACAATCCTACTGAGGATTTTTTTTCAGAAATAGAGCTGCATTGCTTAAGCTACTGAATTTTGTTTCTCCAATTCCGCAAGTCAATTACACATCATATCTATTCATTCCTTCTTTTCTACCCTGACAATCTCATAGGTGATTGCTTTCCCACTATTATATGCTCATACCATCATACACACAAAAAAATGAATGCTGAAGAGACACTTCAAAGACATAGCTGGTTTATAAAGAGGGAGAAAGATGCATTTCCCACTCACTTTCTTGGGCACAAGGGCAGGTGCCAGATGTGTGGTGGAGCTGCAAAGACTGTACTAGAGCAGCACAGTTCTTTCTCTGCCCCATAAAGTATCAACAGCAAGTCTTTAATCATAAAGCCTCCTAGAGGCCCATGCCTTGACAGGCACCTGTGGTTACAAAGCTTCTCCGTTCATATTGTGTGCCTTGGTCTGTGAGGCCTGAGGGGGTCTGAGGGGAACTGACACTTTCTACAAGGGCCTGGCTGGCAGCAGAAGCAAGGAAAATTAGTCTGCTTGCTCCATCTCTCCTCAACACTGCACAGTACAGAGAAGGCATAACGGGATGGGAGGAGATAAATTTTCCATGTGGCCTGTTCTCTCTCTCTTCCAGTCAAACAACGGACAGTCTTTTTTCCATGCACAATCATCATACAAAGGTGCCAGGCTAGGGGCTGACAGATACCTGCTGTCCACTCACTCGGCTTAGAGTACAGTTGGGTCACTGGCAATTAGAGTGAGGTACACAAATTGTCATATGTACACTAATATTCATATTCTTCCTTTTGTATTAGTAGCCAACACTGGATAGTAACTGTTGTCACTAGTGATACCATAGTCATACCACTGGCATGGACACGGTAGGGATAAAGAAGCTTCTATATTAGCCATATGTGAATGTGCCTTCTGTCCTCTCTCCTCTTCTTTCCCAGCTACACGCAAGGACTCTGAAGCCTCAGAAGATGGCAGAGCTACTATAAGTAAAGAGCATGGGATGGTGAATAACCTTGAAGAAAGGTCCTTCTAATAGCCAGAAACACTTTCACCAGATACTTAAGATGAGTGAAGAAAAAAATAATTCTATGGCATGAAACCACTAGCATGGATGAGATTGTTTCTATAGCTGGTATTTTCCTAACTAATATGAGGCTACATTGGAGAAAGCAAAGGCTGTGGAGCACGTAGCAGAGGCATCTCATCTAGTCTAAGGATCCAATTATAGCCCTGAAAGGGATTGAGTTTGAGGCTATAATCTGAAGCACAAGTAGGCATAAGCCAGCTAAGAGATGAAAGGGTAAAAATATTTTCTCAAGAAAATATTTCTGAGCCTGGGGTTACAGAAAGAAAGAAAATGGGAAGCTGGAGAGCTAGAGATGTGTGTAGAAGTAGAACAGCAGGAGTTGGGGAGGGGGGGTGGAGAACAGGGGCAAAAACAGGAGTAAGGAGGTGATAGAGGAAAAATTGAGGGCTTTGTCAACCACACTGCAAACCTGATGCTTTGTGCTGAGGGGCCTGGGAAGCATGGAGGGGTTTTCATCAGGGAAGTAACATGTTGAGATTTCTTTTTAGAAAGATCACCGTGACTATAGAGAATGAAGTGGAGTACTCCTGGAATTATTTCCCTTTCCTGCCACTTCCCCCACCCCCAAATTGTACTAGGACAATGACACTGAAACAATGTAGTGGCCTGATGCTGGAGCCTGGAGGGCTTCCTAAATCCCACTGCAGCCTCGAGAGTTGGAGGAGGCAGGTGCTGAGCTTCTGGAGGGTAGCACGAGTGATCCTTGTTTACAATTCATCGGACTCCAGATGAACGCCTACAGCCTCAGAGGAGGCCTGTCTGTGGGAAGGCAACGGAGATGAAGAGTGCCAAGTGTCACCAGTGTCCCAGCAGCCCCACCAATGGAGCTCATGAGGCCTCCATCAAGTTCTGCAGCACAAAGGGAAAGCTCCTCATTCATCGACTCCCACAACACAGGCATCCTTAGAGCAATCAGCACAAATGAGCCATGATGCAGCTGTGTGCAGCTGTGAGAGGACCCTTTCCGCTCTGGAGAAGCACACAAGCCACTGCCACCACTCTGCTTCCAGGGCATAATGGACCCACCTTCCTTTCTTAGGGCTACTAAGCACACTCTCCAGATCTCCAACACACATAAGGGGACAATGAAGGCTTGTTAGAGAAATGAGTCTCTTCCCATAGCTTAGTCCATTCCTTCCCTTCTCCACAGCTTAGCATGCTCCCTTCCTAAGCAAACTAGGCCCATGTAGTAAAGGCAGTAAATAATCAACTTCCAACCCCCTTTGGGACAGCTACCACCATATAAGGCAACAAGAGCCCCTTAGAGTGACCTTCAGGTCTGGGCAGTTGCAGGGCCCCTTATCCACTATTTGGATAGCAGCCATAAATCCTAGTCCACCATGATGGAGCCCCTGGCCCTCAGATCCACACCAGGTCTCCACCTCCTAGCCCTTTCTAGCCCCTCCTAAACCTCCTAGCTTATATAGGTCACCCCAGACAATAGCCGGTGCCTCTTCTCATTCCTCCCTTGTGAGAAGGAGTCTTGCCGTGTCTGCGTGGTTCTCTGGCAAAGTCTATTAATCTTAATTTTGCTAAAAAGGCTTTTCTCAGATGCTGCAACATGTCGCTGATCTTTCTAGCACCTTCCTAGCAAATGGAAACAATTTCTGCTAAACTTCAGCAAGGAGTCAGCTGAAGAGGAACATGTTTTCTGTGACTCCCTTGTCCATTCATTTTTTTTTTAGCCTACCCCTTGGGTTAACCCGGCAACACCTGGAGAAATCAAAACACATTTTTGCCCCCTTGTAGAATACTTTGGCTATGGTGATGTGAGCAGTCTAAACTGAAATTTTTGAGAAAACATAACAGTGAGGAATTTTTCATAACTTCATGGAGGATGCTATTGAGCACACAACTCACTGAATTACACAGAGGTCTCCTTCACAGAAACCAATGGGAGAAATTTATCTCTGGCCTAAATTCTAGGAATTGCTGGGCTGCTTCTGACCATTTTACTCATGACTCATGGGACTATTCCATTTCTACTAGTTGCTAGAAAGCTAGGACTAAATTTGTGATCCACCCATGTGGCAAGGACTCAGAAATTGGTAGAGTGCATTTTTTACTCTAGTTTCTTCTTTTTCCCATTTTTATTTTCCTTTTGCCTCAATTTCCTTCCTTGCTAGTCTTTGTCTTACATTGTTGCATCACATAGTTTTCTTGCAACACACCATAAATATTTGGGGAATCATAGTGGGAGTGAAAATAGATAGACAGACAGACAGACTGACTGACTGACAGACAGGTAGATAGATAGACAGACAGACAGACAGACAGACAGACAGACAGACAGACAGATAGACAGATAGACAGACAGATGATAGATAGATAGATAGATAGATAGATAGATAGATAGATAGATAGATAGATAGATAGATATAATTAACTACCTTTGCCATCATTATTTTAAAGCCGCTGCTAATGATCTGTTGATCATAGATGATACTCTCTTTTTTGCCAATCTTGAGGCTTGAACTCAGGGCCTGGGCACTGACTCAGAACTTCTTTTGCGCAAGCCCAGTACTACTTGAGCCACAGGGCCACTTTTAGCTTTTTCTGTTTATGTGGTACTGAGGAATTGAATTCAGGGCTTCAAGCATGCAAGGCAAGTACTCTACCATGAAAACATATTCCCAAACCACAGATGATACTCTTAAGCAGAGCATTGCTCCTGGTAATTAAAATAGAAAATGGGAGAACAAATAACAAGTAACATAGGTTAACATAGACATAAAGGATTTTTACAGTTATTTACTAATTCTGTTCAATACAAAATTTAGTAAGTAGAATAGAAAATAATTCTCATCTATCAGGATTTGGTAGAATATAAATGATTGCTGGGTATCTACTAAGGATGATTTTTGAGGCTCTCATTGAGCAGAGCCTCCAATAGTTCTTTATTCTGAACCAACTTCTTGCTCTCTGGATGTCTGTATAAATTATAAATTCTGGCTATTCTAAATAAAACTTCCATGCCCTATCTATTTATCTACCTACCTGTCAATTTAGTCATGAATTAATGCAAAAATGAGTACCCACAGCCTTCACTGGAAACTGGGATTCTACCATTCATCTTCGCTACATCCTAAATCCAAGAAAAACAGGGTGTAACTTTTTTAAAAGCATATTTCTAAAACTACCACATATATAAATTATCAAGAGTTACATTTAAAGATGGGCATCAGTGACTCATACCTGTAATCCTAGCTACTCAGGAAGCTGAGATCTGAGGATTGTAGTTTGAAACCAGCCTGGATAGGAAAGTCTACGAGACTCTTATCTCCAATTAAGCACAGAAAAAGTGGGAAGTGGTGTAGTAGCTTAAGTGGTAAGAGTGCTAGCCTTGAATGAAAGGAACAGTGCCCAGACCCAGAGTTCAAGGCCCAGGACCAGAAAAAAATTACATTTAATTTTTGTAGCATGGTCATTTCAATATTATGAAGACATTTCCTACACTTGCTTCATCACCATCCCATCATTCAGGGACATGCATTCATATTTTTCAATACTTATATCAAAAGAGACAAAACTTCTCCTGGATTTTCTAATGGTCTAATAAGGCAACAAGCATTCTTTTCATTAGAATCTAGATATCCAACACTTCTAGGCTCATGGTAGGATAGCATCTTACTTCTTAAGCTTGAACATTGCCATGTGACTTGTAATCTTTCTGTGAGCTTGGCAGTGCACTCATCTCTACTACATTGCATTAATGGAAACATCCAATTGTCATTGCTCCAGTTCCCACCCTTTATTCCTTCCTTCTGCTTACAATGGTTACAGAAGAGCAGATTATCATGACACACCTAAGACTGGAAAATCCTGCAGTGACAACTAGGCATAAGAGGGCAGCTACTTTGGAGGATTGCTCAAACTTACAGCAGACTTCATATGAGTAAGAAATAAATTTTTGTTATGCCAAACCTCTGATATTTGGGGCTATGTGTTATAGCAAAATAACATTGACTACTTTGAATGGTCTGTGGTCCATTTGTGAACTAGAACTATCACCCTCAATGTTACCACCAGAATAAAGGAAATAATAACTATAACATTAAAGGACATTACTGACCAACACTCAAGCTGGAGTTTGCCTTACACTGTCTAAGCCATGAGACTCAGCTTTTAAATTATTTATTAAGATCTGCTAAAAAATGTAAAAGCAAGTATTAACCATTTTATTAATAAAAATATTGGTTTTGAAAGCTGGGCACCAATGGTCCATGCCTATAAGACTACCTATACAAGAAACTGAGATCTGAGGATTGTGGATTGAAGCTAGCCCAGGCAGGAAAGTCTATGAGCCGCTTATCGCAAATAAACTACCAAAACGCTGGAAGTAGAGCTATGTCTCAAGTGGTAAAGCACTATACTTGAGCAAGAAAAGCTCAGGGATAGCACCCAAGTTCTGAATTCAAGGGGTGTGTGTGTGTGTGTGTGTGTGTGTATGTGTGTGTGTGTGTGTGTGTGTGTGTGTGTGTGTGTGTGTGCTTTTAGCCAGGCTCTAGTGGGGTCATACCTGTAATCCTAGCCACCTGGGAGGCTGAGATCTGAAGATTTTGGTTCAAAACCAGCTGGAACAAGAAAGTTTGTGAGATTCTTATCTCCAATTAACCACCAAAAAAAAGCCAGAAGTGGAGCTGTGGCTCAGTGTTAGAGTGCTACCTTTGCACAAAAAAAGGTCAAGAACAGTACCCATGCCCTGAGTTCAAGCCCCAGGACTGGCACAAAAGATAAAAAAAAAAAATTAAGTTTAAGTCTAAAACAGAAGTAGTCTTTGCTTATAAACAGTTTATTGGTGAATGACTTAATCATAATTGATGAAGAACCAAAATTCAGAGGAAGGACCTTTTGTTTACATGGCACATGCTGACAAATGTCATGCAGTCAGAGGGAGTCAAAGCACTGGTCTGTACTTGGCAACCATAAAACAAGTCTATATTAAAACAGACATAAATTTTTGTGGATTTTGTTCCTATATTCCTAACAACCATTGAAAGCTCCTAGCACAGGTGCTCTGGGCACAGTGGTATGTACACAGTAGAATCCTAATAAATATTCACTGATGATAAAATGGTCTTTATGAATCCTGATACAGAAAAAGTCTTTGATTGCAAAGTCACCAACAAAATTGGAAGTTTGGTCTGTGTCTCATGCCTCCAGGACTGGCCATGAGAAAATCAAAGTACTGATACTGGCTCAATAGTAGGGCTGAGGACATAGCTAACTAATGAAGGTTTTGCCTAGAATGTACAAAGCCCTGAGTTTGATCCTCAGAACCACAACAAAACAAAAATATTTTTCTCTGATTCAATACTATATTATTTTACAACACAAACTTCAACATGTCTCCTCCTGTTGGATTGACCAATATATGGCTGGACCCAGCATATGGAATATTAATTTCATATGCAAATGAGACATTACTAATCATTGACTACTGCTCATTTTGGCAAGCAGTGAGCCATTCATTATTTATCAAACACAAGATTAAGAGTTTAGATCCAAAGTCCTGTTGTAAAGAATTTAGTTTAATAGGAAGTTCTTTAATTTTCAAATTAAAAGAGAATGATTGTTCTTCATTATATGACCTTCATTGCCTAAAGAATTGAGCTGCCGAGTCCAGATGGTGGAAGAGAAACTGGAGGCTAAACAAGATCTCACATAGAAAGCAGTTTTAGTGTTCCAGTGAACAGTCCTAGGCTAAGAAATGACACCAAGTGTGCCATCACAGTACAGAGAATTTGGTCAGAGAGGAAAAATCCAAGCATCTTGGTCAAGGAGAGAAATCTGAGCACTTGCCGGCATCCACAGTGGCAACCGCGGCCATGGCTGATGCCACAGCCATCTTATCAACAGAGAGAGCCCAGGACAAAGGCTCCATGGTGTGTGAGCAGATTCTATTCACCATCAGTAAGAACTGACAAGGAGCAGAAATCTTCATCCTGCTGATCGCAGACCAGGAATGGCCCAGAAACCAAGACATTTGCGTGAGTACAGAGCACTGGTGGGAAGGTAGCCTCTCCCCCACCACCGGAGAAGAACTCCATCTTTGATACTAACAAAGGCCCAGCCAGCAGCTAGCTCCAACTCAGGCCTTAGAAGAAGACAATAGGAGCCATTCACCAGACCACAGAAAGCTGACCTGACCTGACCTGCCAGGCTGAGCTCCACCCTGGGGAAAGTCACCCCGCCCAAGCAAAGGAACCTCTGCCCCCAGAGGAGTGACTTTCTTTACTGGGTAAACAGAGCCAGAGGCTGCCCCTCCCCACTGCAGTCTAGGCCCACAGTCTCAGCAGTAGGAGGGGTAAAAGACAAATAATTGAAACTCAGTAAACATATACTCCTGACTGGGCTCTCTGAGTGTCTCAGGAGCTAGCCCCTCAGGGAAAAGCTACAGATTGCTGATAGGCCTCAACCCGACCCAGAACCTAGGCGCATTACAGAAACTCCAACTTAGAAGAAATAACCATTTCCCTCCCACTGAACTAGCCTGGGAGAAGGATCAAAAAGTCCAGGGTAAGGCAGAACATTTTTCTGCCTGCTCAAAAAAACTGACTTAACAAACCAATCAAGCCGTAAGAAAACCAAACACCACAAGCAGATCAGAGACTACACCAAGAGATTGGTTACAGACACAGGGGAGATACAAGATCTCCCCCAACAAAATATTAAATAACTCATTTTTCTACCTACTATTTTATTTTATGTTTTTAATTGTTTTCTATTTTTTCTTTCATAATTTTTTTTGGGGGGGTCCAATTGTGGGGCCTGAACTCTGAGCCTGGGCGCTGTCCCTCAGCTCTTCAGCTCAAGGTTAGCACTCTACCACTTGAGCCATAGCGCCACTTCCGGTTTTTTCCTTTTTGCTTATGTGGTGCTGGGGAATCGAACCCAGGGCGTCAGGCATGCAAGGCAAGCGCTCTACCACTGAGCCACCTTCCCAGCCCCATCTTTCATAATTTTTATTTTAGGTGTGTGTTTATGTGTGTGTGCTTGTTTGTTTTGTTTTGCTTTGCTTTTTTTTTTTTTGGCATGACTTAATTGCTGTTCTGTCATCCCCAGATATATACTCGTGGTCCATTATTAGATCTTATCCTTCATTGTGTACATGCTTAATTCAGAAACTGATTACTCAGTACACAACCTCTTAGGCTTAACTTCTTTAATAGTAGTATTATTTCTTTATACATATATAATTTTTAAGTATTCCGTTTTAAAATTTTTTATTTTTACTTTTTTATTTTTCCTTTTTATCTCTCTCCTCCTCTCATCCTATCCTTTTCTTCTATCAGTATTATTTGTTTATACCTACATAATTTTTAAATGCTTCATCTTTTAAATTCAATTTTTTTATTTTTTCTTGTTTCTTTATCTGTCTCCTTTCATTCTGTTCTATCCATTTCCTCTCGCAGATTAGGACTTGAATAACTCTTTGATGTTCTTAACCGATTAATCCAGAGTTGTTTGATGTTGAAAAGATTGTATCTGTTGACCTAGATTGTATCTGCAGCCATTTGACTGTGCAACTTCAGGACTTTGGTTGATGCTTGCCTTAAAATAGTGTTTTAGTACAAAATTGGTGTTACTTTCATACCAAATGGGCAGAACAAGCTGGAGAAAACACAAGAAAAACATCAAGTCCAGGTATCTCAACTCCCACTCATGATAATCAGGTGACAGAATGGTTAATGAATAAGACAGAGGAGAGATCCCAAAAAGCTCTACAAACACTACTGGTAAACATGGTGAATGAAAAGATTGAAAGCCTGCAAAAGACTCAGTGTGAGCATGATAGGGAGTGAGAAGAGGCTAACCAAAGATTAATACAGGAACTTTGTTAGCATGTTGTAATTTTTAGTTAAAAATTAATACAGGAATCTCATGAGCATGAGAAAGCTAATCAAAGATTAATATAGGAATTGTGTGTGCAGGCTGAGAACAGTCAAAGAGAAATACCAAAATTGTGTGAATGTGATGAAGCTAATCAAAGAGTAATACAGGCATTGTGTGAGCGGGACACAAAGATCAATAGAGTCATTCATGGAATCCATAAGCAGACAGCTGAAGGAACCCCAGAGAGACTACAAAGGGAATGCTGAATGGAGCCCGTCAGAAGGAAAGTGAGTCCAGTGAAACCATAACCAATCAACTAAGGGATTAGAGAACAAACACTGAACAAATTAAGGAAGTAAAGAAGTCCATACAAGATCTTAAACAAAGCTCCAAGAAAGAATTTGAGGTCATCGAAGCCAACCAATTGGAAGGAAAGAAAATAAAAAACAAAGTAGAAAGCCTTTACAGTAGGTTAGACCATGTAGAAGTTCGAATCTTGGGGATTGAAGACATCCTAGATATTATAGAGAAAGAACATACAACTATCCAGGACAAATCCAAGAAATATGATAGCTCTACTCAACATTTAGAAGACACCACCAGAAGGCCTAATCTGAGGATGATGGGTGTAGAGGAGCACCTAGAGACAGAAGTTAATGGTCTAGGAAATTTATTTAACAAGATCCTAGCAGAGAACTTCCTAAACATGCAAAAAGATAGGCCTATTCAGATACAAGAAGCTTTTAGAAGCCCAAATAGACGAGACCAGAACAGGACAACCCACCGTCACATTATAACCCACATAGGATCAATTCAGACCAAGGAAAGGATCCTTAAAGCTGTCAAGGAGGAAAGATAAATCATCTATAAAGGGAAAGTAATTAAAATAACCTCAGATTTCTCAGCAGAGACAATTAAAGCAAGAAGAACGTGGAATTATACATGCCACACCCTAAAGCCAAACAACTATCAACCAAGAAAACTGCTAAATCTCCTTCATAACCGAAGGCCAAATAAAAACCTTCCATAGCAAAGACAAACTGAAACAATATATCTCCACCAAACCATCCCTACAAAAGATGTCCTACACATAGAAAACCAACAAGAAGCTGGGTGCCGATGGCTCACACCTGTAATCCTAGCTATGCAGGATGCTGAGATCTGAGAACCATGGTTCAAAGCTAGCCAAGGGAGGAATGTTCTTGAGACTCTTATCTCCAATAAACCACTAGAAAACTGGAAGTGGTGCTGTGGGTCAAGCAGTAGAGCGCTCGCCTTGAGCTGAAGAGCACAGGGACAGCACCCACGCCCAGAGTTCAAGCCCCACGACCGACTCAAAACAAAAAACAAAAAACCACAAGAGCACAATAAAGGGCAAGAAACTGCACCGAAACTGAGAATCCAAAAACCATAGGAAGAAACCAGTTGTCACAGCCCCCAAGAAGGTGGATAACATGGTAGGAACTACCAAAAACTTCTCAGTCCTAACTCTCAATATTAATGGATTTAACTCTCCAATTAAGCGACATAGACTGACTAGTTGGATTAAAAAGCAAGATACTTCTTTCTGCTGCCTTCAAGAGCCACACCTTGCCCATAAAAACAAACATATTCTGAAAGTGAAAGTCTGGAATAAAATCTACCAAGCAAATGGCCCCCATAAACAGGTGAGCGTTATAATCCTAATAGATAAAATAGATTTCAAATTAAAATTAGTGAGAAGAGATTTTAAAAAAGGTCCCTACATATTAATTAAGGGATCTCTCCTTCAGGAAGATATTATAATTCTAAATATCTATTCACCAAACAATGGAGCACCCAAATTTATCCAAGAAACACTATTTTTCCTAAAATCTCAGATCCAAAGACATTAATTGTTGGGGACTTTAACACACCAGTATCCTCGCTGGATAGGTCAATCTGGCAAAAACTCATCAGAGATACCACAGATCTAAACAACTGCATAGATCAACTAGATTTAACAGACATCTACTGAATATTTCACCCAGCAGCATCAGAATACACGTTCTTCTCAGCAGCACATGGAATATTTTACAAAATAGAACACATTTTAGGTCACAAAGCAAATTCTTTCAGATTCAGAAATATTGAATTTATGCCATGCATTCTCTCAGACCACAAAGGAATAAAATTAGAACTCAACACCAAAAGCCACCAATGAAAGTCCTGTAACACATGGAGGCTGAACAACACACTGTTGAATCACCAGTGGGTCATGGAAGAGATTAGAAAGAAAATTCAAATGTTCATGATATTTAACAAAAATGAACACACAAATTACCAGCTCCATTGGGACACAACACAGGCAGTACTCAGAGGCAAGTTCATAACTCTGAGTTCCTACATCAACAAATTGGAGAGATCTGAAACCAACAATTTAATGACACATCTGAATCTCCTTGAAAAAGAGCAGCAAGCTAAACCCCAATCCAGTAGATGTAAAGAAATAATTAAAATTAAATCAGAATTAAATGAATTAGAAACCAAAAAAAAAAAACATAGAAAGAATTAACAAAACAAAGAGTTGGTTCTTTGAAAAAATTAACAAAATTGACAGACCCTTAGCAAACCTTATCAGAAAAAGAAGAGAACATACCCAAATAAATAAAGTCAGAGATGAGAATGGAAACATCACCACAGAAACAACCAAGATTCAGAACATTATAAAGGAATACTTCACAAATCTTTATGCTATTAAGTTTGAGAATCTGGAAGAAATGGTCGATTTCCTAGCAAATATCAACATGCCAAAACTAAACCAGGATGAGTTAAACCAACTTAACAGACCCATATCAAACATCAAAATAGAAACAGCAATGAGACCTCCCGAATAAGAAAAGCCCAGGACCAGCTGGATTTACAGCAGAATTCTACAAGGCCTTCAACGTAGAGCCCACACCAAGACTCCAACTTTTCAATGAAATTGAAAGAGAAAGTTCACTACCGAATTCATTCTATGAATAATAACCCTCATCCCAAAACCAGGCAGGGACTCATCAAAGAGAGAGAACTATAGACCCATTTCTTTGATGAACATTGGTGCAAAACTTCTCAACAAAATTTTGGCCAATTGACTTCAACAATTCATCCAAAAAATCGTACACCACGATCAAACAAGATTCATTTCAATATATGCAAGTCAATTAATATAATTCATCCCATCAACAACAGCAAGGATAAGAACCACATGATTATCTCAATAGATGCAGAAAAAGCATTTGACAAGATCCAACACCCCTTTATGATGAAAGTTCTGGAAAAACTAGGAATCCATGGAACATTCCTCAATACAATAAAAGCTGTATATGACAAACCTACAGCCCGTATTATATTCAATGGTGAAAAACTAAAGCCATTTCCTCTAAACTCAGGAACAAGACAAGGGTGTCCACTCTCTCTACTTCTCTTTAATTTAGCATTAGAATGTCTAGGTTCAGCAATAAGACAAGATGCAAACATAAAGGAGATCCAAATAGGGAAAACTGAAGTAAAACTCTCCCTCTTTGTAGATGACATTATCTTGTATTTAAAGAATCCCACGGACTCCACTCCCAAATTACTCAAGCTGATTCAAAACTTTGGCAAAGTAGCAGGCTTTGCCAAATGGCTTTTCTGTATGCCAACAATGAGAAGAGTGCGACTAAAATCAGGAAAGCAACTCCTTTTGTAATATCCCCACAAAAAATAAAATACCTAGGAATTAACTTAACTAAAGAAGTGAAGGACCTCTATGATGAAATTTTTAAAAACCTGAAAAAGAAAATCAAAGCAGAACTTAGGAAGTGGAAAAACCTCCCATGATCCAGATCAGAAGGATCAACATCTTGAAAATGGCAATACTTCCCAAGGCTATCTACAAACTCAATGTGATACTTATCAACCTCATTCTTCAATGAAATAGAAGAAAAATCCAAAAATTCATAGGGAATAATAAAAGACCCAGAATAGCAAAAACAATCCTGAACAGAAAGAACAGTGCTAGAGGAATATCAATACCAAATTTCAAAGCCACAATAATCAAAACAGCTTGGTACTGACACAAGAACAGACATGAGGACCAATGGACTAGAACTGTAAACCTAGAAATGAACCCACAGACCTATAGCCACCTAATCTTCGATAAGGGAACTAAAAAAATAGAATAGAAGAAAGACAGCCTCTTCAGTAAGTGGTGCTGGCAAAATTGGTTATTCACCTGTAGAAAAGTAAAGCTACATCCTTATATATCACCCTGCACCAGAATCAACTCCAAATGGATCAAAGACCTTGGAGTCAAAGCATACACCCTGAAAACATTACAAGAAGGAATAGGAGGGGCTGGGAAGGTGGCACAGTGGTAGAGCACTTGCCTTGCATACCTGAGGCCCTGGGTTCGATTCCTCTGCACCACATAAGCAAAAAGAAAAAAAGCCGGAAGTGGCGCTGTGGCTCAAGTGGTAGAGCGCTAGCCTTGAGCTGAAGAGCTGAGGGACAGCGCCCAGGCCCAGAGTTCAGGCCCCACGACTGGATCCCCCCCCCCAAAAAAAAAAAAACAGGAGAAACTCTAGGTATGCTAGGCACAGGCCAAAATTTTCTCAATAGAGACCCAGAATCACAACAAATCAAAGAAAGTTTGGACAAATTGGATTGCATGAAGCTGCAGAGCTTCTTCATGGCAAAGGACATAGCTAGCAAGATCAATAGAAAGCCCACAGCTTGGGAGAAGGTCTTCACTAGCCATACAATGGACAAAGGTCTCATCTCTAAAATATACTTGGAACTCAAAAAATTAAATCCCCCAACAACAAATCCTCAAAGAAACAACTGCCCAATAAACAAGTGGGCTAAAGACTTAAAGAGAAACTTCTCTGATGAAGAAAGGAGGATGGCTAACAGACACATGAAGAAATGCTTAACCTCCTTAGCCATAAAAAAATGCAAATCAAAACAACAATGAGATACCACCTCACCCCAGTTAGAATGGCTAGAATCAAGAACTCTAATAACAACAGATGCTGGAGGGGATGTGGACAGAAGGGAACCTTACTGCATTGTTGGTGGGACTGTAAACTTGTTCAACCACTTTGGAAAGTAGTATGGAGGTTCCTCAAAAGACTCCACATAGAGCTCCCCTATGCCCCAGCAATTCCACTTTTGGGCATTTACCCAAATGATCACAAACAAGACCATACTAAAGCTACCAGCACCACTATGTTTACTGCAGCATTATTTACCATAGCTAAGATATGGAACCAACCCAGATGCCCCTCAGTAGACGAATGGATCAAGAAAATGTGGTATATATACACAATGGAATTCTATGCTTCCATCAGAAAGAATGATATTGCCCCATTTGTTAGGAAATAGAAAGACTTGGAAAAAATTATATTAAGTAAAGTAAGCCAGGTCCAAAGAAACATAGGTCCCATGGTTTCCCTTATTTTCAATAACCAGTATATGTCTGAGACAAGCAGAAACGGTCAGATAAGATGATGTTAGGTGAAATGAACCCCAAGATAAGGACTCAAATGGTTTTTCTTTCTTGCTATTGTTTCTAACACATTTATAAAATGATTTTTTTTTGTTACTTTGTATGTCCTTCTCCCACGGTATAACTCCTGTTTTCACTGTACTTGATGTTGGTATAATTTGGGGAGAGGAAGGGAAAAATAAATTGTTTAAATAGGGATACAGGTGGACCCATTGCAACAATGAGATGTACAAGACGTTATGTCAAAAAATGAACTTTACAACTTTGGTGCTGGGGGTGGGGGTGGCACATGGGGCCCAGGGGGGTGGAATCGCATATGGGAAGGGATGGGAAGGGGAAACAAAGGAGGAGACAACAATGCTTGATAAGAAATGTACTCATTACATTGCTCATGTATTTGTAACACCTCTGTACAGTATTTTCACAATAAAAAAATCTCAAAAAAACAAAAACAACAACAAAGAAAGAATGGCTGATAGACATATGAAGAAATGCTAAACCTTTCTAGCCATAAAAGAAATGCAAATCAAAACAGTATTGAGATTCCACCCCCAGTTAGAATGGCTATAATCAAGAACTCTAATAACAGCAGATGCTGGAGGGATATGGCCAGAAGGGAACCTTACTGCATTGTTGGTGGGAGTGTAAACTTGTTCAACCACTTTGGAAATCAATGTGGAGATTCCTCAAAAGATTTCACATACAGCTCCCCTATGACCCAGCAATCCCATTTTGGGGCATTTACCCACAAACAAGACCATACTAAAGCTACCAGCACAACTATGTTTATTGCAGCATTATTTACCATAGCTAAGATTTAGAACCAACCCAGATGCCCCTCAGGTTAGGAAATGGAAAAGCTTGGAAAAAATTATATTAAATGAAGTAAGCCAGGCCCAAAGAAACATAGGTCCCATGGTTTCCCTTGTTTGTAATAACTAGTATATGTCTAGAACAAGCAGAAAAGTTCAAAAGCTATGTACATATCACCATATAAGATGAAGTGGTTTTTTTCTTTCTTGCTTTTGTTCCTAATGTATTTATAATGTACCCTGTGATTTTTTTGTTTCTTTGTAGGTTCCTTCCCCACAATATAACCCTTGTTTTCACTATATTTGATGTCAGTGCCCTGCATCTTGTATATACACTTCTGTAACTTGGGGAGGGGAAGGGAAGAAAACAAAATTCTTAAATAGGGATACAGGTTGACCCATTGTAACAATAAGATGTACAAGACACTATGTTGAAAAATGAACTTTACAATTTAAGTGTGGAGGGGGTGAGGGGGGAAGGGGAGAGTTTAGTTGTGGAGATGGGAGGGAAGGGATGGTAGGGGAAAAATAAAGGAGGAGGTAACAATGCTTGATAGGAAATGTACTCATTACTTTGCTCATGTAACTGTAACCCCTCTGTACAGTATTTTTCTAATAAAAATGTATTTTAAAGAACTAAAAAAGAATTGAGCTGCCCTGGAAACTCCAAATTGAGATGCCTATTTCTAGCCTTAGACTACCAGAGTACACTTGAGGGTAACAAACAAGAAGGAGCTGGCCACTCTTACAGAAGGACACAGACAATATACTTTATACATTCATGGACACATATGTCGGGCCACCTTTACCTGGATCATGTCTCAAAGTTGTGACTAGGTAGGGCATACATTTGCATAGAAGCCAAACAGAGACTTAGCCTGAAGCTAAACTGAAACATTTGAGACAAGAAGTAGAGCTTAACCAGGCTCTACAGGGTCCCAGTAATTGGTACAAAAGCAAGAATCTAAAAATAAAAACCTTAAGTATGGTGAGGTGGTAATGTAAAGTATGTAATGTAAAGTATGGTGAGCCTGTAATCCTAGCACTCAAGGTCAGTCTAGGGAAAAAAGAAAGATCCTAGAGGAGGAGGAAGAGGAGGAGGAGGAGGAGGAGGGGGGGGGGAGGAGGGGGGGGAGGAGGAGGAGGAGGAGGAGGAGGAGGAGGAGGAGAAGAAGAATTTAAAACATAAATGTTGGACCATATTCTGACCATTTTCTGTTTGCATTTCATATGTTGATTTTGTATTGCTTCGTTTTCATACCATATATAGCTTGTACAAATGGGTCTCATTGTGCTGTTATAACCTCCTCTGTTATTCTTCTATTCCTAAACTGTTTCTTTCCTTTTCCTCATACTGTAAATAACATCAAGTCAACATTGTTACAGTGAAAACTGTCACCAATGCAAGTCCTAAGGCATATGCTGGAGGGACTTGTACGTTACTCCCTGCTCTCCTCAACTTCATTTTTCTACTTATCAAAGGAGACTGAAAAGGATATAGCAAAGAGAAAGAGAATAGTTCCTGTATCCCTAGTGTCTAGTCTAGAACATTGCCAGTGGTTGAAAATGCTGAAACAATGTCAGCAGAGAAAAAGAGAAAACACTTTCATAACTTCCAAGTGCCATTTACCTGCCTACATTGCCAGAGATATATCTGAGGTGCTTATACCTGTGCTTGATATGTAGCATGAGAATCAGATTTAGTTATTCTTCCTCGTTAAATAACCCCAACTTATTAAACCTCTCAGCAGTAGTGCATAGGCAGGGAAGATCTCCAAAATTATGCCTGGGCACAGATCTCTCCATCTGCCCTAACACTGGGATATGGTAATGAAGTTTGATGGGGCAGAAAACAACTATACTGTATGCTGAGATGATGGAAAAGAACCAAGATCAGTAAGAAATCGTTTCAAAGCAGGAGAAGTTTTGGACACATTCACACTTACTGATATGGTTCTGCATGAGTGTCAGCTACTTCACAAATTCAGCTTATATCATGACTTGTATATTGTATTTTCCTAATAGAATTGTTTAAACATGCTAAGATAATAGTTTGAAAAGTAAAAGTCGTGGTCAAAAGTATACTATTTTTTTTTCAGTCATGGGGCTTGGACTCTGGGCTTGGGGGCTGTCCCTCAGCTCTTCAGCTCAAGGCTAGTGCTCTACCACTTGAGCCACAGTGCCACTCCTGTTTTTTTTTGTGGTTTATTGGAGATAAGAGTCTCAGGGACTTTCCTACCCAGGTTGTCTTTGAACTGTGATCCTCAGATCTCAGCCTCCTGAGTAGCTAAGATTACAGGCTGGAGCCATCAGCACCCAGCAAGAATACTATTTTCATTTATATTATGTCCATAATAATTGGGCTGAATCTTAAAAGTCGAGCCAACTGATTTAGGAGTAATATTAACAATATCTTTATAAATTCTAGAAGTTTGATATGTTTCCTCCTTTAAAGCAGTTGACAAGAAGTAAATGCCTGGAACAGTGTATTTTTTAAATAAATTCTGAGGTCATGCCCTCAGCTCAGTGATAAAAATATTTGCTAAATGATTAGTGATGTCTATCATGGATAGGAGATGAGGATGGGTAGGGAAAGGGGCTAAGAGTGTAAGAAACAGCACTTGTGCCATATATGGTGTCTTGCTTCTTTGTTTTGAGCATGAAACCAATGATTATGCATCTGAGGTTCATAATACTGTAGAGAGAACACTGAATTATTATTACACTTAATGGTCCTTGGTCCTCTGTGAAACAGAAACATTATTTCAGAAATGCAAATGTACTATTTACATTTCTCCACTGAAGTGCAATATTTCTAAGTACATGGTTTTCTCGATTATTAAATTAAATTATTAAATAAATACAAGAAACCCAACAGCCTCTTTTCTGCCAAGCAATATTAGCCATGTACAAATGCTGCCTGGCTCTCAGAATTCTTACAGCTAAACTGGCTGTTGGTGTGGCTTGACCTTTCCTTCCTATAAGCTGGAGAAACTGAAGCATTAAGGAACTAGAAAAATCATTTTTAAAAATTGCAAGTCAGATTCACTTTTTTTGAGAAGGCAACACATTTTAAAAGCATCAGTTATAATTATGAAGCTATTATAAAACATTTTAAGAATGTGAAAGTACATTAAATCTATTCAAGAGAACAGACACAAGAACATGGCCTAATGTCATCTCAGAATAAATTTAATGTACTGAAAGTTACTTCATTTAAAAATAATAAAATAAAATAAATGTCAAAAATATGTAGGACTTTTTTTAAATTAAAAGTCTATATTCAGGAAATGAATAGATATTTTCAGGGGATGTCTTAATGACTAATACGAATTGTAAGATAAGTAACTGAGTTGTGCTGAGGGCAATCAGAATACAGAAAACATTCTTTTTTTCTATAGACTTAAAATATAAGCTGTGATGGCCTCACATAAAATCTTGGGTAAATTTGTCTGCTCCCAGTTCTACAGATCAAATTACTTTCCTGGCTGCAAGGATAGGAGGCATAAATAAAGAAAATGAAAGCCTAGGAAAATGTGAAATTGATCATGAACTCCTCCAAAATATTAACAACAGTACAGGCTACTGTTTATGAATTGTAAGGTCAATGTTGAACTAGGAGACATATGAATATATATATATATATATGTACACACACATACATACATATACCTATATATACTCAAAACAGTCATTTAAGGAGAAGATTATCATTATCTCCAAAATATAAATGAGATTTCTCTTTCCAAGACTCACCCCAGAATCCCACAGTTTCTAATGGAAATTGTTTATTGATATAAAGAATAAAATTACATGGGTCAGCTCTGTTATCTAGAAATTAGATACCCAAACTCAAGGCTTGCCTAGTCCAAAACTGAACTTTGCTGGATGCCTGTTGGAACTCTGAATAGTCCAATCCCAGAGTGAAATGTCTTCTCAATACATTCTCTCACTTTCGTAATTATTTAGTTATTCTCTCACTTTCATAACACATGTCATGAGAACAATTCGAACTTTCCCATCTAAAACTATTAGCGGTTTACTATGTCTTCATATTTATTGTTTTGCTTTGTTTTGGGTCCGGTCATGGGGCCTGAACTCTGGGCCTGGGCGCTGTCCCTCAGCTCTTCAGCTCAAGGCTAGCGCTCTACCACTTTGAGCCACAGTGCCACTTCCGGCTTTTTTCTTTTTGCTTATGTGGTGCTGAGGAATCGAACCCACAGCCTCATGTATGCAAGGCAAGCGCTCTACCACTGAGCCACCTTCCCAGCCCTATTTATTGTTTTTTTATGTGTACACATTTTTTTGTTTTATAAAATGAAATCACACTACACATAATAGTCTACAACGTATTTTTCAAATCAATAACAATTGTGTATATTTTACCCACTTCTTTATATATAAAATTCTATCATATTCTTTTAATATCCATCAAGAGTCTACTGAATGAAAATACTTTTACTTAACCATTTTTCTTTTTTATTGTGAAAATACCATACAGAGGGGTTACAATTACATGAGCAAGGTAATAAGTACATTTCTTATCAAGCATTGTTGCCTACTTCTTTGTTTTCCCTCTACCATCTCTGCCCTCCCATCTCCATGACTACACTACCCCCCAGCACTCCCACCACCACCAAAGTTGTAAAGTTCATTTTTCAATATACCATCTCGTACATCTCATTGTTGCAATGGGTCCACCTATATCCCTATTTGAACATTTTTTTCTTTTCCCTTCCCCTCCACAAATTATACCAACATCAAATACAGTGAAAACAGGGGTTATACCATGGGGGAGGGACATACAAAGCAACAAAACAATCATTTTATAAATATGTTAGAAACAATAGCAAGAAAAAAAAACACTTGTGTGCTTATCTTGAGGTTCATTTCGCCTAGCATCATCTTATCTGACCGTTTCTGCTTATCTCAGACATATACTAGTTATTATAAATAAGAGAAGTCATGGGACCTATGTTTCTTTGGGCCTGGCTTACTACACTTAATACAATTTTTTCCAAGTCTTTCCATTTCCTAACAAATGGGGTAATGTCATTCTTTCTAATGGAGGCATAGAATTCCATTGTGTATATATACCACATTTTCTTGATCCATTCATCTACTGAGGGGCATCTGGGTTGGTCACATATCTTAGCTATGGTAAATAATGCTGCAATAAACATGGTTGTGCTGGTAGCTTTAGTGTGGTCTTGTTTGTAAACATTTGGGTAAATGCCCAAAAGTGGGATTGCTGGATCATAGGGGAGCTCTATGTGAGTCTTTTGAGGAACCTCCATACTACTTTCCAAAGTGGTTGAACAAGTTTACACTCCCACCAACTATGCAGTAGGGTTCCTTTCTGTCCACATCCCCTCCAGCATCTGCTGTTATTAGAGTTCTTGATTATAGCCATTCTAACTGGGGTAAGGGGTATCTCAATGTTGTTTTGATTTGCATTTTTTATGGCTAGAGAGGTTGAGCATTTCTTCATGTGTCTATTGGCCATCCTTCTTTTCTCTTCAGAGAAGTTTCTTTGTAAGTCTGTAGTCCACTTATTTATTGAGCAGTTGTTTCTTTGAGGATTTGTTGTTGGGGGATTTAATTTTTTGAGTTCCAAGTATATTTTAGATATGAGACCCTTGTCCATAGTTGGTTAGTGAAGATTTTCTCCCACTCCATGGGTTTTCTGTTGATCTTGCTAGCTACGTCCTTTGCTATGCAGAAGCTCTGCAACTTCATGCAATCCCATTTGTCCAAACTTTCTATGATTTTACTTAACCATTTTTCTACTGTTATATATGTAAGTTGTTTAGATCTTTTTTATTATATTGTTTGTTTTTGTTTTTGCAGTGCCAGCAATCCAGCCCAGTCCTTCGTGCATGCAAAGCACACACCCTGTAGGGTGTGATGTTTCATACCAGTAACCTCAGCTACGTAGGTGGCATAGATAGGCTAATCATGGTCTAAGGCCATCCCAGGAAAAAATTGCAGGACCCTCTCTAACAAAAAGCTGATTTTTTTTCTATAGCTAGAAGTGGGGCTCAAGTTGTAGAGTACTTGCTAAGTGTAAGACATGGAGTTCAACCACCAGTACTACCGAAAAAAAAACCAACAACAACAGTGTTTTGCTATTATAAATATGCTGCAACAAATGTCCAGGCATCCCAACATGAGTATTCATTTAGTCTATGTATTGAGGAGTTCTACTACTGAGCTAGACTGTTAGAAAACCCAAACTTTTGATTCTACAAAATTGTTCTTTTAACAGATTTTTCTAAGCCAGATATCAGTGACCCACACTCAGAAGGCTGAAACCTAGGAGAATGATATTTGAAACTAGCTTATTTGGGGGCTGGGAAAGTGGCTCAGTGGTAGAGTGCTTGCCTAGCATGCATGAAGCCCTGGGTTCAATTCCTCAGCACCACATTAACAGAAAAACCTGGAAGTGGCGCTATGGCTCAAGTGGTAGCGTGCTAGCCTTGAGCTAAAGAGCTGAGGGACAGCTCCCAGGCCCAGAGTTCAGACCCCATGACCAACAAAAAAAAAAAATAAATGAAAGAAAGAAAGAGAAAGAAACCAGCTTAGACAGAAAGGTCCTCAAAACTCCACCTACAATTAATCAGCAAATGATAGAATGGAAGTATGGCTCACGTGGTAGAAATCAGTTATAAGCAAAACAGCCAAGAGAAATCACAAGATCTTAAGTTCAAGCCTTAAAAACAAGTGTTCCAATAAACTTCTCTTCTTCTGCATATATTCCTCTTCTGTCTTCAGCCCCTTCTCCCACCCCTTGACCTTCTGTCTTTTTTACTTTCCCTTCTTCCTTTCTATCTGGTCTCTTTTCTCTTCCTTATACTCCTTATGGAACTGACTACTTGTCAGTAGTTTTGGTTTTCATAAGTTTCTAAAAAGAAAATAAATAAAATATGGTCAATTAAAGTACTTTCATGTGGCCCTTGATTCTAATGACCCATGTTAGGGGGAAACTACCCTCCTCCAACATAGATAATCAACACTGAGTTACAAAATGTCAAAATCAACCCACATAGACAATTTTAAGTTCAGGACTGGGACTGTGGTTTAGTGCCTAGCATGCATGAAACCCTGGGTTCGGTTCCTCAGTACCACCTAAACAGAAAAAGCCAGAATTGGCACTGTGGCTCAAATGGTAGAAGGCTAGCCTTAAGCAAAAAGAAACCCAGGGAGAGTGCCCAGGCCTTGAGTTCAAGCACCAGGACTGGGAGGGAAAAAAAAGCAAAAACAAAAACATTACCACCAACAACAACAACAATAACAATAACAAAAAGAAAATATTAAGTTCAGCCAGTCTTTGATCAAACTCTGTGTGTGTGTGTGTGTGTGTGTGTGTGTGTGTGTGTGTGTGTGTGTGTGTGTGTGTGTGTGTGTGTGTGTGTGTGTGTGTGTGCATGGTACTGAATCATCCAGATATTTAAACCTTTCCATTATTTTTCCCCACCAACCTTTTGGATATGAGGACAATGATCATGGAGACACACCAGTCTCCAATAGCAGGTCTCTACAGTGATTATCCTTTGTGAATCAGCAAACTGCTCTTGGTCAAACACACAAGGTCAGCTCAAGGACTTGGAAAACCAAAGAAACAATTTTAGAAGGCTTTAATTTATTTATCCAGAACAAGTCACATGATTTTCTATTTCTAAGGTAACCACTACAAGGAATATAAAGAACTAACTTAGATGAAGAGACAGGAAAAAAATGTCATGTGCTTCATAACCAACAAAATAAAAGGATTAAAAACATAAAAAGAAGCCAGGCATCAGTGGCTCATGCCTATAATCCTAGTTACTCAGGAGGCTGAGTTCTGAGGATCGCACTTCAAAGCTAGCTTGGGCAGGAAATTCCAAGGGACCCTTATCTCCAATTAACCATCAGAAAACCAGAAGTGGCGCTGTGGCTCAAGTGGTAGAATGCTTGCCTGGACAGCTCCCAGGCCTAGAGTTCAAGCCCCATAACAACAAAATAAATAACTATGTAAATAAATAAATAAATAAGATGAACATTCCCTGAACTATACATAGGTGTCAGAAATAAGGAAACAATAAAGGCATTTGTGTTCGGGAAAGAGAGCTTATTTCTGGTCATTGAAAAAGTCTAGAATAGTGTGTATCCAAATGCTAATACTAGTTATCTCTGAGGATTAATATTATAACTATGTTTTTTATTCTGCTTATCTGAACTCCCTAATTCTTCTCTAGTAGACACAGATAACTTGCATAAAAATAATCAGTAAAAAGTGTAGATATTTTCAAATCTTTGCAAAAATACATTGAGGGCTTGGTCAAACTCCAGATACCTGACATTTGACTTGATAAATTTTTTGATTCCAAGTTTTTCATCCTTTAACCTGTAAAAAATTTGTTCAGAGTTGATAGCACAATAAAACAGAAAGTCTTAGTAATACCAATTACAGATGGATAGACTATTTGTAGGTGCTAAACTATTCACATGGGATGGTCAGTAAAAAAACAGATATTTACTATCAAAAGACTAGTTTCCAAAACATTTTAGCAGCTTGGGAAAGAATGGCTGGTTTTGAAATGGATTCAAACTAATAGGTGCTCCAAATAGAATTTCTTGACAAACAATACTGGATTGGTTTTATAAGCCATAGCTAGCTTTGTTTATCAAAGGACAAATCTATTCAGATGCAAGGGGTGCTCATAGTTTGCACCTTCAGTTTACTTCAACTTCAAGGCTATACACTACAGCATTATAATAGCAAAACACCAAATGATTGTCATCAAGAATCTGGCTAATGTAACTGCTCATCACCTTTACAATGATTTAAGAAAAAAAATAAGAAAAGAATCTGGCTAAATAAACCATAGTGAATCCACACAGTGGAGTACTATGCCACCACACACAAAAAGGAAAAGAAAAAAAAACACCACTACCACTATGGTACTCACCAGGATATATTAGCAAGTAATGTAAACAAGGAAGAGAGGAACATACTTTATAGTATGGTATCTTGGAGGAGAGAAGAAATATATCAACGGCTGTCAAACTCCAAATAATATGATAGTTGACCTGATAGTTTACATGTTATTAATACTTGATTTAAAAAATGGTTAGCTGGGGGCTGGTCACTTATGCCTATAAACCTAATTATTCAGGAGGCTGAGATCTGAGAATCTAGATTTGGTGCCAGCCTGGGAAGACACTGCCAAGAGACATTTATTTCAATAACCAGCAAGTAGCCAAAAGTGGAGGTATGGCTTAAGTGGTAAAGTACTAGTCCTGAGCAAAATGCCAAATGACAGCTCAAGTCCCAATATAGAGGATGGGGGATGTTTACTTTTTTAAAAAAGGGGAAAAGAAAAGAGTGAAGGATAATTCAAAACAGCTGCTTATCAAAAGAAGAATGGGAGGAGATGATAAGGAATGGGAATAAATGCTAGACTTCTCGATGGACCTTATTGTATAGCTTTAGAACTGCACAGTGTCTTATATACTTAAATGTTTTCCATAAAACATTCACTGTATCTTGGTTGAAGTTTGGCAGTCAGCTCTGGATATTTTCATCCTTCCAATAAGATGCTTCTCTCTTACAGTTAATTGAATCTCATACCCTGATCTACTTTCTGTCTCTATAAATTTCCCCTTTCTAGACATTTCATTAAAATAATTTATATGTAGTGTTTTTTGACTGGCTTCTTTCACATAGAATAATATTTGAGATTCATCTGTGATACGCTATGTATTGGTGATCATTCAGTTTTCTTGCTGAATAATATTCAATTATACTCAAAAGAGGTAAGTCTATCCCATCTAGATCTCTTGCCATATAATCTTTACCTCACATATATTCTACCATCTTCCCTCCAATATAGCATTCTCACCAGTCTTCACCAAGCCATTTGAATGGTAAACCTCCAAACCTGTGTTAGGTATTTTGTTATACTAACAAAAACCTGACTGCTACATCAATTCATCCTAATCTGAGAAAGAGCAGCAATGATATAACCCATCAATCAGTGACCACTTTTTATGCAAATGAGAACATGTACTTTTCAAATAGTTCTTCCTGGTTTTAAACTATTCATAGGTATTTCAAATTTGGCCTCTTGACTGCTTGTGGCTCAGAGGTCAAAATGTATAAACATCACTAAAGTCCATCAAATAAATGAGTGACATTTTAAGAAAAGCAGCCTGAGAATGCACATATACAACAATGGGCATTCGATTACTTTATATGAGCAGATGGTCTGTTTTGCAGTGCTTTTGTTCAATCATATTGTTCTAAATGGAAAGCTATGTTTGCAAATAACTTAAAAATATGAATTAGGATTTTTTCTAAATTAAATTTTTTTCACATTTTACTGTATGTTCTGTGCTTTCTATAAAGACTTGCTTTTACTATCAACAATGCACAATAACAGTCTTTGAGAGAATTATTGGAAACCAATACTCATTGCAGCATAATGGATAATTTAACACAAAAAGTTTAAATACCAGCACTATGTAAGAATATTAGGGAAATAGAGAAGTAAGAAGTTCAACATGGTTCCAGTACATACAAATCTCTATGACTTTAGTGATCATCTAAACTCATCCTATTCTTTTATAAGTAAAGAAAACCAAAGTCCCATAGAGTTCATAGAAGCAGCAGATGACAAGACCTTCACTGAAATGTAATCAGGTTTACTGGAGAACAAACATACAGGGGGAAAAAAGGAAGAGATGGAATAGGGTTCAGGACAAGCTGCTATGGAATGGTTTTCTTGGTGCATTAGAATCTTTCAGCTTCAGGATGATTTAAAAATAAATGCAGAGCCAGGCGCTGGTGGCTCACGCCTATAATCCTAGCTACTCAGGAGACTGAGATCTGAGGATCGCGGTTCAAAGCCAGCCCAGGCAGGGGAGACCATGAGACTCCTATCTCCAATAAACCACCAGAAAACCGGAAGTGGCGCTATAGCTCAAGTGGTAGAGCGCTTGCCTTGAGCTGAAGAGCTGAGGGACAGCGCCCAGGCCCAGAGTTCAAGCCCATGACCGACAAAAAAATAAAAAAAATAAATGCAGAAGCTGGGCACCAGTGGCTCACGTCTGTAATCCTAGTTACACAGGAGGCTGAGACCTGAGGATTATAGTTCAAAGCCAGCCTGGGCAGTAAAGTCCAAGAGACTCTTATCTCCAATAAAAACCACCAGAAAACATGAAGTGGTGCTGTGGTTCAAATGGTAGAGGGTTAGCCTGGAGCTGAAGAGCTCAGGGACAGCACCCAGGCCCAGAGTTCAAGTCCCATGACTGACAAAAAAAAAATGTAGGAATAGTAAAGGACTAAAATGCATAATATTTTTCAGGTTAAGAATTCTGTGATTTTCTTTTTTTTTATTTTTGAGACAGTTTCACTATGTTCCTCAGACTGGCATCAAATGAGATCTCTCTACTTCAGCCTCCCAAGTGCTGGGGCCACAGTGTGTGCCACTATACCTAACTGTGAAGTTTTAACATTTTATGTACTTACAGTATTTAAGAGATTTAGCCTGATCGAATAAGAGGTCAGGTCAGCTTTGTGATTTTAATTTAAAAATAGATTATCGATTTATACCTGTGACTGTTAAGTTTAAATCTTAATAGGTTCTTCGCAGAACTGAATATTTTTAAGAACTAAGGATTGACTATATAATTTCATATATTGGATTTAGAAAGTTACTTAAGGATTCAGAAAGCTTTTATAAGTCAGACAATAATAGTATTTAAAAGGAAATTGAATATATTAAATTTATAAAAGCAGTTTAAAAGGAGTTTGAACATTGTAAATTGGCCCAAATACTTGCCAAATTCCTCTTAAAAGTAGTTGTTATAACTTGTTGAGCTTATAAACAAAATACTAAGATTTGCAATCTAACCTTAAGAGCTTTAAAAGTTTTTTAAGTCCTAATTTTAAAAAATCAAACAATAGAGGCTGGGAAGGTGGCTAGGTGGTAGAGCGCTTGCCTTGCATGCAGGAGGCCTTGGGTTCAATTCCTCAGCACCACATAAGAAAAAAGAAAAAAGCTGGAAGTGGCGCTGTGGCTCAAGTGGTAGAGCGCTAGCCTTGAGCTGAAGAGCTGAGGGACAGTGCCCAGGCCCAGAGTTTAAGCCCCACGACCAGACCCAAAAAAAAAAAAAAAATCAAGCAATAATTTAAAGTCTGAATAATTTCTTTTGTACAGAAAACTACCATTATAAAACTACCATATAGGTATTTAAGAAGTCAGAACATACTTGCTTGGGTAAGACACAGTATCAGTTGGAGAGCATGAATAGACGACAAGTGCCAAAACTGATACATTCATAGGCTCCTTGCAGTCTAAAACAACCAAGCTCTACAGATATTAGCCAAGAGTATTAAGTTGTTTAACATTTTCCATGAAATAAAGGCAAGCTTCTATGGCCAGACACTAGAAATAGCAGAACACAACAAACGTAGGGGGTCAGCGTTTGGGTTGTAAGTTTCCAAAGCCTCTCCTTACATTAGCAAAAAGATTTGCAAGAATGCATGGTAAGTGATGACTTTGTGATTCCAAACTGTGCCTTTCCTGCACAGTTAAAAACTGCCTGGGCTTGGTGGGAAAGAAGGAAAGAAGAAAAAGCATGAATGCAAATACATTCTTCTTTTGTGTGTGTGGGGGGGGGGGGGGGGCCGGCGGGTTACAGGACTTGAACTCTAGGCCTGGGTGCTGTCCCTGAGCTCTTCAGCTCAAGGCTAGTGCTCTACAACTTGAGCCATTGTGCCATTTCCGGCCTTTTCTGTTTATGTGCTGCTGAAGAATCGAACCCAGGGCCCCATCCATGCGAGGCAAGCACTCTACCCCTGAACCACCTTCCCGGCCCCACAAATATATTCTTCAAAGGGGTCCTGTACTCTGACTTTTTGCTAAGTTCTTGATGAAAAGAAGGACAGACCAATTTCACTAATTTTGGGCATTTGAGAAAGAGCTTATAACCAATAGGTTATAAGACCCAGAGTTCCCCAGGCCCTGGTAAGGTAAGGCAGAGAAAGAGGTCTGGAAGCCTCACCTTATGGCTGGAGAATAGCCACACAGCAACCCTGTGATGACCGGAGAAGCAGAAAAGTAGAGTTCCCTACAGCCTAGTGTGGGTGCTCGGGTTTGTCTCATTTCATCCTGACCACAGCCCTGACCACAAAGTGAGGCAGCATTAACATCTGTACTGAACAGAGGAAGAAAGCAAGGCTCTGGATTAAATAATATACTCAAGGACATTCCCAGTTCATATGTTCTATTGCCCACCACCCCCCATTACAAAATATATGCTATCACCTTTCTAAGAGATAGACGTGGTGGAGGCCTGTCTTCATGCTTTGTGGCACACAGAGAATGGCAGCAAGCCAAAGGCAAGAACCCAAGCAGAGGAAAAGATAATTCAGGTCCTGACTCAGCATTGTTCTTGATGACAGTTAAGCTAATGGAAACTACAAAACACAGCCAAGAAAATTCTTTGTTTTTCTCCCTTTGCTGAACAAGATCTGGCTGCTTGGGGATCATTTAAAGGTTCTGCAGCGTCACTAACGGGTGAGCCCAAGCAGCCCTGGGTCATCAGTCTGCCTCACTCTCTAGGGCAAAATGCTTCAAGCAAGAGGACTACCTGAAAAATGAGGAGAGTTGAAGACTATATCATCAAAAGAGAAATATTACCAATAGTACCAGAAGTGGAATCTCATTTTTGCTTTCTATGTACTTGTCTGTACATTTGCATAGAGAGCAGCCTCTCTGCACAGTGTGAGGATGAGTAATTTGATTAGCATCAGAGCTGATATATTAAGTGGTTAAGGTATAAATTCCTAAGCTAAGGTGGCTGGGTTTGAATCCCTGCTTGGCCATTAACTGGCTGTAGGATATCAGATGAAGTGACTGACCTTTTCAGAGTCTCAAATTTCTCATCCATGAAGTAAAAGTAATAGCAGTGCCTCCCTCAAAGGGCTGTGGTAGGATTATGTCAAATGATCCCTGGACTGTGCTTAGAATCTGGTAGGTACTCTGCAATCAGAGGCACAAAACAGTTGGACCCTTCACCAAGGCCACAGTCTAGCTCCTAGGTTTCATGCCTGTGCTTGATTCCCTTCTTCCTCAGATATGGAATCCCAGAGCTGGCAGAGGGCCACACTGTGACTAGAACTCAGACTATAAACAACAACAGAAACAATTACAGTATTACAGGAATCATGGCACAAGTGGATTCTCTAATGAGAAGTATTTTTTTCAGCTAGTCAGAAGGCACACAGAATCTAAACAAGACAGTTTTCACATCTCAATAAGAAAATCCCTCTCTTTAACCTTTTAGCCACATAGATACTAAATCAAGAAAAAAGGGCCCAAGAAATCAGTTTCAAGGACTTAGAATTCCTTTGAACATACAAACCTTACTTTTACCTAACCTTGGTAAAAGTAAGACAATAACAAAGGTAAGTTTTGGAAGAACTACAGGCCATAGATCTTCGTTTAAATGCTTTCTTTCTCCAACTTGCTATATGACCTTGGGTAAGTTACCTAGCTTCTCTAAGATGTGTTTTCCTTAAATATAAAGACAATTCTAGCACACAGGACTAATGAAAGAGTTTATATAAGTGCATATTTGGGGGGGGGGGGGGTTCTTTTTCTTTTTAATACTAAATACAAGCAAAGGATACACATACTTAAAACAAAGCTCAGGAGCAGACACATAGTCCTGGAAACCTTTCAATAAAAGCAAAGCAGGAATTTGTTTTGTTTATGCAGATACATACAGCGACTGGGATATGTAAAAATTAAGTATCACAAAAGATCATGACACAAATTCTACCAATTCATGTTGTACCTATTGTTAACAAAATCATGTTCACTTCAACCCCATTTCATTTAAAGTAAAGGGAAAAAACTTTTAAATAAAGTGGTTACATTCAAACTTTAACTTCCTTAGTACCATGCTGTAGATTTCAGCACCGTTAAGGTATTACAAGAATGCCCAACCTTCGGTGTCTCATCATGTATCTAGTGACATGGCAGGATGAACGAAAAAAGGGAGGCCTGGTTTCAGCCACGGACTGATGAATTCATACAGTTAAGCAGGTTCCTCTTTTACCCTTCCTGCTTAGAACAAAAAAGATTAGATGGGAAGGGGAAACAAAGAGGATTCAACAATGCTTGATAAGAAATGTACTCGTTATCTTGCCCATGTAATTGTAACTCCTCTGTACCGTATTCTCACACTAAAAAAAAAAAATTCTAAAAGAAAAAAAAAGAACAGAAAAGATTAAGGACTAAAAGAAGACTGGGAGTTTTAGAGCTGGCATAATGAATGAATCAAGACAAACAATTACAGAGAACTTGGCTGCTGCTTAACCTGGTAAATCTTAGCCTTTCCTTAAGTCTCATAGGAATTAGGTGTATAAGGTTTGCTGCAACATGTTCATGGTAAACAGACTTAAGTACAGCTCTTATTTACAAATCTTGTAACAAATAAAAAAAGGATTCACTAATTTTCAGAAGACAAAGGTTTAATTGCCAGACATATACAAATGCACTCACACACCCATACCCATACAATACTTCAGGGGTTTTTACACGTTATTTTAGGGCATAAACTGAGTACTATACCCCCACATGTGGTTTTGTATGGTATGACCCCTGCTTTCACTGTATTTGATGTCAGTATAATTTGTGGACAGGAAGGGAAGAAACAAATCATTTAAATAGGGATACAGGAGGATCCATTGCAACAATGAGATATACAAGTTGTTATGTCGAAAACTAACTTTACAACTTTGGTGGGGGGGGGAGGATTGGATGGGGGGGTGGAGGGAGAGGATGGGAAGGGATGGGAGGGGAAACAAAGGAAGAGGCTACAATGCTTGATAAGAAATGTACTCTATCTTGCCCATGTAATTGTAACCCCTCTGTACAGTATTTTCACAATAAAAAAAGATTATGCATTAAAGACTGAGAAAAATATGTTCTATATAATTAGCAGTTTCTCACAACAAATCAAATACTGAATCAATAGGATTTCATTGAACTGCAGAGTTTCTGCATGGCAAAGGACATAGTTAGGGCTGGGAACGTGGCTTAGTGGTAGAGTGCTTGCGTAGTAAGCACGAAGCCTTGGGTTCTATTCCTAAGGACCACATAAACAGAAAAGGCCAGAAGTGGCGCTGTGGCTTAAGTGCTAGAGTGCTAGCCTTGGGCAAAATAAGCTCAGGGACAGTGCCCAGGCCCTGAGTTCAAGCCCCAGGACTGTAAAAAAAAAAAAAAATAGGTAGATGGAAAGATAAATAGAAAACCCAAAGATTGGGAGATCTTCAATAGCAATATAATAGACAAGGGCCGCATATCAAAAATATACCTAGAGCTCAAAAAATTAAACCCCCCAATAACATCCTCAAAGAAACAACCACCCCCTTAATAAGTGGGCTAAAGAATTAAAAAGAGACTTCTCTGGAGAGGAAAGAAGAATAGTCAATAGACACACATGAAAGCCAGGCACCGTGGCCCATGCCTGTAATCCTAACTATTCAGGAGGCTGAGATCTGAGGATCGTGCTTCAAAGCCAGCCCAGGCAGGAAAGTTTGAGAGACTCTTATCTCCAATAAACCACCCAGAAAACCAGAAGTAGTGCTGTGGCTCAAGTGGTAGAGCACTAACCTTGAGCTGAAGAGCTGAAAGTTAACACCCAGGCCCAGAGTTCAAGCCCCATGACTGACAAAAAATAAAAATAGATACATACGCAGATGCTCAACATCTCTGGCCATGAAAGAAATGCAAATCAAAACTACATTGAGATTCTACCTCATCCAAGTTGGAATGGCCATTATCAAGAAAACAAATAATAACAGAGGCTGGTGGTAATGTGGAATGCTACTACACTATTGATGGGAATGTAAGCTGGTTCAACAACTCTAGAAAGCAGTATGGAGGTTCCTCAAAAGACTATACTTAGAGCTCCCCTATGATCCAGCAATCCCACTGCTGGGCATTTACCCAAATGATCACAAACAAGACAATACTAAAGCTACCAGCACAACTATGTTCATTGCAGCATTATTTACCACAGCTAAGATATGGAACCATCCCAGATGTCCTTCAGTCAATGAATGGACCAAGAAAATGTGGTGTATGTACACAATGGAATTCTATGCTTCCATCAGAAGGAATGACATTGCTCCATTCATAAGGAAATGGAAAGTCTTAGGGGAAAAAAATCATATTAAGTGAAGTAAGCAGACCTAAAGAAACATAGGCCCCATGGTTTCCCTCATTTGTAATTATTAGTATATGTCTAGGATAGTCCTAGCAGAGGATCACAATAGCTCAATAGCTATGTACACATGATCATATAAAATGATGCTAATCAAAATGAACTTCAAGATATGGAAAAAAGGATTTGGGTTTTTGTTTATTTTAATGTACTATGTGAAGTTATTTTCTTCTTTCTTTCATTTTTTAGCTTTGGTTTATCCTGTTTGGTTTATCACTGTTTTTAATTTTTGTACCCTCGGTATTATGTGTGTGTGTGTGTGTGTGTGTGTGTGTGTGTTTATCTGATTGGAGGAAGGGAAGGGGAATAACAAAGAATGAATGAGAATGAATACAGAAAAAGTAATTTATTTACATATTTGAAAATAGAATACTGAAATCTATGGAAATTGTTTAAGAAAGGGGAATGGGAGCCAGGCACCAGTGGCTCATGCCTGTAATCCTAGCTATTCAGGAAGCTGAGATCCTAGGATTGCAGTTTGAAGCCAGCAGGGGCAGGAAAAAGTCCATGAGATTCTTATCTCCAATTAATCACCAGAAAACTAGAAGTGATATTGTGCCTCAAAGTGGTAGAGCTTTGAGCGAAAAAGCTCAAGGACAGTGCCTAGGCCCTGAGTCCAAGCTCCACAACTGATGGGGGTGGGGGGCGGAGGAGCAGGAATAGATGATATTGATGGAATACTTCGTATACATGTGTGGAAATGTCACAGTGAAACCCTAGTATACAACGCATGTATGCTAACTTTCAAAAAGGCAAAGCTTGTCATGGCCCTCTAACACTCTTTGTTGGCTCTTTAATTGGGAGAGAGAGGTTCTATTTTCCTAAGAAATTATTCCTATAATACTTCATGCCTACTATTATTATTTTTCTTTTGTATGTTCTTCCCCCATGGTTTAACCCATGTTTTCACTGTATTTGATTCTGGTGCCCTGCATCTTTTTATTTTTTGTAAAGATACTGTACAGAGGTGTTACAGTTACATGAGTAAGGTAATGAGTACATTTCCTATCAAGCATTGTTACTCACTCCTTTGTTTTCCCCAGCCATCCCCTTCCCCCCAAGTTGTAAAGATCATTTTTTAATTGTGAGAATACCATATAGAGGAATTACAATTACATGGGCAAGATAATGAGTTAAAGATCATTTTTAACATAGGGTCCTGTACATCTCATTGTTACAATGGGTCAGCTTGTATCCTTGTTTCAGCATTTTGTTATTTTCCTTCCCCTCCCCAAATTACAAAAATGTATTTACAAGATGCATGGTACCAGAATCAAATACAGTGGAAACAGGGGTTATACCATGGGCGAAGGACATACAAAAGAAACAAAAGAAATCCCATAGTACATTATAAGTACATTAAAAACAAAAGCAACAAATATAAAATCTCTTATGTCTCTATCTTGGGGGTTCATTTCACTTAGCACCGTTATATGTCATATGTGCATAGCTTTTGACCTTTTCTATTTGTTTGGGAAGATTATCCTAGACTTATACTAGTTATTGCAAATAAGGGAAACCACGGGACCTATGTTTCTTTGGGCCTGGCTTACTTCACTTAATACAATTTTTTCCAAGTCTTTCCATTTCCTAACAAATGGAGAGGTGTCATTCTTCCTAATGGAGGCATAGAATTCATATATATATATATATATATATATATATATATATATATATATATCACATTTTCTTGATCCATTCATCTCCTGAGAGGCACCTGGGTTGGTTCCATATCTTAGCTATGGAGAATAATGCTGTGATAAACATAGTTGTGCTGGTAGCTTTAGTATAGTCTTGTTTGTGATCATTTGGGTAAATGCCCAAAAGTGGGATTGCTGGAGCTCTATGTGTAGTCTTTTGAGGAACCTCCACTCCCACCAACAATGCAGTAGGGTTTCCTTTTTGCCCTGCATCTTGTACATACTTTATTCTAATTTAGGGAGGGAAAGGGAAATAACAAAATTCTGAAACAAAGATATAGGTTGACCCATTGTAACAATGAGATGTACAAGACATTATGTTGAAAACAAACTGTACAACTTGGAGGAGGGAGGAGTTAGGGAAGTGGGGAGGGAAAGGATGATAGGGGAAAAACAAAGGAGAGGGTAACAATGCTCGATAGGAAATGTACTCATTACCTTACTCATGTAACTGTAACCCCTCTGTACAGTATCTTTACAATATATATATATATAATAAAAAAAATACCTCACACCTCTTCCTCAGTTTATGCCTGAAGTCAAAGACATACATTTTACATTTTACAGCATGGTCCACTTCTGCTGTCATAATTTAATCCATATAAAATATGGACAAAAGAATATGGAAGAGTTTATTTAGATAAGCCTAAGACATTGACATGAAAATAATAGAGCCAAATAGATTCTTAATTGTTAAAGCCTGAACCCGTCTAAGACAGCTCAAAGGGTCCACCTGCAGACTAAAATAGAGAGATCACAGTGTGTCCGGTAGAAAATTGCTTTGCAGTGTCAGAAAGAAAGACTTTGGGAAGCTCCTGGAAGCCAAACTAAGTGGAGGTGGGAGTTAATATTTAGTGTCTGCTATGTGTCAAAAGCTCTACTTACTCTTCCCTTAGCATTCACATTGTCATGTATGTGTGTTACAATTAATACTAGGCACAAAGGGATTTTTGTTCTATTGTGTTCTTTTTAAACATTTCATCAAATCCTTAACAGGAACAAACTGATCAAGTCCCCTCAATAACCCTCTGAAGTAGGATTGTCAGTTAATAAAAGTAGGACTAAGGTACAGAGAAGTTAAGTACTAGTGACAAAACTGCACAATATAGTAGCAGGGTTTATTCTAACCTTACAATCTTGTAAATAGTGAATTGGATCTCCCTATTTGTAAAGCTACAAAATGCTGAAGTGAGATAGGTATGGGTTGGCAGCACTATGAGATTACAACGTTATTTTAGATGGATGTTAAAGGTCGTGGATTTGGAGATTTTCTTACCTGGGGGATTATTATTATATTATATTATAATTATATTATATTATTATTATTATAGTTATAGTTGTTGCTGTTATTTTTTGAATAGGAAATCCATTTATATAGTTCAAAATACAAAAAGGGCAGAAGTTCTCCAGTAAGCGTTCTCTCTTCCTTCAGTCTAGTCACTATCTTGCCTTAGTGACAAGCAGGCATTTTAGTTTCTTAGAATGTTTTATTAGTACTAGGGTTTTGCTCAGAGCCTTGCACTTGCTAGGCAAGTGCTCTACCACATCCCTAGTCTTTTTTTTAACTTACTTGTTTTCCAGATTGGGTCTCATTTTTGCCCAGGCCAGCTTCAGGCCTCTGTTGCTGCCCATGTAGCTGGGATTGCAAACATGTGCCACCATGCCTGGCTTGACTGGTTGATTGTAGTAATGGGGATTGAATTCAGGGCCTCACAAGCTCTACCACTTGAGCCACCTCCCCAGCCCTTTCTTTGTCTTGCTTAATGCCCAGGTTGGGCTGGCCTGTGATCCTACTACCTGTGCTTTTCTATGTAGCTAAGAATAACTAGTGTGTGCTGCTGTACCCAGTCATTGGTTGGGATGGCATCTCAAGAACTTTCTGTGTGTGTGTGTGTGTGTGTGCGCACGCACGCGCGTGCGTGCGTGTACGCATGCATGCATGTGCACATGCACACAAGTGTATATGTGCTGGGGCCTGGGCTTGAACTCAGGGCCTGGGCATTGCCTCTGAAGTTTTTTGCTCAAGGCTAGTGCTAGTGCTAGTCTTATGGACTGTCCTGCCTGGGTTGACTGTGAATCACAATCCTCAAATCTCAGCCTCCTGAGTAGCTATGATTACAGGCATGAGCCACTGGCTCCCCACTTCAAGAACTTTTATGACCAAGTTTACCTTGAACCATGATCTCTACCTCACAAGTAGCTAGGATTACAAGTTTGAGCCACTGCATCTGACTATGGCTTATATTTTGAGATAGGATTTCACTGTTCTTTTCCTTGAGCTGGCCTCAAACTGCAATCTTCCTATCTCTGCCTCTCAAATAGTTGGAATTACAGAGGTAAGCCACCATGACTACTTTACAGAGATGTCTTATTGTATATGAAAACAGAAAAAATTAGTCCCCCACCTCTCTCTCTCTCTCTCTCTCTCTCTCTCTCTCTCTCTCTCTCTCTCTCTCTCTCTCTCTCTCTCTCTCTAACACATTATTACATTCACACCTCTATACATTTTGCTCTGTTCCTGGGACTGAGTATCTGGAAACCATTCCATACCAGTAAATAGAGAGCATCACCATTTCTCACAAAAGTTGTCAAGTACACCATTGTGTAACCTGTAGGTTGTATCCAGACTTTTGCTGTTACAAACAATGCAGCATGAAATACCTCAGTCTTCAGATCATTTGTTATGTTTAAGAACAGATCTGAGGCCGGGCGCCTGTAATTCTAGCTACTCAGGAGGCTGAGATCTGAGGATCATGGTTCAAAGCCAGCCCAGGCAGGAAAGTCCACTAGAAAACCAGAAGTGGTGTTGTAGCTCAAACGGTAGAGCACTTGCCTTGAGCTGAAGAGCGCAGGGACAGCACCCAAACCCAGAGTTCAAGCCCCATGACTGACAAAAAAAGAAAAAAGAGAGAACAGAGCTGATAACATCCTAGAAGTGGAATTGCTGGGTTAAAACATTATATACGTTTGAGGGCTGGGAATGTGGCTTAGTGGTAAAGTGGTTGCCTAGTACGCATGAAGCCCTGAGTTTGATTCTTCAATACCATATAAACAGAAAAAGCTAGAAGTGGTACTGTGGGTCAAGTGGTAGAGTGCTAGCCTTGAGCAAAAGAAGCTCAAGCCCCCGACCCCACTCCTAAGGAAATGGAAAGATGTGGGAAAAAGTGAAGTAAGCCATACCCAAAGAAACATAGACTCCATGGTTTACCTCATTAGTAATAATTAGTATATGTCTAGGATAATCTTAGAAGAGGATCACAATAGCTCAATGACTATGTACATATAACCATACAAGATGATGCTAAGCAAAATGAACTCCAAAATACAGAAACAAGAGGTTTTTCTTTGTTATTGTTTTTAATGTACTATGTGAAGTTATTTCTTTTTTCTCTTATTTTTTCCCTATGGTTTATCTCTTGTCTTCACTGTATTTGATTTTAGTAACCTGTGTATTGTATATCTATTTATCTGAATTAGGGAAGGGAAGAGGAACAACAAAATGGTGAGACAAAGGACAAAGGCCAACCAATACAACAGCGATACTCACAAGACCGTATGTTGGAAATGAACTGTTCAACCTGGGAGGGGTACTGGAGGGGGAGGAAAAGTGGGAGAAAAAATGAGGGAGAGGGTAACAATGTTCAACAAGAAATGTATTCACTACCTTACATATGTAACTGTAACCCCTCTGTACATCACCTTGACACTAAAATTAAATTTAAAAAAAACATTATATATATATATATATATATATATTTGATAACTATTACCTTCTTCCCTTCACAGAGATTATTCTCTCTTTCTTTGTGTGTGCTAGTGTTGTAAGGTAAATTATCAGAGAAGCCACATTTTGAAGGATTGAATCTTGGAGTCTTTATTACGTAGTTAACAATCTGCAGACAGCCAATTGTTACAAAGGCCTGCAGTCCACAAATACACTTAACATGGCTAGGAAACAGGCCAGAGAGGAAAGAAAGAACAAAAACAATACCAACAAACCAATTCAGCTGTGATGGGGAGCTGAATTGGGACACCATGGTGACCGGAGAAAGGAGACAGGACTCAGGACGTGAATACAAAAAACTCATGGCGTGTCATAATGGCGCCTATGCTGTCCCGCAAATAAATAGGATTAGGCCAGGGGGCCGAGTCACAGGACACTCCTAGTTCCAGGCACTGGACTGACAGGTTCAGTAACCTATCAACCAAGTGCCCTGGTCTCCAAGAATCCACATATGCCCATCACCTGAGAGGAGGATGGGTGTCACCTGCCCCCATCATGAAGACAAGATGCCAAACCTTAAATGTATATCCTCAGGTACCAGCAGAATTTTTCCATCTAGGGAAGATAGGCCTTCACTTTTCACATAGAGTATAGTTAGAGGCTAGTGATTCAAGCCATTTAGGGAGTTAATGCAGAATCCGAGCATTCTGTATACGCAAAGCTTTCCTAAAGCTATGACATCTGCATTTCTCTGAAGCAGAGCCCTTCTAGCTCACCTTGAGCTAGGCATCTGCATTCAATGAATAGCCTCTCTCACTTCTGGGCTTTGCAGCACTGGGTGGAGAATTCCCTCCACCCAACAAGAGGCACCAGGGTGGCTGTAAAAAATTATTTAGACTCAGGGACCTCACTTCATTAGTCTTGGGGTTTGAACTCAGGGCCTGGATGCTGTCCCTGAGCTTTTATTCTTAAGGCTAGCACTCTTTCACTTGAGCCACACCTCCACTTCCAGCTTTTTTGGAGATGATTTTCCAGCCTAGACTGGCTTCAAATCACAATCCTCAAATCTTAGCCTCCTGAGTAGTTAGGATTACAGAAGTGAGCCACTAGTGCCTGGCTTAGATTATTCAATTTTTGAAATGTGTGATCCCTCTCACTTTTACTTATAAGTGCCTGGATCTATTTGATTAAAGTGTTCCTAACATTCTAGCTGTCTAAGTGCCCGATCTGAGATGCTAAGAATGATTTTTAAAAAGGGCAATTTTCAATTATAACTCATGATTTCCAATTTTTATTCCCATCAAGAGGGTTTTTCCCAGTGATTGACTACTTGATTAAGGTTCAAAATTGAAATATGCAACTTTTATTTTAATAAAACTCCACCAACACCCTTATAGCCTAAGCTGAATTTGAGATGGAGCTGAACTCTTGGGCCTGGCCTGCAGAGGTTGCATGCTCATGTAACAGAGAGGGTCTTTTATACTACCAGCAGATGGCCTGGCCACTAGACACTGGGAACAAGCAGCTGCAGAGCTGGCCACATTCACCCTCTCTCCATATTCACTCCATCTCCTATCTCACCCATCTTATCTGTGCCTCCACAGAAGAATGACCACAAAAGGGTTTCAGGGAGGGGAGGAGGCAAAGGATCTTCATGTTCTCTGGGTGGTGAAGGCTCATGTCTAATCTCCAGCAGACCCAAGAGCTCAGCTTCTGTGATAAAGGGATCTAACAGTAATCCATCATCTCAACAAAGAGATTTAATATCCTGAAGAGTGAGATCCACCAGCCCTGCGTAGTCCTCAACTGATCTAATCCAGACAAGGTCTTTTTGTTTTGTTTTGCTTTGCTTTACAGATAGAGTAAATGACTTTAGCTCATCCTCAGGTTTCCAGGACTAATACGATTTTGAGAATGAATAAGGTGATTTAATTTCTGGGTTGATTATATAAGATTTTAATCTTAAAGATACAGTTTAATTAAATAAACTACTAACACCGAGTAACAGTTAACCTAAAAATAACCATTTCTCTAAACCTCGGAAAGCTTTTACACCGATTGTAAATCCTTCCTTCATTACTGTGTAGTGTAGTGACACCTAGTGGCAAGAACAAGGGTAGCATCCAAGCAAAGGCCTAAAATCCATATATTGGTGTTATTTACTTAAAAATTATGCCTTTTAATGCCTATGTGCCTCTGATCATATAAAATAATATTTATCAGCTTGGCACTGATGGCTCACATCTGTAATCCTAGATACTTGGGAGGCTGATATCTGAGGATCCCAGTTTAAAGCCAGCCAGGCAGGAAAGTCCACAAGACTCATCTCCAATTAAGTACCAGAAAACCAAAGTGGAGCCGAGATATTTTAGGGCCATATAATCTAGGATCCTATGCTTTCCTTATCTGCATATTATACAAGATAGTCTGTGATGGAGGTGCAAACCTAGCTGAGGCCATAACAGAACAAGGCAGTGATCTCATGTTGTACAAACATAGACTATCATTTATTTCTCTGACACTTCCTTAGGCAAATAAACATTGTGAAGGGATTGCTGTCTGTTTTATCATAGTGAAGGAGAGGGGTCTTTTAATAAAAGAAAGTTCATTTCTGATATCAGATATTCTGTCCAGTAAGTCACTTGTCATTATACTCCAAAGATAGTTAACAGCCTCCATAAAACTTGGATACCTAGGAGAGGACCAATAATTGGTCTCTGTCCACTTCACTCTGTCAGCCAAAGGCATACTGCTTATAGTATATCATTGTTGAAGACATACACAGGCATGAGATGTGTATATTTTCTGGGCTTAGCCCAGTAGCTTGCTTTAGTTGATGATTATTGGCATACTTTAAGCAAGCAGGGGCTTGAAATGTAATTCCAGGCTTATTCTTTTGTCTCTGTCAAGGCCAGGAGAAGAGATTTCCCCGCAAAGTAATTGCCCTTGAAACTTGAGCCTCAGAATGAACACACAGGAAACAAATGGCATTAACACATAGTAAGGAGCCAAGTCCTGCTGGACCCAGAGCTTGAAAGGGCCAACCTTAATATTTATTGGAGTTCTCAGACCAAGACATTACAGCAATTTTAGGAGAGGAGTGATCCTCAAGGCTAGCCCTGAATCACTGAACTTTGGTAATCCTTCTGTTTCAGCCTCTAAATTCAGCTGGGATTACAAGTGCTTGTCATTATACCCAATTCCTAAAGCTGCTATTATAACCCTGTTTGTGGAGGGGAAAAAAAACTATGCTTTAAATAAAGAAAAGGTCAAGAATCTATGAAGAGAAACAAAAGCCTCAGAAAAGAATCAAATAGACATCCTCATGTTGAGGGTGCAGCTCAGTGGTAGAGTGTGAACACAGATGGAGTCCTAAATTCACCCTCCAACATGAAGGAAGGAAGGAAGGAAGGAAGGAAGGAAGGAAGGAAGGAAGGAAGGAAGGAAGGAAGGAAGGAAGGAAGGAAGGAAGGAAGGGAGGGAGGGAGGGAGGGAGGGAGGGAGGGAGGGAGGGAGGGAGGGAGAGGCAGGGAGGGGGTAAGGGAAGGAGGGAGGGAGATTAGAGTTATACAACCTTTTTGAAAACTAGAGGAAGACAATCTTTTTTATTTGTTTCTTGGAAATCCTGGGGTGTGTGTGTGTGTGTGTGTGTGTGTGTGTGTGTGTGATATGAATGTAGACGCACAGGTCTCCTGGTTTTTCATTATTCATGGGGTACTATATGTTCTAAGATCCCCAGTAGATCCTGAAGCTTCGGTAGTACTATTCCTACATATACTATATTTTTCTCCACATACATACCTACTATAAAGGTTAATTTCTAAATTAGACATAGTAACAATGTAACTAATAATAAAATCAAATTATAATATAATAATATGATGTGAATGTGTTCCCTCTCTCTCCAAGCATCTTAGCATGCTATGCTCACCTCCTTGCAGTGACGTGAGGTGATGGATACCTACATGATAGGTAAAGTGAAGTGAATAACAACACAACGGATTGACCCCTGCTTTATTTGCCCAGGTCAAACAGAACACCAGGTGCTCGCTCACGTGCTTGACCCCAGGCAGGTCATTCCAACCTAGGCCTGGATGGAAGTTCCTTCACTCCAAGCAGAGCATTCCACTCTGGGATCCCAAAAGACCATAGACTGTTTTTCTTATTTTCTGTTTCCTCATTAAAACCAATATAAGCCTGACCCCAACTCCACCTCCTGGCACAATCTCCAATCTGGCAGGAAGGTTGCTACCCCTCGCTGTTTTCCAATAAACAGTCTTTGCTTGTTGAGACTGAGTCCAGACTGTTTTCTTCTTTTCTTTTTTTTTTAAACCAGTCCTGGGGCTTGAACTCAGGGCCTGGGTGCTGTCCCTGAGCTTCTTTGTGTTCAAGGCTAGCACTCTACCACTTGAGCCACAGCACCACGTCCAGCTTATTTTTTTTTTTTTTGAGTAGTTTATTGGAGAAAAGAGTCTTGTGGAGACTTTTCTACCCAGGCTTGCTTTGAACGGCATCCCCAGATCTCAGCCTCCTGAATTGCTAGTAATACAGACATGAGCCACCGGCACTCAGCTCAGCCTGTTCCTTCTCCTCCATTTTCCTAACATATGGTGCTTAGACCCAGGAGAGGAAAGTGCCAGGAGTGAGTGAGTCCTCTCTGCCCAGGGGCCACCCTCCTCCTGGCCACCTCTGATAGAACCTTTGCTTACCTTCCTGCTCACGTTCCTAAGCCTCTCTCCATCAGGAGCAGAGCACGCCATGCTTACTATTCCCTCTCTTCTGTCCTGGACTCTTGATCTCCAGGCAGGAGGCCTTTCCCATTTGAATGACTTCAGGACAAGATAACCAGCCACAGAGCAGACCCCTATTCTGCTCATCCTGTTCTGCCCACCGAGTCCTTCTCTGCCATAACCCTCCCAGCCATCTCCTCTAGAAAGGTAACTTTCCTTGTCTGTAGCAGCTCAATCTCTCCCCTGTCCCATTCTCTCTCCCCACCCCTTCTCCCTCCAGACTGAAGATCATTTGCCATTGGATCACCTCTATTCCAACCACAGCCCTTTGACTTGTGTCCTTGAGAGTATTATGCAGGCTGGGTCCTGGGGACCTTCCCCCACTAGGCTCCTTCTTGAAGGCTAGCCATCCTGAGCTCAAATTTTCTTAACTAAAAGTCTCTCCTCAAGAATACCCACACTCTGTTAGAGTGTGCCCCTTCCTTTCCCTTTCTGCTTGTCTATTTGTCTGCTTTTTGTCTGCTTGTTTGCTTACTTACTTACTTAATAAAGCTCTGCCAAGTTTTCTAACCATCATGACATGTCTAGAAATTTGCCAACTTGGCCATATGGAAGGATAAGGGTTGCTTTACATAACCCCCAACTTTCTACCAAGCTTATGACTCCTGCACCTATTTAAGAGACTTACTAAAAATGTTACCACCTCTCTTCACAGGCCCTTGAAACTGAGGCTCACCCATCTTTGCTAGAATGTCTAAACATTCTGTTCTTAACTATCTAGGTCTTGGTTATCTGTAAGAAATTCAGTTTGTTTGTTGCCAAAAGTTTTATGTCTTGAGTTTTACCTTGTGTTTTGTTTGGTGTTGCCACATGCCTGTTGCCTCGTGGGGAAAAAAAATGTCTTTTGCCACTGGAATTCCAGAAAACTTACAGCCAGCTTTCATCTTTTTTAAAAAACCTAAACCCACCTTAAAACTTTTGTGCACAAAGTATAAGTGTGTCCGTGAACATGTTCAAAACAACCTCATTTTAATGCATATAGAAGCTGTCATAGTGGTGTGAGAAAAAGTCTTTTCTATGAAACTAAAGTATTTCTGTCTTAAATATTGATATTTTTGGTATTGATGTTCACTGAAATTTGCTTTTTTACTTCAATTGTAACTAGTATCTGTGCTGCTTGTAACTAGTAAGCCAAGGTTAAAAAATGGGCAGTGTTAAACTCAAACTACGAAAGAAGGTTATCAGATCTGGGTGTTACCAAACGTTTCAAAGCATTATTATGTTGCATTACAGAGGAACTTAAAGAGGTTTGCTAAGGGTTATTGTAAATGCAAATTAGAGCAAAGAGAGTGTAAATCAGAAAGGGAGAGTTAGTAGAGAGGCTTTGGAAAGGAAATTAAAAATGGCTGCCTTTGAGAGAAGGATGGCCAATAGACACATGAAGAAATGCTCAATGTCCCTAGCCATAAAAGAAATGCAAATCAAAACAACATTGAGATACCACCTCACCCCAGTTAGAATGGCTATAATCAAGAGTCCTAATAACACAGATGCTGGAGGGGATGTGGACAGAAGGGAACCTTCATTATTGGTGGGAGTGTAAACTTGTTCAACCACTTTGGAAAGTAGTATGGAGGTTCCTCAAAAGACTCCACATAAAGCTCCCCTATGACCCGGCAATCCCACTTTTGGGCATTTACCCAAATGTTTACAAACAAGACCACACTAAAGCTACCAGCACAGCTGTGTTTATTGCAGCATTATTTACTATAGCTAAGATATGGAACCAACCCAGATGGCCCTCAGTAGATGAATGGATCAAGAAAATGTGGTATATCTACACAATGGAATTCTATGCCTCCATCAGAAAGAATGACATTGCCCCATTTGTTAGGAAATGGAAAGATTTGGAAAAAATTATATTAAGTAAAGTAAGTCAGGCCCAAAGAAACATAGGTCCCATGGTTTCCCTTATTTGCAATAAAAATAGTATATGTCTGAGTCAAGCAGAAAAGGTCAGATAAGTTGATGTTAGGGAAATGAACCCTAAGATATGTATTCAAATGTTATTTTTTCTTTCATATGATTGTTCCTAACACATTTATAAGATGATTTCTTTGTTGCTTTGTATGTCCCTCCCCCACAGTATAACCCTGCTTTCACTGTATTTGATATTGGTATAATTTGTGGAGGGGAAGGGGGAAAACAAATCGCTTAAATAGGGATACAGGTGGACCCACTGAAACAATGAGATGTACAATTCATTATGTCGAAATGAACTTTACAACTTTGGGGGGGGAGGAGGAATGGGTGGGGGAGCAGGGGGAGGATGGGAAGGGATGGGAAGGGGAAACAAAGGAGGAGGCTACAATGCTTGATAAGAAATGTACTCATTATCTTGCCCATGTAATTGTAACTCCTCTATACAGTATTTTCACAATAAAAAAAGAAAAGAAAAGAAATTCTGGATAAAACATTGCAAGGAAAAAAAATGGCTGCCTTTGGATAAAAAGAATTTGGGAGATAAGAAATGCCCTAAGTGTTTGTTTCAAAGTGGAGAAAGGGGAAAATTAAGACTATTCACTTAAGTATGTGTTTATGTCAAGGTCTTTCAAATGAACCCTTTAACTTGAATGCTATTTTTGCTGTCTATTGTCTATTTCCAAGGATGTGAGCTATCTTGGATTACAGAACCATTTTCCCACATCCTTCCTAAGGTTTGACTTAGTAACAATGGTTTCAATTAGTATCCTAAAGTGCTATAATCAGTTGCAGTTTCAAAACTCAATAATAGACAGTTTTGTCATTACAGATTTTAACCTCTTTAGCATTTACTCAGACCCACAGAGGGATAAATAATTCTTATAATTATTTATTGGTCAAATCTATCTTCTATTCTTGAGTTCCAGGTAAGCCCTGCTTAAAAACTATTTCTATTGATCTCCTTGTTGAAAATAAAAAGGGTCTCATGGCAAAAAGACGTATTTGATCTGAGGATCGTAGTTCAAAGCCCACAGGCAGAAAAGTCCCTGTGAGATTCTTATTTCGAATTAACCAGAAGAATGATGGAAGTGGTGCTGTGGCCCAAAGTGGTAGAGTGCTAGCCTTGAGCAAAAGAGCTCAGGGACAACGCCCAGGCCCTGAGTTAGAGCCCAGTGACTGACGAAGGAGAAGACACCCCTAGAATAAAGCTTGTCCTGGCAATAAGCGTCCATCGAGAGGCAGTTGGAAAAACTGCAGATAAGAGGGAATGGTGTCACTTTCTGTTTGCCCTTTCAAAACTCACCAGAGCAGGGAGGTCGAAAGAAAATACTTAATAAACATGCCTATCTAATGCTCATACTTGTCTACATTCTTGCCTTTGTTAGTGAGTCTTAGACTCAGGACAGTTTGCCTTAGCACCTTCCTGGGTCTCCTATCTATTCTTTATAGTCCATACATCTACTATCCAGTTACCCGCAATAAGGCCTCCCACAGGTCCTTTAACCATTCCAATCCAGCCCCAGCTTCTGACCATGCTCTCCCCTATCCAGACACCACATCACATGTTAATCAGTCAGGAGTGGTCAGGGACATGATCAACCAACTCCAGAACCACCTAGAACTCAGGAGACAGGACCTAGCTAAGTTAACAATTTTTCTTTTCCACCCTTCCTTCTGCCATTTGTGGGCCCAATTATGACTGTACTGGCAATATCTATAGGCTTCTGTCTTGTCAAAATGTCTTTCTGATTTCCTCAAGGGTGTGTATGAAGGATCCCACACATCCATCCCAGGGGACCACACAGAAGCAGGCAAGCACAGGAGAAAGATTATTATAAGGTTTATTAGAGGAGCCAAACACAAGACCCTACCAAAACCAACATCTAAGCATTGCCCCTCATCAGCAGGAAGTAGCCAGAAAAGACAATTGCCAACCCTTTCCCTGATCTCCTCTCCCAGCTCAATTTTTTTATGTATCCAAAGACACAATATGAAGAACTTACCTTTCCCCACTCATTGGCCCAATCTCTTTATGTATTTAAAGACAGAATATGAAGCATTGTTCCCCACCTTATTTCCCCAGGTCAAGCAAAACTCTAGGCACATAATCATGTGCTTATCCGCAGACAGGTCATTCCAAGCTAAGCCTAGCTGAAAGTTCCTCACCCCAGACGGAGCATTCCATTCTGGACCTGGCCAAGGATGCCTGCCCTTGGACCCTGTTAGGAAAATGGAGGAGAAAGAACAGGACACACTCCGCCTCAATGGGTGAGGACTGTTTATTGAGGAACAGTGAGAGGCAGAAACCTTCCCACGGGATTGAGGGAGTTTGTGCAAGGAGGTAGAGTTGGGGTCAGGCTAATATTGGTCTTAATCAAGAAACAGAAAATACAAAACAGGCTATGGTCTCTTGGAGACCAAGGGTGGGCACCCTTGGGCAGGCCAGAATGGAATGTTCTGCCTGGGGTGAGGAAACTTTCAGCCAGGCTTACGTTGGAATGATCTGCCTGTAGTCAAGCACATAATTGTGCACCTGGTGTTTTGCTTGACCTGGGGAAATAAGGCAGGGGTCAGTCTTCCATATTTTGTCATTAGATACATAAAGAGACTGGGCCCAGAGGGGAGACCTTACCCTGTTTGTTTTTTTGTAATTTTCTGTTTCCTTAAGACTAATATAAGCCAGACCCCAACCCCACATCCTTGCACAACCTCCAATCCCAATGGAAGGAAGGTTGCTGCACCTTACTGTTCCTCAATAAACAGTCCTCACTTGTTGAGACGGGATCCACCCTGTTCTTTCTCCACTATTTTCCTAACGCCACAGACTGATCACATGCTTTGGCTATAATTTTTGTAGTTTGAAGGGAGGGAGGCAGCAAACCTGGAATAATTTCATTTTCCTTCTCATGGTTTCATGGATAGATTTTTTATTCTGGGGTTTTTTTTTGTTTTTTTGTTTTTGTTTTTATGCTAGTCCTGGGGCTTGAACTCAGGGCCTGGGCATTGTCCTGAGCTTCTTTTTTTGCTCAAGGATAGCACTCTACCACTTGAGCCACAGCACCACTTCCGGCTTTTTCTGTTTATGTGATACTGAGGAATTGAACTGAGGGCTTCATGCATGCTAGGCAAGCACTCTACCACTAAGCCACATTCCCAGCCAAAAGTTTTGTTCTTATCATAGGTTTTAGCAACCTAGTTAGATGGTTTTTTTTTAATTTTTTTATTGTGAAAATACCATACAGAGCGGTTACAATTACATGAGCAAGGTAATGAGCACATTTCTTATCAAGCATTGTTGCCCCCTCCTTTGTTTCTCCTTCCCATCCCTTCCCATCTCCCACCCCCCCACCCTGCAAAAGTTGTAAAGTTCATTTTTCAACATAACAGCTTGCACATCTCATTGTTGCAATGGGTCCACCTGTATCCCTATTTAAATGGTTCGTTTTTGCCCTTCCCCTCCACAAATTATACCAACATCAAATACAATGAAAGCAGGGGTTATACTGTGGGGGAGGGATATACAAAGCAACAAAGAAATCGTCTTATAAATATGTTAGAAACAATCACAAGAAAGAAAAAACATTTGAATACTTATCTTGGGGTTCATTTCACCTAACTTACATGGGATTTTTTTGGCTGGGGGACAGGTAGTACTGAGATTGAGCCCAGGCCCTCAACTTGCTAGGCAAGTACCACTCCCAGCCCTTTTGTTATTATTTTGTTTTTGTGATAGGATCTCACTGGTACCTTTTCTCAGGCTGCCTGATTCCATGATCCTCCTATTTCTGCTTCCCAAGTAGCTGGGATTACAGGTGGTATGCCACCATGCCAGAGTATAGGCTTATTCTTATACACATCTATTATTATTCTGTGTAAGAATAAGAGATACTGTAGCACATGTTTTCTTTTCCTATTGAGAACTTTTAACTTATCATGTAAGGAAGGCCTTTCCAATTTCTCTTTGCCTTATCCCAACTGGACAGCTGCTCTTTTGCCTTGGTAGTAAGGCACAAGCACTATGATACTGTGGCAGTCAATCTAATACTGAGATGGCTATTTAGTGACTAATGGTCAGGCTGCACATGCAGTGAAGATAAAAGAGTGTTTCACAGTAGGATGGGTCAATGCAGCATGGAGATTTCATCATGCTACTCATAATAGTAGGCTTTCCTAAGAAAGTTCCAAATATGTTAGATACAGTCACTGCATTGTTAGAACAGTATAAAACCACAGACCAGATCTAATAGGTATACATTAAAGGAACCTTCTAAATTAATTACATTATCTCTTATTCTCACACAGAACAATAATAGGTATTTGTAAGAATAATCCTCTAGCCTGGCATAGTAGCATATCACCTGCAATCCCAGGTACTTGGGAGGCAGAGACAGGAGGATCATGGGATCAAGGCCAGCTTGAGCAAGGTACCAGTAGGGCTCTATCACAAAAACAAAATAAAAACAAAAGGACTGAGGGAGTACAGCACTTGCCTAGCAAGCTTGAGCATGGGTTCAAGCCCAGTACTGCCTACTCTCCCAAAACACCTGTTAACAAGATTGAATTAGAAATAATATACTGGCCATCAACCCAAAAAAGATTTCTAATAGCAATACAAAATTTTTGACAGTTCTGATGCTTAAGTGTCAGTTATATGAACAATCTACCATATGAGCTCAGTCTACTCCAAAATATCCTATATTACTGAATTCCCTCCTTAATGCATCTGTGCATTTTCAGTCTTCTAGCCTAGGATATGTTCTTTAAGTCAAAATTCCAAAACATCAGTTATCTATACAGGTATATTGAGGACAGCATACAATGACTATCAGAGATCTCTTTCCTAACATCAGAATGACCAGAGAAGAAGAAAATTATGTTTATTTCTGTTCAAACAGTTGATCATCTTAATAGTAAATAAAAAAAACAGTATCTCAGGATTTGAAAGTTTAACATTTAAAATGCACTAGTAAGAATAATGCATTTGAGGTAGTATCTGTAGCTGATATATATGTGGCTAATTCTCTAACAGTCACCATTTTTCTTCTTTAGAATTCTAAAGGTGAAGACACTGCTGTAATATACTTTGAAGTAGACAATGTTACCCTTCCTGGAGAAGAGACTTTCCAACATCCAGTTGTGAGAATGTGTCCGTTCCCCTCCCCCAGTTGCTGGAACATGGTCCCCAGCCAGTTGCTAGAAAGTGTCCTGGTAGGGCTGTTGCTGGAATATGGGTTGAAGACAGACTAGATGAGGCTATCTGAATGGATAGTAGGAAGCCATGAGGTATTATTTCAAATAATAATACAGATGGCTGGAAAGGTGGCTCAGTGGTAGAGTGCTTGCCTCCCATGCAGGAGGCCCTGGGTTCTATTCCTCAGCCCTACATAAGCAGAAAAAGCCGGAAGTGGCGCTGTGGCTCAAGTGGTAGAGTGCCAGCCTTGAGAGCTTGAAGAGCTGAGGGACAGTGCCCAGGCTCAGAGTTCAGGCCCCACAACCAACAAAAAAATAAATAAAATGAAATAAAATAATAACACAAAAAAATCATTATTTCTGCCCATCTAGAAAGGAATTGGCCACCTGGTCTGAAGTTGATGTATACTGTAGTAGGCAGACCCCTACTCAGGCAGGCAAGCCCACCTAGTCATCCGGAGTGACAGAGCCCACCGCAACAAAGTTGATATTAAAGAAGCAACTTTATTGAGAAGGTTCCTACACTGACCGGCCAGGGCCGCAGCACTGCGACCCCGAGCGGCCCACATGCTCAGGTTTTTAAAGGCAAAAATCAGAAGGTGAAGCCTGGTCACATAGGCAACCAATGAGATTGTCACACACCCAAAAGATTGCACAGTCATACCAGACCACACGCAGGTGGCCAGTGAGGTTACACTTTGTCACATAATGGCAGTTTAAACCAGCCTATCACTTTTGGTTTAAATGACTCGCGAATTCAATGGTAAAGCGGGCTTAAGGTAAACATACACAAAGGAGTTTAGTGGAGTTTAACATATACATGTGAAAAGGCGGAGTTCATAGTAAACTCGGGATGTCGCCAGCATACCAGCCAGCATGCCAGCATGAGCCGTATTACTGGCTACCTGTTTAATCCGTCAGTCTTTAACAAAACAATGAAGGTGGGTTAAGTTAAGGGGAGGGGGACCTAGAGGCATTCTTTTCATTCTAAGAACTGGGCTGGTTGGAGCCAAGGTTTTTGTTTTTTCTATAATCCCTAAAACAAAAACCTGTAAAGAAGCTATCCCAGTTGAGTCTCCTCTCAGGGCCTAGTTCAATACACACTTGACTTTTTGCATTAATGCCTACTTTGTGTAACCAGCTTGTATAAAACCCAGAGTCACCAGGCACCGGTGGCTCACGCCTGTAATCCTGGCTACTCAGGAGGTTGAGATCTGAGTTCAAAGATCTGGTTCAATGCCAGCCCGGGCAGGAAAGTCCATGAGACTTTTATCTCCAATAAACCACTAGAAAACCATAAGTGGTGCTGTGGCTCAAGTGGTAGAGCATGTGCTGTCCCGACCCGCAGGACTTCAACCAGGGCAATGAACCTAAGCGAGAAGGAATGAAGAAGGACAGCAAGACAAGGATTCTGATCAAGCTGCCAAATTTTATTTTTCACACAGGGATATTTATATGCTTAGAATAAGGAAGCTTTTTCATTGGGCTAGCAGCTGCAGGATGCTTGCTTAGGGCAATGTGCAAAGGTGGTCAATAACAGCTACCTGGTCTTTTTTTGGGGCAGGATGCAAAGACCAGATTCTGTAAATAGCCTCGAGAGATGTTCCAGCGAGATAGTCAAGCTTATCATGCAGAGAGACTCCCTGCAGGGCTCTCGACAATGTGCCTTACGCTGAAGAGCACTGGGACAGCACCCAAGCCCAGAGTTCAAGCCCCACAAACGACCAAGAAAAGAAAAAAAGTCTCCCCTCCCTTGGGACCCAAACTTCCTTCTGGCCCTGGCCTGGTTGAGGTGGCCATCAATAAACTCCTTTATCCTCTAAAAAGTGGTCTTGACTCTTTTTTCTAGCTGTCTTCTCTTTCCCAGCTCTCTCTCTTTCCCAGCTCTTCCAGCTCTCTTTCCCAGGCCTTTCCCGCCGCGTGGAGGGCCAACATGGCCTGGTGCCATCCAGAACGATGAATAAACCTACCCCTTACCTGAATACCACGTGCGTGGTGCTGTTCTTACTCGGCTACCCCTTTTTAAAAACCTAACATAAATGGTGCCATGACTCGGATAAAGGGCTTAAAGTCAGGATAAGTGGGATTCCTCTCTGGTTTTGTTCCTCTTTTTTCTTTTTTTGTTTGTTCTTCCCTTTTTGCTCTGAGGAACACCCACAGTTCTGACAGCCGTTTGCGAACCAGTCTGTCTGCGCATCAATACCATTGCTGGCCTTCACATCCACGTCCACACCACTTCTCTACTCTGGTGAGTGAAACTACTCTCTACGGTTCTCTGTTGCTCAGTCTCTGTCCAGACATGGCACCATGCCAGAGAGCTCCTATGGCCTTTAGCTGAAAGGCCGGTCACCTCTGAAGCCAAGGACACTTGGCTTTGGGGGCTTGGCCATTTCTCTCTAGAGGGCTCTGGGGGAAGTTGGGATGCCGCTTCTGCCTGGTCAGCTCTCCTTCACTCACCAGACTGACTCTCTTACACATTTAATGGGGTGCTGTGAATCACGTCCAAGTGGTGAAACCCCTTTGAAATGCCTCCTGCATTCCCTGGAAAGCCAGAGCGCCTAAATTTATGCCATTCTCAGATGTAGACAGTTTTTGCCACTGCAATGGTAAATGGTCAGAAGTCTGTTTACTTTCAGGTTCTCTCTGCTCTCTCTCTCTCTGCCAGTCATGTCCAACTTTCCCTATCTCTCCCTTTCTCTTTTCTACATTTTTGGCTTGTGCCCTGAAGAGTGCAACACAGGCTGGGCCCAGGGATCCCCTTCTAGGTTCCCTCACAAAGGCTAGCCAATGTAGGCTTGATCTATTTGTTCAGGGTTTCTTTGCATTATTTCAGAAATTTGCCATCTTGAGTTCGCCATCTTGGCCACATTGTGGGTTAAGGGTTTGGCCCCATCTGACCTTTAACCTTCCACCAAGCTTACTACTCCATCCATCTATTCCAAGGTGCCTTGCTAACAAGTTGCTCTTTTCACAGGCCCTGGTAACTGAGGCCCAAAACCATCTGATGTGCTTTGTTAGCAAAGACATCTAAACATTGTTGTCAAAATTTTAGGTTTTGAGTTTTGCCTTTTTTGTTTTATGCTATATATTCTGGTACTGATTACACGACTCTAAAATATGGGGCATATCTATGCTAAGAGTCTCACATCTAAGAAGCTTTGTCATTCCAGAATATTTGTCGGTCAATTCTTGATAAGAACCAGGTAAGCTCTACTTATTCTAGTTAATCTCCTTGTTGCTTTAATTGGAAATAATAAGGGGCTTTTGTGGCAAATATTGCAGTTCAAAGCCAGTCCAGGCCGAAAAATCCCTAAGACTCCATCTCCCAACTAACCTGCAAAGAGCCAGGCTGGAAGCATGGCTCAAGATTCTTATCTCTAATCAGCCAAACACTGGAAGTGGTACTGTAACTCAACGTGGTAGAGCACTAGCCTTGAGTAGAAGTGCTCAGGGACAGTGCCAAGGCCTTGAGTTCAATCCTCCTTGAATGCCAACTGGGACAAGCCATCCCAGCAATGAGCACCTAGACTTAGCCAGTCTGGGGAACAAGGGAACATGGAGAGGAGTAAGAGGAGATGATGTCACATCAGCTACTTTGTGTCTGCCCTTTCAAAATTAACCAGAGCCGGGAGGTGAGTAGAAGTAAGAAGCCTGTCCATTCAATGTCTCTACCTGTGTACCTCTTAACTGAACAGGAATTTATATTCTTGCCTTTGTCACCTGACTTCTCTAACTAGTCGCCAGATGTCAGAAGTAGCTAGGGACATTTCTACCAACATTTTTCAGCCCCAAGTCCTTCCTCTTGCCATTTATTTGCTCTCTAGTATTTTTTTTCCAGCCCCTTAATGTCTCATGAGACTTCTCCAGACTTCATCTAAGGACTCACGCCACCAAGGGACAGCTGCTGCTCGCTGCCTTCTCTGGGAGGAGACCAAATTCCAGCCTTTTATTCCTATTGTCGACGCCCCTTGTCAGCAGGAAGTAGCCAGAGAGAATCCTCGCCCTATTTCATGATTATTAAAAGGCTGGAATGTAAGGGCTGCTCCTGGATGGTGAGCAGACTCCACCCTCCTCGCAGCAAAGTCTCTGCCCAGTACCTGCGTTACCTAGGCAACTGGGACACCTGGAAGAGGTCACATCTGCATCCGCTGAGGTCACATCTGAATTTGATGTGGCCACACCTTTCTCCGCCCATACCCTAGATAAGGCCTAGCCCAGGCCCAGATGCTCTCTTTTTTCTAGCTGTCTTCTCTTTCCCAGCTCTCTCTCTTTCCCAGCTCTTCCAGCTCTCTTTCCCAGGCCTTTCCCTGCCGCGTGGAGGGCCAAGATGGCCTGGTGCCAGCCAGAACGATGAATAAACCTACCCTTTTCCCTGAAAAAAAAAAAAAGTGGTCTTGATCTCTGCTGGTCTGCACTGCCATAACAACTTCACACTACTTACATTAAGTAAGTAGTAGTAAGTGCAGGCTATTATTATTATTATTGTGTGTGTTTGAACCCAAGCACAACAGACAAATATTCTATCACTGAACCATAAACTCAGATCTTTCATTTGTATTTTTGGTTTTTGAGATAGGGTCTTGACAACTTCCCAGGTTGGGGCAAAAATCTTTTTAAAAATCTCATGAAACCCCCATGGTATAACCCCTGCTTACATGGTATTTGATGTTGGTATAATGTGTGGAGGGGAAGGATAAAAACAAATCATTTAAATAGGGATACAGGTGGACCCATTGCAACAATGTGTACAAGTCAGTATGTGGAAAAACAAACTGGGGCCTGGGGGGATGGGAAGGGATGGGAAGGGGAAACAGGAGGAGGCTACAGTGCTTGATAAGAAATGTACTCATCTTGCCCATGTAATTGTAACTCCTCTGTACGATATTTTCACAATAAAAAAAAAAAATCTCGAGAGTGAGGAAGAAGTCAAGAAACTCCTGTTTCATGGCTATAGGCTGGGTTCAAGTGACAGAGTACTTGCATAGCAATGCCTTGAATTTAAACTCCAATATTATTAAAATAAATAAAGATAAGGATTTGAAAAGTGAAATAAGGATACTGGGCCTAAGTAACGTGCCTTGTTCTCACAGCCATTTTGGTGCCTCACTGAGTGGTGGGGGCTTTTCACCCAGCTCCAAAAAGCCTAGAGGTGAAACAAGCCATTCTTTGAATTGCAGGTTTCATGCTGTTTAGCTCCAGCAAAGCTGAGCTGCAGGGAATGCTTGCCCTTAATTTCCCCTAAATGGTCTGCCTTGCTTGCCCCTGAGTATGCTCCTACACGGTTTGCTTTGGTTGACACTTTAGTTAAGGCTTGGGTCCCACCCCAAGCTTGTGGTTTTTGCCTTTAAAAGCAGGTCTTTGAGACAGGAGTCTACCTGCAGTCGCTGGCTCTCCAATAAAGACTCCCAATTCAACCTCTCAAGATGTGGGTTCTCTGTTTCTCATGACTGAATTCACAGATAACAAAAGGAACTGCTGCTTCTGTTCATCAAGACACCATGAGTTCGCATTTTCAAAAATAAAAATCTAAAATGTTTGGTGATTGATTTTTACATAAACTCTATATTTTAGTTAATAATTAGTAATAATTAATTTTACCTTACTTTTTTTTTTTTCAGTCGTGGGGCTTGAACTCTGGGCCTGGGCACTGTCCCTCAGCTAGCATTCTACTATTTGAGCCACAGCACTACTTCCAGCTTTTTCTGCTTATATGGTGCTGAGGAATCAAACCCAGGGCCTCATGCATGCAAGGCAAGCACTCTACCACTGAGCCACCTTCCCAGCCCCTAATTTTACCTTACATAGTGTAAACATTGTCCTTAAAAACAATCAAAACAGGGCTGGGAAGGTGGCTCAGTGGTAGAGCGTTTGCCTTGCATGCCTGAGGCCCTGGGTTCGATTCCCCAGCACCACATAAGCAAAAAGAATAAAGCCGGAAGTGGCGCTATGGCTCAAGTGGTAGAGCCCTAGCTTTGAGCTGAAGAGCTGAGGGACAGTGCCCAGGCCCAAAGTTCAGGCCCTATGACCCGAGAAAAAAAAAAAAAAACAATCAAAACAGAGACAGGGATACAGCATCACCAATGATAGAGTTCTTACCTAACATGTGCAAGGCCCTGAATTAGATCCTCAGTTCCCACAAAACAAACAGCCCAATCAAACCAAATGACACTGAAATATGGATACTGGGTCTAACTGGTGCCATCTTGACATCTTGGTGGATGATAGGGACTCTCTGGGATTTGGACAAGTTATTGGACCTGCCAGACCTGTACCATGAACTCAGGAGACCCTTTGAACTCTTTGAACGAGCTCCTTGTGACCCTGCCCTCGATCATGACCCTATTTAGGCCCAGACCAGCTCAGCCACTATTATGCCATGCCTCGTGTCTCCTTACTCTCCTCAGGTCAACTCTCCATTAGAGTTGATCTGGCTTGTTGAGATTGCTTTTCTGCTCTTTCTTTTACTACCCTCATGGCTCAGTTTACTAATAGTATTAAGTGCATTCTGGGGACATGTGTCTACTTGTAGTTGCCAGCTTTCTAATAAGACTCTCAATTCGACCTCTCAAAATGTGGTTTCTCTGTATCTTGTGACAGAATTCCCTTTAACAACACATGCATAATAAAATGTGAAGCAATGCCCTCTTCCCCATCTACCTCCTATAGTGGCCTTTATCCTCCCCCAAAAGTTAACCTGTGTCTGTGTCCCTCCAGTCCATTGTCTTCGTGAAACAGAATTCTTTTTTTTTTTTTTTTTGTCGGTCGTGGGGCTTGAACTCTGGGCCTGGGCGCTGTCCCTCAGCTCTTCAGCTCAAGGCTAGCGCTCTACCACTTGAGCTACAGCGCCACTTCCGGTTTTCTGGTGGTTTATTGGAGATAGGAGTCTCATAGTCTCTCCTGCCCGGGCTGGCTTTGAACCGCGATCCTCAGATCTCAGCCTCCCAGCTGTGAAACAGAATTCTTATCCCACATCCCTCTGCTGCAGTGGCACCTCAAGAAGGCCACAGCCAGCATGAAATTTAGTTCTCTTACCACTATACAGAAACTTTTAAGTCTTCTGCAAGTAAAGTTCCCTCTTCAGCAAACAGGGAAATGATTGGTTTCTTCCAGACCTTCTATCTATGCTACTCTGAAGACTATAGCAAAAGATGGGCCACAATTTAAAATTTAAAAACAAATGATAGATTCCAAAATCTTGAAGCTGGGAGGCTTCTCTTTCTTTGCTTATGCAAATTACCACATGGGCTATGAAATATAAAAGAGGCTTTCAAAATCAAGTGAATCCACAGCAAATTTCTCAAATAGATGATTAAATTCTACAGGGCACACTCTACAGGTGGCTTTTCAGCAATCGTGTTTTGTGAGCTGTGTGTCCTGTCGCTTTTGATATTCTAGAAGGATTGATGACATCCGTTTCCTTTCAAATAGGGCACTTTTCAATCTAGTTTCATTCAACCATGTCCACATCAAATTGCAAGCACTGGCTTTCAGATCTCAGCTGCGGTTCAGGTGGTTTTGCTGAACATCATGCCCTGGAACCTTTGATAAGTTCTAAGTAGACCGACATCAAAAGTGAGTTTCCTGTTCAGCAAGAGACACATGAAAGTAAAACCTGAGCTAAGAGCATCACATCACACAACTAATTTCAAATAATAGGAAGAAATGAGGCATGTGCAATACTTATTTCCTTATTCCATAGAATTAGAATTCCATTAAGAAAAGATGTGTGACAAATAAATAGCCCATATTTTCCCATGAACTTTAAAAATGGCAAAAATAGATATGCTCCAAAATATTCACATTTCTGTAGCTTCATTAAAGATTTAATTAGCTTTAAAAAAAATTAGGACTGAGGGGTTGGGAATGTGGCTTAGTGGTAGTGGACTTACCAAGCATTCATGAAGCCCTGGGTTCGAGTCCTTGGTACCACATAAACAGAAAAGGCTGGAATTGGTGCTGTGGCTCATGTGGTAGAGTGTTAGCCTTTAGCAAAAGAAACTCAGAGACAATTCCCAGGCCCTGAGTTCAAGCCCAGGGACTGGCAAAAAAAAAATTAGGGCTGGGTGCTGGTGGCTGACAACTATAATCCTAGCTACTCAGGTGGCTGAATTCTAAGGATTGTAGTTCAAAGCCAACTGAGACAAGAAAGTCTAGGAGACTCATCTCCAATTAATTATCAAAATGCCCCAAGTAAAGATGTCGCTCAAGGGATAAAGTGTTAGACTTAAGCAATAAAGCTTGGGGACAGCACCCAGGCCTTGAGTTAAGCCCCAGGAATGATACAAAAAAAGAAAGAAAAGATCATAACCAAGCAGCAGTGGCTCCTGTTTGTAATCCTAGCCAGCCTGAATGGGAAAGCCCTTGGGGCCGTTATTTCCAATTTGCTACCAGAAAAAAAAAATCCAGAAGTGGAACTATAGTAGAGTGCTATCCTTGAGCAAAAAAGCTCAGGAACAGTGGTTAGGACCTTAGTTCAAGCCCCAGGACTCATACACATACATACATACACACACACCACACACACATATACACAATCATACAAGTACTATGTTGCTCTGCTAGGCCTTCCTACTATAACACAAACTGGGTGGCTCAACAAAAAACAGAAATTAATTGTCAAACAGCTTTACAGACTGGAAGTCAAGGTGCTGGCAGAATAGTTTACTATAGGGGGAAAAAAGTCTGTTCCAGGCTCTCTACTAGGCCCAAGGATAGCTTTTTTCTTTTCAATGTCTCTTTGAATTGTCTTCCCTCTAGCATGTCTCTTTTCATCAGGGCAACAATCACATTGGGTTAGGCCTACACTAACTTTTAAGTTGATTAACTCCCTAAAAACTCTATCTCTAAATATGATCACTTTCTAAGGCATTGGGGGTTAGAACTATAACATATGAATTTAAAGATGAAGGGTATATTATAGATACAATTCAATTACAACAATGTTCGTTGTATTGAAACTATGGTTAGTATAGTAATACAACTTAAGACATTCCAAATTTTCCTTTGGAGTATGTTTATAAATATAATTAGGCTGAGGAAAATCAGAGTTTTGAGCCAGAGTCTAGTGCCTCATGTACAAAATATGCACAATAAATATCCTAATTTGAATTTCATTCCATCGGAATCTGAATAATGAATCTGCCAAACAGTAAGTGGATCTCGTGGAATCAATCAACTTCCAAATGACTATAAGACACTTTAGGTCTCCTGATGTTCTGCCACAATATGAATCACCTGAATGCACTGGTCCATGAATCTTTATTCTGCAGAGCCTGAAGATGAAATATGAACAAAAATTTTTAATGAAGCTAAGTAAATGAGATCACATGGTACAACTTAAATCCTAAAGAAAACTTAGACTTAGTTTTAAGTCCAAAGAAAATAAAAATCTACAATAAAATTGTTCTCAAAAGCCATAGTCATCAAGGAAGAAAAGAAACAGAGGCTAATTAAGCAACAGAAGTTTTTTGGGGGATCAAGTTCCCAAATTTGATGAAAGATGTGAATATACACATCCCAGCTCTGTAAATTCCAAACAAGACAAACTCAAAGGACCCATACCATTAGAAGCAAACTACCCAAAGCCAATAAAGAAAATAATTTTAGGCAGGGCACCAGTGGCTCACACCTGTAATTCTAGCTACTCAGGAGGCTGAGATCTGAGGATCTCAGTTCAAATCCAGCCTGGGTAGGGAAGTCTGTGAGACTTATCTCCAATTAACCACCAGAAAATCAGAAGTAGCGCTGTGCCTCAAGTGGTAGAGTACTAGCCTTGAGCTAAAAAGCTCAGGGACAGTGCCCACAACCAGAAAAAAAAAAAAATTGGAGAGTAAAAAAAGATGCTTATAAGAATGGTAAGTATCACAGACAGAAAATAGACTAGTTTGCCAGGAACTGGGGTGAAAGGAGCTAGGTTGTTAATAGTTAATAGGTATACAGTTTAAGTTTGCAAGTTCTAGGGATGGTAATGATTACATTATAATTGTCAGTGTAAGGATACTTAATATTACTGAACCACATATTTAAAAATAGGAGTGGATTCCTGCCCCAACCAAACCGCATTCGTGTGGATTTTTTCTTTATTCAACTTAATTGGCTATTCCAAAGATTTTTTTTCCCTATTTTTGACGATTGGAGCCCTTAAGATGCACGGTGGAATTGTGTTTCGCATTTTTTGGTAAAAGGAGCAAAGCGAGGACCTGGAGATAATACGCTGGAGCAATCTCCTTGGAAGGATTCAGCACGAGTAGATGGTAAACATTTAAAGGGGAAAGTGGGGGTTTGTTTAAAATAGTAAATCAGTAAGTCACTTCTAAATTTAAAGAAAACAAATTGGAGTTGAAGAATGAATAGGTTTCCAATTGGCTATTGCCATTTTTCTTTGAAAAAATAAACATTTTTTTTAAACTAAAAAAATAAAATAAAAATAGGTACGATGGTAAATTTTATGTTGAGTGTATTTTGTGTGTGTGTCGGTTGTGAGGCTTGAACTCTGGGCACTGTCTCTCAGTTCTTCAGCTCAAGGCTAGCACTCTACCACCTGAGCCACAGCACCACTTTGGGTTTTTCTGAGTGGTTTATTGGAGATAAGACTCTCAGACTTTCCTGCCCGGGCTGGCTTTGAACCTTGATCCTGAGATCTCAGCCTCCTCAGTAGCTAGGGATACAGGTGAGAGCCACCGGCACTTGGCTTTTGATTGTATTTTTATCTCAATTTTTAAAATGGCTATTTTCATGTATTGTCATGTTATAATAATATACACCTTATTTTTTCCTTTTTTTTTCCTTCCTGTTGGTCACAGGGCTTGAACTCAGGACCCAGACCAGTCTCTGAACTTTTTTACCCAAGGCTAGCCACTCTATCACTTTGAACCAAGGAACCACTTCCGGTTTTCTGGTTGTTAATTGGAGGTAAGAATCTATGGACTTTTCTGTCTAGCCTGGCTTTGAACTGCAATCCTCAGATCTCAGCCTCCTCAGTAGAAATGAAGTCGGGAGATCAGGTCTGGCCAGTACCAGCTTAAGCACATGGTAAATGGTAGGGTCTGGCATCTTGTCTTCAAGCAGGGGAAAATAAAGTCCCAGCCTCCCAGGTGATGGGCATGCCTGAATCCCTGGAGGCAGTGTTAGGGACTTGGACGACAGGTCACTAAATCTGTAAGTCAGTAGCTAGGATTACATGTGTGAATCACTGGCATCCGGCTAATATATATGGCTAACATACATCTTTTTATTTTCCAAATTCCTCTAGTTGATGCATTACTATTTTTACATCCTATTGTGCTCTTTATTTTACTTTTTCATCACAAAAATAAAATTAATTCCATATATTATCCTGACCTATACCCAACACATCATGTTTATATAAATACCCTTCAGTGATCATTAGTGATAAACAATACTAAAAACTTCTGCATTGCAATCTAAATTGAAAAGCTTACAGGGAAAATAGTATGTCAGTAAGCTTCTTTAAAAAAAAAAAACGGTCGAGGCTGGGAAGGTGGCTCAGTGGTAGAGTGCTTACCTTGCATGCATGAGGCCCTGGGTTCGATTCCTCAGCACCACATAAGCAGAAAAAGCCAGAAGTGGCGCTGTGGCTCAAGTGGTAGAACACTAGCCTTGAGCTGAAGAGCTGAGGGACAGCGCCCAGGCCCTGAGTTGAGGCCCTACAACCAGCAAAAAAAAAAAAAAAAAAGTGTTTCTAGATTAAATATACCTGATTCCTTTTAAAGTCACACAAATAGGTAAACTCAATTTCTGGTCTGAAAAAATTCAAATCAAAAAGAAACTTCCCTGTGCAAAAAAAGCTTGTATTCTTTTGTAATGGTATATTTATGCACACATCTTTAATTCACATGGTGTAAAATTCACTCCTTAAAGAGTACAATTATATTCACAAGATTGTGCAATGATCACAATTTACTTGTTTTGTTTTTTGTTTTTTGCCAGTCTTGGGAGCTTGAACTCAGGGCCTGGGCACTGTCCCTGGGCTGCTTTTGCTTAAGGTTAGCACTCTACCACTTGAGCCACAGTGCCCCTTCCAGCTTTTTCTGATTATGTGGTACTGAGGAGTTGGACCCAGGGCTTCATGCATGCTAGGGAAGCACTCTACCACTAAACCACCTTCCCAGTCCCAAGATTTGCTCTTATTTGCAGTCACTCTATTCCATCCTCTTCCAAGCCTTTGGTACTTACTAGTTATTTTTGATACTACAAATTTACCTATTCTGAACATCTAATGTAATCATATCTTTGTGGGATTTTTGCAGGGGTGGCTTCTTTCTTTTAACATAGATTTTGTGTGCGAGTACTGGGGCTTGACTCAGGAACTGAGCACTGCCCCTCAGCCTTATGCTCATGACTGGCATTCTACCACTTGAGCCACAGCTCCACTTCCAGCATTTTGGTGGTTAGTTGGACATAAGGGTTTGTGGAATGTTCTGCCCAAGCTGGCTTAAGACCTTCGTCCTCAGATCTCAGCCTCCTGAATAGCTAGGACTACAGGTATGAGCCACTGGCACCCAACTCATTTAGCACAATATTTTTAAGATTAGTCCATGCTATATAGCAAGTATTATCATTTCATTCCTTCTTGGCTGTAGGACATTCCATTATTTGGAATTTTTATTACTATCTACTTATTCATCAAGTAATAGATATTTGTTTTTTTCATTATGTATAATGCCATAAACATTCATGTACAAGTTTGTGCATAAACATAGTTTCTTCAGCATATGCCTAAGAGTAGGATTGTTGAATCAAGTGGTAATTCTATGAAGATTCTTGAGAAACTGCCTAAATGTTATCAAAAACTTGTGGGCTATTCTACATTCCTTTGAACAATGTCCTAATTTCTCTATATGCTCATCAGTTGTTATTGTCTTTGTTATAGCCTTCCTGGTGTGTCAAAATTGATCAGCTACTTATAAGAGATTTACCTCTCCCTATGACAAAATTTTGAGTACATTTTACCATATGCATCTTTGTCATTTGTATATATTCTATGAGGAAATGCTATACAGATCATTACTTGTCCATATATATGTATATATATATATATATATATATATATATATATGTAGCAACAGGGTCACTTATGGTTTTCTGAGTGGTTTATAGGAGATAAGAATTTCACGGACTTTCCTGCCCCGGCTGGCTTTGAACCACAATCCTCAGATCCCAGCCTCCTGAGTAGCTAGGATTACAGGTGTGAGCCACTGGCTCCCGGCTTATCTTCATATTTTTAATTCTTTACAAATTCTGGATACATCTATTCCTTACTTGTTGACTGTGTGTTTTTTAATCATGAAATGATATTGGATATTACCAAATGCATTTTCCACAATTGTTAGAATGATCTGTGATTTTTGTCCTTTTAACCTTAATGACACATTTCATTAATTACTTTATTATTTTTTTTGGTGGTACTGGGATTTTCAAGCCTTGAGCTTGTTACTGAGCAGATGCTCTACCCCTTGATCCATGTGCACAAACCTTTTTGTTGTTGTTTAGTCATTCCTTAGCTAGGGGCTTGTCTTTCTTCCTGGGGCCCGAGTTAGATCATGATCCTTTAATTTGTGGCTTCCCAGATAGCTGGGGTTACAGATGTGGACTACTATATCCAGCTTGTTTGTTGATATTGGGTCTAGCTAACTTATTTTGCCAGGCAGACCTCAAACCACAAGCTTTCTGACCTCTGCTTGTATAAAGTCTGAAAATCAGCCATAGGTGAGAGCTTAGGACCCTCTCAGATTTTCCTTTCTTTTTTGGGGGGGTCCAGTTGTGGGGCCTGAACTCTGGGCCTGGGCACTGTCCCTCAGCTCTTCAGCCACTTGAGCCACAGCGTCACTTTCGGCTTTTTTTTTTCTGCTTATGTGGTGCTGAGGAATCAAACCCAGGGCCTCAGGCATGCAAGGCAAGGACTCTACCACTGAGCCACCTTCCCAGCCCCCTCTCTGATCTTTCTTGAGTATTGCCTCAGTACTTCTCATGCTAATAGCCTTCTAGATCCCCAAAACATGTAAGCATCAAGCAATATCCCTATGAACAGCTCACTACTTAGCTTTTCCTTTCAAACATTTGAGTTGGCCTATTATTTATCACAACTGTTATTCACTGCATTAGAAATCACAAAGTCAATCAATTGCTTTCAATTATTTTCAGTATGTGTCCATATTTAAAGTTCTTTCTATACTTCTTGTGAGCTTCTTATTCCATCCAAGCAAAGTCAGCCTTGCAAAAATATCTTCAGAGACACTTTAGACAGGCCAAATAGCAAATTTTTTTTGCCAGTCCTAGGGGCTTGAACTTAGGGCCTGGGCACCAGTAGAGCACATGCTTAACTTGGACAAAGCCATGGGTTCAATCTCCAGCACTAAATATTAAAAAAAACACACAAAAATAAGTGAACAAGAAAATTCAGATAATCATCTATGTTTCTTACTTCTCTTGAAACCACCATAAACTCTAGCTAAAATGGACCCTCATTTTATATGGTAACATCTGACAGCTAAAACTCTCCTCTTCAGGAAGAGAGGGCCTAGTTCCTCTCTGTTTGCCAGTTTCTATCTGGCTGACCCTTAGGCACCTAAGTGTATCATTTGTGCTTCAAAGACTTACTGTTATTAAGACATAGCAATGAACAATAATCAAACATGTGAGCTTAATTGATATGTATTGCAGCAGCTTAGTTATGAAGAAAAACAATTAATCAAGACATAACATTTGCCTGGTACCAGTGGCTCATACCTATAATCCTACATACTCAGGAGGCTGGGACCTGAGGATCACTGTTCAAAGCTAGACTGGGCAAGAACATTAGTGAGACTCATCTCAATTAAGCACCAAAAAAATACCTCAAAACAACAACAACAACAACAAACAAACAAATGTGGAGCTGTAGTTCAAGTGGTAGAGTGCTCGTTTTCAGCAACAAAGCTCAGGGATAGTGAGGAGGCCCCTGAGTTTGTCACAAGATCAGCACAAGCAAATATAGAATCGACTATACTTTATTATATAAGTGATATACAGAGGGTTACAAATATATGTGTCAGGTAATGAGTACCTTTCCTTCCATACGGTGTCATCTGTCCCCTCCTTCTCTTCCATTCCCTCCCTTCCATCTCCACCCATGAATTGTATAGTTTACTTTCATCAACATCCAAGGCACTCCACTGCTGTACCTTTTTACCCTTTTCCCTCAGATTCTGTGCCCCCCTATACAGATATGCACATGAATATGTCATTTATAAGGTAAAGAATGCAGAATCATCAGAAAAAGAAAACATAAATTTTAAAAAGTCCTTTGTTTCCCTATCTTTGGAGTTTCAGTATGTATATTATTTTAGATGAATATGAAGAGGTGGTTAGGCATTGCACCTTTGTGATTCTCTCCTAAGACTACCCTTTTGGTCTCACTGTATGTGACTATATAATATCTTGTGTAATTTGTCATATCCAGAACATTTTAGATCTAAATTCTGCATATCAGAGAGAACATGCTGTTTGTCTTTCTCATCTTGGCTTACTTCACTTACCATGATTTGTTCTACTTCCACCCATTTCCCTGAACATGGCATTGTTTTATTCTTTCTAATGGTTGGGTAAAATTCCATTGTATATAGGTACTATGTTTTTTTGATCCACTCATCTGTTGTGGGGCAACTGGGTTGTTTCCATATCTAGTCTATTGTAAATAGTGTGGCATTGAACATAGATGTGCAGGTGTCCTTATATCCTGGCTGGTGATGCTCAAGGTAGATGCCAAGAAGTGGCTGGTCATAGGGAAGGTCTGTGTTTCATTTTTTGAGGAAACTCCAGACTTCTTTCCAGAGTGCTTGTATTAGTTTACATTCCTACAGCAGTGCAGTAGGGTTCCTTTTCCCCACATCACCATCAACATTTGTTGTTATTTGAATTCAAAATGTTGGTCAATCAAACTGGGGTGAGATGGAATCTCAGAGGTGCTTTTGTTTGCACTTGTTTTAATGGCCAGAGATGGTGAACATTTCCTCAGGTAGTTCTTTGCCTTTCTTTACCTCTTCTGAGAACTCTCTCCTTAGCTCCTTTGCCCATTTAATAAGTGGTATATTAAGTTTGGGAGGGGTTAGTTTCTTGTGCTCCCTGTATATATGTATATATATATATATATATAGAGAGAGAGAGAGAGAGAGAGAGAGAGAGGATATTAGGCCTTTATGTGATGTATTACTGGTAAAGATCTTTTCCCAATTAGTTGGCTCTCTTTCTAGTTTAGTATCTATGTCCTTAGAACAGTGCAGAAACTTTTTATTTTAATGTAGTCCCACTTGTCAAGTCTCTCTGCTATCTGTTGTGCCCCTGGGACTCTATTTAAGATGTTCCAGCCTATACCTATAAATTCTAATGTTTCTCCTACTCTCTCTTGCAGTAGTTTGAGTTTCAGGTCTGACGTTGAGATCTTTGATCCACTTTGAATTGATATTAGTACATGGTGACAAGCAGGGACCCACTATTAGTTTTCTGCATATGGTTGCCCGTTCTCCCAACACCGGTTGTTGAAGAGGCTATGTTTTCTTTCACTGTATGTTTTTGGCTCCTTTGTCGAATATCAGATGCCTGTAAGATTGTGGTTTTATTTCTGGGTCTTCTAATCTGTTCCACTGATCTTCAGGTCTATTTTTGTGCCAACATCAAGCTGTTTTTGTTACTATGGCTCTGAAGTAGAATTTGAAATCTGGTATTGTGATACCACCTGCATTGCCTTTTTTTCCGCTTCAATAGCTTTGGTTATTCTAGGTCTTTTGTTGTCTCATATGAATTTTTGGATTGTTTTCTCTATCTCAGTAAAGACATCCTTGGGATTTTGATGAGGATTGCATTGAAATTGTATATCATTTTTGGCAGTATGGCCATTTTCTCAATATTGATTCTACCTATCCATTAACATGGAAGATCTTTCCATTTCCTCGTGTCCTCTTTGATTTCTTCAGATTTTTATAACTTTCATTATAAAGATTTTTACATCTTTGGTTAGGTTAATTCCTAAGTATTCTATTAACATTCTATCTATCTACAAAGCATTCGGAAGAGATAGGAAAATATCCTTTGTAAAACTTGATGCCAATTAGAACATTTCTAAGGTGGCAGTGTCCCAATTACTTTAACAAGTATACAACAAATCTAACCAATTGTCAAAAAATTGTCTCTCATAAAATAAGCTAAGGAAATATAATGCTTTTTAAAAAACAATCCAAGACGTGTAATGCTGCAGCTGAGCCGGCAGCAGGCCGCCTTGGGCAGCCCCGCCGGGCCTCTGGGGTAGCTGCGGGGCCCATGGCGCTGAAGCGGATCCAGAAGGAACTGACCGACTTGCAGAGGGATCCTCCTGCCCAGTGTTCTGCAGGACCTGTGGGTGATGATCGTTGCTCTCACGACCAAAATATATCAACCCAATATCAACAGCAATAGCAGCATGTGCCTGGACATTCTGCGGTGGCAGTGGTCTCCAGCACTGACTGTGTCCAAAGTTCTCTTGTCCATCTGCTCTCTGCTCTGTGACCCCAACCCTGATGATCTTCTGGTACCAGAAGTAGCCCATAGCTACAAGGCCGATCGAGAGAAGTACAACAGACTAGCAAGAGAATGGACACAGAAATATGCTTGAAGGCTGTATGGGACACTGTCCAAAGTAGCTCACCAGGCACAGCAGTCGTCTTGTGAAGACCTGTGAAGACCGCCTGCAGAGGTGTTGGCTGGGCCTCTCAAGGCATCATCTGTTCTTCCCACATGTGTTGGCCACCCACTTTCTGGCTGCAGTGGCATTGGTGCCACTCCCAGCCATTGTGGCTTTGACAATATCATGTCTTTAATGCCAAATCAACAGCTATTATTATTATTTTCTGTAGCCTCTTGGTTACACTGGAATTGGTCTTTCTGCCCCAGCTCTGCTCATCTCTGAAGGACCAGGCCCTAGGCACCTACCTACCCTGTCTGGCTCAAGTAGTATGGCTGCTCACTATATGGTACCACACAGGGGCCCAGCCAGGCCCCTTACCATGTACCCTTTGCCTTTAGAACTCAGTGCTGTCCTGGGCTTTCCTCATATCCTGTCTGCCACAGACAGGTCCTGAGGAGTGTGAATACATCCTGGAGGCTCCTGAAAGTTGGAACACCCCTGGAAAGCAGAGGCCTCATTCTGCACTCCTGCTGCCCTCTATCCTCTGCAGCACTGCATACTGCACTTCTCCCCTCACGCCAAGGAACAGCCAGTGGCAAACTTCAGGATATAAAGCACAGAACATCCCAGGAGAAATGACTTCTTTTTCTGAAGCAAGAGCAAAATTATGGAGCCTGGAAAGATTTGGGTTCTGCTTTTCTCTAAGAAGTTTCTCCCAACCCCACCTCCTCCCACCAAGCCTACTTGAAATCCAAGTAGAAGCCATTCACAGGCCAGAATGCAAGGGACTAAATGTAACTAACAATGCAATCTCCCCATAACTCTAAATGATAAAAAAATGAAATAAAATAAAAAACAATCCAAGTAGTCAATACTAACTAATCCCATCTAGATCCTATTAGGTTAAAGTATGTGATCAATGAGAGATTCAAGTTACAGGAATTCTGAAAGATGGATGGAATGTCATTGTCATCCTTCATTTCTCCCTCAGAATTCCTCCTGTCCAAAAAACAAAAATTTGTAAGATATAATTAAATAATTACTTCTCAGGATTCCTTTTCTGAATCTCTCTAACCACATTCCATAAGCATTTAGTGTGGGGTTCTGTCACCTCAACTTTTCTCTGTTATTTGTCATTTGTGCATTTGTCAATCAAAGAACAAAAGTTCCTTAATAGCAAAGTCTGTGCAGATGCACCGCTTGTTCCAGTTCCAGCTCTATCAACAAGTTACTAATCTCTCCATACTTCAATCTTCATCTATAAAATGGGAGTGAAAATTGTGAGGGTCAATGGTGCTAAACATGTGCAACAGTATATTAACTGTCAGTTTTGACTGAAGCTTTTAGATTGAAAGAGGAACTACAGTTGGCTCGGAGTATTGGCTTAGTGGTAGAGAAATTATTTAGCATTTGTAAAGTCCTAGATTGGATGCCCAGCATCACAGAAGGAGGGGAAAAAAAGCAGAATTAGAGCAAGTTGTATTAATAAGTAGCAGTTAGCCATGAGTGATGGGAAATGAAATGGAACCTAAAATGGAGGGTAAGATCACAAGGTCTCTGAGAGAAAGCATTTCAGTAAAACTTTCCAGGTGGCCAGCCTATGTAGCAACCAAGGTCATGGGATATCACAAGATAGGTTCCATTATCTCACACCTCAAATCCTGGATACTCAGGAGACTGAGGTCTGAGGATCAAATTTCAGTCTGATCAGAAAAGTCATTAAGACTGCCTCTAATTATCAGTAAGGTGCTATACTGGGTATGTGATTCAAGTGGTAGACAGCGAGCCATGACCAAAAAAAGGTGAACATAGAGCAATGCCTTGAGTTCAAGCTCCAGTACTGTACAAAAACAAAATAGAACAATGGAAGAAAATGGAGAGTGTCTTATGGCTAGACTGGTAGAAAGACCAAGTCAGAAGGTAATGAATCATGCATGCTACTTCCAGACTGCCAACTCTTGTCTCCAAATTGGTCATCACCCCTATGATATCCAGCATGGTGCCACAATGAATCCATTGTGTTTTGCCCAAAAGACAAAAATCCATTGCTGCCCAATGAAGTGGCAAATTGACTCAGGCTTCTAGATCTCTCTGATAGAGTAAACATGCTAGCTCTAGTCATCTCTGTATACTGAGAGAGAGAGGGGTGGGGTAATTGGCTGGGGTAGTTGCTTAACATTCCAGAATGTTAAGCAAAGGATGTGGGAGAGAAATGGATCCTATCAAGTATGCATGGCAGGGTAAAGGACATGAATGGACAATGCTAGAGGTTAACCTATATTACCAGGAAAGATAGGAGCCATAAGCAAATCAAGAGCAGGAATAGAGACACTTCTGACTATATCAAGAGTACTATTTGAAATACATTCCCAGCAATTGAAACACAAAAAAGGGGTGCAGGATAAGAAATCAATAACAAACTATTCTGATTAAATGTAATATGTACACCTCCCATATAGTATGGTGAAACCATTTGGTGCAACTAATACACACTTAAAAATGAATGACAGGAAAGAAAAGCAGGCTCTGCTGGGGAGGAGTATCACCAGTAAGGAGGGGCAAACAGAGAAGGCAAAGAAGATGAATATGAGCAAAGAAGAGGAGAGGAGAGGAAAGAGATAGAAGGGTGAGCATGATTGAGATACATTGTATGTATTTTTAAAAAACACAACAACAATCTATACACATTTTTTAGCCTAGTTAAAATCCTGGCAAGATGTTAGCATATGTCAACATCCAGTCTACTACCGAAATGAAGAACTATGAAGTCCATAGCCCTGTTTAAACTAATTCTTAAAATTAGTAGTATTACAAGGCTATAAAAATGTTTAATATAACTGCTTTTATTAAGTACACTGGCCAAAAGATCATTCACAGAATTTGAATGCATGAAGCTTTACTTTATTGTTAGCCAAAACTTTTTTGAATACTCAAGGAATTCCAAACTATGTTTCCTTGATTCTCACAACACTCTGTTCTTAGAAAAAAACACAGAACATTAATTTAAACTAATTCACTTCAGTAGGATGCTACATATTCCTTTTTTTTTTTTTGGTCGGTCATAGGGCTTGAACTCTGGGCCTGGGCATTGCTCTCAACTCTTCAGCTCAAGGCTAGCACTCTATCACTTGAGTCACAGCACCACTTCTAGTTTTCTGGTGGTTTATTGGAGATAAGAGTCTCATGAACTTCCCTGCCCCAGCTGGCTTTGAACCGCAATCCTCAGATCTTAGCCTTGTGAGTAGCTAGGATTACAGGCACAAGCCACTGGTACCTGGCTGCCACATTTGTAGGCACAAATGCAATCAAGCAGAGTCAAAAGATAACCTTAAGAAAAATAAAAGTGCCTTTAAAATGTACTCCAAAATTTAACTGAGTAAATGTCTTGTCTATCTTCTACCACTCATACAAACCCACCCCCTCCACACTCATGTTAAAGAATTATTGAAAGTAGCTCTTATCGTGACCTACATCTTGCAATCCTAGATATTCAGGAGATGGAATCAGAAGGATTTTAAACTCCAAGCTACACTAGTAGTGAGACCTGTCTCTAAAACACCAGAAATATAAAAAAGCTGGGGCACAGTTCAGATGGAAGAGCACTTGTTTAAGGCTCTGGTTTACTTCCCAGCATCTCAGAAAAAAGTATTCAAACACTTAAATAGAAATGAACCCTAAGTTTCCAACAAATACAATTTACCCAAAATGAATTGTCATTTACTTCTTAGTATAAAAGGAATATGTGATTATTGTAGAAATTTGGGAACTACAGAAAAATCACAAAGAAAAACTTAATGTTTCAATAATGCCTTTATATTATCATATATTTTCTTTTTGCAGTAATATCATACTGTATATTTCATAACCTATTTCTTCCATTTAGTATGTCATGAATTGTTTCCACTATTTAATACACAATATGTAATTGTATTACAAAAGTTAATCAACTCCCCACCATTACAAAGTTGTATAAATCCCTTTTTTTCACTGTGAATAGCACTGAGATAAATGTCCTTGCACATAAGTCTGTTTGAACATCCTTCATTGTTTCTTTAGACTAAGATCTGGGAATGGAAAAGCTAAGTTAATGAACATTTTCAATGCTTATGATGGAAAATGAAATTTAGCAGGGCTGAAATTTCTATTTTTGAAAACATTGACTTGATAAGGATGACTTGAATCATATTCTGGGTGGCTTTCTCAAGTGAGAAGTCTCAAAGCTGAGCTCCTAAATTCCCAGTTAGCCTACTAAATCTAAATGTGAATTGTTTATGCTCTCACCACTGAGGCAGTAGGAAGCCTGAGGACAGTCTGTCTTGCTTCTATCCCAGTTGATGTCCTCTGTATCTCTTCCCTCCCCTGCCAGTCAGAGACGTACAGTACAGAGGCAAAAGAGGTCAAAGGGTACTGACTAAATTCAAGGTGACTGTAGCCATTTTGCTTGCATCTCTACTGTTCTGCACATATAGTGGCCAACATACTTGTGAAATGTCTCAGACTAAATGTGAAAGACTAAGGAGTAGCTAAATACATCCAAAAGAAATGCAAAAAATATCAAGCAACACTTCCTTAGCTGCCAGATTCCATTTTCAGCCTCTGTTTCATGCTTCCCATAAAAAATGTTATAGGATTTCACAGCAGAAGAGATGAATTACTCACATTTGTGAATAATGATTTTTAATTGACTTACCTTTAACCTTGGGTAATATTAACCAAGCTATGTTTTATAATTAGTGAGAAAGATATGGTGATATTGAGGCATAAAGAACAGGGTCTCTGGGCTGGGAAGGTGGCTCAGTGGTAGAGCGCTTGCCTTGCATGCATGAGGCCCTGGGTTCGATTCCTCAGTACCACATAAGCAAAAAGAAAAAAGCCGGAAGTGGCGCTGTGGCTCAAGTGGTAGAGCGCTAGCCTTGAGCTGAAGAGCTGAGGGACAGCACCCAGGCCCAGAGTTCAGGCCCCACGACCGGACCCAAAAAAAAAAAATTAAAAAAAAGAAAAAAAAAGAACAGGGTCTCTAATTGCCTAGTTGAGCTCATAACAACTCAATAGTATCCTTTCAAGCCTGGCCCTCCCATGAATAGTCATCCCTGGACCATAAGAATGAACTTTTCCTATGGGGCATGGTGATGTAAGCATTTATGAAACAGAAGCAGAGGATTAAGAGACTGAGGCTAGCTTGTGCTATTTGGCAAGTTACAGACCAGTCTGGGCTGCACTCTGTACACAGTGAATGAGAGAGAGGGATAGAGGAAAGAGAAAGTGTATATATAAAAGTATGTGTATGTAAAAGGTTAGAAATTACAACTGGAATAATATTTCTCTTCTAGTAATGCAACCGCAAAGTCTAGACATTCTTCATTCATTTAAACAAAGACTATTAAAGTTTAACTGGACAGACTCATCAATGAAACTGAAAATGTGTAAGCAGTCAGGAGAAAGTGTTTCAGGTAGAGAAAAAACCTTGTGCAGAATCCAGGACATATTAAAAAAACTCATTCACAAAACTAAAAGAACAACTTTTTAGAAATACTTTGGAAACAACAAATGAAAACCTTAATCTTTTAATGAACCAAGTTCTTCAAGGATGGTGTCACTATGAAGTTATTATGAACATTTTCTTATTCTGATATAGACAATGAATTCAGATAGTTTAAAAAAGTAACTCTTAATGGAGACTGGGGGAGAATATACACCTAGTATTCATGAGACCCTGGCTTGGATGCCTAGTGTATACACACACACACACACACACACACACACACACACACACACACACACACACACACACAAACACCCGAAAAAGAAAGACTAGAAGGGAGAAGTATGAGGCAATGAAGAGCTAAGATTTCTGAGCCAAGATTAAATTTTTAAAAAGGCAATAACTGTAAAACACATAAAAGGTCAGTAAATATAAATGCCATCTATTTCCCACGTTCCCTGAAGTCAATGCTGAGAGCAATTTATTGTGCTGATATAATCCAGGACTCCTTCACTATGTTGTAATAAACTCACCACTCTCCAACTCCCAAGTTCTCTGACCTAAGTAGGATTGACTCTAACTCCACTTCCAGAAGTAGTTGTCACTCTGAACAGCCTGTCTCTCCTGCCATTGATACAAAGATAAGAAAGTAATTCACATAGACATATTCAGAAGAATTTTGCTGGGGTTTGTAGACAAGAAAAATTATGAAGAGGGCTGGGAAGGTGGCTCAGTGGTAGAGCGCTTGCCTTGCATGCATGAGGCCCTGGGTTCGATTCCTCAGCACCACATAAGCAGAAAAAAAAAGCCGGAAGTAGTGCTGTGGCTCAAGTGGTAGAGTGCTAGCCTTGAGCTGAAGAGCTGAGGGACAGCGCCCAGGCCCAGAGTTCAGGCCCCACAACCGGACCCCACCCCCCAAAAAAAAATTATGAAGAGCAGTTTCACAAGTTTGAGAAAATTGAGATAGATTCAAATAGTCTCCAGAAAGCATTTCCCATTATATAGTATGAATTCCATACAAACCTGCTATGTGTGGAAAGACAGCATAGCATGAGGTTAAGAGCACAAACTATAGTTCAAATTATAGCCCTTTCTCCTAATCCTAACTGAAAGACCCTAGTCCCCTAGGATACTTTCGTCAACGGGAGGGCGCCCCAGAAAACTCAGACTCCAGGCCGGGAGATGCAATAAGCAAGAGGAGTTTGACCTTTGCGCAAACGGACTCTCTGTCCCGAGCAGACAGGGAGCCCCGAGCAGAGGTTACAAGCCCTTTTTAAAAGCAAAAACCACAAGATTAACGCATAACACAAAGCATCCCATGATTGGTCCATTTAAAGGTCACCATATACACCAACAATCACTTTGCCACGCGGGAAATTTTGTAACACTCTTTGTAAAATGACTGGCCCATGGTTGGTCTAAGGGGAGGTTTACATGGTTACAGGCCTATGATTGGTTGACGTTTGGCTTAGCTTGTGGTCTTGCCAGGTGGTCGTTATCTCAAGGTCCTGTCTGGGGAATTTCTAAATGGGATCTGAGGAACACGTACTGTCTGTTTTTTATCTACAACTACTGACCTGGTCCTGGGACTGGCATCTGGTCTCTGAAACTTCTTAACTCATTTCTGGGAAGGGAAGGGTCAATGCTAGCGTAAGCAAGTTTACAGAAGCAGAATCAGCAGTTAGCAAGTTAGTAATGGTAACAGTCAATTTTTAATCTTTCACTAACTACATCTTGACATGTATTACCTTGGGTAAATCACTTCAATTCTTTATGATTTAGTTTCCTCATCTACTAATAATAACAACCCACTTGGTAGAGTTAAGACTTAAATGAATACATGAGAATTACTCAGGACATTGACTGGCATAGGTAAATGCTATATAAACATTAGCTATTATTGTAAGTTAAGTGAGTTAATAAGTGGAAAGTGCTTACAATAATGCCTGACCTGCCAGGTGCTCACACCTGTAATCCTAGTTACTCAAGAGACAGATCTGAGGATCACAGTTCAAAGCCAGCTGGGGAGGAAAGTCCATGAGACTCTTATCACCAATTAACCACCAGAAAACTGTAAATAGCGCTGTGGCTCAAGTGGTAGAGTACTTGCCTTGAGCTGAAGAGCTCAAGGACAGCACCTAGGCCCAGACTCAAGCCCTATGACCAACCAACATAATAATAATAATAATGCCTGACACAGTGAACTCTATATTAATATTAGATTGCTATAGGGTATATATGTATTAGATTATCCATTCATTCAGCCACATAATAAATATTTATTAGGTGCCTTTTCTGTGCTAGATCACTAAGGTTAGTCTAGTACTGTCTAACAGAAATGTAATGTAACATAAGTGTGAGCCATGGATGCAATTTAAAATAGCTAGTAGGCTGGGAATGTGGTTTAGAGGTAGAGTGCTTGCCTAGCATGCATGCATGAAGTCCTGGGTTCCATTCCTCAGTACCACATTACACAGAAAAAGCTAGAAGTGGTGCTGTGGCTCAAGTGGTAGAGTGCTAGCTTTGAGTGAAAGAAACTGAGGGACAATGCCCAGGCCCTGAGTTCAAGCCCCAGGTCTGCCAAAAAAAAAAAAAAAGTAAAAAAAAAAAACCTAGTACTTATATCAAAAAGGTTTAAAAAAAAAGGTAAAGTTACTTTGAATAATTTATTTAAGCCATTATCCACAATATTGTCATTTCAACATTTCATCAATATGAAAACAGATGTTACATTAATCTTTTTTTTTTTGGGGGGGGGGGTCAGTTGTGGGGCTTAAACTCTGGGCCTGGGTGCATCCCTCAGCTCTTCAGTTCAAGGTAAATGCTCTGCCATTTGAGCCACAGCACCACTTCCAGTTTTCTGGTAGTTAACTGGAGATAACAGTCTCACTAACTTTCCTGCCCAAGCTGACTTTGAACTGTGATCCTCAGATTTCAGCCTCCTGAGTAGCTAGGATTATATGGGTGAGCCACCAGCGCTTGGCTTTACCTTTAAAAAAAATATTTTTCAGAAGTTTTTGAACAATCACATACCAGCCATCTCTGAGGAAGCAAACCTGAAAGTGTGTCAAAACTATTTTTCTGCTCAAAAGTTTAGGAACCTACTCTGAAAGCATAAAACCCTTACTCCATTCCTTGGACCGGGGCCAGTAGGAAGTAGCCAGAAAAAACACCACCACACACTCATTTTTATTGTGCTTCCAGAGTTAAGAATGATGGAGAATGACAAAGTCAAAACACTCACCTCGCCCCCTCACTCAATCCATAAAAACTGCCCTGCTGCAGACCTTGTTGAATATGAATTGTCCCTCTTTCCAGACACAGCAGTTTTAAGAGATAACCTGTGAATGGAAGGCCCAATCATTTGTTGACTTGTAAAACAGACACTGCCCTAAATCTCAAGATAAGATTCAATCTGTTCTCACCCTGCCTTCCTTTCTGTGACAACGACCCCAGACCCCTGCCCCACCTGACTTCACTCACTCTGCCTAACTAAAGGAGACCTCAGTTGTAAGAGAGTATGTCATTGTCTCTCCAGTCTGTCTGGAAGACTATGCCATCCCTCTCAAATCTGTTGGGTCTGTTAAGTTCATTTTCTGCTCTTTCTTTATTCTAATACCATCATGGCTAAGTTTCCTAACAAAATTTCATCTCTCAAATCAACATGAAATTAAATCATCATCTCAGAGTGTCTATGGATTATGCTTGTAATCCTAGCTGCTGAGGAGACTTGAAACTTGAGGATTGGGGTTCAAACAAGTCAGGCAAGTCCTTGAGACTCTACTTTGCAATTAACCACAATGAAGCAAGAAGTGGAGCTCTGGCTCAGGTGGTAGCCTTGAGCTCTTTAGACTAAGGGAGCACTCAAGCCCTAGAACTGGCACACACAAAAATAAACACCACCCTGTAAATTCTAGGCATTCACATATACAATCTTAACTAACCTATTTTGTAATTCTCCAAATGTAATTTTCATGTTTCCTTTAGAAAAGGTCTTTTTCCCAATATAACAAGTAGCTTGAGGGATTCTCAGAAACAAAGGTCCCATGGTTTCCCTTATTTACAATAACTAGTATAAGTTTAGGGCAAGCAGAAAAGGTCAAAAGCTATGTACATATAACCAGATAAGATGATGTTAAGCGAAATGAACCCCAAGATAGGGACACAAATGTTTTTTTTTTTCTTACTATTGTTTTTAATGTATTTATAATGTACTATGTGATTTTTTTTGTTTTGTTTCTTTGGTATGTCCCTCCCCTCACGGTATTACCCGTTTTCACTGTATTTGATTGCAGTGCCCTGCATCTTCTATATACATTTTTCTAATGGGGGAGGAGGGGAAGGGAAAAAACAAAATGTTTAAATAGGGATACAGGTTGACCCACTGTAACAATGAGATGTGCAAGATCTCATTGAGGTGGGAGGTGGGGGAGTAGTTGGGGAGATAGGGAAGGAAGGGATGGTAGGGGAAAAACAAAGGAGGAGGCATCAATGCTCAATAGGAAATGTACTCATTACCTTACTCATGTAACTGTACAGTATTTTTACAATAAAATGTATTTTAAAAATGTAAAAATTTTTTTTTAAAAAAAGTCTGGGACTCTACACAGGTAAGCACCAACACCTTGAACTTAAAGAATGCGATGGCCAGACTTCACGTGACGGGGGCAGCAGGGAATGGGGTCCATATTTCGTGAACGTCGTCGGCACCCAATTAATTCAGGTGTCACCCCCACAATCCCGACAAGCAGCAGCCAGTACTAACACGCGGAGGAAAGCGTCGTGCTGTCCTCAAAGCTCCTTGACTGCGGAACCCGGCGCAGAAGGCTGGCGTCAAAGAGAATGAGCACTAGTCGGAGGGCCGCAGCGGAGACGGCTCGGAGGCGCGACCACTCGGAGCTTTACGGTACAGACACCACGTGACGCCAAACTTCCGCCCCGAGACAGTAACAGGTCTGGAAAGTTCCGAAGGAGTTTAGTCCTGTCAGCGTTCTTCAAGGCTTGCCTACCCGGACAGAGTATTTGACTCTCCACTAGAAAGCGGCTCCTCGCCCTCGCTCGCCACAGGTGCAAAGCAGCTCCACAGCCTCCACTTTCAGAGACGTGCGGACATGGCGCGCGTGGTCACGGTGACGTCACATCCGGTCGCTTACCACACCCACCTCCACCTGAAAGGAAGTTGAGTGCGTGACCTGGCAAATCTCCAATCCGGAACGTGTTTCCCAAGCAGCCAATGGGTGGCCCAATCGTGGCCTGTGACGTTTTTAGTGGGCGGGGCGCTAACCTAGGTACGGAAGCCGAAGGAGGAGTTAGTTGTTTTTGTGTGTGTGTGTGTTTGTGTGTGTTGGGTTTATTTTGTGTGTGTGTGTGTGTGTGTGTTTTTAGCCAACCGGAAGCTGGGAGCAAGATGGTTTACATCTCGAATGGTGAGTTGGAGGTGCTGCGGGGGGCGATCTCTGGGACCTGAGAGGCTAGACGCTCGCCGAGCCCGGTGCTTGGGGGGTGACTTTTCCCGGCACCAGTGCCTAGCGGCCCGGCGGAGCCCGAGGCGAGGTCGCTCGGGCCTCCGGCGCGTCGGCTTCTGGTCCCCGATCCCTTCTGGGCACTGATTGGTACTGAGCTCGCTCGCTTTTTCTTGTTGGGAAAAGTGGGCTTTCCTTCCTCTCAGGTGCGGCCATCCTTAATTACTAGTGAAAACCCCCGTAGACCCTGTGTACCTAGCGCTTTGGGTTGGGCGCTGGCAGAATTGGCTTCTTTCGATGAAGAAAGTGCAGATCGCTTCAATTGCTTGCTCAGTCAAGCCAAGTGGGCTGGCGTCGCCGCTTTGTTATTAACTGTATTGCCTCGTTCTATGGCCTGCAAGGGAAAAGAATGGAGTTGAGCTAAGATGAGCATTAAAGAACAACTTTGGATGAGCTTTTCTCCCCCCAAGAGCGTAGCTAGTCATACATGGTAATATTTTGCCCAAATGTCAAGGAGCTCAGGGAGAAAGTTCATCCACGAGCAGCAAGTTGAATATTACTGGAATCAAAAATCTTAAGAGGGTCCTAATAGTATGAATTCACAAAGAAAATAACTGGAAAGGAATGACAGCGTGAATAAGTCAGACCAGCACTGGAACAATCTGTTTTCCTTAAATGAAATTCCTTGGTGTTGTCTTAGCAAATAGTTCTTAGATTACTGGAAGTAAATGCTAGTTCCGTTGGAGTCCTGTGTGTATCTCGAGTCAATTGAGGACCTCAGTTGAGTGTATTTTTCATTCCTTTCAAAAACCTCATCTCCCACCTTATTTTGTTGGTAGTAATTCTTTTCCATTTTTATTAGCATTAGTTAGTTGTACGAATTTGTAAGGGGTTTAAATTAAATTGCCATTATAATTATTTTCCATTTTTATTAGCACAGTTGTATAAGTGTGTGGAGGTAAGTTCTTTCTGACATATCCATATATGTATAGTGTATCTTGATCTCACACCAGCTCTGCCACTCTCCTTCCTTTCCTCATCCCCTTCCCAAACCAGTTTCAGCAAGCTTCATTATTTCATTTTTACACATAATGATCCCATATTCACTCTCACCCTTTCTGTTCACCCTCCTCATTCCACCAGTTTTAGGGCTTGGTTTACATTCCTGTCACTCATTTTTAAAGGGGTTTCATGATATTTCACACATGGATACACAGCACTTTAGATTGACTTTTTAGATTACTCTAGCTGTCCCTATTTCCTCAACACAACTATTCAACAACTTTTCAATGACGATAGTTTTACCATCTTCCTTAGATAAAATGTGTCACAGATACAATCCTATTTAATCTCCCATTTTCTCTTAACTTGGGCACTTGGAAATTTTAGTTTGTGTTTCTATTCTTTGTGATTAAGGCTGGTAGCTTCTATTTATGCATTATTAAATACCTTATTTGTAAAGTGCCTTAATATGTGTGCATCATCTTGTTTGAGCCACTTAAATCCTGTTAAGATCTTTTATTTTGCACATCTCAGCCTCCTGAGTAGCTAGGATTACCTGCACCTGGCTAAAGCTGTTCTTTCATACAGATATTCTGGCTTCTTGATTTTGCAAGGCTGAAACTATAGTACTTTTTGTGTTGTGTTTCTCTTTAAAAATAGAATCAGTTTTGCTTGACATAAAACTGGAATCTATTCGATCAGGAACATCCTGTTAAAATAGTCATTTTACTGAAGAACCAGTTCTCTTCAGTACTTGTAGCTAAGAGACACTTTGATTTATAAGAATTTGTCAAAATAATTCTAAAAAGAGTATATATGATCTTTTTGCCTTACAACAAGCAAGGACTTTGCAATTGAAAAGAAGTGCTCTGAATACAGTTAATGGAAGCAGAGGTATAACCACCCCTTTATGTTCACCCAGCCCATTTATTTCTAACAAATGCTTGAGTAAACAGATGTATGCCCATGTTTATAGCAGTGTATTTCAAGGGTTCATTGACAGATGAATAGATAACAAAAATGTAGTGTCTCTGTCTGTCTCTCTTAAACACTCACATATACACACACAGGAGTATTAGTCCATCTTTACGAAGGAAAGAAAATTTTACATACCCTAGAGTGTGGATGAACCTTAAAAAATTATGCAAAGTAAAATGAGCCAATCATAAAAAATAGAAATTGGTTCCTGTTATATGAGACTCTTTCCATAATCAAATTCAGAGTTTAATGAGTTTCAGCTGGGCAAGGTGTCCACTTTAGAAGTAGATGGTGATGATATCAATACAACTAGGTGAATGTATTTATGCCACACAGCTTCACACTTAAACTTAATTAAAATAGTAATAGTAAATTTTATAAAGTAACCACTAAAATGTCAGCAGTGTCAGGCACTAAAATGTTTTATTATGTTATGTACATTTTACCAGAGATGTGGGCAGGAAGGAGGATGGGCATAGTATACTTATTCTTACATTGACTGGAAAAAATCAATACTTTGAAACCTGTTTATTATTGTTAACTTATTAATCTCTTTGGATTAGAGATTTGTAGCACTCAAGATGCTTCTTTATTCTTGTCTATAGGGCAAGTGTTGGACAGCCGGAGTCAATCCCCATGGAGATTATCTTTGATAACAGATTTCTTCTGGGGAATAGCAGAGTTTGTTGTTTTGTTGTAAGTATAATAGTGCTCAATTGAGCTAATCTCTTACAGAATTAACATTAGATATATTATATGTTGGTTATGTGGAATGAGCTCAGCTTTTCTGAAGCACTTTTTTTTAACATTTTAAAAATTAGTTTGTATTATACAAAGGGGGGATTTATCGTTAACACTTTTACAAATTTATATCTTAGTCTCATCTGAAGCACTTTTTTTTTTTTGGTCAGTCATAGGTCTTAAACTCTGGGCCTGGGTGCTGTCCCTGAGCATTTTAGCTCTACTACTTGAGCCACAGTGCCACTTCCAGTTTTCTGGTGATTTATTGGAGATGAGAGTCTCAGGGACTTTCCTGTCCGGGCTGGCTTTGAACCACTTTGCTCAGATTTGAGGATCTAAGTAGCTAGGATTACAGGTGTGACCCACCAGCGCCCTGCTTCAAGCACTTTTTTTTTTTTTTGTCAGTCGTGGGGCCTGAACTCTGGGCCTGGGCACTGTTCTTCAGCTCTTCAGCTCAAGGCTAGCGCCCTACCACTTGAGCCACAGTGCCACTTCCAGCTTTTTTCTGCTTATGTGGTGCTGAGGCATTAAACCTAGGGCCTCATGAATGCAAGGCAACCACTCTACTACTGAGCCACCTTCCCAGCCCTGAAGCACCTTCTAATTGTATTTTTTTTTTTTTTTGCCAGTCCAGGGGCCTGAACTCTGGGATGGTCCCTGAGCTTCTTTTTGCTTAAGGCTAGTGCTCCACCACTTCCACAGCACCTAAACCTTTCTGTTTATGTGGTACTGAGGAATTGAACCCAGGGCTTCATGAGTGCTAGGCAGGCACTCTATCACTAAGCCACGTTCTCATCCCTAATTGTAATTATTTAGCTAGCTTTTTTTTCTTTTTCTTTTTCTTTCTTTTTTTTTTTGTCAGTCCTGGGGCTTGCACTCAGGTCTGCGCACTGTCCCTAAGCCTCTTTATATCAAGGCCAGCACTCTACCACTTCTGGCTTTTTCTATGTATGTGGTACTGAGGAATTGAACCCAAGGCCTCATGCATGTTAGGCAAACATTCTACCACTGAGCCACCTTCCCAGCCCAAACATCATATAGAATGTTTTCCTTTTTTTTTTTTTTTTGGTCAGGTCGTGGGGCTTGAACTCTGGGCCTGGGCACTGTCCCTGAACTCTTCGGCTCAAGGCTAGTGCTCTACCACTTGAGCCACAGTGCCACTTCCTAGCTAGCTTTTCAAAGGCAAATTGAGATTTGTTTAGTGATAGGCTTCCATAACCTGTTGATTAATGAATATCAGTTCATTTGATTGGCAAAACTTGTGTCTTAACCTCGGTGGTAACTCTGTCAGCCTGCAGTCAGACCTGTCCAGTCTGTCAAGTTACTATGCCTCACTTTTCTCTGCTTATGCTTGATTTCCCATTTGTGTATGCAACTTGATGTTTTATGTTACACTATAAGTACATAAAAGTATTAAATCTTGATTTTTAAAATATCTGAGGTAGCTATCTCATTTTAAATTGTTAGGATTTATATAGAACAGATAAAATTTAACCAGTTTATTAATTTTTTTAACTATTAAAACCTTGTCCATTACAGTGGATTTTCATAAAACCCTATGCCTCTGGTGTCTACTCTCAGCCTCTTCCCCAAGCTGATCTTGGACAGGTTATGACAGAGGAGAAAGGCAGTGGCAAGGGATATAAGATAATATGAAAACACACACCAACTGGAAGAAGGAAGTCAAGAGTGACTGGTTTTGTACTGTTTAGGGAGTTGTTAGCAAATAAGAAATAGAAGATACTATTATTTGGCAGAGTACATAGCACATTCTGTTTAGGTGCATACTTAAGATAGATAGTAGTGCCGGGCACCAGTGGCTCACTCCTGTAATCCTAGCTACTCAGGAGGCTAAGATCTGAGGATCATGGTTCAAAGCCAGCCTGGGCAGAAAAGTCTATGAGACTCTGATCTCCAATAAACCACTAGAAAACCAGAAGTGGCGCTGTGGCTAAAGGGGTATAGCACTTGCCTGGAGCTGAAGAGCTCAGGGATATCGCCCAGGCCCAGAGTTCAAGCCCCATGACCGACAAAAAAAAAAAAAAAAACTATAGTAGTATAAGCTAGATCATAGCGTCCAAGATATGTGAATTTGGAAATCATCTAGTGTACACTACCTCTCATAAAGATGATACTGTGTTTTATAACGGTTTCAAAAGTGATACTCTGTTGTTTTCTGCCTCTGGTTCCAGTTTCAAAACTCTGCTACAACAAGATGTAAAGAAAGGAAGAGGCTATGGAAGCTCATCGGATTCCAGATATGATGATGGAAGAGGGTATGGCTTCATTGATAATAGTTGTTTACTCCTTTGCATCTTTTAATTATTTTCAGTATTTTAGGTAGTGTTAAGACATACGGAAATTAAAGTTCAAATCTCATTTCACAAAATTCATGGATTACTATAAATAAAAGTCAATTTGCCTCCATTTGATAAACAGTTAATCTGGCAAAGCTAAAATAAATATTGTATATTCTATGGGAAAAGTTTGCCCTAGAGGATGAAGATGGAAGGCCAATGTTAAAATCTAGAGATTTTCCTTTGCAATTTGAATTTTTAGCTGCTAATGAAAATGTCAGCTAAAGCAGCACTGGGTGAAGTGGCATTGTGGCTCAAAGTGGTAGAGCACTAGTCTTGAACAAAAAAACTCAGGGTCAGTTCCTAGGCCCTGAGTTCAGGCCCCACTACTGGGAAAAAGAAAAAAGAAAAGAAAGGAAGGAAAGAAAGAGAAAGGAAGCAAGCAAGCCAGGAATTCCTGGATGCCTGGAACCAGTGTCTCATACCTGTAATCCTTAGGAGGCTGAGATCTAAGGATCATGGTTCAAAGCTAGTCTGGGCAGGAAAGTCCATGAGACTCTTTTTTTTTTTTTTTCCACATTTGCAAAATCCCATGAGACTCTTATTTTCAGTTAATCACCAGAAATCCAGAGGTGGCACTCTGGCTGAAATGATAGAGCACTTGCCTTGAGCTGAAGAGCTCAAGGATAGCTCCTAGGCCCAGAGTTCAAGCCTCCTGACTGACAGAAAAAAAAAAATAGCACTGGGCTGGGTCTGTGTTTCCATATTGTAGAAGTCAGCTAGTGCTGCCTTTTGCCTGAGCACTTTCAGGAGGTAGCATAACTCATCATAAGCCTTGCTTCTTGACTCAGTTTCCTCAAGTGTTTTATGTATCTGATCTCTGTGTTTGAATTTTTGTCTAACCTAAATGGTAGTTTCTAGTTAAAGAATCTTTCAAGATCCTGTAGTTGCTGAAAAAGAAGAGTCCAATTAAACACTTAAAAAGAACCAGTTGAAGTTGTGTTTATCAAATAGTAGCTATATAACTTTATCTTTTATTATTAGGCCACCAGGAAACCCTCCCCGAAGAATGGGTCGAATCAATCATCTTCGTGGCCCCAGTCCCCCTCCAATGGCTGGTGGATGAGGAAGGTAACTTAAAATCTGAAATTATTCTGTAGAATTTTATCTTGAAAATGCTTCTTGAGGAATTTTTTTTTTTTTTTTAGGAAAAGAAGTTATATAACATTTAACATTTACTTTATTTGGAAAAAATATGCCTTAACTCTAGAAAAACTGATTGACTGTTTTTAATCAATATCATTTGAGGAAGATTATGTAACAAATAATAGGTTGAGATTTTTATTTTCTCTTTCCCTGTCCCATTCCTTAGACCACTTTAGTTATTAGCTTGCTTCACTCTTCCCTTTCAACCCCCAGGAATTTCATGTTAATCTTTATATACATTTCCAGTGTTATACTAGCTACTAAAGGTTATAATCTCTTGTTTTAGGTAAATGTCTGCTCTAAGAAGCAGACAACTTGACATGCACATTCATAGAAGGAAAAGATCAAGAATGGAAGGCTGATCGTTCTAGATAAGAAGATGAATGTGTATGTCCAAACAAGGATTGCTCTGTGTCCTCACAGGTGAATGACGTCATGCTGGGAATTCCCTCCACAGGGATCTGGCCTGACTGATAGCAGTTCTATAAATACACGTTTGTCTCATCCTTTTTGTATAGTTTATTAAAGTATTAACATAGTTTTAATTAGTAAATCTTTTTAGGTTGCAAAATTTGACTTTGCATCTTTGTATGTAATCTAAAACCTCTAAATCTGAAGAAAATAAAGGCTATACTGTACTGTATTAAAGAACTGTTAGTGTCACCTTTTTTTCAATTTCTGAAATGCTGTTCATTGTTCATTTGTTTTCATTTATAAATAAACTACACTATTTCAGTAGTATGCATATAATAAGTGTGCTTTTGAATTTTTTAATGTATTTGTCCTATGAATCTTTAATACATTGTCTAATTTGCTATCAAACATTATTGTTAGGGTTATAAACTCAGCAAGATCTAGCTTCAAAATGAAGATAAACTAGGTAATCATAGCGGCATGGACTTCAATTCTATTTGAATTCAATACCATTCCTTAAGATTATGCCAATTGGTTTTAAACCCCATCTGAATAGTGATAGCGTTCATGTCTTTTACACAGCAGAAATCTCTATGAGAATTTTTTCTTTATCCAGCCTTTTTATTTTGTTGTTGTTGTTTTTTGAGATAGTGTTGCTACATAGCCCTGGTTGTCCTCAAATTTATGATCCTATTGGTGCTACCCAAGTGCTGGGATTACAGGTATGTGCTATCATACCATCTTACCCCAGTTTCTTGAACAGTGATAAGCACTGGAATCTTTATTGGAAAAATGGATAACACATAATTGTAATGGCAGTGTGCTATAGATGTTGAAACCACTGTTTATGTGAAAGCTGTTTACCATTATCAATACATATTTTATTTTTGGTAGTTCATAGGGCTTGAGTTCTGGGCCTGGGCACTATCCCTGAGTTCTTCAGCTCAAGGCAGATGCTCTACCACACCACTACTTCCTGGTTTTCTCATGGACTTTCCTGCCAGGGCTGGCTTCGAACAATGATCCTCAGATCATGAGTAGCTAGGATTACAGGCATGACCTACCAGTGCCCGGATGCCATTATCAATATTTATTCAATTGTATTTGTGAGGAATAGGGATGTAGTGGCATAAGAGACTTGTGTTCAAAGATTAAGCAATTAAAGCCAGGTGCTGGTGAAGGCAAGCCGTGAGAGTTTAAAAGCATGGGTATGACACCTGATTTTTGTTTGAGGGAACTCATTGGTAATACTTTAATAAGCAGACTGCTAGAAACATAATATTGACAATCTTTGTGATATTTTAAAACATTTGGGCAACTATGTGGAGGACATTAGAAAACACAACTGAAAAGAGCAAGTCCATTGAAAAAGCTGTTGTAGACTGGGCTACACATAAGTGGTAGAGCCTCTTGCCTATCATGCCCAAGACCCTGGGGTTTGATTCCTAGCTCTTGAGAGAAGAGGAATAGTTTGTAGTCATCCAGGTGGTAGTTGTTTACTTAGGCAAGGGCTACATCATTGGATGAATTCAAGGTCTCTTTTTTTGTTTTTGTTTTGTTTTGGTGGTACTGAGGCTTGAACTTAAGGCCTCATGCTCTTGCTTAGCTTTTTTTTGGTTCAAGGCTGGCACTCTACCACTTGAGCCACACCTCCACTTCTGGCTTGTCTGGCTGGATTGGCTTCAAACTGTGATCCTCAGATTTCAGCTTTCTGAATAGCTAGGATTACAAGTATGGGCCACTGATGCCTGGCTTCAAGATCTGTTAGAAATGAAGGATTTCCTAGTGTTTTGGATAGAGACATGGACAACTGAACAAATCAAAACTACACTGACTTGGGGAATGGGAGTATTTGGGGGAATAAAGAGGAGTTAAAGCTGGGTGCTGGTGGCTCATGCCTGTAATCCTAGCTACTCAGGAGGCTGAGATCTGAGGATCATGGTTCAAAGCCAGACAGGGTAGGGGAAGTCCATGAGACTCTTACCTCCAATAAACCACTCAGAAAACCGGAAGTGGTGCTGTGGCTCAAGCGGTAGAGCGCTCACCTTGAGCTGAAGAGCTGAGGGACAGCTCCCAGGCCCAGAGTTCAAGAGGAGTTAAGACCTGTTTAGAATAAGTTTGCAATGTCTTGTCGAAATCCAAGCTGTGATGCCACATTGGTATTAGGTTATCATTCTACATCTCAGGGTAAGGTCCAGACTGGTAATACTGGGAATCATCTTCATAGTTAAGCTGTGAAACTAGAAAAAGTCATCCAATTAATATGTCGGGAGAATTAGCCCCTCAGAACTGAGCAGATGAGCAAAGTATGAGGAAAATTAGATGCATGTGTGGTGCCTTAGAAACCAGAGGAAAAGATAACTGAGAATGAAATGTGATGTCACTTTTCCTCTGGTCCACATAAAGCATAAACCAAAACATCACTGACATTCCTCCCACCCCAGTTAGAATGGCAATCATCAGGAATACAATCACGCACAGATGCCAGCATACATGTGAGTGAAAAGGAATTTAGTATACTGTTGGTTGGAAAGTAAATTTGTTCAACTGCTTTAGAAAGTTGCATGGAGGTTCCTCAAAAAACTAAACAGAACTACCCTATGATGCACCAATTCTACTCTTGGGCATTAGCCAAAAGATTACAAACTAGGACACATTAAAGCCACCAGCACAATCGTGGCCATTGCAACACTAGTCACCATAGCACCAGGGTATCAAATAAGCCCAGATGCCCCTTAATGGATGAATGTTGAAAGGGGTAGCACTAGTCAAGATGCATTGTAAGGGCTGGGAATGTGGCTTAGTGGTCGAGTGTTTGCCTAGCGCTCATGAAACCCTGGGTTTGATTCTCAGCATCACATCAACAGAAAAAGCCGGAAGTGGTGCTGCGGCTCAAGTAGGCGAGCTCTACTCTGAGCAGAAAATCTCAAGGACGTGCCCAGGCCCTGAGTTCAAGCCTCATGACCGACCAAATAAAAAAGACACATTGCATTCATAAACTCTTGCTGAATAGAAACATATATACAGCTACTTCAGGTAAAAACAATATGCTAAAATAAGTAAATAAAGCGCTCAAAAACCAAGTATGACAAGGCTGGTGTGCGAGTCAGGACTAAGCATAGCCACACCCACCCGACATCCTGGGCACTCAGCTCCTCCCGCTCTCCCAGAATCCCCTGGATGACGCCAGTGGCCACCATCTTGGTTATGGGCAAACATAAGGGATGTGGCGCCTGTGCAGTGGCCTTTCTACTCCAAGCTGGGGCTCGCCCTGAAGCTATAGGTTAGAGGCCGGCGAGCGTGGGCAGCCACGATGACCCAAGCCGAGAAGGGGGACACGGAGAACGGGAAGGAGAAGGGCGGAGAGAAGGAGAAAGAACAGCGCGGCGTCAAGCGGCCCATCGTGCCCGCGCTGGTGCCGGACTCGCTGCAGGAGGTGAGACGCCCAGCTCCGGCCCTCCGGGGCGGGTCGGGCCCGGCGCTGGGCTCGCAGGGTGGGCCGGGCCGGGCCGCCGGCTCGCAGGCTCGCGGTCCTGCGCGGCGGAGCAGGCCTAGCAGCCACCGGAAGGCCTCCCGGCCCCGGCTGGGTGCGCGCCAGGCCTGGGCGGGCCCGCGTTCGCTCGGAGCGCCGTGCTCCCCACCCCCTGGGCCTCTCAGCCCGGCCTCCCCGGCCAGGATCTGCTTGAGGTCTGTGGTCTGCAAGACTCCGCGAGACTCAAGCGCCGGCCCGGCTTACTGGGAGCGTTAGTAGGGATGGTTAGAGGTTCCATATGGACCCTTGGTTAGCCAGTCTTGGATAGTGGAAAAAGTAGACTTTTGTCTGCATAGGCATTAAGAGCCTATGTTTGAAAAGCAAGATGAAGTCAGATTAGCCAGAAAAATAATTTACAGGAACACAGCAAAGGACCTTTATTCGTGCATTTGTACATGCAGTCTTACTGATGAGACCAACATTCCCATGGGAAAACGAACAAAGGCAATGCTTAATTCACAGAAGAAATGAAGCATTGAACGCTCAGGAGTTCACGTTAGCCAACTCTGAGCCAGCACAAGGGTTAAATAAAATTCCTAACTGGTAAGGTAGGTGCAAATGCATAGCAAAGTACCAGGCGAGTCTGCTGTGTGGTTATTACCATTGCACTGGGCTGCTTTCTCCACCTGTCTAGTCAAAGGGACAGACTGGATGTCTGTAGAGACCTGGCCCAGGTCCTACCTTCTAAGATTCTCACACTAAAGAGGAACACTTTTGGACCAATACTTGGGGATAATTCAGAGGTTGCCGGAGATAGAGAAGGGAACAGCTTGGAAGAGACTCAAACTTACGAGGGATATGAAGTATTGGAGTCACAGATAGTTGTCCGGATGTCGAGAATTGAGAAAGAATACTAAGGGTCATTGGAGCCTTAGTCTGATCTGTCTCTGTCTCTCTCTGTCTTTCTCTCTTTTTGTAGTGAGTTTTGAACTCAGGGTGTTTGGCTAACTAGGCAATCACTCTACTTCACTCTACTTCTTGAGCCTCTTCAGCCATTATTTTTTCTTTAATTATTGTTCTTGTAGGACCTCACATATTTTTTGCCTGGGCCAACCTCAAACCTCAGTCTTACTTTATATGCCTCTTACATAGCTAAGATTGTAGGTATACTCCACTATACCTGGCTTACTTGTTAAGATGTGGTCTCAATGACCTTTTGCCTGGGTTGGTCTTAATCTGGAGTCCTTCCTTAGTACCTGGGATTATATATAGGTGTGAGGCCGTCTACCTGGCTTCCTAGTCTCTTTTGAAGGCAGTGGAGAACGGTGGAAGGCTTTAAACATCAAAAGCTGGCATTCTCTGAATGCCACCTACCAGAAGTAGGAATTTCACCCAAAGCAAAAAATGGCAGTCTGAATTTGCTGACAGTTCTAAGGACCCTCCAGCATTAGAATAATATTATTTTCTTGGCTTGAATCAGTGTGTCATACCCTTTTGTTGTTGTCAGTCCTGGAGCTTGAACTCAGGGCCTCGGCTCTATTCCTGAGCTTCGTTTTGCTCAAAGCTAAACACTCTTACCACTTTGAGACACAGTGCCACTTCTGGCTTTTTCTGTTTATGTGGTACAGAGGAATCGAACCTAGGGCTTCATTCATACTAGGCAAGCACTCTACCACTAAGCCACATTCCCAGCCCTTGTCATATTTGTTTTTCCATCTCTTCTGTAGCACCTGTACTGTTACTTGGTAACTTTTCTGTCTTACCTTATACAGTAATACCCAGGAAATGGTATATGAAATGTACTGGCCCATTTTCTTTCCTAATGCATTAAAGTAAATATGTGATTACTAAAAAATACTGAGCTATGCATTCTCATCTATTGCCATCTAATTGGCACGCTCCAGCCTGTGTGCCTATGGTGAAGGACAGGCCTCCCTGATGACAGACAGCCTCACTTGGTCACCCGAGTTAGTTGGACAAATGTCTGCTTTAGGAAGTACAGTTTAATACTTTCTGACAGTAATGTTATCATTGTCCAATACTTGTCTGCCTGTGTTGGGGTACAACAGTAGACAAGACAGAACCTGTTTCTCCTCCCTTCCCCCCAGGAACTTTACTGTTTGTTGGAGGACAAACAGTAGTTACAAGATAGGCAAGTGTTGTGAAAAGGAGTGTGTAAGACTGTATTGTGGAGCCATGTACTGGTGGTTCACACCTGTAATCCTTACTACTTAGGAAGCTGAAATCTGAGGATCACAGTTTGAAGCAGCCCAGACAGACAAATCTGAAAGGCTCTTATCTTCAACTAACCACCAAAAAGCTGGAACTGGAGGTGTAGCTCAAGTGGTAGAGCACCAGCCATGAATGAAAAAGCCAAGTAAGGCCCAGAGTTGAAGCCCCAGTACCAGCACGCACACACACACACACACACACACACACACACACACACACACACACACACACACACACACACACACACACGTATTATGGAAGATCACATCTAGACTAGTGACATTAACTTCATACCTGGAAAAAGAAGAAAAATGTAGCAGGAAAAAAAGCATTAAGAGAAAAGGGAATTGCCTTTGTGAAGGTTTGGAAGCCAAAGAGTTGAGAAATCAAGAGAAATCCTGGATTAAAGAAACTGGAAGAGGGCTGGGAAGGTGGCTCAGTGGTAGAGCGCTTGCATTGCATGCCAGAAGCTCTGAGTTCGATTCCTCAGCACCACATAAGCAAAAAGAAAAAAGCTGGAAGTGGCACAGTGGCTCAAGTGGTAGAGTGCTAGCCTTGAGCTGAAGAGCTGAGGGACAGCGCCCAGGCCCAGAGTTCAGGCCACGACCGCACCCAAAAAAGAAAAGAAAAGAAACTGGAAGAGAAGTGGCCGTAGAGTGAGACTAGAAGTCTGGACTTTGTCATTTTTGCAAGTCACAGGGATAGTTACTGGTTTTCAATGTTTTGTCGGTTTGGGGTTTCAACTCAGAGGAGTTCAAATCTGGCAGTCTGGAGCTTGCCAGGCAGGCACTCCTCACCATGTTTTTTATTGGTTAGTTTTGAGGTAGGGTCTCACTTCCTGCCTGGTGCATACCTATGCTGCAATCTGCCTATTTTAAGTTTCGGTTGTAGCAGGAATGACAAGCAGGCTGGGGGTACACCTTGGGTATTGTGAATAGGGACAGAATAACATGGAGCATACTTTATTTTCTTATTTGCAGCAAATCCAGAGCAACTTCATCGTTGTCATACATCCGGGTTCTACAACTTTAAGAATTGGACGAGCCACAGATACTCTTCCTGTCAGTATTCCTCATGTCATTGCACGAAGACACAAACAACAAGGGCAGCCCCTGTATAAGGACAACTGGCTCCTAAGGGAGGGACTAAATGTAAGTCAGAATGAAAGCTGGAGTGAAGGCTCAAGGCTATTTCCTTGCTTAAACGCACAGTATACATGGGAGTCTTGAACAGACATTGTCATTGTTTTGCTGCACTTGAAAATAATCTTCAGAATTGCAAGTATTATTGTAGCTTGTAAAGAGTCAGTTATAAAAACAGTAAATCTAATTGTTTTAAATCCATCTTGTGACTTACACCTATAATTCTAGTTACTCAGGGAACTGAGAACTGAGGATCGTGGTTCAAAGCCAGCCCAGGCAGAAAAGTCTATGAGACTCTGATCTCTTAAATAATCACAAAAGAAACTGGAAGTTGAGCTGTGGATCAGGTAGTAGAGTGCTAGCCTTAAGCAAAAGAAGCTCAGGGACAGCTCCTAGGCCCTGAGTTCAAACTCCAGGACCAGCAGAACAAAACAAAATGAAACAAAAAAACCCCACATGGGATCAAACTGGGTGTCACTAACTTTTTTTCTTGTAATGGAAAATACAAAACTGTCATTCACTTAAAATCATATGTTCAAGTTTTGTTTTTTGTTTTTCATTGGGGTTTTTTGGTGGTGTTTTCTTGTTTTGTTTGAGGCACAGGAACTCTATAGCCCAGGCTGGCCATCAGTTCACACTCTTCCTCTCCTGTCATCTAGAGGGCTGGAATTACAGATGTACACAATCACATGCAACACACTTAAGTCTATTAACTTACAACTGTGTTTTCCAAGTACATATGGTTTAAATCTAACTGGTATTTTCAATCTGTTAACAAATTGAGTTGCAAAAGAAGTATATAAAGTCTTAGATCAAATCAGTTTCAAGCAAAAAATTTTTCTTGCAGTAAACATTCACTCATGTTGTAAATAGTAATTATTAGAAAAAAATGGTGAAAGTTGTTAAATCTGTATATTGCATCTCAATCCACTTTAGCTTTCAAGTTTTATGAGCTCATGAGTTCTATATCTGACAATAAGCTTTAGCATTCATTGTTTAGTATAATTAGCAGACTGTATTAAAGCCCAGTTGTTAGCTTCAGTATAACTTTTCAACATAGGCGTTTCTTGCATTACAGTAACTCGAATAGTCTTGGATTAATAAAATTAAAATATATCAAGGAATGTGACATTACAAACTTGTAAACTTGAGAATTATATGGATGTGTGAGGAGTCTCTGAAATATCTCATAAATACAAAGTAAGGTATGCTTTGGTAAATGTGAAAATTTTTATTACTCACAAGTAACTTGACCCAGCACTAGAAGATGGGGCATGTAACTGGATCACGCAGGGGTACATAATAGATCAGCCTGGGGTACATAATAAAACACTATCTCAGAAAAATAAAAAGGAAAAATGACTTGAGATTATATATTTTTGTGAATAGTTACTCTTTTCTGTGGTTCTTGGGATTAAGCAAATCACTTAACTAGCCTGCAGAAAACCTTAACTTTTATAATTTATAACATAAGAGTACTTGGATGTTTTTCTTTTCTTTTTTGCAGTGCTGAGAATCTAACCCAGGGTCCCACACATGCTAAGTAGTCACTGTGCCACTGAGCTGTATACTTAGCCTGACTTGGATTTCATTTCTATTTTGTTTTTTGGTTTTTTTGAGACAGTATGTTGCTATGTAGTCCAGGCTGACCTGGAAATTCACTATGGTTGGACTAGCCTCAAACTCGTAATTCTCCTGCCTTAGCCTTCTGAAGTGCTGGGATTATAGGTGTGTTCCATCATGCCCACTAAGGGATTCTTAAGATTACTTTGTATTACAAATATTAAGAAAGTACTGTGTATTGATGAAGGAACATTCCTGTTGATTAAATTGTAACATGCATGTTGTTTTCTCTTATCATTAAATCCTTTATACTAATCATTTTGTTTTCTTCCTCCAGAAACCTGAAAGTAATGAACAAAGACAAAATGGCCTTAAAATGGTGGATCAAGCAATATGGTCTAAAAAAATGTCAAATGGTACAAGGCGGATTCCTGTGTCCCCTGAACAAGTTTAGTCAACATTCTCTTTGTATTCTTTTTGCAGCTCTGTTATATAATACAGTCAAATGTCACTTAATTATGTGGAAATGTTTTGAGAAAAGCATTGTTGGGTAATATTGTGTAAGCACAGTAGGATGTAGTTATACAAATTTAGATGTAGTTATACATCTAAATTTGTATAACTACATCTAGACTAGTACACAACTAGGCCTCCTGCTGCTAGGCCATAAACTTGTTTGGTGTGTAGCTATGCTGAATGCCATGGGCAATTGTAACCCCATGGTATGTGTTTATCTAAACATTAAAGGAACAGCAAAAACATAGGTCAAAGGATAAAATTAAAATAGCACACCTACACAGAGTACTTTCTAGGAATAGAGTTTTGTGACTGGATGTTAACCCGGCCGTATTAATGAACTAGTGATGAGTGACTTTGATGGCCCAACACACTGCTGTCTACTACTATAAGGCTATGCTAAATTTATTAAAGATTAATTCTTCAATAGTAAGTTAACTTTGGCTTACTGTTTATAAACTAAATTTTTTAAGCTTTTGGAATAACACTTCGCTTAAGACATCTGTATAAAAAAGTTTATTTACTTTGTGCTGGTGTTGGTGCTTAAACTCAGGGCCTGGGTGCTGTCCCTGAGCTTTTTTGCTCAAAACTGGCACCCTACCACAAGAAAGAGCTCCTGGCTTTTTCAGGGTGGTTAATTGGAGATCAGAGTCTTATGGACTTTTCTTGCCCAGGCTGGCTTTAAACCATGATCCTCAGATCTCAGCCTCCTCAGTAGCTAGGATTACAGTCATCAGCCACCAGTGCCTAGCATGTTTTTATTTGTATTTTTGCTGGTACTGGAGCTAGAACTCAGTTTCATGCCCTCACTCAGCTTTTCACTCAAGAATGTCACTACATATACTGCACCATGCCTCCAGTTCCCAGAAAGGCTTTTATAATTTTAATCTTAAAATATTTCATTTTAGCAAGGCTCATGCCTGTAATCCTAAGCTACTCAGAGGAAGATTGCAGTTAGAAGCCAGCTTGGACAGAAAAGTTGGGAAGACTCTTATTTCCATCTAACCAGCAAAATGCCAGACTGTAGGCATGACTCACATAAGCAAGAAAGCTGAATAAGAGCATGAGGTGCTTATTTGAAGCCCTAAGCTCTGTTACTGACACTAAAAAAAGTTCCACCTATATATCTTATTCCCTGGAGGGTCTTCAGGAACAAATCCCATTGGAGCTCCAGCTCCTTTAATAACATGTCTTCTGCCTGTTCTTCCCTCCAGCTGTTTTTTCATTAACTGTTTATACGTAGAAGTCTGCTCTCTAATAATAAAAAAAAAAAATAGGAAAATAAAAGTACAGGAAAATAAACCAGTAACATAGTTGTTAGTTTAAGGGTTATGTACTGTATGTAACTGTACATGCTTTGCTTTTATGTGACTATCAGGCTAGTAGGTTTACACCACCATTACCACAACTAAAGGAATAGAGCATTGAGCTAGGTTATGCCATTAAAGGAGCTGAGTGTTTCCACCCATTACAATCTCATGGGACCACTATTGAATATGAAGTCTATTATGTATTCACATTTTCCCTATATTGTGCAATGTAAGAGAGTTTTTTTAAAAAACCTTTTATAGCACTTATACAATACTCAAATTGTCATCACAAGTTCATAAATGAGCCTAATAATTCATAGTGTTTATTTAATGCAAGTTGATTAATATTTACAAATTACCTGAAACTAACTCTAGGATCTTGATGAGAAGCTGTATTCTTCCTGTAATTTAATGTGACAAGCCAATAAAGATAGGAATCTGGATTATAAGTGGGTTTGTATTAAATTTAAGCTAATATAGCTTTGTTTTTAGACTGGCTGTAAATTGCAGTCTCTGTGTTACATGGCCAAAAAAATCAAGATTGTCGAAAAGGAGAAAAGGATCTGTTTTGTTTTTTTTTTTGTCGGTCATGGGTGTGAGCAGTCAACATTTTGCCAAATATCTTTGATTTATGGTTAAGATTTGCCACTCTATCTGGCTTATGCGTGAAAGGAGTATATTGAGGACTCATTCTGCCCTCCTACTACCCGATATAAATTCACCTCATCTCTGACTTTCTCTTTAGGCACGCTCCTATAACAAGCAGATGCGACCTGCAATTTTAGATCACTGCTCAGGAAATAAGTGGACAAACACAGCTCATCATCCTGAGTTTTTAGTAGGAGAAGAGGTAGGAAACGTTTTCACAATGAAATGGAAGAAGAAAAGCTTGATCTTCCTCCTAAAATGACTCCTAAAGTGACTCTTGGAGCTACATCAACTCCTGTTAGATATTCCAGCTCAACATATAGAGTGTGCAGAAAATATTCTGAATGACATTCTGGGTGTAAATCCAGAAAACCCTTAGAGAAGAATTTTTTAAATGTACTCTTGTGCCTTCCCTCCTTTTCTAGGCCTTGTATGTTAATCCATTAGACTGCTATAACATTCACTGGCCTATCAGAAGAGGTCAGTTAAATATTCATCCAGGACCTGGGGGCTCCCTTACCGCTGTTCTGGCTGATATTGAAGTAATATGGTCTCATGCAATGCAAAAATATTTGGAAATTCCACTGAAAGATTTAAAGGTGAGCTAAAATTCCCAGTTATTTGAATTGTCTTCAGGAAGTACACATAATTGAGTTGTTTGGAATGCTCTGTCCTTGAAGCATTCTTGGCCTTATAGATGGCTGAAGATATCTTCTTCTTTGCTTAATTCCTCTCCAGTGCATTCTCCCTCCCTTAGTCTACTTCTTTAGAGTCTGGCTACCATTCAGAAATCAGCAAGCTGGTCCTTGTTTTTGCCTTTTGTCTATACCTTACTCACATTAGTTGTCTTGTTTTTCATTTTACAAGTTTGAAATAATTGGACATAGGAGGAAAAAACCCTTTAGCTTTTTCTGTTTACTAATAAAACTAAAAGCATAGTGAAGAGATTAGAGTTTTTGCTTCTGGGCTTTTAGCCACAACTTCTGTGGAGGGAAGCCTTCCTAAAGACACGTATGATGGGATTGGACTTAACTGGACTTGAGTTAAAAGCTTCATTTGTTTTTCTTCATTCTTCTTGTTAGTATTACAGATGTATCTTGTTAATTCCTGATATCTACAATAAACAGCATGTGAAAGAACTAGTGAATATGATACTAATGAAGATGGGTTTTTCAGGTATGTCTGATAATCCAGTGAGACAACCTTTAAGTGGTGACGTTAACGTAATTCACTGACTTATTTAACGTCTGAAAGGTCTGTGCCACTTAGATACTTGCCTAGTGGCTTTTAGACTCCTAACTTTAGCCAGTAGATTTATTTCAGGATCTTCACTGCTCTGTAGCAATTGTTCCTCTGCTTATTGTTTTTAGGGATTGTTGTTCACCAGGAGTCTGTCTGTGCCACCTTTGGAAGTGGCTTAAGCAGTACGTGTATTGTAGATGTTGGGGACCAGAAGACAAGTGTGTGTTGTGTAGAAGATGGCGTGTCTCATCGGAACACTCGGTAAGGAAGACATTTAGGAAATGGTGCTCCCTGATAACCTGTTCTATCACAGTCTGTTCAAATCATTACAGATTATTGTTTATGAGAAGTTATATATTTAGGCTGGTGTGATCTCAGCCATTCAGGAGGCTGAAATACAGAGGATTACAATTTGAGACTAGCCTGAACAAAAAATCATACCTCAATAAGTTGGATGTGATAATGCACATCTGTGATCCCATCTATTCTAGAGGCCATAGGTAGGAAGAGTTGAAGCTAAGGCAAACATTGATAGAATTTCCCTTAAAAATAGCTAAAGCAAAAATGGAATGGAAGCATGGCTAGTAACTAGAAAATGCAGAGCCCTGAGTTCAAACCCCAGTAACCACCACTCCCCCTCCAAAAGGAAGAAATTATATATTCCGAAATCTACATAGTAAGCTACAAAACTGGGGATGAACAAACTCTAACAAAGTTAAAACAAATGATTTTGCCCGTATGGGACTTTCTAACATGAATTTACACAAGTAGCTCCTGAAAGTTCCATATTTTGTTGTATACTTTTCCGGAGGAAGTGTATGCCTCCATTGTGTTTTTCAGAGTGGTCTACTACTGAAAAACTATTCACACCCTCACAGCAAAGTTTTATTTAGGCAAGTTATGTAAGAGAAAACTGGTATTTTATGTCTAGGTAAATATTTCCTTTTCTTATAGAAGTGGTGCTCAGTGATAGATGAATAAGTTTATGGTGGCTGTCTCATGATGGCATCACTGAGACATAAGTTAGTAAAATCAATGGCAGGAGCAGGTCTACTGCATGTCCTTCCTGAGGCATGCTATCATGGTAACAGGTGAGCCCACTCAGGTAGTGCATATACAAAGTAGTTCTTTGCCGCATTTTGTGCTTCTGAGGTAGCTTCTTGTCTGTCACATAAATACAACCTAGATACAAATTTAAAAGAGAACCCAAGCAGTTTACAAAAAGGTCAGTGCCTCCTGCCTTAAGTCAGAATGCATTCTTTGACTAGCCACAGAATTGGCTGCAGTACACTCTGCTGATCAGGTGTCCTGCACTAAGCTCAGCATCAATACGGTGATATCCCAGGAGTGAAGGAACACCTGGTTGCTTAAGGAGGGGATTGCCAGCATGCCTCTACCACCAACTCTAAGAGAACTATAAAAAGGATTGGATATTGCAGGCTAGATAAAATCCTAGGCCCTCAGAACTAACGTCCTTTCTTCTAAACTTTTGGAAGTGGAGCCTAATCTTTTATGTTGGAAGCCAGGGGAAGTCTAGATAATGGAGAGCCCTAAGAGACCTTAGTCCAAGCTCCAGTTTTGGCCCTGCCTTCTTTAGAAAAGTCTTTTATTTATTTGTCACTGGGAACAAAGGAACTACCCTTGGATTTAAGTTGGATAATGTATTGGTTTTTTTTTTTTCAGACTTTGGTCTGATAAGGCCAAATTCTCTCAGAAACACTTCTTTTATAAAAGGTCAGGTTTAAGTTCCTGTTCATGGTTTCTCAGGGGTAATACAGGGAAAATGGGAGAAAGGGTATTCATTGGTGCATTGGTATTCATTGGTTAAATTAAGAGATAAATTAGTGAGATTGCCTAATTAGAGGTCTACACAATGTGTGAGTTATTTGCACTCAACCAGACTTTAAAGGTGTTAAAAGGAAAAAGGGAGCGATGTGTATGGACTGAAAATATGCATTCAGTGTGATAATCATCTTTGTGAAATGTGCGCTGACCGGGAATTAATTAAAAGAAAAACAAATCTTATGCTTTTGAGGAAATTGTGATAGTTCATGTCTCAGGTCATCAATAGGGGATTCTCTCTGAGTATAGGGAAATCAATCTTGGGTTATATGAGAAATGCCCAGTAGAAGAGGTTGAGTACAAGATGAGTGTACAAGAGATCTCTAAATAGAGAGGATTAAGTCTACAGGACAGGGTGAAGTTTGACTGAAGCTGCCAAGACGGGCCACATGACTAGTTCTTGCCTTGACCACTCAGGAAGAGGCTTTACTAGGGGCTGTGGGCAGAGCCATTGGGGAACACAAGGTATGTGTAGTATTCTCAGAACATATGTATGCCCAGGGATTTATACTCTAGTAAAGTAGGTGGCACAGAGCTGTTTAACTTATAAAACAGGACTCAAAGGGACCACCTCAAGGAGGCGAAGGAGAAACTCAGGTTTCAAATTGAAGGTCTCCCTTGCCTGTGCTGATCTTTTGGTCTCCCCTCTTTGAAAACCAAAGATCAGTTCCTCCAACATTGTATGTACAGTATCTCCTTAGCCCTGTCATCCCTCACGACAACAAGAACTGATGGCCCAGACTCCATACCTTGAGTTCCCCAGATAGCAATATGAGTCTTAAGATTGCATCCTGGCCGGGCGCCAGGGGCTCACACCTGTAATCCTAGCTACTCAGGAGGCTGAGATCTGAGGGTCACGGTTCAAAGCCAGCCTAGGCAGGAAAGTCCGTAAGACTCTTATCTCCAATAAACCACTAGAAAACCGGAAGTGGCGCTGTGGCTCAAGCAGTAAGAGTGTTCGCCTTGAATTGAAGAGCGCAGGGATAGCGCCCAAGCCCAGAGTTGAAGCCCCACAACCAGTCAAAAAAAAAAAAGATTGCATCCTGATCAAAACTTGGAAGAAAACTCAAGCTGATTTAAGAGGGATCCTATGAAGTGCTCCTCACCACTGAAAGGGCAGTGAGTACTACAGAAAAGGGATGGACTTGCTGTACCTGGGTAACCTGAGCTCCTGAGGGAAGACAGTGGTCATTCAGTCCTGGAGATTCCAAATGATTTTAAAAAGACTGAAAAGGTAGTAGCTGACTCTTTTTTTGCCAGTCTTGGAGCTTGAACTCTGGTCGTTGACTAGTACTTTACCACTTGAGCCACAGCACCACTTCCAGCCTTTTCTGTTTATTTGGTACTGAGAAACACAGGGCTTTATGCATACTAAGCAGACATTCTATCACTAAACCACATTCCCACTCTTGATGCTGGCTCTTGTTCCCTGGGATGACCGAAAGAGGGGAGGATTTAAGTTTGATGACCCAGAGGGTGATTATCTGCCCTGTTATGGTTAAGAGTTGTGGAATGGTCAACTACAATGTAACCCCTTGGTCATGGTTACAGATCCTCACTCCATGACTGAGGATCCTTCTACATTTAGGTATTGTGAGCTAGGAATTTCTATTGGCATTCCCGGTATGATATGAAAATTCTGCTGAGAATTAATGAAGCCTACTATTATGGGGCCCTCAGATGTCCTTTGGTCTCAAAGCAGGCATTTTGAGGTACTTGTATTGCGGGTAAAAGATTTTAAGATAGGTGATAGCTGTTGAAAATGAATATGGTGAAACAAATGCCTGGTTGGAATGGATAAAATATTGTTTGCATTTTAAAAGTGATTTTTAGGCATGTAGATCAAACATCAGATTGTCTCTTTCCCTCTGGGATATACCACAGATCCTGCCAGCATGGCAAATAGCTCATTTCCAAGACAACTGGCTTGGGGCAACAAGTCCTGAAGGACAGTGTCTACTGTTTTCTATGGTCAGTGAAAGCTGCAGTAGGTTGAAGTCACTGTCCCATAACTCTTCACGCAGTGCTCCAGGTAGGAGAAGTCCCTGGGAAATGGAAGTGGAAGCGGGTCTTTAGAGGAGATGGGAATGGTTCTGCTCTCACCATTGCTAGAACCAATGTCCAGTGGTATTGTGGGGGCTTTTCCTTGAGGCTTTTCTGGTCAGTTGGGAGAAAAAAAAAAACCTGTACTTTGGTTTAATTGGCTATCCCTTTCACCCTGGCATTTCAAAAACTGAAACCCTCTTCAGTGTGACCTCCAGGTTTACATAAGCCATCAGGATTCAATGAGGAGTTCTTGATGAAACTAAAGCCAGATACAGTTAAATCCTGTAGCAACGCATAGAAAAATTGGATGGCTTCTGATATTAGTGTAGCAGGAAAAAGGGGGTATATGTACTTTCATCCTCAGGAAGGCCCTGGATGGGACCATCAACTAAAAATTCAGAGTTCATGGCTGAGTGTTGACCTCGTTGTCATGATTGGACAATGTCTGTAATTGGATGTTGTGAAAATAACACATATGGAGGCTAATGTTAAAAGGCTTTGAAAAAAAGAATAGAAAATAAAAGGGGGGCTGTGAGAAAAAATTGTCTTTTCTATCAAACTATGTTGCTTAAAAGTTTCTGCTTTGACAAAAAAGGATTTGTAAAATGTAAGTTTTTGCTTTAAACTGGTTTCTTTTCACGATGGAATTAATGACATTTCCTAGACTGTTCAAGAAATAGCAGAGGGTGTGGGTATATTCTAAGGTTACTTGTGAACTGTTAATTTTATGTCAAAGTCACCTTATATAAATACACTTTATTCTATTTAAACTAACCAATCAGGAGATTGTGAACCTGAGCTCAACTTTTGAACAGAGTTGGAGGGCCTGGTGCATACTGCCTACTCTGTGTGCTTACTTGCCAGATTTTTGGCTGATGGGCATCCTTCTGCAGAAGTAAACTTTGTCTTGCTAAGACAAGAAAAAGAGATTATATTAGCTATACAAGGGGGAATTTCATTTGGCATTTCTACACATGTATACAGTGTATTCCATTCAGTCCTCTCCCCCAGCACTCTTCTTTATCTCTCCCCTTTCGTAATACAATTTCAGTATTCTGTTTTTATACTTATAGACAGTTTATTTGGACAATACCCATCTTCTTTCATCCTCCTTAGCCCAACTACCTAGGATGCATTCTAAAGCCCACCCTGAGGATTTTTGGTTCATCTCTTTGGACTACAGTGCTAGTGGTTCTCAAAGTATAGAGAAATTGTTGGACCCATGTTTCCTATCATCACTAAGATAATATACATTTCTCAAGTTGAAGAAATCTGCATTTAGTGAACAGTTTGCTCTAAACTGTCTCACATTATTATGCCATGCATGCTAGTAGTACCAACAGTCATGATAAACACAATGACATGGACTGAGCTTGAGTTAATAGTCTACGCTCTATGTCTCTGATTTTATATTTGGAAATAGCATAGCTTCTAGATACTCTACCATGTTTTTTGTTGTTGTTGTTACTGGTTTTTGGTTTGTTTTGTTTTGTTTTTGGTTGGTTGTGGGCTTGAACTCAGGGCCTGGGTGCTGTCCCTGAACTTTTTTACTTAAGGCTAGTGCTCTACCATTTTGAGCCACAGCACCACTTCCAGTTTTCTGGTGGTTATTTGGAGGTAAGAGCCTTACTGATTTTTATCCCCTGACTGACTTTGGACCACAGTCCTCAGATCTCAGCCTCCTGTGTAGCTAGAATGACAGACATAAGCCACAGGTGCCGGGCCCACCACTGGCTTTGGCTAGAGCTTCTTTCTTCCATCCATCCATTCTGTCCTTTCCTTCCATTCCAATAGCAAACTTCTTGAAATGCTGTGTTTAACCACGCCTAATAGAGTTCTTGAAACATTCTGTGTACCTTCTTAACTGGATAATAACCATCTTCTGTTTTATCAACTTTAGGTTATGTCTGGCATATGGAGGATCTGATGTGTCGAGGTGCTTTTACTGGCTCATGCAGCGAGCTGGGTTCCCTTACAGAGAATGCCAATTAACAAACAAAATGGATTGCCTTCTTCTGCAGCATCTAAAAGAAACCTTTTGTCATTTAGATCAGGTAAGAAGAAAATCAGTGTTGCTATTTTTGGTTCCAGGAAAAATATAAGATATTTAAAAGATACTTAAAATTTTATGCCAAGCCTGATAGCTTACTGCTGTAATCCTGACTGCTTGGGAGGCTAAAATCAAGAGGATTATCGTTTGAGGCTAGCCCTGGCAAACAGTTAAAAAAAAACCCATTTCAACCCATCAAAGCTGGTGCTTGCCTGACATCTCAGCTTTATAGGAAGTGTGAAAATGAAGATTGTGATTCAGACTGACCCATGCAAAAAGCAAGGTCAAACTTAATTTATTCAGTGGTATACCATTGTAGGGTGACCTTTGTGTGAGATTTAGACGCTGGAGAAGCTTACTCATAATTTGAAGAGTTTAAATGCATTCTTACTGATTCACTGACAGCATCTTTTCCTGGAATCAGGACATCTCTGGACTTCAGGACCATGAATTTCAGATTCGACATCCAGATTCTCCTGCCCTGCTATACCAGTTTCGATTAGGTGATGAAAAACTCCAGGTAATGTGATAGGTCCTAACTGAGATAATAGGCACTTGCTAGAAACATCGTAAGGTAAGAATGTCAACTGATGGTGGGTTATTTGCCAAACCAATAACCATTAGATTACAGATTACAACAGATTTTGAAGACTATCTTTCTTTTTGTCTTAAAACTATATTTAAGTAGTTAAGGAGTTTATAAATACAATGAATCTTGGTCATTGTTACCCTTTCAACATCCACACCCATCCCTCCCCTGCTCACCTCTTCCTTGTTCTTAATTTTTAGGATAAACCTTGAATTCTGTTTTCTAGCTAGTCATAATGACAAGTTACTAGTGAGATAGGCTCTGTTCTTATTAGGAAATAATAAAGTAGATTATGAGGCACTTTATATTTCCTTTGAGTTTTCTTTTGGTGTGTGTCTTGTCTTCCCTTCATTTGGATGATGAGTTTTCTCTCCTGTTGTGCACTGATGAGATAATCCTACTCAGACTTAGAGGATCTGATCTGCCAGTTTTGTTTTCAGAAGAACAAAATTTAATGGATAAGTTGTTTTACAGGAGGCAGTATGGCTTTCAGTTACTCTTTCTCATCCATGCTCAGGCTCCAATGGCATTATTTTACCCAGCAACTTTTGGAATTGTTGGGCAGAAAATGACGACTTTGCAGCACAGATCACAAGGTGATCCCGAAGATCCTCATGATGAACATTACCTGTTGGCTACACAGAGCAAGCAAGAACAGGTGTGCAGCAGTTCTAGTGGGAGAGGAGATAAGTTTCAACCCTGAAATAGAAGTTATCCTAGAATTAGGATATCATCATTATCACCACAATCTTCTAGCAGAGTGACCCCAATACTTAGGCTTGCAACTTGTGTGTTTAAAATGTATATGACAGATTTTTGTCCTCCTTTCGACATTCAGTTTTCTGAATGCCAGTTCATCCATTTAGAAGTAACTTGATGAAGATAATTTCCTTTTGACATATATTATTATCTACTTTTAAAATGTCAGCGTGAGAGATAGGTGACATTGAGTAAACAGCTTTAATTTGTGCCCCTACACCACATAGCCCACTACTGGAACTAGCTCATCTGTTCATGGTGAAAGTAAAACGGGACTTTAAACCTTTTGTAGTGTTTGTTCCCATGCCCAAATACAAGAAGGAGGTAGTAGATTAGATCCAGAAAGGAGATTCCATAACAGCTACTGGAACTTGAATCCTACCGAAACAATCCGTTTAAATACTCAGTTTAAGGCCAGGTGCCAGTAGCTCACACTTGTCAACCTAGCATCTCAAAGAAGCTGATACTGAGGATCACAGTTCAAAGCCAGCTTGGGAAGGAAAGTTTGTGAAATTTTTATTTCCAATAAAAACTACCAAAAAGCGAGAAGTGGAGCTGTGGCTCAAGTGGTAGAGTGCTAGCCTTAAGCACAAAAGCTCAGGGAGAGTGCCCAGGCCCTGAGTTCAAGCCTCAGGACAGGGGTGCGCACGCGCGTGTGCACACACACAGACACACACATAGTTCAAGCCTTAGGACTGGGGCGCGCACGCGTGCGCACACAGACACACACACCCTCAGTTTAAGCATAGTCCAGTGACTCTTGTCCATAATCCTTACCTGATCAAATGTGGTTTAAAGTTAGCCTGGGCAAAAATTTGCAAGGTTCTGTTTCCAAAATAAGCAGCAAAAAGCTGCCAGCCGTGAGCAAACCAGCTTAGCAAAAAGTGCAGTGTTCTGAATTTAAGCACCAGTTTCAGCACAAAAATGAATACAATCAAAATTCAGTTTAGAGCTGGTCCCAGTGTTTTATGCCTAGAATCCCAGCACTGTTGTTTGGTTTGGGGCCGTATGAAAGCATGATAATCAATAATCATAAGTTTTAGACCAACTTGAGCTATGCAGACCCTTAAGTTCAGTTTAGCTGGGTGCTAGCTACTCAGGAGGCTGAAATCTGAGGATCCTGGTTCAAAGCCACCTCAGGAGGTCTGTGAGAGGCTTACACGCTCCAATAAACTACTCAGAAAAGGCCACAGGTGACACTGTGACTTAAGTGGTAGAGTGCTAGCCTTGAGCACAAAGAAGCTCAGGAACATCATCCAGGCCCAGACCCTGAATTTAAGCCCCAGAACCAGAAAAAAAATCAATTTATGGGAAAGGATGTGTGTTGACATTCCAATTTTAAAATCCAACTAGTGGTAATAAGGTTCTAAAACCTGTCCTGCTTCCAGAGACTCCTTTGGAGTTGTCAGAGCATGTCTATGCTTACATGCCTAAGCTCTCAGGAAGTTGGTGCTAGCAGTTATGTATGTTCTATGGTGGCTTTCATTTTATAATTGCACATAGTAGTAGGAGGGGTTGTAGCAAGCTATACATTACCAATAGCATTATGGTAAAGTCATTCCATCTGTTTGATTGTCCCTTTTATTTGTAGTCTGCGAAAGCTACTGCTGACCGAAAGTCTGCATCCAAACCTATTGGATTTGAAGGAGATCTTCGTGGCCAGTCCTCTGATCTACCTGAAAGACTTCATTCCCAGGAGGTGGACTTGGGGTCCTCCCAAGGAGACTGTCTGATAGCTGGCAATGATTCTGAGGAAGCCCTCACTGCGCTGATGTCCAGGAAAACTGCCATCTCACTGTTTGAAGGGAAAGCCCTGGGCCTTGATAAAGCCATCCTTCATAGCATAGACTGCTGTTGTAAGTACATTTGGGAAACCAGGAGTTTGCAGCAAAGTGAGCAGCAGTTAAATTGGGTCAGCCTAGGGTGTATTTGTACAGCATACCTGTTCAAAACCTGCCTAGCACCCACTCCATCCATGCCTTGGCAGGTTTTGGGAATATAGTAATGCCGTAGAATTGGTTTCTGGCCTCATCAAGCATTAAAGTCTAGGGAAGATCAAGTTACCACAAATTACTATTACCATAGTAGTAATATGAAATTAGAATATTGCATCTAAAAGTTGAACTTAAGCCTCCTGACTGAGAAATTTAATAAAGGATATTTTTCCTACTCTGGCAGAGATACAGAGGATAAAAAGCTTTCTTGAAAATGAGCCATGTGGGAGATATAAGGGCTAGATGGAGGGTAGCAGTGACATATGGGTGATATTCCAGGCTGAGGAAGAATCAAGTGGATGAGTCTAGAGAAGCAGCTCATATCTCGCTGGCCGTTGTGAACTCTTAAAGTTTGGTTTTCATCCTGTAAGTAGTAAGGTTTAGCTGGTGGGGTAGCAACTTGCTCACACTTCTGTTTTATGTGCTGATTCTGGATGCAGTGTCTTAGTGCAGTTGTCCAAGCAAGAGATGATGGTGGCTGGTCCTGGAATAGTGGTGATGAGTAAGCACAAGGGATGTCACTGTCTTTTCAGCATCTGATGACACCAAGAAGAAAATGTACAGCTCCATCCTGGTGGTGGGAGGCGGCTTAATGTTTCATAAAGCTCAAGAATTTCTGCAGCATAGAATTCTCAACAAAATGCCACCTTCCTTCAGGCGAATCATTGAAAATGTGGATGTGATCACAAGGCCAAAGGTGTGTTGTTTGATTGTGTAATTTTGGACTGAACGCAAGTGAGGTAATATTGGTTACTTCTATTTGTAAAGCATGTGGACAAGTAAAGTCTTGGGGGAGGTGTGGGCTCATGTCTGAAAAGTTCTTAAGGGCTTGGGGAAGTAGAAGTTTTATTTTCCAGCAGGTCATGGATGTGGCACAAGGAGCTCTGGTGAGAGGATTGGATTCCTGTTCTGGTCCTTGCTGCGCCTGATTTCCCCCCTCTTTCTGAAAGAACCATGTGGGTCAAGAGACAACTGATTGTCTCACACCTTGACAGTCCTGCTGCATTTTCATCTCTGTCTCAGTATGAAGCTTCTGCTGGGCTCTGTACTAGAGATCTTTAAGGATCTTTTTGGTTTAAACTATCCTAAAAAGAAATAAAAATCAAAGATTTTAGAAATGGATCACACCCGTACATCATTAAAACTTACTACCATTTCTGGTAATGTTCTCATTTCATTTTCATCCTAACAGAGGGCTTGTGGAGATACTTGTATCCCACACATAAATTTTAGTAAGTTATTTTATTATATATATTTTTGCCTGTAGGGCTTTTTTGTATGTTTATGGAAGAGTAATATAAATTTCTCTTACAGATTGAAACAAAATTATCTGTTGTTTGTGAGTCTTGCTATCTTGTCAGTAGTGGTACTAGAGATTGAACCCAGGGCCTTGATCATGCTAGGCATGACATACACCCAAGGTCCTGTGGTCTATGCAGATGGAAACCTACCCTAACAGGAATCTATCTTCATCTCCAACTAAAGTAAATGATAAAATATGTCTGAAATCACTTTATCTTCTGTGTAGGACATGGATCCCCGGCTGATTGCTTGGAAAGGAGGGGCAGTGTTGGCCTGTTTAGATACCACACAAGAACTTTGGATTTATCAGCGAGAATGGCAGCGCTTTGGTGTCCGCATGTTACGAGAGCGAGCGGCTTTCGTGTGGTAAAAATGGGGGGAAAAGGTCACTGTTGAAGATGAAAACCAAGACTTAAAGGGAATATATTTTTTTAATTTATTGGCATAGATGCGTCATTTTCATGGAAAATAAAATAAATTTCAATTTTATATCAGGATATATGTGGTTTGATTATTTATTTATTTATTTGCCACTATTGAGGCTTGACCTCAGCCTGGGTGCTCTACCACTTGAGCCACAGCATCATTTCTGGCTTTTTCTGAGTAGTTTATTGGAGATAAGAGGCTCATGGACTTTCCTGCCTGGGCTGGCTTCAAACCACAATCCTTGTTGTAAGGTGAGAAAACCGAGAAGCCACATTTTGAAGTCTTTATTAAAAGGCCAGTGAGTACATGGTGGACTCCTGTCTTAGACCAGCAGCCAACCAATACACTTAACACTGTTAGGAAACAGCCGTGAAGGCCAGAGAGGGAAGAAAGAACAAAAACAATACCAACAAACCAATTCCACTCCAGTGGAGAGCCATGGTGACTGGAGAAGAGCCAGGAGACAAGACAGAAACATGGAGACAGGGCATGGCATAATGGTTCCTGAGCTGGCCTCAATAGGGTCATGTCAGGGGGCAGGGTCACAGGAAACTCCCAGTCCCAGACACTGGACTGACATACAGGTTTAGTAACCCATCAGCCAAGTGCCTGTCCCTGCCTCCAGGGATTCAGGCATGCCCATCACCTGGGAGGCAGGGGCATTTCCTTCTCCCATTGAAGACAAAATGCCAGACCCTACCATCCACTATGTGGCCAAGATAGCTCTGGCCAGACCCAATCATGCTATTTCATCCTCAGATCTCACCCTCCTGAGTAGCTAGGATTATAGGTATGAGCCACCAGTACCTGGCCTGTTTGAAATTACCTGTTTTCACAGCCAAGACTCTTTAGAACATATGGTTATAAATTCTGCTGCCGCCTTTTCAGTGTTTCATGACCCTAGTGATGTAAAATGAATGGATCTGATGTGCTGATGATGCAAGGGATGGTGTGACTTGGGAAGTGAAATTTGTAGTCCTTTCCTTCTCCCTTAATGTCTAGTAGAGCAGGTAGATTCTGAAGGTATGTGAATTCCACACATGCAGTATGTAGTATGATTCATGTATCCTCTTGGAATTCCAAGTTGAATTGGAAACAAAACTGTTGTGGTTATTTGGGGTTTTGTTTTTCAGGTTTTGGTTAACTTACAAAAAAGACTAGGACTCTCCATGTCTTAGATTTTCCAAAGCAAACTTTTTAAGATCCAACTGGCTTTTATTACTTATTAGCCTGGGTTTAAGTAAAGAAAACTACTATTCGACCCAAACAACCCAAGTGAAAAGAAAGTCTGCTTCCTTCCTAAAGTCAGATATAGGTTAGGTATAATTTTGAAGTGTTAGCTTGTGTTGTACAGAAAAATCAGCTGTTATAATAAACTGCTTCATCAAATCCCATTTTTCTTTACCTGAAGAATCTACTGAAAGCTTTTGAAGTTCTTTATGTTTGGTATGATCGATTGACTTTTAAAGTAAGATCATGCTAAAGCAACATTGAAACAACACAGCCAGCTATGGCTAGTCCATGCCTTCAAAGTCCCTGGCATGGGGAAAAAAGCAGGCTATTATATGGAGACCTGAGCTGATCGATCAGAGCGCAGCCTGAAGCTGAGACCCAAGAAGAAAGGGAGAATGCTGACCCCTGTTGCTAGATATCTGCTTCTACCATCTGTGATCAAGACCCTGCTGGAGGAGAGACTGGGACAAAGACAGAAATCAGAACAGGTGAAAGATTGAGATAAGAACATGAAATAACGGGGGCTGGGAAGGTGGCTCAGGGGTAGAGCGCTTGCCTCGCATGCATGAGGCCCTGGGTTCAATTCCTCAGCACCACATAAGCAAAAAGAAAAAAAGTCGAAAGTGGCGCTGTGGCGCAGGTGGTAGAGCGCTAGCCTTGAGCTGAAGAGCTGAGGGACAGCGCCCAGGCGCAGAGTTCAGGCCCCACGACCGGACCAAAAACAAAAAAGAACATGAAATAAGCATACAGGGTCTAAGTAACATGCCTTATCCTCAGCCATTCTGGCTTGCTGAGGGGCGGGAGAGTTGGGGGGGGAGGGGGAGGTCATCATCTAGCTCTGAAAAGCCCAGTGGTAAGACAGGCCATTCTTTGAAATGCTGATGTCTCTTGTTGTTTAGCCCCTGGAGAGTTCTACTTCAGAGGATATACAAATGTTTCATGCTGTTTACCCTCAGGAAAGTTTTGCTCCAGAGAATGCTAGCCCCTGATCATTCCCCTATATGGTTTGTTTTGCTTTGCTTATTAACACTTGTTGAGTTTGGGGCCCACCCCAAACACATGCTTTTTGCCTTTAAAAGCTTTGTGCAAACTACAAAGGTGGCAGGTCTTTGGAACTGGAATCCACCTGCAGGCTTTCTAATAAAGACTCTCATTTGGACTATCAAAATGTGACTTCTTTGTATCTCTCAGTTGAATTTTCTTTTAATGAAAGGTATATAGAATAAAAACTACTTGTGTCCTTATCTTGGGGTTCATTTTGCTTAACATCATCTTATCTGACCTTTTCTGCTTGTCTCAGATATATGCTAGTTACTGGAAATAAGGGAAACTACGGGACCCGTTTCTTTGGGCCTGGCTTCCTTAATATAATTTTTTCCAAGTCTTTCCATTTCCTAACAAAAGAGGCAACGTCATTTATTCTTATGGAGGCATAGAATTCCATTGTGTATATATACCAGGAACTTTGCAATTTAGGCTGGGGGGAGGGGAAGGAAAGGGGTAATACAGTTGAGATGGGAGGAAATGGATGGTAGGGGAAAAATAAAGGAGGAGGCAACAATGCTTAATAAGAAATGTACTCATTACCGGGGGCTGGGAAGGTGGCTCAGTGGTAGAGCGCTTGCCTTGCATGCCTGAGGCCCTGGGTTCGATTCCTCAGCACCACATAAACAGAAAAAGCCGGAAGTGGCGCTGTGACTCAAGTGGTAGAGCACTAGCCTTGAGCTGAAGAGCTGAGGGACAGCGCCCAGGCCCAGAGTTCAGGCCCTACGACCGGACAAAAAAAAAAATGTACTCATTACCTTGTGCACATGTGATTGTAACCCCTCTGTACAGTATTTTCACAGTAAAAAACTTATTTTTAAAAAAAGGTATATAGAAAACTATGTGGCTGGGGAAGTGCTGGTATTAACCTATTTACATAAGTAAAACTAACCAGAGTAACTGCTAAGTAGGTTAGAAACACGAAGAGTCCAGTAGTATAACCGAATAATTTTAACCTGCCACTATTATATGAAATGTGTACCTGCAGTTTGACAGAATGTTTCTGGACTGTTTCAACATAATTTATTATAGGCTACTTATTTTCAGAACTGTAATGTATTTCTGTTTATAACAGTTACTCATATAATAGGTTGGTGTTGATTCAGAGGAAGTTAATTTCTGGTCCAAGTTTTGACATAGTCATAACTATCTTCTATTACCAGAGCTTTTATAAGCACTGTGAAAGCTCTCATGACAAATAACTGAGCCTTTTCACATTAAACATCTTGCCTCTGTGATTCTAAAGCGACTGTTTTTGAAGCTACATATGCTAAGTTCCTACTTTATGCTAGTTTGGTTTATTGTTTTATCCATAAGATACGTATTAGAAAGTAGAATGGCCCTTTAAGGGTAATCTACAAATATGTATGTACATTTTAACAGTCATCCATCTGAAACCAACCCAAATTCCAAAGCAAATTGAATACTATACTGTATGAAATAAGCATTTCTAGAAAAATATATGCTAATACATTTTGTGACTTCTACATTAAGAAAAAGATACTTTTAAGAAAAAAGTAGAAGACTCTGAAATACCCTATTATCTCTGTTCTGTAACTGGCCGTTTCATTAACATCATAAGAGTTTACTTATAATACAAGCCAGATGCAGTGGCTCAAGCTTGTGTATACTCTGAGCTGATGGGGAGTTAGGAATTGGGTGATCAGGGGAATCACAATGTAAGACCAACTCAGGCAGAAAGTCATGACCAAAACTCAACCAATGGCTGGTCCAGTGGCACATGCTTGTCATAGCATGCAGCTGTCATCCGGCTGTGATGGCCTTTATCTGTCATCAACACTACCTCAAAGATAATCCACTAGTGGAATGGCTCAAGTAGTGGACTGCATTACTTCAACATGGCTAAATAACAAGGATTAGGAAACTCCTGAGTAGCTAGAGATACAGGCATGATCCATCAACACCCAGCTTAAAGAAATTTTTACAATAAGTAAAAGTCACCTCTCATAGTCTAGAGATTTACTTCAGTGACAGAGCACTTCAGTTGTACACTATTATGTACAGCCTTTAGGATCTTTAACACCTCTAAATTGTAATGAAAATAATAATGTTACCTGTCCAGGAGTTAGGCAAGCAAGGTCCTATGCAAATACCAAATAATAATAGTGGTTACAATATACTAGGTCATCTATGTTCAGCCAAGATAGGGCCAGCTTGTTATTCTGTACTTCCATAATCTCAGAAACGTGTGCGTATTTGAGTGTGTAAAGGCTTTTCCCTTAGGAAGTTGCTGCATTCCTGAGAACAGAACTCAACTTTTACCTTACAGTGCATAGGTCATATAAGACGAGTTTTGGTTGAAGGATGCTTTATTCCAGAATGATTAGAGTTCTTAATTGTAACCATTTTGGACTTTTGATACAAGATTTAGTTTTGTAGTTCTATAAGTTTCAGTTTTTTAATGTTCTAGTAGTTAGTGATGTTCTTAACAATAAGCATAAAGATTGTTAGTGACTAGCCTAAGGCATTCTCCAGTTCTAAAGCAGTTGTGTTTGTACTATTCTTACAAACAAACTGTACAGTAAACTTTAGGGTCATCATAAAGCTTTTGTTACTGGGATTGGAGTAGGAAAAATGTGAGGTCTTTCCCTTCTCCTACGTGGACTACAAGGGGGAGCAGCTGCCGTGGCAGGATTGTGACCATTTCCCTACTGACACATGTGGTGTGACACGAAGCAGTTCTGTGCGGAAAGCATTGGCATCCTTCATGAGGTGGTATTTGGGGCAGACATGGAGAGCATTGTAATTGTCTTTGATATCAGCCCTTCTGAAGTAAACCACCATGTATTTGTGCAGATGAGTCTGGCTACTTAGATCACTGCAAAAAAGGTTAAAGGCAAGAGGGAACAGGTCCTGAGAGTTCTCCCTTGGGGCGCACTCATTCTGGCCACAAGCCCCATCACAGGCAGCGTTAGAAAGGAGGAAGATCACTTTATCTGATGCTTGCTTCTGAGTAGTAAGCCACTGCAGGGGACCCACCTCAGCTATTCTCTTTTTCTGCCACTTTTCAAGGACAACCTCACTTCTACAGTGGTTTTGAAGAAATTCAGTGAAGTAACAGACTGTATGATGGAAACATACATCAGATGGGTAAACTACCAAAACCTTAACGAGAGGAAGTAGTGTGGTGGTAGTAGGAAAAGACATCATCTTGATCCTCTCTGTAGGAAGTAAGAGGAAAAGGAGAATTGGTTACTTGTATAACAAACATCAGGCAATCACTCTAGTTAACCTATCATCAACAAATGATCCCTGGCCAGAGGATATCAGCTAAGCACCAGGATCCTAGTTATTGCAGGAGGAAAAAATATCCCTGATAGCCCTTTTGAACCCACCACCTGAAACACACTGATGCTTAAGCTTAACTATGTTTGAATAGACTTAAGTCATTAAATCAGTCCACTCAATCAAGCTTTTATCTTTCCAAATAAATTCATAGAAACTGTATTTCAGATACTGTGCCAGGCGTAGATTGGTATAACTGGAATATTTAGTATTACCTAAATGCACACTTGACTTTTGCCTATCACATTTGAGTTGGGTCGGTTGTAATTTGTATATACTATTCTCTAACTGCAGATGGTAGAATCTGTAGTTCTGTCATCAACCTAGATGGACTCATGGCTCTGTGTGTTTGAGACAGAGTATGTGAGTACTTGCACGTACATGCCAATACTGGGACAAACTCACTCACTCGGACTCACGCTCTTAGCTGTTTTGCTCAGTGCTGGTGATCTCATTTCTACTTTGGGTGTTTTGCTGATCAACTGAGATAAGAGTTGCATAGAGCCCAGATGCTGGTGGCTCACGCCTGTAATCCTAGCTACTCAGGAGGCTGAGATCTGAGGATCCCGGTTCAAAGCCAGCCCAGGCAGGAAAGTCCATGAGACTCTTATTGCCAATAAACCACTAGAAAACAAGAAGTGACACTGGTTCAAGCAGTAGAGCACTCGCCTTGAGCTGAAGAGCTCAGGAACAGCGCCCAGGCCGGGAGGGGAGGAGTCTCATAGACTTTTCTGTCTGGACTGGCTTTGAAACAATCCTCAGATCCCATCCTCCTGAGTAGCTAGGATTACAGACATGAGCCACTGATGCCAGCCTTTATTTTAAAATTTTGGGGGTTTTTATCTCTTCTTTTTTGCTATTGGGGCTCGAATCCAGGGTGTTGCACTTTCTAAGCAAGCAGTAAGCTACTAAGGCTCATAGGATGAGTCTGCAACATCCCATGCAGCTCAAAAAAAAAAAAAAAAAAAATCACTTCCATTTTCTATGCATGGGATAAGGGAAAGGCAGAAACTTTCACTAGCTATAGATCTACATTAATTCCCTGACATCCATATTCAAAGACTCAATGTTGGCAAGAACCTTCTAAGGGTTCAAATAAATTAAAAGAACAATTTTTAAAACGTAGGAATTCACATAGAGTATCTCAAGTGAAATGCAGTATGCTGTTTTAGTGCTTAGAATGGTAAAAATGAAATATGACTCTAGTCAGCAGATGTGCAGGTCCTCACTATTCTAAACTACTGGAGAGCATACCAGACTCTCCACTAGTGTTCCAAGCCATTAAGTACTGCCCTAATAGAGGGACAAAGGGTGAACAAATGCAGCAGTGTACTCACTAGACACTGTTGAAAATGAACTGTACAACTTGTGGGTGGGGGTGTAATGGAAAAACTGGGAGACAGCAAGAGAAGGGGTAGCACTGTCCAAAAAGAAATATACTCATTGCCTGACTTACATAACAGACTGTATGATGGAAGCCCTTCTGCACATGATCTTTATTAGAACAATAAAATATTTAAAAAATGCTGCCCTAACCCTGGGAAATGCCAGCACAAGTGTTTCTAGAAAGAATGATGATTCTTTTTTTTTTTTTGGGGGGGGGGTTCGTCTGGTCGTGGGGCCTGAACTCTGGGGCCTGGGCGCTGTCCCTCAGCTCTTCAGCTCAAGGCTCTACCTCTTGAGCCACAGCGCCACTTCCGGCTTTTTTTCTTTTTGCTTATGTGGTACTGAGGAATCGAACCCAGGGCCTCCTCATGCATGCAAGGCAAGCGCTCTACCACTGAGCCACCTTCCCAGCCCAAGAATGATGATTCTTACCATGCTTCCACGTCAGGTAGATACCAGCTGCCAGCACCCAAGTGGCCACCAGCAGCGACAGGAGGAGAGGAAGCCAGCCTCCCAGCACACTTCTGTCTAGAGAAAACAGCTAATTTACCTTCAGCAAACAAAACCACATTTATCATTTACCCCAGAACTAAGATTTTTACTTTATATAAGTTGGAATCTCTTTAAAACCAAAGATTGGGAAATCTTCAGGGAGTCTGCTGCTGGTGTGTTTTTCCAGTGTCTAGCTCTCATTTGATTCGCAGTGGGGATAGGGGACTCAGGGAGTGAGGAGACGTCCTCCAAAATCCCTTGGGTTTCTTACTGCTTAGCATACTCAGACATTCTCACTCAGAGTTCACAGGAACTTTGAGGAATACTGGCTGCACATGGATACAATACACATACGTACCATGCCTGTATAGAAGTAAGCATTATTAGAAACCCATTTTGTCTTCAGTTCATTTGGCAGAGATTCTTAACAATAACATCTTCTATCTTTTGACTCCACCCATGGGCTGGAAACTTTTATTTGCCCATTGCTAATAAAAGAACTGACATATTTCTTAATCCAAAGAGTCTTTTTCCAGAACATGCTGCTCAGGCACCAGTGAGGCGTCTCTTGGTGCCAGTACCCCTAATTTGTTATCCAAATGTTGGCTGCACAACCATATCAAGTCACAAGAACATACAGCCTGTCCACGTCACTCAGGCTGATAGGGACTTGGAGCCCAGAAAAATTCACATTCTCTCACATAACCAAAATGTCTTGTACATCAAGACTTTTTCAGCAGAGCCTATGGCAATTTCAACATCCATTTTGCCTTTTTTTCCGTCTGCATCTCCTGCTTTGAAAAGGATCGAGCATGGTTTTATAAATAAAGCCTTTGTTCTTACAGGGCTCTCTGTGACAGCACTATTATCTTTCTGTCACCTTGTGACAAAATGTGTCCCCCACAGACACATACTGGGAGGGCTCTGCATGTCATGAACATCTGATCATCCTGTGGTAACTACTGAGCACTTACTGTTATCTGGAGAGGAGGGACTAACTGTCTGTGGGCAAAGCACCACAATTCCTTTCCGTCGGATGCAATCATTGCCACAGGTACGGAAATATGGAGTCACCTGGAAAAAGAAAAAAGGCTTAGTGAGTTCTTACCACACTTAAGAGCAAAAGCTCAGCAGTACTCTTACTTCCCTTGCAACCTCTGCTAGTTTTTCCTCTAACATTGGCATAGACATTTTGTCTTTGGGAACACATACCAAAGCCCCTGTTGTATTCTATGACTCAAGATTGAAACACCTGAAGATTGGGGTTCTAAACCTAAACTTTGTGCAAGTTACTAACATGCTGGCTTCCTTATCTGGAAGGGCTGGGCTATATCCTAGCAAATATACAGCATTTCCTGTAAGACAACAGATTACTGAAGCTTTTGTTGACCTCGGTGCTCTATGTCAGGTAGGACAAGTCTGTGGCTTCCTGGAAGAGGGTCTGCTGGGCCTGGCCAGTCTGAGAACATCCTCACATTCTGAGGAATGAAGAACAAAAACTGTTTACATGTGGGTGCTGGTGGCTCATGCCTATAATCCTAGCTTCTCTGGAGGCTGATATCTAAGGATTCCAGTTCAAAGACAGCCTGGGCAGAAAAGTCCCCATGAGACTCTTTAACCACTCAAAAACAGGAAGTGGAGCTGTGCCTCAACATGGTAGAGCACTAGCCTTGAGCAAAAGAACTCAGGAACAATGCCCAGGCCCTGAGTTCAAGCCCTGCAGCAGACAAAATCAATCAAACAACAGCTTTTTACTCTTGGCTGTGGCTGTGACTCACTGTTACCACCTGTATCAGAACATCTACTAGTCAGAATATCTACTAGTTCAACTTGTTTCCACCTTACTCAGCTGAGGCTCCCAAATGACAGGCAGTTTGCTCTCCAGAGTTCATACATCAATCTGGAACCCAAACCGACCTGCTTCAAATACTCTGCAAGTTCATTTTGCAGTTAAAAATGAGACTTGAGTTGTCTGTCTGTCTGTCTGTCTGTCTCTCTCTCTCTCTCTCTTTCCCTCCCTTTGAGAGCACCCACACTATCTGTTAGTGTGCCCCATTTTTCTGCCTGTCTGCTTTTTCTCTGCTTGTCTGCTTGCTTGCCTACTTACTTAATAAAGCTCCACCAAGTTTTCTTACCAAAAAATGAGACTTGAAGGGGAAAAAATTAGACTTAAGGAAATAAAATGGTTGGTTCTGCCTAGAATAGATCCGAGAGTTCATGACAAAAAGATGGAAACAAAAGAACTTTAACCGCCTTAACACCTGTGGATGTTTTTGCTTAACTTTTTTTTGTTGTTTTTGCTTAACTTGTAAGCAAAGACTTACAGGCAGCTACAAAAAATAAATCCTCTTTTGCAACCTAGAACTTACTGTTCAGTATATAGAAGGAATATGATTTTTTTTAAGCAGCAGCCACTAATACAAGCAAAGGGGACCGTGGCTTCAGGGTCAATTTCCTGATCTCATCACTGTACAGAATGCAACAAGTCCCTGTTAATATGGCTTGATGCAGGGCTGCTGGGAAGGAGAGAACCAACTTTCTTAAAGGGAGGCATCTAGGAACTAAAAGCTTGGCTCATGATAAAGTGCCATCCATGATTGAAAAATACAAGCAAAAATTCCATCCTTCGTTCAGGCCCTGGTACCTGCACACAGACAAAAAAAGGATGCAACCAAAACACCTAATGGAGCTACCAGACAATCAAGCCCTCCTCACACACAGCTCATTAAGCTCACCTGAACCACGGCACCTTCGCTCTCCCCATTCACCGGAATGACTACAGAAGTCCGAGTTAGTTTGTTCTATGTAGGTAAGAGACACAGTCAAGAATTAGAATCATGTGAACAAGGAAATCAAAGGCCACGAAGAGGCCACTCTTCCCTGATTTTCATTTCATCAAACTATGAATACGGATTCACTTCATATTCTGATACCTTTGATTAGCTTGAGATTTATAGTGAAATATACTAATATGTCCACAGGGATTTTTTCTTCCTGCTGAATTAATCAAAAGAGCTGGGCACTGGTGGCTCACACCTGTAATCCTACCTACTCAGGAGGCTGAAATCTGAGGATCATGGCCAGGCAGAAAAGTCCATGAGGCTTAAGACTATTATTTCTGATTAACCCTCTCCCCCCCCCTCAAAAAAATACAGATTGGAGCTGTGGCTTAAGTGGTAAAGTGCTACCCTTAAGCACAGAAGCTCAGGGATAATGTCAGTTCAAGCTCCAGGACCAGCAAACACACACACACACACACACACACACACACACACACAAAGTTCAGCTTGAGGGGACCACAGACAATTCTGTGCTCTCTCAGAAAATAGCCTATAACCTATTCAGAGAATCCCAGAACGTCAATATTCTCCTTCAAAACAGTAAGGAAACTGGAGGTTGAAGATGAGGGTTAATAATAAGGAGCAAAGGGGAAAAGTACCTCCAATATAACACTGGTGTTATACTGGATAAGAATCATGTATCTGTCTCCAAGGGGACTGTTTGTAAAATTCACTTCAACCATTTTCTCATTCTTCTTACAAGCAGTGATGTTTGGTTCCCACAGACTCCCTGTGAGTTGAGAAAGAACCACACAGATTAACTAGTTAACTGCTTCCTTTAGTCTGCCTCTCCCAAAATCTTTGCAAAAAATAAAAAATCTAATTTTCAGGCACACATCCAAGAGATAGGGACTCTATTACCAAGTGTACTTTTAAAATATTGCCCCCCAGAGTCTCAAAATAACTGCTGTCCAAGAGAAGTTTAGGAATTCTCACATCTTTGCCAAAAATAGCTTCCTTGAGCTAAGGGTGGTAGGGGGCACAGATACGGTTCTACTCCTATTCTTAGTCTGTATTTTGAGTTAAGGCCTAGGGCCAATATTTTTTCTTCCAAGCATGGGAGAAGGCACAGGCTAGAGACATAGCTAAGAACAGGAAGCTAGTGACTTCAAGAGCAGAAAGGCAACCACGAGATCATTCTTTGGTCCTGGTACTTCAGCACAGCCTTCTGCCAGCTTTACTGAATTCAAATAAGGAAATGGCCGACAACCTAAAGGATTCCCTGACAGGTCTGCTGTGAGAAAAAGTCAGTTGTTTTAGTGATGTGACTTGCAAATAAGGATTAGGTTTATTTCCAGGAACATGATGTATAACCACATGAATGAACTACCTCTCTTAGGAGACCATTTCAGTAGGCCCTGGTTCACAGCTGACTTTAGGAGTTCATGCTAGGACTGATTCCAGGCCTTCAAACCTCACACCTTAAATTCCTTCATAGTCCAACAGATAGGATCCCCCGCCCCCCTTGAGGAAGGGGGGTAAGAGAGTAAAGTCTCCCATTCTAGGTCTGCTTCACAATGCCAAGGCAGTCTATCAGAGATGCCTTAGGATACTAGCCTTACTAGTATCCTAAGACTACAATAGCTGAGGCTTGTACACTAATCTCTGGAAATTAGGCACCAAAGAGTGATCATCGTAAAGGGGTTATTTCACAGTTCAAGGGGGAGACTTAATAGTCTAGCATGGAAAAGGTAATTCCCTTTTAGGACACAGGTTGAGAACTCGCTTCTAGGTCACTGACAAATATTCCTACCCTGAATGTTTGCTAAACCAGCAAGAGCTTTTCGGGTCTTCACCATCAAAGGTCATGGTGGTGGTAAACACGTGATTCCAGTCCAATCAGAACCAGCCTTCTATTTATGCCATTGTTACATGTGGCTTAGGCTAAAATGTTAGTTTAGCCAACGGTGTGGAGGTGGTTTCATATGAGTCCTTCCCTAGAGAGCTATTTGTCCCAGTGGGCAAAGTGCTAAACAGAGGGCAAGAAACCTGGGAATTTCAGTTCTCATTGGGCAGCTTGGCTCATACCTTCCAACTGTAGGCCTTAGTTCTTCATCTGTGCAAGGCTGGGTGGAGCTGGCTCAAGTTAGGAGCATCTTCATATAACTAAACACAATGCTGCATCTACTTACCTGCATCAATGCACTTTTGTTTGTATTTCATTATGTGGTCTAAGCATCCTGGAAATTGAATGAAAGGTTTTGCACTTTAAAAAAAAGTATTTCTATTGTATTCCCCTTTCCAACAAATGTAAACATGTACATAATACACACACACACGCACACATGCACACACACACACACACACCCCAGACATAAATACCACCTATAACAAACTACCAAAACATCCCAGATATGACTGAGAGAGAAAATCTAAACAAGCTACTACCATTTTATTGTTGCACAGAAAATCACCTGCCTATGGAGTTGTAACCAGAGTCTAATTTAAATACAATCTTTATAAAAAACAGTATTGATGGGCTTGTGACATGGCTTAAGGAGTAGAGCCCCAGTCTAGCAAGCACAAGGTCTTGCTTTCAAATGCCAGTACTATCAAACAAAACAAGAAAAACAATAACAAAAACAAAAACAGTATTCGTTATCCCTGAGAGAAGATTCTCAGAAACTCACAATCTTTTAAAAGCAAGATTTGGTAATATATATGGATTCTGCCTCTTCCAACCTATTGCCTACTTCACCCAGTTGCCTAGCAGGGGACAAAAGTGAATGTCAGCAGTGATGTCACACCTTTGACAAAATACAATAAGGCCCCTAAACCCATGTCCCCCAAGCTAAGCATAAGACAAGGATCAGACAAATTGGAGCAATCTCAGGATGATTGTCAAGGTCATGAAAACAAAAACTAAGAAACTAACCAAAGGAGAGTCAGGTGAAACAAGGGACTAAATACAACTCCAATAGAAAAGACATTAGTAGAAATGTAGGTGAAACCCAATAAAATCTGGAGTTTTCTTAATAGAAATGTACCAATGTTTTTACATTGGTCAATGTAACAATTGGAAAAATTACCAGGGGAGAAAACTCTTTGTACTAGCTTTGCAATTCCAAAACTTAAAAAAAAAATTATTTAAAAATAAAATGAGATTTAGTTTTACCAAGAAAGCTGTCACTGAAAATGACTTGGACAGCCCAGAACACTGCGGTGAAAAACCCAAGTTTAAAGGTCAGTTTTGCTTTTCTTTTTTCTTTTTTTTTATTGTGAGAATACCGCACAGGGGAGTTACAATTACATGGGCAAGATAACGAGTACATTTCTTATCAAGCATTGTTGCCTCCTCTTTGTTTCCCCTTCCCATCCTTTCCCATACTCCCCCACCTCCCCCTACCTGATCCTCCCCCCCCCACACACCAAAATTGTAAAGTTCATTTTTCGACATAACGACGTGTACATCTCATTGTTGCAATGGGTCCACCTGTATCCCTTGTTAAACCATCAGTTTTGCTTTCCTTGAGTCATTTATCCCCTCAGTTTCCTCACCTGTAATTATGGGCTATTCCAAATTCAAGGTTGGTATGGAGGCTCAGTACCGGGCTCAGTAACCTGCCTGATACCCAGGACTGGTACTTGCCTTGCATTTCACTCAATTACTCTTTGAATTAGGAGTATTACTCTTGTGTACATATGACAGATGAGGAAACAGACCTTGCTAATCCAAAGCCTTGTCCAGAGTCCCCTTGGTTTACTGGACCAAACTTATACCCCAAAGCAGATGTCTCAATAAGACAAAAACTAACTGAAGAGTTGAAGAAATTTACCTGGTGAGGTGAAGTTGACAGATAAAGATGGGCCGTCTTCATTCATATTTGCATTGGGGATATTATGGGCACCAATGAGATAGAGAGTGCTCAGCTCCACAGGAAAGCCTATGTAGGAGAATGTCCACTGCAAGACAAAGCAAGGTGCCCAGTTTCCTCAGGCTGCATGGGGAGGGATAGGGACTCTGGGTTCTTTTCTTTTCTCCTTGTTACTAAGGTTTGAAATCAGGTTCATATGCTTGCTGTGCTGGCCCTCTACCACTTTAGCCACACTTCTAACCCTGCTTTTTTGCTGGTTACTTTGGAGATGGAGTCTAGCAACTTTCCTTCCCTGGCCTCAAACTGAGATCCTCCAGATCTCAGCCTCCTGATTCACCGGGATTCCAGGTATGAGCCACCAATACCTGGTGTTCTTTTCATTTGTAATTTTGTCCCTTATGCTTCTGCTGGAACTTAGGTCCATAACCAATATCTACTTAAACAATGGGCCCCACACAATTGTAACTCAGGGGGGGGGGGAGGGAAAGGGATGAAATATTAGCACTAGAATAATTTAATTGCTTTGCTGATATATCCTGAAGTATCCATTGAACTAGAAATGTGCAGGAAAGGCATAGAGAAGTGAAGTGGCTAAAAATGGAATTTGAACTTGGGCAGTTCCCCAGAGAGCCCAGTTTTCAGTCATAATCACATGCATAATCACATGCTTACCTTGCCACCAGAGGGTCTGGTCTGACTCTGGAAAGCCTCTGTGTAATTACACCTCACACAGCTATATGACTGCACATGGCTTTTGCCTGTCACACAGATTTTGGTAGCCTTCAACAGACGGATGCTGGCTGCAGAGACACATAATTGGGCAGTTTTGTTACTCAGTGCTTACTATGTGGTGGATGTGATGCTAGACCCTTCCCATGTTACCTCAGTTGATAGTAAACACAGCATCACTAAAAGGTAAGCAACCCTTGGACCCAGTGTGCAGATGGGGTGAGCAAGGCTTACAGAGTTCCAGGGGAGCTCTGATGTAGTTCCTAAGGTCAGATTTGATCTTGACTACCTCAAATTTAGCTGAATTTAGCCCATGGAAACACATGGGCTAAACACAAACACGGGCATTAGATTCATTGTTAAGAATCCACAGGTTGCTTTGTATGTGTCTTGTAGCATAATCTAGAGCAGATGCCAAGACTTTCATTATACCAGTTGGAAAGAGGAGGAGTAACCCACTTAAGCCAGTGTTTGTCCTAAACTGGGGGACTTATGCCTGGTCTTTCCATCTTTTTCCATGAAGTATAATGCACTGAAAAAAAAAAAAACCTCAGATCATCAGCATACTACTTGATAAATTTGCATACTTGTATGCCTAGCATAGGTGAAGAATCTCCCACCCTACAGGCTCCCCTTACGATTGTTTTCAGTCACTCCTAGCCCTAAGTAACCATCAACCCAGTTGTGAACCTTCAGATTATGCAGCACGTACAACTGTGGTACGCATACAGGAATAACTGTATGAACTGTCCAGATGCTTATGTTTGTGACATCCATATTATGTGCAGCTATAGATCATTTGATTGTGACTCTGTGACTACATTCCATTCTCAGGTATTTGTGTGCTTTGGTTGTTAAGAACAGTGTTCCTGTGAACATCCTAGAATGTTGCTTTGAATACAAGCATGTCGGGATCTTTGTTGGATATATCTAGGAGTGAGATTAATGGGTCCTATAGCCTGCACATTCCTGGTTTAGTGGATACTTCTGGCCTTATATTTGATTGGTGCAAACTTACCATCTGCTCGGAGTGTCCAGCTTATGTTCATCAAAATTGAATTGTCTTTTGCTGCAGCACTGGTTCTAACGGGTTCCACTCGGAGGTCCCTCAAGTCTCCTGGGGTCAGAGTATGTTGGATCATCCACTCTGGAGATGGCCCTAGGCAAAGGGAAGACTCCTCATGACACTCCTCCTCCTGGTCCAGTCTCCTGGCCCATCCTGACCTGTCACTCTTCACAATTCATCGTAACTTCCAACTAATGTAAGCCAAGCCTTTCTAGGTGCTGGCTGAACACAGCTAAGCTGGCGCCGACTTCAGCTACAAACAACAGCACATTTGGGATCACTCCAGCTCCCTGGGTATGGAGAGGTGTATGTGTATTTGTACTATATTTAATTTTTCCAACCAGCTGGTCACACTACCCCCTACTCTACTACCTACCAGCCTTTGCTGCTGCCACCTCTCCTACATCTCACCTTCCCTATACCCATTTTTGGGACTGAAACCCATTCTTCAAGCACTACCATCTCAAACACTCATTCTTCTATAAAACATCTGCTTCCTGATCCCCACTGTAAGGGACCTCTCTCCCCTGCACTGGCTCTCCCTCTACAGAGTGGCAAACATTCCTTTCCACTCTGCATGGTATGATCTGCTTGTGTCCCAACCCACCTCTGGCACCTCTTTATTCCTCCAGAGTTCTTGAGAACTTCAATCTCAGCAACTAAAACAAAGTAATCATTTGTTCTGTGCTTGGTCTCTGATGACCCACTTCCTAGTTTCAAGCTCTCATCACATCCAAATGTAATTGAATATAATAATGTCCAATACCCATTCCCTAATGTACTTACCAGCTTCAAAGCCACACTGAATATTCTGCAGGAGAGAAAGAAACCAAGCGTCACATTGAAGCCAACAAACCACAACCCTTCTGTTATCAAATTAGGCGAAACACCATCTTTTTTTCTGTGGGTGCATATGTAAGTTATAAACTTTAAAAAAATGATCTGGTTCTAATTCATAGCTTGGAGAAAACTAAGCTACTCCAGTGTAGGCTATGATGAACCATAGATGTGACATTAATATGCCTGATCTTCCAGTGGTCCACTTGAAGACCAGAGGTAGTCTCCACTCATGTATGGGTTTCAGACTTCCCTGAGTACCACCCACCCTCCCCCCTCCACCCCTGTAGGCCCACCTGCATGCCTAATGTTTGACTGTAGGTTTTCAGAATAATCCGGAGTTTTTATGGAGTTTCCCAGACTAAGGATGATTGTACAAAGGAAAAAAAAACAATAAATACAGCCAATGGTAACTTCCCCAGATTCTTAACATGTTTCTCTTCTTTTGTACTTGAGCTATTTATACAACCATAAACAACTGTGATTTCATCATGCTGTCTTTTTAAAAAGAGCTTTAAAAAAAAAGCAAACATTTGTCATTGATGTCCAAGAAAAGCTAGTATTAAATCCTTTGAGGTAAATTGCTCATGTTTTTCCATTAAAAACAAATAATTAGCCAGGTGCTGGTGGTTCATGCCTGTAACCCTAGCTACTTAGGAGGCTAAAATCTGAAGATCAAGATTCAAAGCCAGCCTGGGAAGGACAGGCCATGAGATTCTTATCTCTAGCAAACTACTCAAAGAAAGCTGGAAGTTGTGCTGTGGTTCAAGTGGTAGAGCACTAGCCTTAAGCAAAAGAAGCTCAGAGACAGTGGTGCCCAGACCCTGAGTTCAAGCCCTAGAATAGGTGTATACTTGTGCGTGTGCATGTGCACACACACACACACAGAAATTAGTATTTTGGTTTGCAAATAACATATTAACTTAAAATATTTAAATTCTAGGCAGCAGCAAGCTCCAGTGACAATACTCAATTGATAAATCCATGAGTCTAAGCCTCAACATTTCTAAACACCTGGTAAGATAGAAGGTAAAACTTTTTTCTTCAGTACTGGGGATTAAACTCAGGACCTCTCTCTCGTTTGACAGTCTGGTGTCTACTTGAGACATGATCCTAGCCCAAGGCAACATTTTTGATGGTTTGAGCAATTTGGGTTTGGATAAAATCATCCTCATTTCTTTGTCTCTGTGAAACTGAACTGGAGGGATCTCATCAGATATTCTTCTTAAACAATTAAGATACCACATTGGAAGCTAAGTTTCTGTTGAAGGACTAATGAGTTAAGTTTTAGAAAGAAGCCAAGCAACAGCTCTAACTCATAGTTTAAACTTGCCTTACACATGTGCCACAAAGGAAGCGAATTCTTCCTTTAGTGGAAAAGCTAAGGGGATCTCAGAACAAAGAAGGCAAAGACAGTTGCAGAAGATATCAGGAAACCTTGAATGCTTTGTGGTTTTCCATAACTATCAACAAAGATCCACCATGCTATGATGTTCTACACTATCTGAGAGGTAGGAATTGGTTCGGAAGGCTTTTTTTTGAAGATGAGCTTTTTTCCTCTTTAGTGATACAGATCGATCATTTAAGGAACTCAGAAAGGAAACTTAACTTTTGGAATCAACATGATCCAAGAGGAAGAAAAGCAAGTAGGGAGCCTCAACAGGTGGTCAAACCAACCTTGAACAATGAGGTTCTTTGCTGATGCTTTTCAGGACATGGCCTCCTTAGGACACCCTTGAGAGTTAGGTGCTACCTTTCCTTTTACCGATGAAGAAATGGAGGCGAGGTGAGCACAGATGACTTAATCAACAACCCCGGGGCGGCATCTACTACTAGATCTGTCTGTTCCTCACGCCTCATGCAAACAGTTCAACGCTCCATGATGCTGGCCTAAGCAGAGGAGGCTGGTGGGAGCCCTATGGTCCATCGGGATTGCCCAAGGGATGCTAATCATGAGCCGCCATCAGAGACCTGTACCTCAAGGTGTGATGAAGCACAGGCTGGCCGGTGGGGCACAGCCAGGATTCCGGAGCGAGGCAAGGGGCGAAGAGGGGTAGAGGTGCAATGCTTACCGGTTCTTGGGGCATGGTGCTTCTGGCGCTTCTGCATAGTGCAACCAGGCTCAGCAGCACAAGCGACATGACCTGGCCTCCACCACGCGGGGGCTCAGGCCAGCAGCCCTCCCGGCTCTTATCCCTTCAAACCGGCCACTCCCTCGGGGCTCCGCCCCCCCGTCCCGCAGCTCCGCCCTGGTCCGGGCAGAGGCGGGTCACTGGCCCCTTCCCAAGGTGGTAAAGTCTCTGGCTGGGGCTCCCGGGGTGGGCGGGGTCTCAGCCGCGCGCTCCCGGCCGGTGCGCACGTGCGGGTGGGGGGCCAGGTGTGGCGCCCGCACCCACGCCCCGGGCCGGGCCGAGCGCCGCGCCCCGCCGCGCCCGGCCTGCCAGCCAGGCGCTGGGACCCGGCCGACCCCTCGGGTAGAGCGGTGCGCGCGTGTGCGGTCAGTTACAGTGTAGCGGGGCGGGGATCGGGGCCGCGGCCGCCCTGCTCTAGCTCCGCTCCAGCTTCGAGGTGGCCCACGGTGCGGGGGCCCAGCGGCCAAGGGTGAGTAGCGGAGAAGGCGCCCCGAACCCGGCCCATTCCGGAATTGGTGTCCAGCACGGAGTCCAGAACTCCTCCAGCCGGGAGGGTCTGGCGGGTTGGGAGGACTTGGGGGCCCCCTTTGTTTACGTGGCGGCTGAGCCCAGGAAAGAAAGGGGGTGAGACGCAAATCTCCGCCCCATCAACTTTGTCAAGGGTGCTTGCTAGTCAGCAGGAACTTAGGCGATGAAAGAGCTATGGGAATCTCTGCTCCTTAGATTTGTTTGCTGGTAAATGTGTGTTTGCACAAAAAGAGGTCTGATGGTAGCATCTGGGGGTCTCAGTGGAAGCCTCAGCATTGTCGGTTTAGAGCGGCAGTTCTCAGGGTTGGCACTTAAATGAGACTGAGTCTTCAAGGCCAGGCCTGATCATCCCCCCCCCCCCCCCCCACTCCAACCTCCCACCAAGCTGGGGAGGGTGGTCCCGGGACCTTCCTTTGGAATAGTGGTTTGAGGGACAGTTGACAATCGGTTGAGCTTACAGTAGAGGCACAGAACCTGGAACTTTGCTGCTTCAGCCCCTCATTTGCAAACAACAACGTTGGGTCTCCCCTTATAGGCTGTATTTAGCCCTCAAACAGGACATGCAATTTCTGGATGGCATCTCCACTGGTGGAAGGTGGTGCTGAGTTAAGCAGCTAGGTTTACTGAGGCCCTTAGAGTGAGCCAGGCCTAGCTCGCCAGTGAGGCTTAGACGAAACTACTCCAGTCCTTCCCCACCCACAGTCCCCAGCCTCCAGGTCAGTGGGCCTCTGGCATGCTTACAGGTGGGATGAAGGAATCATTAACAAGGATTGATCTGGCCCCTGGGGGGTCAGAGTTACTCAGGTGAGGTTGTGGCCTTACCCCTTCCTGGGGATGGACTATTCTAGGTCAATCTTTCTGAGTTACTGTGTGCATTGTATTCCCTAAGATCATTTCTAGCTCCAGTAGTGGCCTTTCTGTACAGTAAACCCTTGCCAAGCACCAGGGTGCAAAGGTAGGTAGCACTTGGGTGCTCTGAGACGGAAGATAAGTGCAGTGAGAGGCATGTTCAAGGCCACCGGTGTCCACCCTGCTGCAGTGGAAGCAGCTTAGAACCATGAACTTTGTCCCATGTTGTCAAGGAACTGACCCAGGCATTTAGATGGTGGGGAATCTTTTGTTTGTTAAAGGCCACCTGTGTGGGGGGGTGGGGGGGTGGGGGGAGATGGTAGGGACTTACCTCTCAGAGACCAGACCACCACCATGTGTGCAGCCAGTGAGTAGTGAGAGCCTGCAGTGACAAGCTCAGAGCTGTGTTGGCAGAAAAGGCCCTGCAGTGGGGAACTCCAGCTAAGTGCAGAGACTTTGGGATGACTTGGAACGTAAAGGTTTGCCTGGGGACAAGTCTGTGAGTCAGCCATTCGTAGTACTTTTGGGGAGGAAAACCTGGGGTGTTAGGGACTAGGGAGGTGGTGAGAGCAAGAAACCCAATCTTGAAGCAGGAGGGGCAGGAGGTCACATGGGTGCAGAGTCCAGGGGGTGGCATGGTCTAGCAGAAAGACTGCCAAGTTAGTGTAGCAAGAGGAAGTAGGCTTGGAAATAGAAGGGGTGGGAGGTAGTTTTGTTTTGAGAAAGGCGGTGGCTAAGTTCCTTCTCTAGGGTCTAGGAGGGGATGAAAAAGGAGAGAGGAAGAATGGAGGGAGGGTGGGATAAGAGTAGTTGAGCATGTGGGAGGAGGGGAATGCTCTTGTTGTATAAAACCAACTTCTGAACAGCCAGAGCTAGTTCCTCAGTCCCTGCTGTGGGGCCAGCAATGATAGGCATAGAGATGATGCTGTCCCTGCTTTGGGACTTCTGGGATGGGTGTGTGCTTCAGGCTTCCTCAGGGCTGGCTGTGGAATGGGCAGAGAAAGGAGAAAGTGAGAGGGATTCTGCGTGGTAAACAGGACCTCGCCTCTGAGGCTTTCACACTGGTTCACGCTACAAGTATCTCTATAAGAGGCCCTTGTTGATCAGTGGCCTTCCAAAAGGGACTCAGCTTGCTTGGATCCTGTAACTGTAGGTTGAAAACTGGAGGCAGGGCCACCTGGGTTCTGCAGGGCCCAGTTTCCTCCTTCTAGCTCTTCTCAGAGCCTCTGGTTCTTTTTCTATAAAATAGGGTAGATGACACCACAGAGTAGCAACAAGAGGACTAGAGTCTGAAGGAGGTGATCTTTGGAGACTCCTTCAGTCATATTCTGCCAAGGCTGGATTTCTGAAACACTTGGTGGAGGTAACCTTAGTAGGTGCTCATTAAAGGTCTGAATAAAGGAATAACAACACATACCTTCCTCCAAGGCTATGTAAAAGCCTGCCCACCTAGTAGAGCTGCTTTGACCTTCTTGCTTCTTCCACAGGCAGGCAAAGTTCATGGCCTGGGCCATGAACTGGGCCAAAGCCTGGAAGATCTTTCTATCCAGGACAGGTAGCCCCTCACCAAGACACCTCCTGCCCCTCCCCAAACTGGCTCTGTGTTGCCACTGAGGGCCGAAACTCCTAGTCTCTAGTCTGCCTGACTCTGGGACTCACATGTGGTCTCTTGGCCTTGGGCTCTTGGTCTCTCAGTTTCCCCATTCCTATAGTATGTCACTAACATCAGCTCTGCTCACTAGCAGGCTATTAGGGGACTCACAGCAGAAGTTGGGGAAGGAAGTTGAAGGGCTTAAAATTGCTGTGTAGAGCTCAGTACCTACAGCTCATGCCTGTACTACTACTAGCTACTCAGGAGGCTGAGATCAAAGGATTGAGATTTGAAGCCAGCCTAGGCAGGAAAGTCCTGGAGACTCTTTATCTCCATTAATCAGCAAAATGCTGGACTATGAATGTGGTTCATGTGGTAGAGGGCCAGCTATGCATAACAAAGCTGAGCAAAAGTTCAAGGTTCAAGTCCTGGTTTTGGTAGTCTTTTTTGAATGTACACCCAAAAATATTACTGTGTAGGTTTAGGCAGGGAAGGCAGGAGAATTTTATTTTTAAAAAAGTCCTAGGAAAGTGGTGCTGTGGCTCAAATGGTAGAGCACTTGAGCTGAAGAGCTCAGGGACAGCACTCAAGCCCAGAGTTCAAGCCCCACGACCGACCAAAAACAACAACAACAAAATCCTAATATTCAAATGGGAAAATTCCCTTGGACCCAAGAGTAAAGACGGTCCCCAAATCATGTCCCTGCTACTGCGACCTTTGTGACTCTGCTGGATCCATCCCTGAGACAAGGCAGTGAGGGTTGTTGACATTTCCTGGGTCCAGCCTTCACCCACACAGGTGGAATTTTCCACTTTGTTCTCTTGCAAATATTAATCAAGGCCCAGGTCAGTCAACAGTGGACTCATTGTCTCATGAAGAGGGAGCTGATTTGGCAAATACCAGCTGCCTGCCAGGACTCCTGGAGCTGAGCTGGAAGAGTAGGCCTTGGCATTTGGCCCTTGGTATGCCCCTTTCCCCTCCCCACTGTTCTGTTCCACTACTTGGACTCCTCAGCAGAATTGAGTTTAATGCCTGGTTTAAGCCAGATATCCCGAAGCCACAAGACCTCTTGCACTGCACTGTCTCCAGTAGGGCCACAGAACTGCACACATGTTCATGTTCTGCCAGCCTATTCCCGGGACAAAACTTTGTAAGGTCACAACTAGTGCCCATGGCTGTGATATCTGTGCACTGTCTCCTGAGGTGTGATTGTCATGTTTGTTAACACAGTGGAGTTTCAAAGAAAGTCCAAAGCACACAGGAGATACATAGGAGATGGGTATACTTTTTCTGTCAGAGCTCTACCAATAACAGGGTGATAGTGTATAAGACAGAGCACCTGAGATTTTGTGGTAGAGCCAGGTCTATGATATTTGTTCCAATCTATGATAGTTGAATTAACCTGTTGTTAATAGAATTCAGATAAAAATGTGAAAAGAGAAGTCAGCCTATTCTGTGGACTTGATAGGCTCCTTGCTTTTTTTTTTTGTTATTGTTGTTTTTGGTTTTAGTCCTGGGCACTGTCCAGCTTTTGGGCCCAAGGCTAACACTCTACTATTTGAGCCACAGATCCACTTCCAGCTTTTTGGTAGTTAATTGGAAATAAGAGCCTCATGGACTTTTCTTCCCAGGCTGGTTTTGAACTGTGATCATCATATCTCAGCCACCTAGATTATAGGCATGAGCCACCAGTGCCTGGCCTTCTCCCATTGAGCTTTTAAGGATGTTAAATAAGGTGCAGTGGCCTTAGATGAGTTATTTGGTCAGGAATTAAAACTACTTGTTTTTTTTGTAAATCTGTGACCTGGGAGAATACCCATAAGAGGACCATAAAGAACAGACCCATGTCAAGAGACCTATTATGAGACCAATCAAAGCCTGTGGGTCTAAATGATAGTATCAGAACAGGATAACTGAGTAGTGGTTAGGTAAACATACATCCAGGTGACCGATTCTGAACTGTAACCTATAACCCAGTCACAGAACATCAATACTCTGAGATGAAGACCAGCCATGGTATCCATGGCTCTCATTTTCTGTCTTATTCTCCCTCCTTCCTTATACCTTACTTTCTCTTCCCATGGTATATCTCTGTCCTATGTGTCTCCTTGGATTACTTAGAAATTAATTTCATCTTTATTCCAAGTTCCTGGAGGGGAGAGAGTTACAGTGGGTTTAGAAAAATCCACGAGAAGCCGGATGCTGGTGGCTCATGCCTGTAATCCTAGCTACTCAGGAGGCTGAGATCTGAGGATTGCGGTTCAAAGCCAGCCCAGGCAGGAAAGCCCATGAGACTGTTATCTCCAATAAACCACCAGAAAAATGGAAGCAGCACTGTGGCTCAAGTGGTAGAGCACTAGCTTTGAGCTGAAGAACTGAGGGACAGAGCCCAGGCCCAAAGTTTAAGCCCCATGACCAACCAAAAAAAAAAAAATTCCAGTAGAGTTCCCCTCTTCCGTCAGGGAAATCTCTTTCCCCTCGGTACTTTCCTGATGCTTTTAGGACCTCTGACATTTAGTGGCAGAAGTGTGGAAGAGAATCAGCAGTGGATATGTGTGTGAAAGTTGGCTGGCTGATCATGGCTGCAGTGTAGACTCTCGGCCCCCATCCTGGATTCCTTTGCTGGAGTTGCTGCCCTTTGCTGGAGGCTTGGCCTGCCCTGACATGGCAGTGAGCAAGTGAATGTAAACTTGTGAATCACATGGGGTTTTACAGAGCTGCTATGCTAGTAGTGTTGACAGTACTAACGTTGTTACTGCAAATGGCGGCAGGGAAACTCAGGCACTTTGACACCTCACCTGTCATGTTTGAGGATGACAGGTTTGGGGGCTCTGGTGGATTAATATCTAGTCCATAACATTTTGTCACTGTGGTGAAGGACTAGAGATCCATTCATTTGCTTTTGACATTTTAATTTCTCACGGGCTGATTTTATTTTATTTTATTTTTTTATTTTTATTTTTTTTACGGATATAAGCCACTTTATTTATTTATTTATTTTTATTGTAAAGCTACTATACAGAGGGTTACAGTTACATGAGTGAGGTTATGAGTACACTTCCTCTTGAACATTGTTACCCCCTCCATTGTTTTCCCCCTACCATCCCCTCCCTCCCTCCCTTCCCCGAGGTTCTTTTTTTTTTTTTTTTTTTTTTGATTGTGATTAAGTGATTACATAATTTCAAAGTCACAAGTTCATTCTAACTTCCCTGGAGCAAATTGTCTACCACAGTCTGTAACATATAACGGTGTTCACATGTTATATACCATATTTGTGATCAGCAGCATGGGGATATTTAGTAGTGGTTCAACCAGATGAGCGGGAGTTCTTTGTTTCTTAAGTCCTGTTAGTTTTATCGTATCACCTAACCTTTTGGATTTAGCATCCACTTATCAGGGAGACCATGTACCGTTTGTCTCTTCGTTCTTGGCTTACCTCGCTCAACATGATTCCTTCTAGCTCCATCCATTTACGGGCTGATTTTAAAGTGCAAGGGACATTCATTGCAATAATTAGGTGAGGCTATACAAAACAAGAGAGCCCTGTCTTACCACTAGACACAGCCAGTTAAGGTCACTGTGCCAAAGGCTTGGCACGATGTTTCCTTCCATTCTGTACTTATCTTTCACAGACAGTTGCAGATAGTGAGTGGGCCAGGGCCGCTCTGCTCTTGCCTCCTAGACTGTGCGTATCCTGTCATTGCAGGCTGTGAGATGAGCGCTTTGTCACTGAGATTTAGAAAACTCGGCAAAAGTGCACTTGAAAGAGAGAGCTCTACAATATTAGCAACAGGCCTCAAGCTCCTGAAAGGTAGATTTAGCCCTTAGCCAGGAACCAGGCCTCTGCTTCCCCCAACCCAGGTATTTTCCTTCCCTCCTTTCTTTCTTTTCTTTTCTTTTCTCTTTTCTTTTCCTTTCTTTTTTTTTTTTTCTGTTGGTAATGGGGCTTAACTCAGGCAAGGCCTGGGCACTGTCCCTGAGCTCTGATGCTCAAAGCTAGTGCTTTGCCATTTTGAGCCACAGCACCACTTCTGGTTTTCTGATGGTTCACAGACATAAGCTACCAGTGCCTTCTCTTCTTTCTTACCATACAAATTTGCCCTTAGGAAATTGAGGTGAAGTCAAAATTGAGATACAGACTCCACTGCATATAATGTCTGCTTCACCCTCTAGGGTTGATTTTAAACCAAGTCCCCTATAGCTTATGTTGTCTGCCAACTTTTTAGTATGGGTTTTTGAAAGCATGCTCTTAATTGAGCTCACTGCAGGACCCTTATCACATCTCACAATGATTTCTTCACATCTTCCAATCTCCGCTCTTCTAGTCCCCAGGATCAGTTAAGAGCTTCTCGGTATGATAAGCAGGTGCATCTTATGCTTCACAATCTGTAGGTTTCCCTCCTCCTGCCCTATTTTCATATACTTGGGCTTATTGTTAAAGGAATAGGTGATGCTTTCCCTGCCTAGATTCTGTTGACAGTGACCTTTGCATGTTCCTCTGCCCTGTTCATTTCCTGTGCATTGGAAGATGGAAGAAGTATATTCAGAGTCAGGTTGGACTTCGTGGCAAGTTATGCCTAAGGTGGTGATCCAGACCCTTGCCACGACTGCAAGGAAAAGCCCTTGGTTTTAAGTCATCTCCTGTGTGTGACATCATTTTGATGAAGTCCAAGCTGAACGTCATCCACATCTTTCATCAGACTTCTGCTGATTCTGGGGTCCCCTCGCACTGAGATCACCCCAGTGCTGTGGAGAATTGGCTGTGAGGTGGTGTGCAGTGAGGAACAATAGCATGGGGAACCATTATGGGTGCTGGGAAGGGGGATACCTGGTTCTGGGAACTTCAAACTCCCCAGTTGCCCTCTGTAATAGAATAAACCTGGTTGGAATGGCAGCCCCATTGCAAGTTTGATAACTCATGGCCATGAGTCTGATACCTGCACTGCATCTGGTAGAAGGGGGTCCTGCCACACTCCTGGAGAGGATTGAGGGGTTCATCTTTCTCTCATTGTCCTATTGCTGCATAGGAGTAAGGATATGAGGACTTATCCTTGCTCAGCTCCAGCCAGTGGCCCAGGCCCATTCTCTGCTTCACAGCCCACCCAGCCAAGTTCAGCACAGTGCCAACATTCCAGGCATTTCTGTGTGGATAGGCCTTGTCCTTAGTGGCAGCCTGAGACTGTCATCTCAGTCTGTCAGGTGCTTGCTTCTGGGAGGGAACTGAGCCTCCCCCACCCAGCAGTGACCTCTGCTGCACCCTGCCTTTAGGTCCACCTCTGATGATCAGATCCAGTCCCCAGACAAGCCTTCAAGGGACTGACATGCCAAGTGACCAAGGAACTATCCCTATGGCTGGGTAGCACGTACTTCCCCCATTTTCAGTGCAGCTGTTCATGTGTGTGTGAGCCAGGCACCGGTGGCTCACGCCTGTAATCCTGGCTACTCAGGAGGCTGAGATCTGAGGATCGTGATTCAAAGCCAGCCCAGGCAGGAAAAGTCCGTGAGACTCTTATATCCAATAAACCACTCAGAAAACTGGAAGTAGTGCTGTGGCTCAAGTGCTAGCCTTGAGCTGAAGAGCTGATGGACAGCACCCTGGCCCAGAGTTCAAGCCCCACGACGGACAACAAAAATAAAAATAAATAATAATATGTTGGGGCTGGGAAGTTGGCTCAGTGGTAGAGCGCTTGTCTTGCATGCCTGAGGCCCTGGGTTCGATTCCTCAGCACCACATAAGCAAAAAGAAAAAAGCTGGAAGTGGCGCTGTGGCTCAAGTGGTAGAGCGCTAGCCTTGAGCTGAAGAGCTGAGAGACAGCGCCCAGGCCCAGAGTTCAGGCCCCACAACCGGACCAAAAAAAAAAAAAAAAAATATGTGTGTGTGTGTGTGTGAATCCTGGGGCTTGAACTCAGGCTCTGGTTGCTGTCCCTGAGCTTTTTTTACTTATTCTACCGCTTGAGCCACAGCTCTACTTCCTCCAATGCAGTTTGTTGTATGTCACCATATGGGAACTGAGGTTCCTAGGAAGAGAAACTTTATTTGTGATAATACTGCGGCGTGAACTCAGGGCTTCACCATCCTCTCACTTGGCTTTTTCCACTCACAGCTGGCTCTCTACCACTTGAGCCACACCTCTGGTCTAGCACTTACCTGGAGATAAGAATCTCATAGAGTTTTAGATTTCACATGTCAACTTCCCCAGTAGCTAGCGTTAGAGGTGTGAACCACTGGTGAACAGCTAGAAGAAAATTGACTTTTAAAGAAAATGCTTTTAAATTGTTTTAACTTGGAGTTTATTTATTCAGACAGCACCTTTCTATGTAGTTCAGTCTTGCCTGGATCTCCTGATCCTTCTACTTTTATCTCCCAGTTGCTAGGATTGCAGGTATGCACCACCATGCCTTTTAAAAAAAAAATCACTTTTAAAACTTGAATTGAGGTACAGAAACATGCATAGCATGATGGCTTTGATCTGTGCATATGTCCAGGTTAGGATCTAGAACATTCCTGGCATCCCTCCTACCTAGTGTTTCCTCTCTGTCCTGGCAAAGAGGTATGGGCTTAGCGTTTACATCTCAGATTGCCAGGGACAATTTGTTCTTGGTCTTGTGCAAGGCCATCCCTGGCATTACAGAGAAGCCAGCATTATAGAACCCAGCCACCAGGCAGGATTTACACAAAATGGGAAAAAGCCCCAGACTTTTGGCCAGGGAAATAGGTCTCACTGTTAGTTTGTTGAGGTCCTAGTAAATATAAATAGTACACAGAGAGGTCCCAGGATGCATGTGGCCAGTGTGGAGGAGAGTTTTCCTGAGGAACTGAAGCCTAAGTGGGGCCTGCAGGAAGGGGAGGAGTTGACCAGGTAGGCAGAAGTTAGGACACAGGTCTGGAAGAAGGAATAGCACATACAAAGGCACAAGGGGAGGAAGAGAGGGTGGTCCCTTCATCTGGAGCCTAGAGAGTAACTTACAATAGGAAGAGAGGTGACTGGTAGAGGCAGGGACCAGGCCATCTGGAGGCTTACTCTAGGGACTGGGCCATGAAGAAGCTCATTTCAACATCATATGGGGTTGGGTACCCTGAGCTGGGGTGGCAGGGAGGTTCCGTTGTGAAGAAGAGCAGCTGCCCACTGTCACTTATTGGACTGTCGCTATCTCTCAGCTTGGGCAAGTCTCATCTCAGTAACTCCCCTCCTTAGCCTTTCAAGCCCTGCTGTGTGGACATTTGGTACATCGCACCCTTTCCCCATGCAGACTGTGACCTTTTGGCTCCGCCAAGTTGGCTTTGTTGGTTGGACCTGTAGTGGGGTGGGTCTAGCCTCTAACCCGAAATGAGACACAATGTGTTCTCTTGGACTTCTCTCTATCTTTGGGCTGATGGTGATAACAATAAGGATGAAGTCTCCCCTCTCCATGCATGTGCCTTAGGAGGCTCAGCCAGGGTGGCTGCTTCTGCAGTTACATTAGTTTGGGTGCATGGTGCAGTGGCATTCCCTGATTAAACACTTTTCTTGTCCACACAGGGCCCAGCCTCAGGAAGGAACCTCCTCTAGGATCTCCTTGGTAGATGGTGTGTGGCACCATGTCTAACTCTATTCTCATTTAAATATTTTCTTCAATTGAGTTATTTAACAATATTCAGAATTGAATTATATTTTTCTTGATCCCTTCATCTGTTGTAAGACAACTGGGCTCTTTTCATAACTTACATGGATGTGCAAGTGTCTTTACTGTATCCTGACCAGTAATATTCTGGATGGATGCCCAGGAGTGCTGTTGCGGATCATAGAGTAGGTCTACGTTTAGCTTTTTAAGGAATCTCCAAACTGCCTTCCAAAATGGTTGCACTAGTTTACTTCTCACCAACAGTGCAGTAGGGTTCCCCTCATTTCTTCTAGTATCTGATATATATATATATGTATATGTATATATATATATGTATATATATATATATTAGTGCCTATTAAATTTTCTTTGGTGTGGGTGAGTGAATGAACAAATGGTTATTCTTACTGGGGTAAGATGGAATCTCAGTGTTGTTTTAATTTGCATTTCCTTTATGGACAGAGATGTTGAGCATTTCTTCATGTGGTTATTGGTTGTTTTTGCTTCTTCTTAGAAGGTTCTATTTACTCCTTTGCCTGTTTATTAATTGGTTATTTGGGGGGGTTAGTTTTTAGAGATCCTTGTACAGATAGTAAACTCTTAGCAGATATATAGTTGGCAAAGGTCTCCCACTCCAGTTTGTCATTTTAGCTTAGTAACAATGTCTTTTTTTGTGCAGAAATTATTTTACTTTGATGGAATACCATTTGTCAATTTCTTCTCATATTTGCTGAGCCCCTGAAATTCTAGTCAGGAAGTTCCTGCCTATGCCAATACGTTATGTTTCTCTTCCTCTTTCCTGTAGTAGTTTCAAGGTTTCAGGTCTTACACTGAGGTCTTTGATCCATTTTGAATTGATATTAGGACAAAGTGACAAATGAAGATCCAGTTTCAGCCAGAAATATATGGATGTCCATTTTTTAGCATTGTTTCTTGAAGTGACTTTTTTTTTCTCCAATGTATGTTTTTGGCTATCCTGTCAAATAATAGATGGCTATAGGTGTATGGGTTTATTTCTGGGTCTTATAGTCTGTTCCATTGGTCTTTAGGTTTGTTTTTGTGCCAGTACCAAGCTGTTATGTTACTATGGCTCTGTAATAAAGTTTGACATCTGGAATTGTGATACCTCCAGCATTACTTTTTTTTTTTTAATCCAGGATCGCTTTGGAAACTTGGGAAATTTGTAGTGCCATAGGATTTTTAAATTATTTTTGCTGTATCTGTGAAGAATGACATAGGTAGTTTGATGGGTATTTCGTTGAATTTATAGGTTGCCTTTGGCAGTATGGTATTCTGGCAATCCATGAACATGGGAGGTCCTTTCACTTCCTAGTGTCTTCTTCAATTTCTTTCTTTAAAAGTTTTTATAGGAGCTGGGAAGGTGGCTCAGTGGTAGAGCACTTGCCTTATATGCATGAGGCCCTGGGTTCGATTCCTCAGCACCACATAAGCAAAAAGAAAAAAGCCAGAAGTGGCACTGTGGCTCAAGTGGTAGAGCGCTAGTCTTTAGCTGAAGAGCTGAGGGACAGCGCCCAGGCCCAGAGTTCAGGCCCCACAACTGGACCCCCCAAAAAATAAAAAAGTTTTTATAGTTTTCATTGTAGAAGTCCTTCACTTCCTTATTGAAATTTATTCATACATTTTTTTAAGACTATATCAAACGGAATTATTTTCCTCATTTCCTTTTTGTCTGCTTGTTGTTGGTTTAAAGAAAAGCTACTGATTTTTGTGGGTTGATTTTATATCCTACTACTTTGTCATAGTACAAATTCAAGAGTGATTCAATATAGCTAGGTTTTTAGATAGAGTTCTTAGCACTTTTTTGCTTATGCTGGCCTCAGACTGAGATCTCAGACTGAGATCTACATATCCCATGTCACTAGGATTACAGGCATGAACCACTGTGCTCAGCTTGGTGATTTTTTTTTATTCTGGTAACATATACATAAAACTGCTTAAATTATTTTAAGTGTACATTTCAGTGGCATTAAATATATTTACAATGGTGTATGCCTTATACCATACCATCTTTTTCTGGTTTTGGTTTTTGGTTGGTACTTTTTTTTTTGAAGGGTTTTGTTTGTTTAATGCATCTGAAAGGAATGCGTATACAAAGAATTGAGACATGAGAAAGCATTGGTTTGATACTAATGAATCTACAAGAATTAGGGTTTGAGGAAGGTGTTTGTTCTTGGTAAGTTTTTCAATAGTGGAGGGGTCATCTCTGAGATCACCTTTGGTCCCAACAAGCAGGAAAGGAGTCTTTTGGACAATGGGGAGTAATCTCAGGCACCCACTTTGCTTTCACATTTTCAAATGGAAAACAGACTAGAAATACACCTGATTGTGGATAACTGGGCAGTATAATCTGACATAATCTTCTTGCCCTGCCGTATCAAAAAGACCAAGAGTAGATGACTCTCTGCCAATCATAATGGTGACTGCATAGTTGTCAAAACAGTTAGTACATATTCAGATGGAAACTTAGTTGTTAAGATATGAGGAAACATGTTTTACCAACAGCAGTATTGCCCACAACAACACTCTTAATTGTCTGTGTAAGCATTATGCCCACCTTTGGTCCTCAGCTCCACCCAGACCTGGGCTCCTCCCAGCCCTAGAGTTCCCTCCATACAGCTGGCCACTCCCTCTCTCCGCCCAGACCCACCTCACTTCCTGCCCCCAGACCCTGCTGCTACCTAGATAGTAGGGTGCCATGTGCTCTCTCTGGGGGGCGGGGGGCGGAGAATGTGGCTCCTCTAACAAACCTTGTAATAATCTCTTGTTCCTGTGGTCCCCTGGGATGGATGTGATGGATCCTTTCAGTTTGTATGGCAGAAACAGTTTTGTATCCACCTTGTTTTTTGTTTGTTTTGTTTTTTCCCAGTCCTGGGGTTTGAACTCAGGGCCTGGGCACTGTCCCTGAGCTTCTTTTGCTCAAGGCTAGCACTCTACCACTTGAGCCACAACGCCACTTCTGGCTTTTTCTGTTTATGTGGTACTGAGGAATTGAACCCAGAGCTTCATGTCTGCTAGGCAGGCACTCTACCACTAAGCCACATTCCCAGCCTTCGTATCCGCTGTAAATAATCCAAATTTGATGATGACCTCAGCTTCTCTGTCGAGGTGGCAGCACTGCTCTGGGTCTCCTCACCTGCCAGATGGGGACACACCACCTTCTACTTTCAAAACTTCCCAGGACTCCAAACAGAAGCACTGCTCCCATTGATGGTATCTCCCTGCTCCTCTTCCCCCAGCTCCTGGAAATCAATGTCATAAAGAGTTCATCTCATCAGTCTTTATGAATTTGTCTGTTCTTGGTACCTGTTGTACATGGAATCACATTATAGTTGTTTGGTTCTGGCTTATATCATTGAGCATAATATTTTCAAGGCTCATATGTGTTAGTGCATACCTCAGAATTTAGTTCCTTCTTAAGACCAAATAATAGTCTCTTGTATGTATACACTCCATTTTGTGTATCCACTTATCTGCCAGCCAGTTGTGTTTGTCTACCTTTTGGCTGCAAACAGGGTGTGGCCATATCTGTCTCAATCTGCTTTCCATCTTGTTTAGTTTAGCCCAGGGGTAGAATTGTAGAGTCCTATGGCAACTCCATGTTTAACTTTTTGAGTAACTGTTTCCCCCCTCCCCCCCCCCCCCACTGTGACTGCAGCATTTTATATAATCGCTAGCAGTGAATAAGGGTTCCAATTTCTCCACCATCTTGCCAACACTTGTTAGTTTCCATTTTGTTTTTGTTATAGCTGTAATAATGGGTAGGGAGTGACAGCCCATTATGGGTTTGATTTGCATTTCTCCGGTGACTGGTAATGCTAAGCAGCTTTTTGTGTAGTTTATTATTTACATATCTTCTTAGGAGGAATTTCTGTTCAAGTCCTTTTTATTTCAGATGACTGCTTCTTGTTACTGAGTTGTAATTCTTACCATTACTGGATATTAAGGCCTTGCACATACATGATTGGCAATTTTTTTCCTCCTATTTTTGCGGGTTGTCATTGAATTCTTGAAAGTGATTTTTTTTGATGCATAAAAGTTTGTGTTTATTTATTTATGCAGGAGATTGAACATAGAGTCTTATATGTGCTTGGCAAGCTTGGGAAACCACTCTATCAGTGAGCTATATTCCCAGTCCCCAAAGCATTACATTTTGATGTATAATTTATCTATTTTTTCTTAAAATCAAATATATATATATATATATACACACACACACTAATTTATAAGAGGGTTTCATTGTGATAATTCCATAGATATATGGATTGTACTTTGAACGAGTTTACCACCTCTGTTATATTCCCTTAACTCCTCTCTTTCCTTTATCCTTTTTCCAACAATGTTTTTATTTTTCACTTTATCTTTTTTTAAAAAAAATTACTTTTTTGGTTGGTCGTGGGGCCTGAACTCTGTGCATGGGCACTGTCCCTCAGCTCTTCAGCTCAAGGCTAGTGCTCTACCACTTGAGCCACAGCACCACTTCTGGCTTTTTTCTGCTTATGTGGTGCTGAGGAATCGAACCCAGGGTCTCATGCATGAGAGGCAAGCACTCTGCCACTGAGCCAACTTCCCAGCCCCAATTTTACTTATTTTTGTGCCAGTCTTGGGGTGGAAACTCCAGGACACACACACACACACACACACACACACACACACACACACACACACACACACACACACACACACACACACACACACACACACACACACACACACACACACACACACACACACACACACACACACACACACACACACACACACACACACACGTGCACATACATACATAGAAATCAGCAAAATTTTGTAGTTTTTAATGTAAACATCTTTAACTCTTGGTTAAATTTGTGCTTAAGATATTATTTTTAATGCTCTTATAAGTGGAGTTATATCCATTTCTTTTTTAATTTGTTTCTCATTATTGTAGAAAAATGGAATTTTTTTTTTCTTGTGCTGGTGGTAGAGCTTGAACTCATGATGCTTGCTGTCCCTTATCTTTTTAACTCAAAGTTGGCTCTCTATCACATAAGCCACATCTTCACTTTTTTTGCTAATTAATCAGAGAGATGAGTCTCAAAGATTTGTTCACCTGTGCTGCCTATGAACCTTGATTCTCAGATCTATCTCAGCCTCCTGATTAGCAAAGATTATTGGTGTGAACCACAAGGGCCTGGATGCATCTAATTTTGTATGTCAATTTTGTATGTTACAGCTCTGCTACAATTGCTCTTTTGTTTTTCCTATGTGGAATTTTTGGTTTCTATATATAGGATCCTGCTATCTGCAAACAAAGATAATGTTACTACTTCCTAGTTTTTTTTTCTTTTTGCTTAGTTGTTCTGGCAAGGACTTGTAATATTACATAGTTGATAGTACATAGAAATTGCAAAGGCAAGCAGCCTTGTCCTGCTCCTGAATATAGAGGAAAAGCTTTCTGTGATCCACCATTGAGTACCACTGTAAAGCTTGATCACTTTTGCTGTAAGAGCAAACTTTTATCTTCATCAATTTTCTCTTTTGTTTTTCTTTTATCTCTGCTGTAATCTGTACTTATTTCCTTCCTTCTGCTAGCTCTTGGTTTAATTGTTCTAGTTCTTTCAGAGTATAAAGTCAGGTCGTGAAGTCATTTTTCTCTTGTGGTGTATAGATTGCAGCTGTGAGTTTCCTGCTCTGTACTGCTCCCTTTGTAACCATGGGTTTTTGTTGTTGCTGTTTTAATTTATTGGTATTACTAAGGTGTTGGACAGAGGGATTATCATTTCATAAGTCAGATAATGAGTACATTTTTTTTTTTTTGGCAATATCACCCCTTTACTTTTCCCCAGTTTCCTTCCCCCTCCCCCCATCCCTGCCCACAAGTTACTTAGGTCATTTTCCACATAGTGTACACTGAACTCCATAGGTTTTGATATTTGATGTTTTTATGAAATTTCTAATTTCTATCTTCTGGTATTTCTAGTTCCCTTTGTGATTTCCTCTTTGACCCAGTTGTTTAAAAATGATGCTTAATTTTCACCTTTTGTGAATTTTCCTGTTTTCTTCTGTTGTTTTATTTCACTATGATCTAAAAAGATTCTTTGTTCAATTTCAGACTTTTTGAAGTTTATTAAGATTTGTTTTGTAGCCTAACATATAACATGCTATTCCACATACACCCTGAGGAAAATTGTGTTTTCTATTGTTGGGTTGAGTTTTATATATAGAGAGAGATAGATAAAAATAGATTTTTATATATAGATATACTTTTGTATATATAGATAGTGATCTGTCACTGTCAGATGTCTATATATGTCCATATATATCCAATAGTGATATATCTATATATTACATATATATATATACATATATATCACTGTTATGTCCAGTTGATTTATAATGTTGTGTTCTACTTCCTTATTAATCTCTATCATTATTGAAATCTGACTTTACTTATTATGACAGAACTATTTGTTCCTTGAGATCTGCCTGCATTTGCTTTATATATTTTGGGGGACTCTGATATTTTGTGCACATAGAAATTTCATCCTTTAAAATTAATTCAGACTACTACCTCCTGTAATTTTAAAAAACATTTTGGCTGTATTCTTAGGATTGAGCTATATTTTTTTGGGGGGGTCCATTCATGGGGCCAGAACTCTG